>NC_139607.1:34845293-35445293 GCF_964270895.1 Podarcis filfolensis | reverse complement strand
GCATGTTTAATTGCAGAGGGGAGGAATCTAACGTTTGTAAAATTATTCACCTTTACTTATCTAACATTATCCTATTTCTTAATGAGAAAAAAGGAGGGGGGAGAAAACGCGGAAAATGTGAAAAGATGGATAATAGCAAAATGGTTGCAAGCTATTTAATTTAGATTTAAGACTTTAATTAAAAAGAGCTCATTCAAAAGATTAATAATAATAATAATAATAATAATAATAATAATAATAATAATAAATTGCTTCTACCCCGCCCATCTGGCTAGGTTTCCCCAGCCACTCTAGGAGGCTTCCAACAGAAGGTTAAAAATACATTAAAACATCAGTCATTAAAAACCTCCCTAAACAGGGCTGCCTTCAGATGTCTTCTAAATGTCATATAGTTGTTTATTTCATTGACATCTGATGGGAGGGCATTCCACAGCGCAGGCGCCACTACCGAGAAGGCCTTCTGCCTGGTTCCCTGTAACCTCACTTCTTGCAGTGAGGGAACCACCAGAAGGGCCTCAGCGCTTGACCTCAGTGTCTGGGCTGAACGATAGGGGTGGAGATGCTCCTTCAGGTATACAAAACCGAGGCCGTTTAGGGCTTTAAAGGTCAGCACCAACACTTTGAATTGTGCTCAAAAACATACATTGGGAGCCAATGTAGTTCTTTCAAGATATCCATGATAATTAAAAACAAAGATTCAGATTTAATCCAGTGATTCATAAAGTAATATTTATTAAAGGATAAGAGAAATGTTGTTGTTGTTGTTGTTGTTGTTCCAGATCAAATTCTGTTCTGGTTTAGGGATATTATTTGGAATTCAGGAGATTCAGGGTAAACATTGCCTAACAAAATGTGCCTTGAATTGGCTCCACATGTATGCTATATAAAAGGTTAATTAAAAGGAAATACACATCTGGCTGCAGAAAAACTGACACTCGGTGTAACAAAGGCAGAATAATCTGCATACTTATTGGGGAAAGCCCCATCAAACCCACTGAAATTAATGGCTTTAAATGAGGATTAGACAAATTCAGGCACATAAGACAAGCAATGACTATTTCCCCTAACAGCTATGCTCTGTCTCCATTGTCAGAGGCAATAATGTTTCTGAATACCTGGAACCTATAGGAAAGTAATCTGATGTTCTGGTCCTGCTTGTGGATTTCCCACAGGCATCTGTTTGGCCACTGTGAGAACGGGATGCTGGACTAGATAGACCATTGGCCTGAGCTAGCAGGTTATTAATTATAGCATTATGGCCACACCCACTTTGGCTTTGTCCACTTTTGTCTTGGCCACACCCACTGTTATCATGTGGCTCCCAGAGAGTTGACCAAGAAGAACGATGTGGCCCTCAGGTTGAAAAAGTGTTCCGACCCTTGCCATAATGAATATATCAAGTTTCATTGTGAAAGAAAACCATTCATAAGACTTAAAATAGGAAACTCTACAGTGAAAACTAGTTCTAAGTATGCACTGAATGTCCCACCCCAAATCCAGACATACAAGTTTCACAAATGTGACAGGGCTTCTCCTTAATTTCCCTCCAAGTCCAATGCCCTATTACCGAAATAAATGCTGTGTGTATAAAGAATCTAAGCTGCAGAGAACTGTAGCCACTTAATTAATGCCTGTGTAAGGCCTATTTTGTAATTTAAATTGTATTGATCTTCAGTTTTATCTAAGTGAATCATGACACAGAATGTACATTAGAATGCACCTGTTGAAAGTGTTACCTTCTGACAAAAACAACACCCTTCCTACTTATTATTGCTTGACACAGGCAATCCTTCTGCATACGACACAAAAAGTGTTAGGCTTATAATTTTGTGTTCCTGGCTGTGAGCAACTGGGCAACATTCAACCATTGGACAAATCCACAATAGCTTTGGCAAGATTAGAAAGTATGTCATCCCATAAATAATCTGACATGCCAATGTGCAGCTCCTGTTCCAGATTCTTTATTTTGTCCAAGAATTATTGATATTCCATTTAATAGCCAAAGAACAAACAGCTGCTGTAGTTTTCCTGACTTTTTGAAAAACCTACCAGATCTAAAAGAAAACCACAGGAGTGGAAGGCAGATCTGCTGAGTCTTTGATTGTTGTGTTATATGTTTTAGCTGCAAATGTTTCCAGACTTTGAGGACAGTAAATTGTTTTCCAAGAATCCAGCTGCAGTTCTGTGAAGGATGGATCTACTGGTTGAGAAAACACTGGCCCTCCCATCCCCCCCAAATCCTTTTAAGCATGATTTCTTTTTAAAAAATATAGAACACATATGGCCATCTAAAATGTGATATAATGTGGTGCAATGATTAGGGTGTGACATTGCTTATTTTGGGGCATAGGTTTGGATCCCTCTTAAGATATTGCTAAGGTGGGGCAGTGGTTTTTGTCAATGTTTGAACACTGGACACCATTTTGAATCAAGATGGCAGACCAAAATGTTACCTTGGCATGATTTGGCCCGTTTTTTGGCATAAATTTGCCCCCCTTCAAGATATTGTCTCAAAACATGTCATGAAGGATTCCTGAGGTGTGGCAGCAGACTTCAACACTGTTTGGAGACTGGGTGCCATTTTGAAACAAGACAGCAGACCAAAATATGACTTAGGGAATGACTGTGCCCATTTTTCTGTCATAGCTTTGGTTGCCTCCAGAGATATTGTTGCCAAATTCAGCATGAGGGTTCCTGAGGTGGGGGGAGGGGTGGAAGTATTTGTTGATACTTGGATGCCAGGAATCAAGATGGTGGACCAACGTGATTTCACCTGATTTTTGGTATGAGAGGCCCACACTCACAAATTACACTATCCATTTAAAAATCAATATATATATATATTTTCTAAACACTCCTTGGCAGTTAACTCCCTGCTAGTTAACCATGTGCTGTACAGCTGATTATGCATATAAGAGTTGGAGACAGAGACAAATGGAAGGGATAATGAATAGGGAAAGTAGAGGGCTCTGGTTTTTTGAGGAGTTAAGCGGAGCAGGAAAATACATATCTACCAGAATTAGGTTCTACTTACACAGCATATTAAAAGTCTGGCAGTTTTAAACCTTAGAAATTATCCTCATGTCATTCTAACTTTTTCCATTTTCGACAAATCACATGTAGCAAGATTATGGGTACTTTCACACTTTGGGAGGCAACTTACGTTGAAGAAACCCATGGATGACAGATGTTGCACTTTCCCTGAAGCCTGTCAGTACAGGGACAGAATGTGCTGAATAATGTGCCCAAGGGATTGTACATGAGTGCCAGGCAGAGCGTTCTAATGTCAGAAAGAAGCAACCAATATTACCTTCACATGAATTGCCTACTGTGCTACCATGGCACTCTTCTTTCAAATCACATTACAAAGAAAGAAAATCTCACAGCTGACAATGAATTTTCAGGTCAAATGTTTCTGTCCTGAGAAAACTTTCCCAAAGTGGACAAGTAAAGTTCATATAACATTTAAGTTATGAAATGCCTTTTCTCCCTATACCGTGGTGCTGGGTATGATTTGGAGGGCAAAAACATGCTAAAATGGGTTTAAAATATCCACAATTTCAGTGGTTACAACTAGTGGTGACTGGTAAAATTTGACCTTGGTAGGGCTGCCATTTTTAACCTTGCTGTTTTTATCACAATAGGATTAGTACAGTACTTATATAGGAGGCTGTATCACTGCATATGTGTAGAGTGTCATTGTCTCATTCTCTCTAAAAAGAAAAAGAAAAATATTTTCTGCACCTCTATGAACAAGGAAAAGTGGGCCCAAGTATGATTTTCAGACAGGATTGACTCCATACTTCTTATTTAGGACTTAAGCCAAACCACATGACATACGTTTTTGAACTTACATATCTGTTACCAAACACCCCCCCTAAAGATACAAAAAAATTAAAATGTGAGAAAATCTTAATTTCAATTCCATGCAGTTTTCTTCTCCCAAAGAATCGGTGTAATTGTTCATTATCCAAAACACAATTCCTTAAAAAAATTCAAAGAATATAAGTGTCCGAAACAACAGACAAAAGATGCCTGTTTCCTTTGAGCCAGGACACAGCAGAAAATATTTACAATGTCCCAGGCTGAAAACATGATGTACTAATCTCTGTTCATATGCAGAGTTCATTATACTAGACTAATCATAATCAAACTCTGTTGAATCTGACAATTTGGGGGAATAATGAGAGTTGTATGCTGTATTGCATTCCCAAATGTGACTGGATGTAGGTTGAAATAGGAGTGGGAAATTAGGAAAATTGTAGTTATCAGGTGGAGCTGACCTGTATATACTTCTTTGATCTATAACAAATAGCAGGCCAGTTTCTTTTTCTAGGCCACTTGGCAACTGAAAGGAGAAAGCAGAAAGAAAACAACAGAGACTCCTAGAAAACTAAATACCTAATGGCTCCAATGATGTGAAGGCATTTTTTTTTAAGAAACCTCTTTGGCAAGGGAAGATCTACCAGCCAAAGTCGTCAGCAAAAGACATACAGTTAGTAATAAAGAACAGTCTGTACATTCTGAGCACCACCTGAGCCCAGAAAATTGTTTTCTCTAGCAGATGTCAACTGAGCTCATAGTTCTTTCACCCAAAAGGCCATTAGTGTTTCGTTTTCTTTATTTCAGCTGCCTAAGTTAAGTGGGAAAATTCATAGAATCATATAATTATAAAATTGTAGAGTTGGAAGTGATACTGAGGGTCATCTGGTTCAACCTCCTGCAATGCAGAAATCTCTACTAAAGCATCTTCGACAAATGACCATCCAACCTTTGCTTTAAAAAAAAAGCAATGAAGGTGTGTCCACTGCATTTGGAAAGCAGAAACACTCAGAGATCAGTCAGCAAATATCCATCTACCTTCTGTCTATATATAGATCCCAAAGTTGGCAAGAGCCTGGGGACAGACAGATAGAATCTTTGGTGGCCTAGCTCATTGACCAGCTGTCAGACAGAGGGAGTGCAGCAGATTTACAGCAAGGAGAGGAACAGGCAGGGGTGTAGTGTGTGGGGTACCAGGGGGGCCATGGCCTCAGGTGCACAGTTTTTTTGTGGAGATGTGAACCAGGTGCCTCCAAGCAGGTGACCTTAGCGTGGCCCAGCCCAGTGTTCCTCTCCACCCACCAAGGGCCACTTGGCTGGGGATGGGGTCACTCCAGCGATGGCAAGGGCTGGGCTGGTGCCCCCCCACCAGCCTGGCACGTGCCACATGTGTCTGCCCTGGGCACCAACAACCAATGCTACACCACTGGGCACAGGATTGTTTCTCTGTTATCATCTGGTTTCCCAGGAGTAGGATTCTGTAGTGAGCATGGCTTGTCATTCTGCTTCAGTTTCATTCTCCAATTTGTAACTCTGATGGTGCAAACAGCTTGGGGCTGATGTCCACAGAACTCCCAGCTCAAACTCTGATGTGTCTGAAATGTGGATTGGGAAGGGAATATAAATTACTGCCTACAATCATACAATGGTAGAACAGTGTATATAGTATTGCTCTAGGTAGGCTTTGGTAATCTTGATGCAAACCTGTGCCAAGTCAATAAGGGAAAAATATAAATCTTTACTTTTCAGATTGTAGATTTAAGTCTGCTTTTTGAGCACTTGATTGGAACTTTATCCCGGTAGAATTAATTGACAAGCAACTTGGTTCCATCTCTTCTTCCTAAGACCTTCCCTTCCCACCAGAGTTTATAACACATACTGATGTTCTGATGCTAGAAATGAATGGAACTTGCGTTCAAATTTATTCTAAAGCATTTAATTAATGTTACAAATGTGACACAAATGCTATGCAAATGATATGGCAGAACACCTCTGTTCACAGCCTTTAGGCAGTATCACTTTTAGCTTTCTCTACTTCTTTGAGCTTAAACTGACTTCGGAACAAAAGGAGACCATCCCACGTGCACATCCTTCCAAAATGAATTTTTAAACAGCCCTTCAGATTTTGATGATTTCATAAAATAGGTATTTTTTAAAAGCCCTCAAGCAATATTTTAAAGTGCTGCTGCTTCTGCAACTCTTGAAACACTAATATTACATAAAAATAATTAGGCCATCATTTTGTTCATAACAATGTATAATTCATTCAAGACTAAACTGAGAACAGTTTCCCAAGATATAGAATAAAAGATGAACACTTTCAGAATAAAGTTGACTTTTTTCTATGGATGAATGTGCAGTCTGAAAACTTAGCATGTTCTACATTCTAATTCCTCAAGGATGTATCCTGCTAAACTACACTCAGAGTAGACCCACTGGAATTAATAAGCCTAGCGTAGTCATGTCTATTAATTTCATGTGGTCTACTCCAGGTATTTTCAACCTTTTCAGACCCAAAACCTACTTTTAACTGAAACATGAATTTGGGGGTGTATTTCTAAAATTTTTAACCACATACTTACCTTGTGATAGTGCTCTTGTTATGGCACATCTGGACCAAGCCATGACACACTAGCGGGTCCCAACTCACCAGCTGAAGACCAATGTCTACCCTACTAACACTGGGTACAGCACTCATTTCCCTCAGACATATTCAATATCATTTCTTTTATCAGTGATGTTGTCCAGATTCATAATTGCCTGATCTGGGGTACCAGCTTGTCTAGATTGTGAATTTAACATTTGGACATTTTTTATTTATTTCTAAAAATACTTCCACTTGATGACCCTTTGCCAAATCAGATAGAGGGGAGTCTTTCCTTAGAACTGTGAGTGCCATGATATTTCAAACGTGTTAGATATAATGTATCTTTAAGCAGGGGAGGTGAAAACTTGTGGCCTACTCAAAGCAGCTGAATTACAACTCTCATCATCTTGGACCATTGATCATGATAGCTGGAGATGATAGGCACTGGAACCCAATAGCTTTATTTGCTCATAACTGTCAGGGAATGGGCAGAGGAGGAATGGTGCAAGACCACCTCCCCAGCCTGACCCTTCCAGAGAAGAAGAAGACGGTTCAGAATTACAACAGGGGTTTGAGGGAGGTCACAGGTCAGAGGAAGATGAGGGGGAAAGTTGAGATGGGAGAGGAGGAAGGGGCAGAGCTGGAGTAGCTGGCTGATATGTTATCACTAGAAAGCATTCCAGACCCACCATCTCCCAGAACCCGGTGAGCCTTAAAGTTAGGAGAGCAAAGGGCTCAGAGAGAGCTGGCTCAGAGAGTGCCTAAGCGGCAACCGTAGAAGGGGTGGTGCTGTTGACTAATGAATAAGTGGAAGCGAAGGGGGTGGAGATTTACTCGGGACAATATCATTATTCCAAGAGGCTGCATTCCCAAGCAGATGGTAATGACTTTTCCTTGTCTTATCCGTTCCTGGCAACCTGCCATGGGGGTTGGTTCCTCTGCCGCCTGACAATTACATCAGCATTGTAGAAGCTGCTGCAAAGTCTCCTTTCTATACTAGTCAAATAACGTAGATCACATGGGAAGTCAACATCATTCACAGTTTAAAAACTAGTTTTCATGTGACAAAACTAGCCTCCAGAAGGTAAAGGCCATTCATTCTTTTTCCAAGCCTAGTGAAATGGCAGGCAATGTGTCTGTGGGTGGGGGGAGAGACCCTCCTTCCAGTGTGGTGTAGACTCGTAATCTGGTGAACCTGGTTCGCGTCTCCGCTCCTCCCCATGCAGCTGCTGGGTGACCTTGGGCTAGTCACACTTCTTTGAAGTCTCTCAGCCCCACTCACCTCACAGAGTGTTTGTTGTGGGGAAGGAAGGGAAAGGAGAATGTTAGCCACTTTGAGACTCCTTCGGGTAGTGATAAAGCAGGATATCAAATCCAAACTCTTCTTCTTCCTCAATGCTGACATCACTGCTGCTGAACTGGAGTAGAAGAGGGTGGGCAGTGGTGAGGTTAGGGCAGTGGCAGGTTTGCACTGAAAAGATCTCTTCAGCCCTCTCCAGCTAAGAGGCAGCTATGCTGATGTCAGGAGATAAGTGGCTTGCCTGTCCGGCCTGCATTTCTCCAATGAAAAGTGATTTCCCTTGGTTAATATTCTTGCCTTCTCACTTTTAAGACTTCGGGTACCTTGAATTTAGGGTAGCAGCACAGGCCTTGATTAGTTACATGTGGCCATTCCCCACGGCTAATAGGTCTCACTTCAAATCATAGATAAATACTGGAGCTGTGTGGCTGGAAATGCTACATGCACCCCTTGACTGCAGACAGTTCATAGCTCAGTGGTTGAGGACTTAATTTGCATGCATAGGGACCTGAGGAAGCAGGTCTGCTGAAATACTACTGATGGTGGCTCAGGTAGCCACACCAGTCAGCGCAGATAATACGGGGCTTCAGGGACCAATGGCATGATTCACTATGGGACTGTTTCATGTGTAATACCATTTCAGAAAAGTTAAGAAATAAAAAAAGCAGTATATAAATCATTTTTGTTCCTCAGTTAATCAACAGATGAATTGAAAGGGTTTTTTTTTAAAAGGGGGGGGGGAGCAGATTTGGGGATCATGTAGTTTATTTATTCTCCCATTCAGTTATATACTAAAAGACTCTATGAAAAAGCTCCAAACTGTATTGTTACAAGAGTGCCTGTTATAAGTATTTAACCTTGAAAGAGATCCACAGAGATTAACCTCTTGAGAAGCGGCTATCACATACAGCATCTTTAGCCTCAGGTTAATGAGATGAATAATTGAAGTGAGTATGCTGGGTAATGAGGTGAATTTTAACATTTTAATATCATAATCTGCTTCAGCCTGCAGTCAAACTTCTCAACAAACCTAGGAACACATTCAAGGATGCAAATTAACACAAGATTATGACAACACAGGACTGAAACAGAGCACAACTTGTTTTTTAATTGTTCCTCATTCTTCCCTTTTGGTTATGTTTATCACCACCACCACCATCATCATTATCACTTGGTCCTGTAAATATTGTGCATGTATCTGAGCAGCCCATGTCTAATATCTTCCCAGTTTTGACAGAGATTGTACACTGCGCATTTGAAATAATCTGCAAATAAACATTAATGGTCCATTATTGATGAGGACTACATGGCCATCTGTGCAGAATGCTGAATGAAATCCAATAACTGACAAAGAATTCCCAGAATCTTAGCTTTCATTTAAAGCTAAAGTTTTGCCTCCTCATATTTATTTCTTTAGTTTTATTTCAAATGTATATAGCCAGATGACTGTGCCTTTGAATAAACTCAAAACAGCCAATTGGGGGGAAGGCATTAAAACAATAAACATCAAGCTACAAACTCATGGATATTGGGTAAATATGGAATGATATTGTGATACCAGAAGTCTCTAAACTGGTGCCCAAATGCATAATTTCACTAAGTTAAAATTAACTTCGTAAATTATTGCTGCCTTGAACAGCCTGCTGAGTATCATTTGCTTCATTATTGGAATGTTGCCTATCATATAAAAATATTAAGTGAAAGCATGTAATTTTATACAGCTTTGTCATGTGAAAAATACAAATAGCCTGCAGGATCAGGTCAGTTATCCACCTGGTCCAACATCCTGCTCTAACAGTGGCCAAGCAGATGCCTCTGGAAAGCCCATATGCAGGATCTGAGCACACCCCTCCTGCAGTTTTCAGCAAGTGATATTCAGAAGCATACTGCCTCCAACTTTTATTATTCCTCCAACACCTCTTACTCACCTTTTCTGTAAAATAAAAAAGTTGCAAAGGCTGTGACCTTTTCTCACAGGGGAATTGCTCCGCCCACAGTCAATTAAAATAACAGCTGAGTAAGGTTTTTTGTTTGTTTATTTTTTAAGTAGAATAACTCTTATTTGTAGTCACAGGAAGGTAACAACATAGAAAACAGTTTATTTCAAAGGCCTTTAAAAAAGATATATATTTTTTGGACAAGGTGTTTAGTGCTGAACTCGGGAGGGTGCTTCCCTCTAGAGGGCATCCTCCGGAGTTTATGTCACTAGACTTAGGACAGGAATGGGGAACTTTTGGACCTCCATATATTGTTAAACTTAAACTCCTATCAGCCTATCAATACCTACTGGGCAATGGTCATGGACTATCTGGAGTGGCAGAGACTTCCTGCCCCTGATCTAGTGGATAACTGTTGAACTCCATGTCAGTGCGGATGCACAAAATAGGTCCTCAGAAATTAAATGGAACTTGTGAGAGGAGGTATATAAGTGGGATATATGAGAGGGGATGATACTTAAAGGACTCTGATCTTTAGGACTGTAACGGTAAGAACTAGTACCTTAAATTGACCTTGCAAATGAGCAACCAAGCAGTGTAAGATTGAACAGTTCTGGACTAATATGTTCTGAATGGCCACTCCTAACTAATAATCTGATGGTAACGTTTTACACCAGTTGAAGTTTCCATCTTATTTTCAAGGACACCTCCACTTACAGCTCAAGACACTGATTCAATCTTTAGGTCACTGCAGCATGAATGATTTTCAGGGCTGAGTTTTCAAGGAAAGGGCATATCAGCCATAACTAGTGAAAGGTGCTTATAGTCTCTGAGCCAGATTAAGGAGAACCCCCAAAGATGTGAACCTGTGTTATCAACATAATCCACAAGTGACTGTATATTTCATGGGGAGACAATGTTGTGATCTCCATATGTTACTGGACTCCAACTTCCACCCTCAGTGAAATTATGGCCTTCCTTTGTTAGGCAGAAGAGTGCTGTTTGTATGAGGGGGGAAATGGCATTTAGCAGGATTAACATAGTATAAGGGGGCCCATAAGGTGCCTGAGGGTGAGGATTGACTATGGCACCCCCAGGATGCAAATAAGGGATTGAAAGTGACGTTCAGTGATTGGATAGTTACAGAAAATGGTTACTGTTGCGTTCTAGTGGAGCTCTATATAAGCAGGCTGGCTGAACCCCAGTTCAGTTCTGTTCTGGCCTGTGAATAAACAAGAGCTGTTTGAAGAATCACTGTGTCGTCTGATTTGTTCACCCACAACTTAACACTGGCAACGAGGATGGGATGGACAACAGAGCACAGCCAGATGCAGCCACCCTCTGAACGGAGCTGAATCACTGAGCTGAAACACCGAGCAAAATCACTGAACGTCACTTTCGATCCCTTATTTGCATATGTGGACCTGAACTATCTACAGTATCCCCCTGCTGGCCCAGGGTGAGAACTTCAGTACATAACATCAACACTGGCCAACTCCCAAGAAATTGGTTTGGGGCAGTCCAAACCTGGCTGATCCATTACATCAACATGGGACTTGTGGAATGATGAACTGATCCTGGGACCCAACGCCATGCCGACCCTTAACCTCCCTGCTGCTGTCAATAAAGTTTTGGTCTGATTTTATCCCACCACCATTGTACAGTCTGGTTATTTTGCTGCTCTCTTGGGTCACGTGCCTGCCTGGGCAAATAACATTGGCTTCCCCAAAAGGACTATTTTTAACCTGAAAACTGAAGTAGAAATTATGAATAGTGGAGGTTTATGTTGAATATTATGGCAATAGTTCTCCTTTTGCCTAAAATAAATAAATAAATAAAAACATGGGCATTATCAGACAGTATCTATTGAGAACTTATGCATATATTTGGTGTTATGTCATTTTTTCCTACATATAAATTTATTCAAACTCAACTTTATGGGTTGTATCCAACTGAGTTATATGCAGAATAGAACTATGTTACTCAGGTCTATTCATTTCAGTGGGTATACTTTGAGTTTGACTAATGCTGGATACAACCTTTTGCAGATGAGGGGAGAATACTGAGAGTCAAAATGGCATGTTCTCATCACTTTTCAAAAAAATCAATCTTATGTTTCCTTATCTCAATGAATTTATTACTAGAACTTCCTATTATAGGCCTGAGCATCTTCTAAAAAAACATATTCAGCCGAACAAAAGCTATCACAATACAATAGTAATAGAACAGGGTTTTTTATTTGGTTTTGCAATTGGAGGGAAGAATTTAGCTGCTTTATTGGAAGGAGAAGTCGCTTCAGGTACAATGCACTGCACACTGTGGAGACCAATTTATCTTAGAATTACATTGAAGTCAGTTGTCTCCTGCATTGTGGGGAGCTTTACGGCTGTTCTTTGTTCTTGCTGGTAATCAGCCAGAAGAACACAATTTCTGTACTACCACTGTTTTAAGGAAGGATTTGTACTGCACAGTTAGACTTGTTTCTAAATCTCAACTCCAAAAGACAATCTTCAACTACGAAGAGATGTTTTTAACATGAAGCCTGGGTCTCCTAACATACGGCGGAATAAAAATTTCATTTGAAGTTAACAGTTCATTTTTGTCTGGGAGCGAAAGAATAACACACATCAGTTATACACCCTCCTACGAAGGCTGTAAGCCTAATAAAATAATTTAGATAGCAGGACAATTCTAAAGAAAATTTGTGTTATGGTGCTACCCCATAATCATTAAGTTCATCCCTCCTACAGCATGATTAATAGACAGCTGTCTAGAGCAATCTTCCTATGCATGGGGTCCAGAGGGCAAATAAGCATTTGTGACATCAGGCCTTGGGATATGCCTTGATAATTCTAAAGATAGTACCTAGCTATCCTGCATTTAAAAGAGAGAGAGATTTGCTGCTTTAATAAACTAGCTTTAGGGATTTCACAGCTCTGTTTGGTACATCTGCAACTAGAACATTTTAGCAGCTACCGTTTTGGTTGAGATCTTTAAAAAACCAAAAAGAAAAGAATTTTGTTGCATAAATTCAACTTAATGTTTGTAGCTTAAACAGTTAATAAGCTAAGAAAATGTCAGTGAATTGGATCAGTGATTAAGTAAAATTCAATTATAAAAACAAACCATTAGATCAATCTTA
This sequence comes from Podarcis filfolensis, assembly GCF_964270895.1. NCBI lineage: Eukaryota > Metazoa > Chordata > Lepidosauria > Squamata > Lacertidae > Podarcis > Podarcis filfolensis. The sequence goes on along the minus strand of NC_139607.1, from coordinate 35,432,505 downwards.
ACAAGATATTGACACATGCATATCATTAGGAATAGTTCATTAGCTAAGGAAAGTCACTTTCATACAGTAGCTTCTCTAAGCAAATAGGAAAATGACTGGAAAACTGAAGGTTTCTTCCTGTTTAGATTTAACTCATTCAGAACTTTCAATATGCAACAGCCAAAAAGGAGAAGGAACTGGGAGAGATCCAGGCCTAATTGTGCTCAGATGTTCTGCACTGCCCACATTGCTGCACAGAAGGCAGTGTGTGTGAGGGCACCCATTCACCCACAAAGAAGATGGCGGACAGAGCTTCAACCCCAAGCCACAAATCATATCCTGTGATCCAATGCGAAGTTCATGAGCCCTCAGGTATTGTTGGACTCCAACTCCCATCAGCTTCAGGTAGCCTCACCTATGATCAGGCATGATGGGAAATGTAGTCCAACAACATCTAAAGGAAACGCAATGGCTCTCTTTGGTGTACAGAAGCTTTCCACGTTGCAAATCCCACTGTTAGGTGAATAGTTACCATTCACTTGAATAGGAAATGCACTGCTCTTGGAAGTAACTGTGGAGCAAGCAAAAGTTGCCATCTACCTCTGATACTGGGTGGTCCAGACTTCACTGGCAGTGACATCTCTTCAAGGGTCACAGCAATAAACAATTCTTCTCTCCACACATATCCTGCCAACCATAGTACCAGTCATCATACTTGTCATGAAAGAAGAACAGTAGTTCACACAATTAACTGTGCAACATTTAATATTCACTGCAAGACTGTTACTGAATTTGAAACTGTGGGTCAAAAAAAGTGAACACCGAAGATGACAAGTGGAATGACTTAAAATAGTAATGAAGAATGCTCTATCAACAGCTTGTAATTGTGTAACTAAGCAGTTTTATTATTTTTTTTCCAGTTGTCCAAGTATGGACATCATCCAGGAAGCATAACTAGAGGTCACAATGAATATCCTAACCTCAGTGAAACAAACAAACAAACAAACAAACAAACAAACAAACAGGATTATTGCACCTGAAAGCAAGTGAATGAAAATCTTTCAAGGTGAAAATTCAGTTGCAATCAGGATATCTCCAATACTGGTCAGTTATTAACCCCAATAAAAGATACAGGAGGTGATGCAGAATAATCTTTCTCCTGAATATTTTGATGGGATTTTGTAAGCTGAACTGCCTCTTCAGCAGCAGATGGGGAATCCACTACAAACTCACAGAAACTCAAAGGGAAAAAAGGTGAAAATGTATTTTGACCAAGTCACCCAAAATATGCTTGATTCCAGTACAAAACCCAGACACCCCATCAAATATACTTCCCTGAAATATAGGTTTGGGGAAGGCATCTGAAGAAACAAGTCAATTGTTGACTCTATGATAATCATATGAAAGTTAAAACAAAAAAAATTTTTTTCCTTCCAGTAGCACCTTAAAGACCAACTAAGTTAGTTCTTGGTATGAGCTTTCGTGTGCATGCACACTTCTTCAGAAAGCTCATACCAAGAACTAACTTAGTTGGTCTTTAAGGTGCTACTGGAAGGAAAAAAATTTTTTTTGTTTTGACTATGGCAGACCAACACGGCTACCTATCTGCATATGAAAGTTGTTATTCATTAGCCCAATGCAGGGGAGTCTGTGACTCTCTAGATATTGCTGGACTCCAAATTCCACCCAACCCAGTCAGTGTGACCAGTGGCAAGGGATGATGGGAGTTGTAGTCCAGCAGCATGTGGATGACCACAAATTAATCACCTGTCAGACTCAAATACATTATTGCAGATTTAGCATATTTATGCAGATCTAAACCCACAAACATCAGTAGGCTTATGCAAACAGAGTATCAAACTTAAGATCCTGTAGCATTGGACTGTTACAGTATCATGTGGATTGGAAACCATCCATCCCAAGTAGTGTGTGTGGCTTAATTCTCTCCTCTGTTTTCCTCTGGAAACAGGGAGAAGTTTTTGACATGCCAAAAATAAGGTTGAATATTTCCATTAATGTGGGCAGACTCTAAAAGGGATGCCAGTTCCTTATCAAACCTTGGGGAAAGGGACCATGTGCACGTGAATTGGGAAATATGTCAACTGAACAAAACACCCCCTGCCAAAGCAATAGAAATCTCAGGGCTTAGAGAGGGGGCACATGTTCAACTGTGTGAATCTCAAAGGACTGGGAATGAGGGGGTTCCCCTTTCAGGTGCTTTCCCATTCATTCATTCATTCATTCATTCATTCATTCATTCATTCATTCCCTCTCCTGCCTGAACCATTTATCTCATTTGTCACCTTCATTTCATGTGTTTAGTTATTTTATTCATTCTCTTGCCTTCATTAATCCCTCCCTCCCACTCATTTCTCCTTGCAAAACATTTATTCCTCCATTATTATTTTTCTATAGTATTATTCATTCATTTTCTCCTTCCCCTCCTTCATCCTCCATCTCTCACATTCTTTTGTTCACCCAATTCTTTCTGTTTTCATTTTCACATCCATTCTTGGTGTCTACGCCACTCTTTCATCACTATTAACTAATATCTTTCTTCACCTGTTATTCCACTCCACCATTTGCTTCTTCCATTTTCCAAACACTTTCACTCACATCTAAGCTATCCACACATCCTGTGCCAGTAATAATATTTATATAATATATTTGTAATAATACGCCATAGTATTCCAGACCTAATCAGGAGGGGCCTTTTTATAATACATTTATTTTGGCTTACCTCACATAACCACCATTTCACATAAACAACAGAATATTAAAATATTCCCACCAAGATACAATTATGTGCATCCTATCCCATCAGCTGACTATTGTATCTTCATTGTAAATAAAATATTGAAATCCTTTGCAAACCATCTTAGTGATGCATATACTTCAATCAGTGTATTGCAATGTACTTCAAAATAACAGAATGTGTTGCTGTTAGCTCTGAAGTGATGAAAATCTTTCTTTTCTTTTTGCTATGACAACTTATTTGTTTATTCAATTATAAACATTTAAATCTTTGTTCTGCCTATTGAGTAAAAATCTGAATACACCCCCCTTTTAATATGTAATTTTCTTTTGGGAGCAAACCCACTCATCTTATGTGTTATATAGAGGCAATTTGGTATTATTCTACCTGAGAAAGTTCTGATTAATACCTTTCTTTCTCATTTCAACTATTGTAACAGCTTTAGGGTGGTTGCTCCTGTTTAATCATCATCCATTTAAATTATACTCTATTTCCCCCTTAAAAATAACCTCTGCCTGAACAGTAAACATGTTTTCTTCTATCTCTTTTTGATGTATTTGACAGCTGTAGGAGATTTCCATTTCAGGGCTGAAAGTGTGACAGAATTTGAATACAATATTAAAGACTGCATATTGAACCCCACATTGGGCAAAGGATTCCTGCATTGTAGGGCATTGAGCTAGATGACCCTTCCAGCTCTATGATTTTAAGGATTCCTGAAAATGCTTTCCCCCTTCTACTGCTCTTGTAGGAGCCAGTGTGGTGTCGTGGTTCAGAGCGGTGGATTCATAATCTGGTGAACCGGGTTCGCTTCCCTGCTGCTCCACATGCAGCTGCTGGATGACCTTGGGCCAGTCACACTTCTCTGAAGTCTCTCAGCCCCACTCACCTCACAGAGTGTTTGTTGTGGGGGAGGAAGGGAAAGGAGAATGTTAGCCGCTTTGAGACGCCTTAGGGTAGTGATAAAGTGGAATATTAAATCCAAACTCCTCCTCCTCCTCCTCCTCCTCCTCCTCTTCTTCTGATTCAAAATATATCATTTCACTAATTTTGTTAGTTTAGCTTAGTAGAGTAAAGGTGAAATATGCTGGCTTTTTGTGTTACTGGAATAACAGTCCTATCCTCTGCATATCAACTCAGAAATTGAGCTCCCCCCCCCTTCCTTATGTCAGAGGGTTTAAAACTGCAGTGTAAATTTGATATTTTGTGGAAAATTCTTCCCTCTACTTTGACAGCACAATCCTGTACATGTCTGCTCAAGAGTAAATCCTAGTGCTGTTCCTGAGAGTTTGCCCAGAAGCTTCAGGTGGTTCAAAATGCAAAGGCTCAACTGCTTACTGAGGCGGGCCACAACCATTATGTTCCACAACTGCTGAAAAGAACTGTGCTGGCTGCAAATGAGGCACAATTCAAATTTTTTTATGTTACACTGATCCTGTGTTGGACTTTAAATGGCTTTTATATATATGCCTTTTACTGTTAAATTGCTATGGAATGTTTTCTAGGAAGTGATTGATTGATAGATAGATAAATAAATAAATAAATAAATAAATAAATAAATAAATAAATGTCTAATTCTTAACTTGCCCACCATTTTAACTTACCTTTAGTCCAGCTTTCCTTTCTTGGCACAATTAGCATTGGGTGGAGGAGGCAGAAGCAGAGATGAACAAGTGGTACGGAGCCTGCTTGTATGGACTCCCCATGTGTTTCCCCTACGTAGAACACTGGAAAACCAGAATTCTGAAGCAGAATTTTGATTATTGGGTGGAAATTAAATTCTTTGCCAAGGAGAGCCTTGATGCTATACCATGCAATGATAAAATCAGATAATGCTTCCAAATGCATCTTCATAAAACAATGCAAACCCCTCATAACTATTCCATATCTACCACATTGTTGCCATGTAAACTGGTGCTACTAAATGGTATCAACCAAACTGTTCTTAAAAAAAACTCCGTACATAAATAATCTGAAATGTTGAAATAATATCAGACCATTTGCATCTGACTGGCTGAGTCCCCAAGTTTGCTGCTGTTCTGTTCCTTGGCCAAGAGGACAACCAGATCATCTTGAACTCAGGGAGATGATTATTAAAATTAGAATGATATAACATATTTTATCCCTTAAAGCCATGTAGCTTTGAAGTGTTTGTGTGAACTGGCAAACAGGCTGATAACTATTGAGTCACTGGTATAATGATATAAAAGCCTGCATTTTGAATAGTAATATGGGCAAATATCATTTGTCAATGGTAGCAGGAAATATCAATATTATTAAATCAAGGGAGTAGTATCATGTCAATTGACTCTGCTTCATAAGTAAAATAACATTTGAATGTAGTGAGCTGTAGGAGGTCAATGTCAATTGTTGGGGTCAGTATCTGGGATGGCTAACCTGTAGGCAACCAGATCCTGCTGGACCACAATGCCCATCAACTCCAGACACCTAGGCCAGAGCTGAGGGAGCTATAGTTTCATAATATCTGGAGAGCCACCTGTCAGTCACCTCCGATCTACACAGAAGCAGGTTTTCTATCCTGCGAAGGCCATGATGTTTATTCTTCTTGAATAGTGCTGTACTTGTAAAATTATATGTTGTTACAAAAGTTGGGTGCCTTCTACTCTCTCTGCTGAGCGATGGCAAAACCCCATGGGGTTCCAGGGACTTGCCCAGGGTCTGTGTTCCTTTGGAGAATTGAGACACAGCAGAGACTGTTGTAGCTTTAAGAAAGATGTTTTATTCGCCTATTTACACCTTCAGTCTGCATGGAGGGAGTTCAGCTCTTACAGCATGGTCATTTCAAGAGGGGCTTCTACCCCACAGCAGTGCAGCCCTGAAGTCCAAGGTATCTCTTCCAGTCAGCTCTGCAGCCAGCCTGCCTAGAGATGGATCCCAGACAACCTTCCTCCTTCTCCTTTCCAGAACCCCTTGCTATCAGACAGTGGCGGAGGAAGGGGGTGTGGTCAGACCCAGGTGTCATCCCTGAGGGGGATGACATCACTGCTCCACCCCCTGGGACACTCGACGTGGGCGGTGCTGCCGAACCTGTGCTCACCACACCAGCCCCTGGGATGCTCACCACGGGTACTGTTGCCCCCCTGCTCACCGTGCCACCCCTCTGGGATGTTTGCTGTGCCACCCCCATGGGTGGTGTGCCCCGCCCCCAGGTGCACAGTATGTGCATCGCTCTGCTACCAGACTCCCTTTTCCTGTCACCTCAAACACACAGTTACCCTGGCAACCTTCCAACCCCCTGTCTCTGTTTACACCTCAGGACGGGGGGCGGGGCGGGGATGACAGTTCTCTTGCATTGTCAATGGCACTCAGTGGCACTCTATTGTTTCTCAATGGCCCCAGCTTGGCCAGGTCATTTTTTTTCATAAGCTAGCCCCAGAATTCCTCTGCAGCTTGTATTTCTCCCTTCACATCCCAAATAATCAAAATTCTACCAATTATTAATTTCTAGGGTTTAGAGCGGCTCACCCACCCAAATCTATAACACCATAACGTCAAGTAAGTGTCAAAAATATTTCCTACTGTATTTAAATGGATGAAAAATAACTTGAATGCTCAAAAGGAAAGGATACTGGCTAAAAATACCTTGCCTGACATGAAATAAAAAAACAAAGTAATACTACAGGTTTCAAGTGCTTTTCAGATCAACTTGAATGAATCAAATGAATTAATGGTTGCGGCTATTGTTGTCAAAGAAGTGCATACCTGGAAGAAAGAGAGAGAAATACTCAGGCTTTTTAAAGGCTTTTTTATTTCTGTTTGGATGTCCTTAAACCTTTATTGCTCTTGGATGCTGTGCTAAAAATACATTCCATGGTATTACCATGGGAGTCTTGAATCCAATGATGAATTTGACATGAGCCTCTAAAAGTACTGAAGTAGCATAGCAATCTCAGCTGTTGGATGTCCTTGAACAGAGTGAGAGCTTGAAAGAAAAATAGACTGGTGGGTCTCTTACCATCAGCCTCTTAAAACAGTGTCGGACATAAGATTTAGGAACAGAACAGGTCCATCTAGTCTAGTCTCTGCCTCTGATATCAGCCTGTGGTGGAGGCTTAATAGTAAGGCATAAAATCCCCCCTCTGCTTGGAGAATTGATATTTATGCTCTAAAACGCATCTAGCCAATTCCCTGTTGACAAGGAAATGCTTGGTCATGTCCATTTGTTGTGGAAAATGGCCCGGCCAATGCTGCTTTTGCTTTAAAATGGATTTGTGGATGAAAAGAAAAGATTGGTAAGGACAGCTGAGCAAACAATTCACAAAGAGCAATTCATTTGGCCCATTGACCACACTTTCTTGTTTGCGAATTGTTTACAAATAGCAAACAAATGCCCAGAGAACAGTCTACCTGTGCACACTTGGCTGGGTTTCTGAGCAAGAAAATGCCATCCCCTCAGATGTGTATGTATGTGTGTTTTCCAGTTTGGATTAAGTCAAATCCACTATGTTAGAGAAAAGGGACAGCTTAGAGGAGCGTTCAAGGATATGTCAACACCTGTCAATTGTCACATTTGTGAGACAGGTCTTTGGGTCACTTATGACTTTCCAACAGACACATGAATTTGTGGATAGTATGCTTTTGTGATTTCAGCATGCCTTTTGAAAGAGAACCACAATGAGTGAGGCATCTTATCCACCTTTTATATTATATTATTATATTATGTATCGCAAAAGAAAGTAGAAACGAAGAAAAACAGTAAAGTCCACTGGGAATGGAGATGGGGCTGACAGATGTCAATGCTAATAAACTGCATATGGGCCATGCAAACATGACAAATAGATGCATTATTTAAGAGGCAGGCTCCCTTGCCCAGTCCAATGTGAGTCTGTGGTGGGAGGCAGATTTTGCACAGGGGTGGAAGAAGGCAGGTATCTGATAGTCTCTTGAGATGTTGCAGGATTCTTAGGCACATCATGTCAAAAATCTCACGAGAGTAGGGTTTATGAGATCTGGTTAGATCTTTTTATGTGAACAAGGAATGGGGCCTATACATAGTATCCTTCCATCACCTTTGAGGAGAGCATTTTTTATCAGGCAGAAGGAGGAAATCAAATACTACAATGCAAGGCAAGTTTTGAGCTAAGGCACAATGTGTATTACAAAGGTGATGCAGATTCACAATCTGAAACACCTAAGGCCTATGCCCACTTACCCAGAAGTCCCATTGAACTTGATGGTGCTTACTTTGAGTACCATGCGTAAGATTACATTCTAACATGGTATAGGATTCGTACCCCAGCAGTACGAGAGCACTTTCTCTGTGTTTTGATCTTTCTCCATGAATTAATAGAATCAGAAAGACTAAGCCAATTGAATGACTTTCTCTGAACTACCTATAAATTTGCTGATGCTGACAAAGTGCATTTGAAGGTTTGGATCAGACCATCCATTTTTTTTGAATTGAATTATGTATTATTTACATTAAGTGTTCCATGTTCGAATAGTGCTCGGTTTCAGTGAAGCTATTCTTGTTTCAGAAGTTGCTGGTTCCAGTTAATTCGTTTTACTCTGTAGAATGCTCACTTGTTTAAATGTATTGATCTACATGCTGGAACATTTCCCAGGTTTCAAAATAGGTTTAACAAATATTGCAGTGTTTAGTAGGGTTTCTTGTTGGCTTCCTCTAACCCTGAGACAGAAGTCTTTAGCTTTCTGGTTTTAGAGGCACCATCTCCCAGTCTTCTGATGTTAGTAGCATAGAATAAAAGTCATGGAGAGGCATTGCATCAAATAGCATGCAACATTGTTTCAGTGAAACATGGGCTGTAACCAACTAAACTCATGGTACACCCATTGAAATCAATAGACTTAAGTTACTCATGTTCATTAATTTCAATAAGCCATCTGAGCCACTGGCCATTGCCAGTGTTAAATGGTGCAGTAACTTTGTCTGAAATTGTTGTCATTAGGATTGTCCTAGGACAGGGATCCAACATAGTGCCTGCCTAATGCTGGACTACAACTACCATCATTCTTAACCATTGGCCATGCTAGCTGGGGGTGATGGGATATGGAGTCCAAGAACATCTGGAGGGCACCACATTGACTATCCTGGCCCTAGAAGATGGCAGCCATCAACTCAAAAACCTAAGCTGAAAATGAGTCCAGCTTTTGTTTAGTAACTCAGAGGAAATATGTGAGCACATTCAAATCTCAAGGGCTCCGAAAAATTAAAAATGAACGGTGGGATCATTTTATTTTGATTTTACCTGGAAATTTTAAACAAAAATTATTTGTTTCAGCAGGACCTGCCCAAGTAATGAGTTTCTGTTTAAAAGGGGGGGGGGATGCTAATCAATATTCAATTCTGTTTCAGTGGTTTATTCTACCCACTAATGCAGCATTTGATTAATTAATTGACCCAGTGCCAAGCAACCATAGCATTGTGAATTTGCATTGCAACTTAAATTAAACAAAATGATTTGTTCCACTGTGTCAAATTACTTTTTGCAAGGTGGCCTTCAGTTTGCTACATTTGTCAGGTTCCAGATGCAAACAACACATGCTTAGTGAGTTATTTTCAACACTATTTAATAGCTTTTTCTGCAATTTAAAAATGTTCCTATAATGATGTTTGAATTCTGTGTATGGCTAATGCATACTTAACAAGACTTTTGATGACAGCATGTATTAATTTCATTGCACATTATTTGGACTTTTATACCTCCCCGCCCCAAAATGCAATGCAACATTTAAGTCCAAGTAGAGGTTATGACATAGACAACATGGGGCTTTCAAATAATGTGGACCACAGCGCCTATCATTCCTGACCATTGATTGTGTTGTCTGGAGCTGGTGAGTTTTGTGGTAGAACAACATTATATGGATGTTGGCTACACCTGCCTCAAGACAAGACTCCTACAAAATCACTATATCTCCAGCTAAAAGTATTTACTGGCCATTAAAAGGTAGCTAAAAGTGCAATACTTTGAAAGAACACTGAGATTTTCACTTACAGATAAATGTGAAGCAGATATTACAACACTCGTTTGAAAATGCAGCTGATAGAAAAAGCATGTCATGAGCCTTGGGGGAAAATGAAAGGAGAGAAAAAAAGCATGCGTATCTCTAATTCTGGCATATCTGTGGTTTTGGATTATATGTTTTGCTGATCAAATCTAGAGTGCATTCACAAAATTCAGGATGTCGCATGTTTTCTTCCAGATTCAGGCCATTTGCAGAAACGTTTTAATGTTAGGATCAGTTGAAGGCCTGAACATATTTCTGTATATATTATGCAGACCTTTTGCTTGAATGGTATACTCAATAGTATTACCTTGTTGGAGATTTCCCCCTATGACAGATTACTGTCTGGGGTTTCATTTAAAACTCATATAACCCCTATTTTGATACAAATGCACTGGTTTCCAGTTCATTTCCGGGCCGTATTCCTGGTGCTCACATTAGTGTGTAAAGTCCTAGACAACGAGAAACCCGAATAATTGAAAGACCACATCTGGCTTAGTTTGCACTTTGATCTAAGTGCTACATCTAACCTGGGCTCATGGTTTGTCTCATTCCAGAATCTGTAACCATTAGCAGGAGACAAAGCTTAGTGATGGCCCATCAAGGAAACCATCAGATGACAAGACTGCCAGGAAAGCAGGGTGCTAATTGTTGTTGTTGTTTAGTCATTTAGTCGTGTCCGACTCTTCGTGACCCCATGGACCAGAGCATGCCAGGCACTTCTGTCTTCCACTGCCTCCCGCAGTTTGGTCAAACTCATGCTGGTAGATTTGATAACACTATCTAACCATCTTGTCCTCTGTCGTCCCCTTCTCCTTGTGCCCTCCCATCTTTCCCAACATCAGGGTCTTTTCCAAGGAGTCTTCTCTTCTCATGAGGTGGCCAAAGTATTGGAGCCTCAGCTTCACGATCTGTCCTTCCAGTGAGCACGCAAAGGCCAGGTTTAGAGTTTCAACTTGAAGTGATGTAGGCTGGGGGAGATCCTTGGAGTCAGTTAGCAGTGAGGAGGAGAAGGAGAGGCAGAACTCTATGTGAACTGGGAATGAAAGGCTGGAACTAAGAGACACAGAGGTGGCTTTTTGCTGTCCATTAAATCCAGTGCTGTCCTTAATGGGGAAGCCAGACCCTCATAGGATTTGAATGCTCTGCAATACCTCCATCTAGGTGCAGGTTGTATATATGTGTAAATAAAGCCATATATCATAAAGCCACCACAGTTTCTGTTGTACCTACTGGTCCCAAAAGAGAACACAAGCCTGCAACCCCTGGAATCTTGCACCACTCGTGGAGATAGTAGTGATGTGTAACCATAATATATTCTCCTTCGCACGATCTCTTCTGAGGACAATATTTGTAGCACAATGATGAATCCATCATTACTCAGTACAGATGGATTTTGATCACTGTGGCGAACTGATCTGTCACTAGAGAAACATTATCTCCATGTGAAGAGCCTGTTTCCTTTTCCACTTGGAGGCATTTGATGTCGGCAGCAGGACAGTTGGAGCTAAGAGCAGATGTCTACAAGTAGGTGATTTAGTTGTATGAAAGAGCTAGCGCAGGTAAGTCAAAGAAATCTCGAGTGCATAGAGCCGAGTTCATTCCAGGGTTAGCCTGAGAAAGCAACAGTAAATAGTTGCCAAGCATAAGTAAACAATTCCAAATAACTGTAGTTTTCTGCCACACTGCCTGCATTCGCCATATGGCAGTCCTGTGGACATGCTCCAGGAAAAACAACTTAATCATCCCAAAGCTTTCAGTAGCTTCCTCCTTGCCTCAGTAAAGAAAGGTGATTTCTATTTTTAACATCATTCATTGGAATGATTAAGCAGACTGAAATGTGTCCCCTGCATGGAATCTGTTGTTTTGGTGTTTTAGTTAAATGTAAATTTATACAGAGCTGACTCATGTAAAAATGCTGCTCAAAGTAGTCCAGGACTGAATATTTTTTTTAAAAAAAGGATCATAGAACATAGCAAATAATAACAATTTAAAAAGACACTGAAACTACACCAAACAACAATAAATGCATTGTGAAGTAACACCACTTATGAAGCTCCTTGGTGGTGGAAGGGGACAATGAGGTAGCTCAAAGAGGTAGAGAACTCATGGGATGAATTTTGGGCTGAGGCATTTTCATGGTCCTGCCGATACAATCAGGAAAACCTCAAGAAATTGGCAACTGCACATATCAGGTGAGCCCAGGAAAATAGATATTGTTTTTACTATACTGGCAATCTCAGGTGTCTGAGATAACCATCAATTAGTACTGAAGTTGTTACCTTTGGGCTAACCTTAGGCAGCTCTGCATGCTCTGTTGCTACTGCCTCTGAATACCAACTTCTGGGAATCTCAGGTGGAGCAAGTGCTATTGCAATCAGGTTCTCTTTGGTAGGACACTGTGAGAAAGGAATGCTGGTTTAGATGAGCTTTTGGCTGATCCAGCTAAACCAGCCTTTCTCAACCTTGGTTCCCCAGATGTTGTTGGACTACAAACCTTATCATCTCTATCTGGCAGGACCAGTGGCGAATGATGGTGGAAGATGCAGTCCAAGAACGCCTGGAGACCCAAGGTTGAGAAAGGCTGAGCTAGCCTTCTTCTGGTTCCAGAGGTTCCATGTTACATTTGCCATCTGCTGGAAAATATGTAGTCACTTCACTAGCTGTAACACACAACCTGGTTGATTTAGTAGCAAACAAACCTAAACAATAATTATGCTCATTAGTCTATAGCTCAGAACTTTACCTCCATCTTAAGCACTGTCTTTGTCTGATCTTCTGGCTACTCTATGTGGTCTTTCTTCCTTAGGCAGCCTTAGCTAGGATACTGGGGTTTTTTTTACCCCTTGTTACCCACACAAGGAAGGAAATTATAATCAACATTCAAAATGTAACAAAGCACTCATTCCAGTTTGCTGTGGGGACGAGCCCCTACCAGCATTGGCTAAATCCTTGCCCGCCCATACATAGGAAAGCATTTGGCAGTAAGCAATTTTTAAGGAGATAAGTATTTGCACATGCAAGGGATGTAGGATGGAATCATTTTGTCTCTTTTGCAAACACTTGTTTCTCCCTGAAATTTGATTTGGTCTAAAGTTTGGCACAGCACCAGCAAAACTATAAATTCATTTGCTTCACGTAGGACAATTTGCATTGCACTTTGCACATCCCAAAGTTCTTCATTATAAGGGCTGAAAAATGACATTTTTGTGGCTTAAAGAAAATAATTAGAAATTGCATTCAGCCTCTGCCTGCAATCATATTATTAGCATTACCTTGATATTTAGTACTTCAGTTAGCAGGAAATTTCCACTAGCAGTCTATAGTTCATGCTGTAGCACCAAGAGAGGACGCAGTCTTGTTATCCTGGAGATGGATCCTGTCTACAACTAATGCATTTGAAATAATATATAAGAGGGGAGACTGCCCACTGGGGAGCAGGAGGGCTGGTGAGGCTCCCTAGATTTAGAGGCCCCAGGCTTCATCCTTCTTAGCCTATACATAAATCTGGCACTGGCTCAAGGTAACATTATTGTGCTTCACTTCAGATCTGAGGCAGAGGCTTGACTCACCGCATTGGTTGTTCTTCCTATTGATTGCAAAGGGAAAGTTGACAAACACCTATAGCAGTTTTCTTTTTTAGGAGAATTGGTTGAAAATCACAATTGTGGCAGCCTCTTTCAGATATGGTAGCAAAATTTATAATTAATAGTAACTAAATTTCTATACCACACTTCATCTGAAGATCACAGAGTGGTTTACAATACAAAACACAAAAATAAATACAGTGGTACCTCGGTTTAAGAACTTAATTCATTCTGGAGGTCTGTTCTTAACCTGAAACTGTTCTTAACGTGAAGCACCACTTTAGCTAATGGGGCCTTCCACTGCACTGTGCCGCCACTGCACGATTTCTGTTCTCACCCTGAAGCAAAGTTCTTAACAAGAGGTAAAATTTCTGGGTTAGCGGAGTCTGTGACCTGAAGCGTATGTAACCTGAAGCGTATGTAACCCGAGGTACCACTGTACGACACTTCATCTGAAGATCACAGAGTGGTTTACAATACAAAACACAAAAATAAATACAGTGGTACCTCAGTTTAAGAACTTAATTTGTTCCGGAGGTCCCTTCTTAACCTGAAACTGTTCTTAACGTGAAGCACCACTTTAGCTAATGGGGCCTCTCACTGCCACTGTGCCACCGCCGCACAATTTCTGTTCTCACCCTGAAGCAAAGTTCTTAACCCGAGGTACTATTTTTGGGTTAGCGGAGTCTGTAACCTGAAGCGTCTGTAACCCGAGGTACCATTGTAGTGGTTTTACCCTTGCCTCCTTCAAGCAGGCAGGGATCACTCACCCTCACAAGAAGGTATTAATCACCTCCCTGGCTCAGCAAGCAATCACCTCCCTGCCTGCTAGTTTGTACCAGCCAAGAGGGGCAAGGATCCAGAGCACTGACTGATCCAAGCACCTTGTCCACATCCTCAAGCCTTATACTCATCCAAAATAACAGAACTAGGCAATGTCCTGATTCATCTGCTGTCGCAATGGAGTCAAGGTCCCGGAGGATGCAAATGAGTTAATCCTCAAAGCACTTTGCAAACAAGGCACAACAAGCTACCATCAGTTGTGCCACCTACTTCAGGACAGGACACACAGAACAACTCTATACCTCCCTGCTACTTCAAGATGAAAACCCATATGTAACATACTCAGTTGCTAGATTTTGCACTGCCATGATGCATTTTTGTCAAAGGATGGTTTGCGCCACAAACTAGGCCCAAAATGCAAAACCTATGCTCCTTCATGCTCACTCCCTTTTAGTCACTTTTAACCGTTTGTCCTAGTTGCTATCTTTTGAAGTTATGCATGATATAATCGAGGACGCGGGTAGCGCTGTGGGTTAAACCACAGAGCCTAGGACTTGCCGATCAGAAAGTCAGCGGTTTGAATCCACGTGACGGGGTGAGCTCCCATTGCTCGGTCCCTGCTCCTGCCAACCTAGCAGTTCGAAAGCGCGTCAAAGTGCAAGTAGATAAATAGGTACCACCCTGGTGGGAAGGTAAACGGTGTTTCCGTGCACTGCTCTGGTTCACCAGAAGCAGCTTAGTCATGCTGGCCACATGACCCAGAAGCTGTACGCCAGCTCCCTCGGCCAATAAAGCAAGATGAGCGCCGCAACCCCAGAGTCGGTCACGACTGGACACTTCTTTTTTTTTTTTAATAATTTTTATTAACTGGCCAATCACATCAAATTAAATCACATCACATAAATTCCAAATTACAAAGCCAAATTTTTAAATTTTGTTGGGGGAACCCATACTTCAAGATCCAAAGGGGGATTCAAATCATCTTCTTATTACTGCGTTAGTGTCCAAATCAGTCCCAATCAGTCCAGACAAAGTTCATAATTCTATCCAGTCTTATCTTGGTGTTTCCACATCATATCTTGTTCATAAAATTTCTCTTTTTCTTTTACGATCTCTTCTGTTAGTCTCCTTAAGCCGATAAGCAAATATAATAATCCTGTGTGAATTTCCCGTTCTTCCAATCTAAGTCCAGATGGTTTCCATATATCTCCTTCGTAGATAACATCACTCTTTCCATCATAAATCAGGCATTTTTTTCGCTCTTAAATCCCACAGAGGAGTTTATCCACGATATGTAAACAGCACTATTTCTCTCTTTCTCCTCCCAGACCCAAGAGCTCCAACAATGCCTCCCAAGATGGCGACGGCATTTTTAACTGCGTCATTCCAAAACTCTTAACTTTCCAGCTTCGTCTTGAAACATTGCTTTGGTTCGAAAGTTTATCTCCACACAGCCTTAAATCACAGCTTAAGTCCTTAAAGTTCTGACTTATTAGGGGAGGGGATTCTTGTTAAGTCACGTAAAAAGGAATGGAAGGTTTTTCCCCCCTCCCCCCTCAGTCATTTGCAATACCGTATCTTGTCGTATCTTCTCATATTTTATTCTTGCCTTGTTATCAGAGATCTCTTCTGTCAGCAGTCTTTACTCCCCCTTTTTCCTTGAAGTATGTGCAATTTATCTCGTCCAAATTGTTTCTTTTGAAGATTCTTGCAAACTAGAGGCGCGGATCAGAGACGGCATCAAGGAGTGCCGGAATCCCACAGGAGGGCTTTGTGCCTAGTGCCCCCACCCCCACAAATTCGGGGGTGGTATAGGGCACAGCAGGCAAGGGCCGTCCCCCCCATAATCCTGGGGGGGTTAAGGAGGCTAATTACCCCCATCATAGCCTCCAAATTACCTCGTGTGGGTCGGAGAGATGTTATTGTCAGCCATCTTCCGAAGCGCCAACGACTGGACACTTCAGGACAGATTGTAAAATGCCCTGCACAACCCAGAGAAGTGTTGTTGGGTGGCACAATTAGGGTGCAATGGGGGCAGCAAAGTTTGCCTTCTTTGCTACCTTCACTGCCACTAGATAGTCTTGGGTGGAAGTCGAGACAGCAGAATGGAAATGTTGCCAGTTGTGACAAATACAGGTTGCAATAGAAATTGCTGCTTTCTTACATCCATAGTCCCTCCCCAAAGCACTGTAATTGGACATAGAAGGAGAGGCCATGTAAAGGCACCTGCAGTTGGAACTCAGGGTTGGAGAAAAGGCAAGGAAGAGTGAACCGGCTATCCCCAGTATGGATGACGCAGCTGGCTGTGACACACTGGGGAAGGCAGCGTATCTTCCCCTTCTCCAGAAAACTGTTGAGGCTTGGCTGACTGGCTGCAACGCTGTACACCAGCTAAGAGGTGAACGGACTTGCAGAGCTATGCCTATCTGTACACACCCTTCTCGTTTTTTATTTATGGAGAATTTAAGAGAGGTTACAAAATGTCTACCATAAAAACCTGCCTTATTGGCAGTTGAACGACTCTAAAGCAATTGTGAAGCCTTGGAGCCAGGATTCTTCACCTTTTCTATTTGGATGTCACAGGCTTCAAACTCCAAAGCAGTGCAAGGCCTCAGAATCATCAACTTAGACTCTAGTAAGAACCCCTTTTTACCATTTGTTGCAGTCCCAACACACAATGGTGTTAGGTTGTTCCTTTTTGTTGTGTATTTCTTTTGTTTAAAAATCCAAGACTTTGGAGTATACCGTACTTCCTGGGTTGTTTCAATCACAGCTTCCTTACAATATTGTAAGAAAAGGGGGGTCCGTGCACCTTTTATGGTCTTAATTCTTTAAAGAGAACAAAACTCTCACCTTCTTGACAGAAGCAATGTTATTAAGGTACCTCCCCACCCCCCTTTCCAAGCAATCTCTCTTGCCTTTTTCAAAAGTTTAACCTGTCAGTGTGCACTAAAGTATAACATTGCATAATTGTCCTCTGTCGGGTGTTTTCAAATTGATTTCAAAGCAGCTAAATTTCCTTTGTAAGATGTATTAGATACTGTTGCCAGTTGGCCACATACATAGTGTCAGTGGAGATGTCAAATGTTCTCCTAGGATTGTCACGTGTTCCTTTATTTTCCTCCTCTGTGTCCAATTATATTTGACATTTAATGTAAAATTCGCAGCCGGAATGTTATAATCTTTTGAGAGTTAATGTGAGATGGCGTTAGGAATTTAGATTGCAAAATGATTTTAATAGCATTTTGTACACTGCAGATACCATTTTTCCTAGAGCTCCTTTTGCAGGCTATATAGTATAAAACAGGCACGTCCAACAGGTAGAACGTGATCTACCAAGTAGATCACTGGATGACTGTAGTTGGTTCCCCCCAAAGAAGCTCAACAACTTTGGCTCCCCCCAAAAAGCTCAACATTTTTGCCCTGCTTCCCCCCAAAACAGGCCTTCCTCTTCCCTAAAAAACTCAAAAACTTTGAGCTGAGCCCCCCAAAAGGGGGTAGATCATTGCCAGTTTTTAACTCTGTGAGTAGATCGCAGCCTCTTGGGAGTTGACCACCCCTGGTATAAAAGTAGTGTCTCTGGAGGGAAAAAAAAGTAATATATTTTTTCTGATTTGTTTTTTGTTGCCTTAAACATTAGTAGCCTGAATACTACTATTTTCATTTTCACACATATTTACCCATATTTACAGGGTTGAACACAATGTTCATTTTACACCCCTATTGTAAAACAGAAAACATTTTAAAGGCATTCTGTGGGATCTGGTATGAATGAACAGTATATTTAAAATGAAACACATTTTAAAGTTTTTTTTAAAACAAAACAAAACAAAAACAAGACTCTGTCTTCTCCTCTTTATACTAACTACGAGAAAACTTACTGCATTGTTGAACTCCTGTTCATTTTTGCTTAAGCTTTGCTTTGTGTGCATCCAGATATATGCAATTTAAGAGGTGAATCTGCTTTGAAAGTTCAGCCACCATATTTAATTAATTATTATTATTATTTTAGGATTAAGCTCAGGGAAAATCAATTCCTGTTTGCAGTCAGTCAGATGTGTTCAGTAGCAACAGACTGGCTCAAACCGAGAAATCCCTTGGATATTTCTTCCATTATTTCTTGGGCATTTTTTTTTAACTTTAAAAAATTGTGGTTTGTAAAACTGTTGTAATAAGGTAAAGCATATGCAATCATTTGAATGTACATGCTGCATTTTTTTTTTAAAAAAAGGCAGATAGTTCACCTGAAGTATGTGGAGACAAGACAAGACAACTAACTGATCTGGTGTTTGATTTTCTCATTAACTCATCTGTCATTCACAATCTGGGAGGAAAGTGGACTTACCCTGATTGAAAAATATACACTGTGAGCCTGTGAATTCTGATTTTCCACACATCTGCATGTGTGGGTGCAAGTATGCGCGCGCGCGCACACACACACACACACACACACTCTATGTTTGTTCTGACTAGAGCTGTAAGGTCTTCTGTGTTTTTAGTGTCACAAGATTCTGAGTATTGAATGATACCTTTTTCTGAGTCTCAAACTCCAAGCCCTGTTCATGTATTACTCATGTGTAGGGCATGGCCATATAGATGGTGGAATTAGGCTGTGCTTGTAACCATATCTCCACCATCTTGTCTTTCTCCTGCAATGATTGCCTGGTGAATAGGAAAGCCTGTGTATGATTTACCCTATGCTCACGGTTATGATTTTGTGCAAACACAGTTCAAGGTATAAATAACTAGCTCATTTAGATACCTGGGTGTTCTCTTTAGTGAAATCCTATCTTGGAAATGTCATATGGAGGCAATGAAAGTCAAAGCACAGAAAACCACAGGGGCACTGATGACTTTCTATTACAATAAAGGACAGCAGCTGATTGAACCTGCCCTCAATATTTTTGGTAGCAAAATGCTTATTCAAATGTTCTATGGTGTTGAAAACTGGGGCTCTGATCTGAACTCAAAGTTTTGGAAACTGTGAATAAGGTCCCCCCACCACTCCCGAAAGCTATGCTCTGTGTCTTCAGGAATACCAGCAGTTTTTCTTTCATACAGAATCTGGATGGTCAAGAATTAAGGCGAGAGCAGCCTAAGCTCAGTTAAAGTATACTACACACACAAAGGCTGCTATGCCTGAGTGTTTTCCTGCACTGTGCTATATGGAATTGGGTGAGAACCAACTCTGGAAAGCAGCTTCTCAAGATGTTTTAGACAATTTTTATTTTCCAGAACTGAGCTCTTCTTTGACAGTGCAAATAATCCAACAGCAACTGCACTGATGGAACAATAACCTTTTTTTTCTTTTTTCTTTTACCACCATTTTTCACAGTGAAACAAATGGCCAGAAAATCCTCTGGCTAATCAAAGGTTAGGCTTTCTTGACATGTGCCGTTTTAGTGATTCTAGGTCAAGTTCACACAAACAGCAACTATGGAAACTAGTTCAGGTTCTGTAGGGTTCTGGTTTTTAAAATGTTACAAATTAGAGGTTAATGGCCTATGTTAGTTTCAGTGGGATGAAGCATGAATGATTAAGTCAGATGGCCTTTTCTTAGATGCCAAAGAAACTGTATAGAAAACATATGTTTTAAGTCTCTCTCTTTTTCACTTAAAGAAAAGGTTTAAGTGTAATTGTATATGTGTCTACTGAGGCTGCAATTCTATAAACCAGGGGTGGCTGACCTGTGACTATCCAGATCACTCCCAGCCAGCATGGTCAATAGTCCAGGAAGATGGAAGCTGCAATACAACATTTGAAGGGCCACAAACTAGCCAACCCTGCAGAGCACACTTACACCTGTTGAACCCTGGACTCAGCTATATCGCTGCAAATAAAACGTATTGAGTGTGTTTTAAGTGCAATATACAATGTGACACTAGATGGCAATGGTGAGCCTTATGGAAAATTCAATGTATTTTTAAAAACACTTTTTAAAAAAGCATTTGCAGAACGGTTTTTATATTTGGGTAGATTCCACCCCTGTCAGGTTTACTCCTGGTCAGGCATTGTTAATGTCAGGTTGACTCTTTCTGGATGTGCCAAGAAGTGATGCTGCTTTTATTTAGCAGTCTGGCTTCTCTTAATTAGTGTTTGTTTCTGCTCTTTTCGTGTAGTCTATGATAGCATGATCTGACCTTTTCATTATGAAATCTCAAACAATGTTTTCACAGGAACGAGAGTGACATTTGTGTCAACTGCTGTAGATAAAAAGGAAGAGAAATGTTACTCCCTTGGTTTACATTTTGAGTTAAATGAACATTTCATAACCATCCCACGTCAATATGAGTACAATTGGACCATTTTTCCATATGAGCAGAACTTTCTTTAAATCTAATTTGAAATGGAAGCACACGGCATTATAGATTAGCACAGTCTGAGGCAGAGAAGGCTCTGCTTGTTGAATGGGGTCATCTCTATGTGCACGTCTAATATTCCGGAACCACTTCTCACTTATGCCTCCATGCTGCTGATTCAGAAATTATTTTTATCCACCATGACCCCAAAATTTATTTCCTGGAAAGAGTGACTTTCCAGGACACTGCTAGTTCAGACACTATTAGTGTCTATGTGAAGTTAGGATTATTTGCTCTACTGTGAACCACTTTACATTTGCTTACATTGCAATGCTTTTCACCAGTTTGCAAGGAACGGATGTTAAGCTAAGCAGTCTGTAATTTTCCAGATCTCCCATAGAATGAGTGTGTGTGTATGTTTATTTAGGTGGATATTTGTTCTCTCGGGTGCTGCTGCGGTATGATGGGGTATGGAGACCATGAGAACATCTAAGTCCTTCCAGTTCCCATTCCTGCTTCTTTCATAGCCAGAAATTAAAGTTAAAGGAAGGTAAGGAGAAGAGAGTTTTGGGGCAGTGGGGGGCAGCTTTTGAGGACAAGAGAGTCTGCAGTGAAAGGCAGTTAATTTTTCTTAGCCTATGGCTTGCCTCATCAAATTACCTGAGTTCTTCCAGTTTTTCTCAGACAAATTTGGATGGTGAATTTGAGTGATTTCCGTTAATGTAAGATAAATTTGAGGGAGCTCGCTCTTCTCTTGTTTTGCTTCTTTCCTATAGAAATATTCCCTTCATATGCATCTCTCTATATGTAGATGGCAGAGAGCAGGAGCGGTGTGCATTGTATGCTGTAGTAACACTAACACACACACACACACACACACACACACACACACACACACACTGTTTTTTGTAGTAGCGTATGTCTGTGTGTGTAGAAACTAGATAACAAAACAAGGGCTGTCTCTGTGGTGTACACCAGACTTAGCAGTTTGGAGATTATATCCTCTGGACCACTTTCCTAATATAAATAATGTTATTGATGAGTTTCAGGCAAGGCTTGACACTTTATTTTCCTTTCAGTTTTGTGTAATCACAGCTTCTGGTAGATTTTAGCTAAAAATAATTTTCTTGTGTCTTGAAGGCGGCAAGGGATTGGAGAGACTAAGGGGGATCTTTGTTGCCCGAAGCATAGACAATAGGCTGGGAAAAGTTCAAATAAAAATTGTTTTGTCAATACTTTATGAGATGAATGAATCAATACCAACTCATCTGGCCTCCTCCTACCCCGCTTTAAATGAAAAGTTAGAATTGCCTTGGATGCACTTTATGCTTTCTTCACACTATGTCAAAGAGCGAGGCATACAAAATTACTGGGGAGTGGGGAGAAATACATCTGTTACTCTTTGGCAGTTTTCAGACATCAGCTAGAGTATTCTATAAATATTTCATCTGTGGGCTGTAGGGCTTTGTGTAGTTTGGGCAATTTATATGTGCAATATAATGGGTAATAACCCAGAAAGACATTTCAGAACACACGCCGGATAATTTCCTAAGGAAAGTTCTAAAGTAATGTCTTTATATGACAATACAGTACATTTGAATTAAAGAGACTACACCGTTTGCCAAGGCAGGGATGTTGCACACATCTGCTCTCTCTGTTGATGAACTAGATGGAAAGGAAGATGCAGAATATCAACTGTTGTCAAATACAAAACAGTGTTACAGATGTTGGCATTATAATGGCTTAGTCTGATGTCTTGCTAATGGGCCAGAATCATTCGGTCTGTGTTCCATCATGTTTCATCAGTGAGAGCTATTGACTGCCGAGGTTCTTCTGGTCACTGGGGATCTTGGAATGGGCTAAACCCTTGGTGTTTTAGCACATGCTCTGCATGCAGCAGCGCCCAGGTTCAACCCCTGTCATCTCCATCCAAAATGATTAACTAGCAGGTGATATGAAAGACCTCTGCCTGAGACCCCAGGGAACCACTGGCCATCAGGGTAGACAATATAAGACTGGATGGGGAAATAGTACAACCTGGCATAAGGCAGTTCTCTATATTTCTGCAGCTTTCTCTCTTTCTCTTTCTAGCTTTAAGAATACAGTATGCAGAAGAGTTTGGAAAAGGGACATATCCCAACTGATACATCTTCACCCACTGCATTTCTTAGAGTTGGTATAGCTCCTTGCTTGTTGTGAGGAACTGCTCCTGCCCTGCCCCCACCCCTCTTGCAGGCCACCCAACTAACTGAATCCTTTTGCAATTTCAATAAAAGAAAATGAGACAAGGAGAGATGGGAGCTGTGTGTGTTGCCCAGTGTTGTGTCTTTGCAAAAAGAGTGTCTCTCTGGGAATCTGACAATGGGCTGATGGATTTGTTACCTGTTGGTAGACTACTCCGTTATGCTTTGCTTGCATATGTGTAAATGCATTTCAAAAATTACAGTGAGAAATGTGTTCCTGGTGTTCTCTCATTCAAAAGGAAACTAGACCCTTTCATGGTACTTATCTGGATTTCTTCATAATACCATGGCATGCCAACTGTTAACCTTTCAGATAACAGATACCATTACTTGTCGGCCATCAGCTAAAGTTAAGGCATGAGCACAAGCCACAGAATTTGCCTTAGATCTGTACCTGTGCATTAAAAAAGAGATACATTTCTGAGTTGCAGTCTACTGAGCTGCATTGAGAAAGTAGGTGGTGGGAAGATAGCATAAATATCAAGGAAAGAGAGGGGTGGGGCAAATTCCTCCCCCAAGGACCCTGTTGCACAATGGGTCATTACTGGCATGGGCTTGTCCCCATTCATGGATCTGTGTGGTGAGGGTGCCGTGGAGAACTCTTTATTGAATTGCATAGAATAAGTTACAGATCTTCAAGAAAAAAACCCAAAGATTTTAGGCCTCCGCCCAAATCACTGATAAGAACCTGAGCTCCTATTTTGCTAGTGACACAGAAGAAAAGAACTCTGCATCTGACCATAGTCTGTCTTCTTCTGCAGGGTATTCAAGGAGGGTGACTCTTATTGAATAGCACATTTATATCCCACCTTTCCTTCAAGGAGTGCAAGGTAGTGTAAATGGTTCTGCTTCTCTCTTTCATCCTCAAAACATCTCCATGAGGCCAGTTAGACAGAGAGACAGGAAGACCATAAGAGGAGGCTCATCTCATCCATCATCCTGTTTTCACAATGGCCAATCAGATGCCCACAAGTAGGACATGAGTGCAATTGCATAGGTGGGGAGAGCAAGGAAAGGCCACAGAAACCTGCTTTTCATGCAGAAGGTCTGTTTCATTCCCCAGCATCTCCACGTAGGGCTGGGTAATATTCTTGCTTGAAATTGTGGAGCACTGTTGCCCATCAGTGTAGATAATACAGAGCAAGGTGGATGAATGGTCTGTCTCAATATGAGGCAGCTTCCTAAGATTCTTTTACAGGGTGTGGAAGGAGGCCAACTAGCATGGAGTGCTAAACTTCAGTCATTTGGGGAACTCAAAAATTAATCTCATTGTCGGAAAGTATGTGTAAGTAGAGATGCGTGAAATGCATTTTATGAACAGAATTGTGGTGTATGAATCAGTCCTCCCCCCTCTCCTCTCATGGAGAGGTACACAATTGTGAATCCCAGGGAACCTGTTGTTTCTGAACAGCACTGCTATTCTAGCTTCACTAGAGACCGCATGAATGTCAAAAATTTGAGTTTATTGTCAAATTTAGTTTTCTCATCACTTCCCGAGATCCTAGGAAAATGTCAACTAAATCCAACACAATTAGAAGTATCCTTGACTGAAAGGCCAAAGCGTTCTCCCTCAAGAAGTTATTAAAAGAACAATTTAGAGGCAGTTTGCTCAGTACCTGTGGAAAATTGATAGCTTGTGCTTCTCTTATTCTTCAACAAAATGGAAAAAGAAGTATTTGGCAAGGGCAAAGGAGAAGCTGGTGGCAGTTTCTTGTGTAACTACTGTGCAGACTGTGTTGGGGGAAACATACCCAAGCAACTTAACCCCATGTGGTTCTTCTATCTGGTGTTCTTCTTCTATCTAGTGTTCTTCGCAAGGAGCACAACGGTGCGATGTTAGTGCAGTGTATGAAAAGGAATTTTAAAAAGCTTGCAAGTTCAGAGGTACAAAGTCGAGTTCTAGTTTCACAGAACTTAAAAGGCTTTTGTGAGTTTGACCTGAGGTTGAAGGTTCAGAATAGTTTAACTGAACTCTGCGGGAACTGAATAGAGTGGCATGGGGACCACAGCGACTTGCTTTCATTCTTACTTCCCTGGCTGATCTTAAAATAACATCCAGGCCACAAGAGTGGTAGAAGACAATTCTGCTCCTGCTTCTCTCCTATCTTCAAGGGAGCTGTAGAGAGCTGGTAGAGAAAATGGCTTCAGATGAGTTTTGTGTTGAATCCGGGTCCTGCTCCAAGCTCCCCTGTGGAACTCAAAGACTTGTAGAGCTGCTGCTTCTGTGTTCGGTCACATGGATCTTACAGGATACCTTATTACAGTTTGGTTAATGATCAGAATGCGCTGCAGTCAGTTGTTTATAGGTTCTTCACCACAAAGCAGAAAAGAGATCAGGAGAGTGGGGAATACCAGCCTCTGTGGCTGAATAAGGCCACCCAGGCCTTTCTGGGGCTCTCCCAGTCCATGCCCACTGCCCACTCCCTATCATCCCTTTGTTGGTACCTGCACTCTCTGTGGCAATACTGGGATGCTTTGATTTTCTGTAATGCAAGTTATAGTGATTGCTGTTAGAGCGACTGCTAGCCTTTGGATTGGGTCAAATTGGATGAGTGTCACTTGAGCATATATGCATCAGATGCCACAGAGTTTAAGAAGGATGTTGACAAGCTGGAATGTGTGCAGAGGAGGGTAACTAAGATGATCAAGGGTATAGAAACCAAGCCTTATGAGGAACGGTTGAAGAAGCTAGGTATGTTTTGTATGATAATCCCTGTTAGTGTGCTTTGTGAGCTCCTGGAGACAACTAAATGGAGACCATTGACCACTGACACATAGTACTAGCATAGGGCTTTATAGAAAATTTCATGGTGGAAATAATTTGGTTTATTGTACAACAAGCTCTACATAGACACCCTTCTATATAATGAGATTTTAATGTGCAAAGCCCTATTTTGCCTATTGGGTCTCAGGTTCAGTATTTCAGATAGATTTTTGTGCGTGCATTTAAATGCAATTTGCAAAGGTCTAGATTAAAAGCACATTTCCCAGTATGTCATGCCCTGACCTATTTATTTATTTTCCTACAGCAGTTTGACCTTCTTTGACGGGACATGAGTATTGACATTGCAGCTGATGTCGATGCCTGAAATGCAGCTATCCTAAGCACAGATTTCTCAGCTCATCCACCCACAATTGGCAGATGGGCAAGGCAAGCACAGCAGCAGTAAATGTGTCACATTCTGCAAACACTGGCAGAGAAGTAAGTAAGTCATGCTCCAAGGATTGTGACATATTATTAGAATGGTCATTATACTTTCAGATCCATCTTTGTACAATGACATTTGCCAATGAAAAGAAGCAAACAGAGGCATATGGTGCCAGAGAGGATCACAAAAGTATGCTGTCCTGGTGAAATCAGTGATAGCACCAAAGCAGTATTTTCAAAACTGTCTTCTGGGAAATCCACAGCTGCTTCGGATGATAATTAGGGCCTCCTCATTACGAGGATCATAGATGATGGATAAGCTTCTTGGTATGACAGGTTTCCCATCTTGTCAACCTTTCCCTTGAGATGTGCAATTGGAAGAGTGTTGGGTGTGTTCTGGATTGCATTCTATGGTTACAGAAAGCAATGAAGAAAATCCAGTAGCCCTGCCCAGGACAACACATGAACTTACATGATGAAATGAACTTACATTATACTTATAAAATGCAAGTATTTGGCAGAGGACAAATTGATTTAGAAATACTGAGCAGGATATATGGTTTTTAAGGTACTCAGGAAAATACAGAGATGTGCTGGAAGGCAAAGTGTAATGAATTTAACGTCAACAAGTATTTCCAGAGACCTACCAGAATCTTTCATGGCTGCCTGACCAGGTCTAGCTTGTGGGAGGCAGGGGAGAGAGAGGCTATGACCTTAGTAAACCATGGGGGTGTCAGCAGTGGCTGGTTCAGCATCTCTGCTGACAGTCGGTTCCATGATCCATCTGGAAGTTGAGTCAGATGGGCCAGAAGGGGCTGTATGGGGTGAGATTGTGGGATAAACAGATATACTTAGCCAGCCAGAGAATAAATATGCAGCTGGCAGAGCATCAACGAGGGGTCCCAAGCAGGGAAACAAACAAACAGAGATGACAGGTTGTGATTTACAGTGACAGAGCAGAGTAATGGGACAAGTCCAGGGCAAAACAGATGCATCGGGAAGGCAGAAGGTGGACAGGTTGATGAAGGAAATAAGAGTGCCAGTGAAGGTAGCAAATGAACTGCAGAAAGGAGAGGTAGTGCAGAGATATGGAAATGGAAACCCTTGCCTAAAGGAGATAGGACACAGCAGAAGGGAAGAGAAGTTGCTGTAAATCTGAGGCAAACCACACCAGTGGTGGGCCAAGGTAGTATAGGAGAAAAGGTGGGGCTAGATGAGGGCCCTATGCTGCAAAGAACCTGTAGTCATCTGCGGGAATACTATAACAAACAAAATAAAACAAATCCATGTACAGAGGGGATAAAATGATAAGAGCCCTAATACCTGCAGAGTAAGGGATTCCCTTTTCTGGAAAGGGACACCCTAGGTTTCTGAAGATCCTTGGAACCCTTAGGGAGGAGCACCACACATGGCTTGGAAATTCTCAGGTTCTATTTCACAGGGTTGTTGTGGAGATAAAATGGGAAGGGGAGAACCATGTATGCCACCTTGGAGATCCTTGGAGGAAAGGGTGGTATATAATTTTAATGAACGAACAGATATGTTCAAATGGGGTGGATGTCCACACATTTCAAATGACAACAGTGAAGTCTAGCAAGTTTGGCCAGTGTCCATATTAACTGTATGTTTACTCTAATGCAAGACTCAGAATCTTCTCCATTATGTATGATTGAATTCATGAAGAAAAGATCCTTCAAGGTAGGAAATTTGAATATAGGTATAGTTGAAGGTAAAGTGCCTTGAACACAGCATGCTAAACACAAAGCAAAGGGGAGACCCAGGATAAACTAAAGAAGAGAGACTTGTTTTCTTTAAGATTTGTCCAACTGTTCTGATAATTTGTGGCCTGCTATATACTGTGCCATCTGTGGATTGGGCTGTTCATGGGTGAATCCAGCAGTAGCTGCCAGCAATTCTTTCCATGATTGAGGTGGTTAACTTGGAAAGAGTACCTTCTGGATATGCCTTACATGTTAGGTTTATGCATATGGCATAGTTAGTTGGATCAAGGCTTGATTAATAGTCATTTGATTCTAATCTGTAGAACAAATGAAGGCAATTGCCATATGTCATAAATAAATTGCGTTGAACATCTCCTCATTGATTTTGTTTCCATTTTAATTCATGTAATCCAGACAAAGGGCTTTGGTTTGCTAATATTTATGAGCGGCACACCACCGGAAAGTTACTCTCATGAGAATATGTGAGAATTCTCCTATCCTTGTCTTAATGTAGAAAAGGAAGGGCAGCTCGATAATTTAAGACAGGACTAATCAAACTGCATACTACAACTCTCATCACCCTTGATCACTTGCCATGTTGTCTGGGGATGATTGGAGATGTGGTCCCTAGCATCTGGAGGGTAGCATGTTGGCTACACCTGATTTAAAGGGCTCAGAGGTTGCATAGGCAATGGGGTGAAACTTATGTTCTTAGTCCCACATTCCACACCTGCAACTGGGCTCTGGCACCAGAAGTGAACTCACCTGGGAGGCCGCATAGTGTCCAAAGGAAGTAATAGTACCACTCTATTCTGTAACTGCATGAAATGGGTCAGGGGCTTCCATTAGGATGGTGCAAAGCAATATCAGATGTTTGGCATCTGCATGTAAACTGACAACTTGTTCACACTCCTCTGAACTCATTCCAGCTTGTCAATATCCTTCTTAAAGTGTGGTGCCCAGAAATGGGCACAGTACTCTATGTGTGGTCTGACCAAGGCAGAGTACAGTGGGACTATTACCTCCCTTGATCCGGACACTATACTTCTGTTGATGCAGCCTAGAATAGCATTAGCTTTTTTGCTACTGCATCACAATGTTGACTCATGTTCAATTTGTGGTCTACTAAGACCCCTAGGTCATTTTCAGGTGTACTACTGACAAGCCAGGGGTCTTCCATCCCATATTTGTGCAGCTGGTTCTCCCAGTCTAAGTGCAGGGCCTTACATTTGTTCTGTTTGAAATTCATTTTCTTAGTTTTGGCCCAGTTCTCCAATCTGTAAAGGTCATCTTGAATCCTGAGGGGAAATGTTAAGAATATCCCCCCATGCACCTTCTCTTACAAATGAGCCAACAGTTGAAATGACGGTAGATGTACAGCTTTTGCCAATGTATTTAGCAGGATACTTTAGCTCTTTGTCAAGGTCATGCAGAATTTCCAGAATCAAATTTTAAATGAAGAACAGAGCTATTTTTATAGATACAAAATATACCACAGGTTAAAAAATGGTAAGATAGCAAAGATTTCTGAACCCTGGTTGTATTCAAAGCAAGGCTGAATAACAGATACATTTTGATAGCGATGAGAAAGGTAACATCTAAGCATGGACTAGACCTGGTCGGCATCAAGTCAAGAGGTCAAAATTACTTAGTAATCCTCTTTGATATTTGCTTTTTGTAAAAACAACAACCACTGAGAAACTTCTATACTGAAGTCTCATTATTTTGGTTGGAGTTAATCTAATGCCTAGCCTACAGCAATATTGCAGAAGACAGAGATTCCTTTCAGCACACAAAATGACTGGATTCTGAAGAACTGATGGGATAGATTAAAGAGTTGTGAAATGCTGATCCATATTATCTTTCCTGTTTTCCTCTAAGGCCTGGATATACGTTTCAGCAAAGAGCTCCTGAACAGTCTGCTACTCACAAGATTTGGGCTACATAGACAAGTTAAGTAAAACAGGAGCCCATGCTACATTGCAGCTTCCCTTCCATGAAAAGGAAGAAAAAACTCTGCAAAGTATATTTTCTCTTATGATGGAAGGAGAGCTGCACTCCTGAGCAGACCATGCTCAGGTAGAGTCTCCAGTCAGCCCCGCCCACAGCAACTCTCACCTCTGAGTCCTCCTGCTATTGGCCAATCTGCAGGCTGGCAAATTCAAATTTCAACGACCAGTAGGAGTGGGATTATGTTGCCACTGGCCAGCAGCACCTGGATTGCGATACATGGCATGGTGGTGGGACTCTGCCATGCCACAACCACCACCACCTTTGCTCACTGCAAAGGTGAGCAAAAATCCCACCACACTCATGAGCCACAAACATGCACCTGTCTGGGAAACAATCTCCTGACTGAATTCCAAGCAGAACTAAAAACTAACACAGTGTTGGCTTTCTCTGACTATTTTGTGAGCAGTGCAAGGATCTATATTTATGGTTATGGTTATAAAGCATATAGCTTAATGTTTACATGAATGTTTCTTGTGCCATTAACAAGTGAAGTTAGGGACTTTTTTTAAAAAAAGAAGCTTTATTACTACAGATTATCTAAGGATACAAGAAATGGCTGATTGCATTAATTAAAAATATGGCAATTGCAGTGTGTTGCTAAGTATTCACACAACAGGAGGTTGCTCAGTTTCCCTCAGTCAACTTTAAATGTAGTTTTAATTAAACTGCACGACTTTACATAAGAATCAGATCTTTGAATGAGAATTGGAAAGTAAATGACACACTCAGAACATTTCATCTCCCTGAGCAGCCTGAATTGAATATTCCTCTATTTTTCTCTAAATTCTATTGCAGCAGAGTCTAAACAGGCTTATAGAGAGTGACAAGATATAGATTACTAAACTGAAGAATCAAACTCTAAACTCTATGGATAAAGAAAGTGTATGCTTAAAGAAAGTGTATGCTTAAAACATTTTATTTTTATTTTTAAGAAACAAAAACAGATGAAATATCATTCATCCCTTACTGTATATATGTTAGTTAGGATTTCTATTGATGCATATATTTTGCATGAAAAAGCCCTAAATATTTATTTATAAAAAATGTAGGCTGCTTTTCACCCAAAGCACTTTCTAACACAAGATAAAACAAGACAGCATTTGAAGCAAAATGAACACGAAAACACAAATTAGCAACAGCAATACATAATACTAACAGTCTTAACCTCCCAAGCAGACTCAACCCTGTTTTCTCCACAGATGCTTAGGTGTTTTGTTTATGAAAATAAAAAAGGCCATGTGATCCAGCCAGTCAGGAATCACATAGCAAATGTGATGATATCATATCACTTTGTTGTCAGTCAAGGTAGTTATTTGATGACATCAGAAAGCCAGGGGAGGTTGAATGCAATGGTTTTTTTGCCATCATTCTTTACCCATTTTGAAGCCCCCTCTTTCAGCTATAATTGAAGATTGTGTTCCATGTAGGAGTCACATAGTTTTTTTGCATAACTCATAATAATTGTGAAATATTGCTCCTTAAACATTTTACTATCCATTATAGACAAAAGACTATACAGTACTATGGAACAATATTTCACAATTATTATGTGAGTTATGTGATTTTGCCACAGCAGATAGCAAGACAAATAAGAAAGTTTTGTGCTGGAAATAAACGGCAGTGATATAGAAACAGTGCTGCATGCAAACAGGAGAGAGTGAAACATTGACTTCCTACACCCCTGTTTTCCATGCAGATTAGCCTGTTTATGGCTTGTGAATATTTGGAAGTTCCAGAGCACAGTCTGAAGGCACACAATAATACAGCAGCCTTGCTGAAGTAGATCTGTGTCTTGCCAGTCCCTGGAAGGGAGACTGTCCAGGAGTCTTATGAGTTCTGTCTTGCAATGAAAGGTGTAAACAACAACAGAACCAACAAATGTGACATTTACAGGTGAGGAACAAAGACTCCCAGTGAGAATTTTGCCAGTTAGATATTGCTGAGCTACCTGGACAAATACTCTTGACAGTATAAGACAGCTTTCTAAAGTTTGCACTATTAAAAGTTACCATTAATGTTTTGTCCTCTGTGTCATCATTCAGAGAATGTTACTTATGCACCCAGTTTTCTTAAGCTTCCCCACTCTCCGTCTGCTCAATATTAAATAGCAAGTAGAGAGATATTTAGAGTTAGGGTGACCTTCTTATGGCATGACGTGCTCTTTTTAAAGGGCAGTTCAGATTTGTTGCCAGAGTCATTATAACCACAGAACTGTCTTGGCTTTGACATCAGATACAGTGAACCATCTGACAAAACGTTTCCGCATCTGTAAGGTGAATGTACTCAAAGAGATATTTTTTAAAGTCTTTTTTCTTGGAAGCAGTAACTTCCCCAACCAAAAGAGCCATTTCTTAAAGGTTTCAACACTGGTTTTGTTTGTCATAGGCAAATGTTGGTTGTTCTTCCAAGCAATGCTCTCTTTACATTGTCATGTTTTTTGTTCTTTTTAAATAAAAAAACCCCTCTGTTTTTCTCTAAAACATCACATTTAACAGTGCAGTCCTGTTCTCAATGAACTCTGTGGAGTTTACTTCTGAATAGACCTGCATAAGATTGCACAACCCTCTGCATGTTGACTCAGAAGTAAGTTTCACTGTTAGGGCTGCCATATTTCCAGAAGTGACGTCCGGGGTGCTGCTTTGTCCTGCAAGTCAATCACAAAATCACGTTTCTTTGGCATTTTTTTGAGGGGGAAAGCTTGACAACTGTCGGCTTTGTTTAAAAAAACTTCAACAACTTTTGGCACACAGGACTGCAACCTTACATAAACCTCTTTGGGTGTTCTTTTTTCAGTAAACATGCAAGCAAGGGTGCAGGGGTGAGGATAGGAATGGTGGAGAATCCTGACAGAAAGAGGAAATTTATGTTGCTTTCAGTCCACAAATGATGCATAATTAACTATACACACACTGATTTGCTTTGTATTTCCTTCGCATTGAAATGCGTGGGGTGGAATAACATAAAGACAATGGCCCAGTTTCAAGTATTCTCTGACTGCCAGTGAAGGGTTGTTGTGCTAGCATAGCATGAATGTGCAAAATGGAAAACTTTCTGTACTCATATTGGTTCCCCATGCATTTTAGAACCCTGGAACACCACGGTTCTAAAATGTATGGGGAACCTACATCTGTACAGGATGTACAGTTTCCCACTTCAGACAGTGATCCCTCCAACTTGTGAAGGGTGCCAAGAATGATGGAACTAGCATGCTCATTTCCTCTAACCCCCTCTATATGTTTCTATAAAACAGAATCAGAAGGCCTAGAAGGGTTATACATCTCTGACTGACACAAGAGTTACCTAAAACTCTTCCTGGCTCATCTTTTGGAAAAGTGGGTGCTGTACAGTTCTCAATGCCCAGCCCCCAAGTGAGGGAGCTGAATGAGGCTGAAAAATGCTTAAGTGTAGCTTTGGCAGGCCAACAGTGTGTGCTAAAAACATACCGTAATCCTAAAGTAAGGTCTTTTAAGGAAACGAAGGAACATTTTCTATTCCTTCCTCCTGGCCATCTCTAGAAGGTTGAAAAGTTCTACCAAACAATATGTAATGGGTTTGACCACTTCTGGGTGATGCAAGAAATCAGGCTTGGACTCAAAGAAAAGTTAATTGAAGGAATTTTGAGGAAGAAATTGGTGCTGCCTTCTCCTCTTCCCAGAAGCACCCCATGTTCTAGCCCACATTGTTCAAGAGTCCTCTATATAGCAGTGGAGGAGAACTCTCCATCCCGTGGGCCTAATTAAGCCAGCTATCATCTCAAGGGAGGTCAAAAGTCACCACAGGAGTGAAGAGGATATGGGAAACATTCCTTCCAGGAACTTCCTTGTGATAATTTATCTTACGATTCAGGTCAATGTAAGAAATTGCCAGTAAAAGCAACATCAACTTTATCAGAAGTAAGTTCATGCCATCACCAAATGCTTTACAAGTTACACAGGATGCTTATAAACTTTACAGTACGAAGCCTTTAAGGAACTATACAAATTAATCTGTAAAGTTAATAGTACTGTAGTTGTGTGCATTTTTCAGCTTGCAACTCAAACTAAATAGCCTGGTGCAATTCCATTGATTCTTTGTCTATTCTTCCTTTCCTTTTTCTAAATGGAGTCTGTACTTGGTTTACATCCAAACTAATGCTGTTGGGTTGCTTCACTTAAAATGCATTAATCTTTAAAACTGATGCTGGATTCCAAAACCCTATGTCCAGCAAATAATTCAAATATGGAAACTGCAAGAATTCACTGAAGGCATGTAAGAACATTTCTCTCTATATAAAGTTAAACAGAGAACACACACACACACACACTGCCTTGAACCAACAGTTTGAAGTTTAAGGCTATGATCCAATGAACTGGGAGTAAGCACCATTTAGCTCAATGGGACTTACTTCTGAGTAGACATGCATAAGTTTATACTCCTAGACTGTTATCTGGTTGAGGTTGGGGGAGGTCATGTTTCTACTCTCTGTGATCTCAGCACTGGGAATTCCCCACCCCACCCCCCACAGCAAATTACAGTCACACGATTCAGTTTGGCCCTGACTTCCAAATAAACATGCCCAGCATTGCACTGTAGGTATATTACAATGTGGAAGGGAGACATGCACCCCCAATATGCATTTAAATTTGTGATCCATGAAAAGAAATGCATTGCAAATGGAAGTTATTTATCATTGGATATATATCCAATTTATGTCATTTCTTCCTCAAGCTAGTGATGTGTGTTAAAGCCTCCTCCTATTGATAGATATTCTCCCCTTGGCTGGGGTGTCTCTGCTTTGTTAATTCTGTGTTGAAGCATACTATGGGCTGTTGAATCAACACATTTTGTTTAATGTGTCTATATCCCACCCAGAAAGAAAATTACAATTCCATTTGAAAACAAAGCTGCCCCCTAGCTGTTTGTCCTATAAAAATAGCTTCTGCACCATTAACAAAGCAATCTAATGAGAATCCCACAAGGAGCCATTTGCTGAGCAGAAAGGCAAACAAAAACATAAAAATAGAGTATATGGAGGCCTGAATGAAACATAAATTGTGATTATAATTTACATGCTATAGTTTTACATTTTTCATGTGTTCATCTCTTGACCCCTTGCCTACTGCTCTGCAACATACAACTTTCACAATGTGGTGAGATTTAGTCAGCATATTTCTGTAATAATATCAGAAATTTAAGCCTATGATGGGAAGCCACAGTATCATGGCAGGACCTAATAATGTATGAAAATGAAGAAGAGATAATACAGATCAGTTTAATAGACGTACCACAAGAAGGAAATCAGTTTGCATTTTTACTTTACTGCACAGTTTTAATAGTGCTGCACTGAAGCTTTCAGTTTCACAAAAGATACTTCAACTTAGAAAAAAGATTCCATTTTTCTTCCCCATTCTTATTCTTTAGAATTTCAGTGGGTGTGAAGGTAGTGTGTGTTGTTCCTGGTCCATTCAACATGTCCCCACTCTTCTGCAGCCTCCCCAGCTGCCCATGCTTCCCAATCTGAAAAAAGCTTCATGGGAGGAGTTACCTAACAAAGTCTTCTCCTAGGCTTTGATTGAAGCACAGAAAGCCTGAGAAACTAATTGATCACTGCAGTCACTGATTTTGTTTTTAAGGGAAATACTTCCATTTGATTATACACACACACACACACACACACACATGCCGCCAACAACTTTCCACATTGATTTATTTAAAAGCAGTAAAGGGCTTTACTTTTTAAAATAAAATAGCAATGGACAGCTACCAGGGCAATGGTACACTGCTTCCCAACATCCCCTTGCTTACAGGAAAGCCCAGTTTGAGGATATCATTTGGTTTTCAGGAATCAAGTGCACCCAGAAAGGCCACAGGATGCAGGCCACAAGAGAGATGGTTAGTAGAATGGAAGAAAAGACAACCACAGCCTCATTGGCCACCTCAAAAGTAAGGTGATTGCAACAAACCCCCACCTCATCCCAGCCAATAAATTTCACCGAAATTTATTCTCCCTTTTGCTGACTTTTAAATACAATTTATTTTCTCATTAATTGATGGAGAATGATTAAAATCTAGTGGGGGATTTGCATAGCTCCAGTTTTTAATTCTGGCATAAGCAAAAGGACTGTGTTGGCTCTGCTGCATGCATTTTACATCACTGCAATGTAGGCTGTGTACCAACGACAAACTTTTTGGAGCGGCAGCAGCAATTTTCTTCTCACTGCTCCCATGGCCTCTATCTAGCTCTGGAAGCTGGATAATATAATGATGAAATAAGAGAGAGACTCTCAGTACTTGAGCATTTTCCTAATTTTAGCTATTTGTCCTCATCTCATAAGGGCAGTTGGAGTGCTCAGACAACCTATTGATGTACTATCACTGTGGAGAAGGGGAGAGGGGTTATACTCACTGGCCCCCATCCCCTTCCCCTGCCCTTTATATTGATTGGG
Source organism: Podarcis filfolensis (assembly GCF_964270895.1). Taxonomy (NCBI): domain Eukaryota; kingdom Metazoa; phylum Chordata; class Lepidosauria; order Squamata; family Lacertidae; genus Podarcis; species Podarcis filfolensis. Next base: position 35,396,565 of record NC_139607.1, on the reverse strand, counting down.
TACTTTGGACACAGCCTACATGCCTACAAGCGCTACATATGGAGTTGGATCCAGAGACGACTGAGTAGAACTCTGTCCAGACAGTGTGACTTTCATAGATCTATCTTCCCACTATAGCTCCCCACTATAGCTCCCTGCCCTCCCCAAAAAAGGGATGCTTTTGAATAGTTTGGAATGGGGCTACAGTAGGATGGGAGAAATCAGAAGAATTTGACAGAAATCCCTTCCCACTCATTCAATATGCCTTATATATCCAAGCCAGTCTCTCCCCCTTGCAGTTTTGCAGGCTACATATCATGTGGGCAGTACCTATGCACATGACTTAATTGACATATGGAATTTTGGGAATGGGTTCAGCAAGCGGCATCCCAATCTCTCTCTCTCTCCATACATTGGTGGCATATGAGTATGGTGATGAGTCGGGAAATGAACTGGCAGTGATGGCCCCCAACTTCGATGGCTTTAAAAGAGGAATGGACAAATTCATTGACACATTAATAGCTACTAGCCGTGATTGCTGTTCTGTGCTTCCACAGTCAGAGTCAGTAATGCTTCTGAATACCAGTTGCTGGAAACCACAGGAAGATAGAATGCTCTTGTGTTTGGGGCTTCCTGTAGGCATCTCGTTGGCCACTGTGAGAACAGGATGCTAGACTAGATGGGCCATTGGCCTGATCCAGCAGACTTTTCTCATGTTCTTAACTAAAACAGATTGCACGCAGCTCTGAGCTCGTAGATTGCATGCAGCTCTGATTTGGGTTATATGTTTTATTTATTATACTATCACTTTTACTTCATTAAAAAAACTTTCTAAAGAGACAAGAAATACTGGGAATCTAAAAGTAAATAACATTCTTGTTGGCATAGCAGACTTGTTAGTTTGAAAATACCTGCAGAACAAGCAAGCAGATGTACTGCATACACAATGGCTTTGTTGGTGCTGCTTATTACCCCATTTATGAGGCAGATGATTTCCTGTGACAATGTTTGAAATTTAGCTTCATCGTCTTGGTTAGAGCAGAGCATAATGTTGTTTGTACTGCACTTGTGTTCCTGTTGTTTCTGCAGTGTCCTCTTGTGCACTTAGATAAGGCGTGAGAGTACAAACAAACACTGGGTGGCTAGAAAGAGGACAATGGAGACGGTCACACGCAGAATGTGTAGAGGTGGCAAATCATTGTGTTTAACTGTTAACTTCCATCTCTTATTATGCATCTAGCGGTAAAGCTTTTAGAGTGATGTGATGCTGGTAGCTATTTTGTAATTAATATGCTGAAGAAAGAGATGTATCCTAAGGAGAGAGATGAGGGAAAATGCACATCTCCACAATTGTAAGCTGCTGCCTAATCCTCTCTTTTTTACACCTGAATAAGGCCTTCTACAAAATTGATATTTTTCTCATGCAGATTAAATATAAATTGAGAATACATGCCATATTGAAATTGGATTTTCATAGAGTATGAACATGCTAGGCACCCGTCACCCTGGGTGAGTGTGCTATTAATGCACGTGCATAGGAATGGTGACCCATTTTAAGTCTGATGCCAGTTAGACACTATATGACTAGGTTTCTTTGGCATAGTGTCACTTAAAGCTTTCTAATTTCTCACACACCAAATCACTTGGGTGGCTTAATTCAACTTGTGCTGCTATTTTGTTCTTGTATGTTTTAAAGTGCACGTGTGGCAAATTATGGGTATACTTGCCCAAGACCTTCAATTCTGGTCCCTGGGACTTATAGTTCTGTGAAGGGAGTAGGAGTCTCCTAACAACTCGCAGTACCCTTAAAAAGCTACAGTTCCCAGGTTCCTTCATGAGAAGCCATGATGGTTAAAGGGCTTTAAATGTATACTGTAGCTGTGGCCTAAGAGGTTCTACTACATGCTACAATCTAGCCAAAAACACAGTCTTTTGGGATACATTCAAAGACCTCTTGAGGAAAAGGACTTGATGTTGGACTTGGACCACAAACAGTGATTTACGGTATTGAGAGGAACCCCTTTCTGAATCAACAGCCTAATGCCATTCACTTTTCCATAAATCAGCATCTGAAGAATCAGAAGATACCACAACCAAACAACCACAGCCAAACATGCCTATTGTGACAGCACAGTCTGTGACTTGCACCATAAGAGTGAAATGAAATAAGTAAACCAGACCTTTATTCTTGAAAACTTTACCACTGCCACCAATTGATGTCTTCCCCCCCCACAGCTGCCTCCCCTAAACATATGCTTACACGCTCTGCAATGAAAGCCCAGAGAATGTGTGGGAAACAAAACCATACACCACCCCCTTGATGCATTGACTATCCCCTGGTTTAGTCAACTGAGCAGGGCTGCAGAGACACTAGCAGACACCAGTGCTATCATAACAGATCTCTGCATTACCATTCTTGACATAAATGGTAAATATAGGTTTTCTGACAGTTGATGCTCACATGTAAATGCAGTTCTTTTAGCTACAGCCATTGCAGAAAAAGGAAGGATCTAGGAGCTGTTTTCGGTGGATTAGACTAGGCTGGAGTTCTTTTTGTCATTCAAACTCCAATACTCATTGGGACTGTGTGTTTCACAATCGTATCTTCAATATGACTTGGGGCAAGATAACAGTGGCGTGCCAGTTGTTTTGACTGGGCTCCGAAGTAAACAACCAGAGTACGCGGAAACACTGACAAAACTGAATAAGGATCCCAGGGTCTAGGGATGCAGCTTGGTAACTTTGTTCAGCTTTCTAGCATGACAAATGGTTTACTTCAGCTCTTTCATTTCTCAATACATTATTCATATTCATCAACAGTTCTCTTTTGCTCAGGTGTGCAGCGCTGTTGCTTGCTTTGTACGGGTGTCTCCCATTGGATAGTCTTCTAAGCCCTAGCCACAATTCTCCCTTTCTGAGATTTGTTTTACCAAAGGCATCAGGTATATGGAACCCCTATTCAGATGCATAAACCTATGACAGGCTGTAATGTCTCTTGATTGCTGCTATCAAGCCATTCAATCAAAAAATGCCATCATCTAGCTCAGTCTGTTGCATATGGAATAGGGGCAACAATTGCTGCCGGGACATTTGCCTAGGAAAGAGAAATTTGGTGCATTGTGTGTTCCTTCAGAAGGGTTGAAGAAATGAAAATAATTCCACACGTTCCAGATTAGCTGTATAAAAGACCATACAAAGATTCTACATTTCAAATACAAACATAAGAAGAGTCCAGATGGATCAGACCAAAGGCCCATTAGTCAAGCATTCAGTGCTCCCAGTGGCCAACATAAGGGGAACTATAAGGGAAACTCTCTACATTTTGTTGTGGCAAATTCCATAGTTCTGCTATTTACTGTGCAAGTAAGTACCAGGATGATATGATACCATCGTAACATTTTCTTCACACTATTGCAAAATGTGTGATAAAACAAGTATCAATTACTATTTATTCAAGAAATTTATTAGTCATTTTCCAGTTAAGTATATTCTCAAAGTGCCTGACAGGAAAATCTCTGCTGATAGATGACGTACCAGCCATATAGTTGTTGTTGATGATGATGTTGTTCAACTGAACATGCCCAAGCATCAACATTTGGCCTGAAGGAATTTTTGACAAAATTTGCAAAGGAAGTTAACAAACTGCTAAAAATTGAAACTTTTTAGAGATTTAAATTTTAACACTACAATTCACAAAATTATTTGAAATGATTTGTGTGCGAAAACATTGTCTTTTATATTTGAGAAAGATAATCAAATATGGTTGCATCACTTACTATTGCAATTTAAAATAAATTTAGCAGTTTCAGGTTTTGTGCTCTTCATTTTTCCTACAAGACATCTGTTTTGAAAATTGAAGTTAGCATTTTTTTGGAGGGGGGGCTTTGCAGTGAAAGTAGTTAGCCTTGCCTAGGGCACAAAATAACCGGGCTCTGGCACTGTCCAAGGTTATGAATAATTATCTTCACACACAAGCAAGAATTGGTTATGATGGCTGAAAAGGAGGCAGGTGCATTAGAGCTACAATTCAAGGCCAACATTGTTGTGCCATCCATTTTTTAAAGCAGAATCTTTCCATGGAAATGAACGCAACATTCATCTTAGAAACGGATGCTTCAGTTTGGCCCAGGGGGGTGTTTAGCAGAAACCTGCTTGGTAGTAACAAGCACCTCTTTATGTGAACATATTTTGTGTCTAAGGGGGGGGAAATGCATCATTTTGTTAATATTCACAGTATAAAAGCACCATTTGCCCTGAGCTATGATATTTATGTGACACACAGAGCATACGAAATGCAATTACATTTGCTATAAATAACTCTTGGATGACATTTACACACCACTGAGTCAATTCATGGTAGCCTTCCTTGGCACTCGCTCTCCAGTACCCATTGATTTCAATGGGACTTTGGAGTATGTGAGAAGATTTGTAGCGCTGTGTTTTGTCACAACACTCCACTAACAGCACAATCCTATACAGTCTTACTCAGAAGTAAGTGCCACTGAGCTCAATGTGACTTACTCCCAATTAAGTGTACATAATGATTGGCTCCGTAATCATATGAAATGGAAGGGTTCAACTTAACCCCCAGGAATTGCCAATTCCTCTCTTTCTAACCAACTTTCTAACCAACTCAAATATATGAAACTACAAAGTCTGTGGTAAAGGAAAACTACTATCACGGAAATTGCTTTTAAAAACTCCTTTGCATTTTATGGTTAAGGGAGAAAGAAGAATAGGTATTACATATGCAGAGCATGTACTGTACTTGCAAGCAAAGCAATGGAAGCAGACTATATATTTTATTACCCACCAGAACCAAAGAGGGAAAAGAGCTACCTGATTAGAAAATGACCTCTATTTAATACTTTTACAGTTTATTTTGTCAGCAGTAGTGTTCACACTTTATTTTTCCAAGTTACTAATTTTCATCCGGGGAAAGGGAGCATTGCAGAAAAGGTTATTTAAACTTCTGTATTCATGCAGATCCACACAGGATTTAATTCTAGTTTTCACTCCTCATAGTGGTTCTCAATGCAAGTCTCCGTCTTGGACCTTGAAAGAGTATTTGTGGTTGTATCTCCTGCTAAAGGAGGAGGCATAGGTAGCCTTTTGTCCAAACAAAGCAGCTGTTAGAGATGTCCTGGGATAGCAAATGGTTTCTTATACAAACTAGTCTAGCCACAATGGCTATGTTCTGCACCCACCGTGTAGACCATACGCCTCTGAATACCTGTTGCTGGGAACTACTGCCACACTGAAGGATGGGTGAAGCTGTCTATCCTCCTGTTGAAAAACACTCAACAATATTGTCAAACATTCGCCACAAAACTCTTCTCCATGTTCTACATACTGACTGATTTCAGATGTAAGCCTCAAACACACCATGGGATGTGCTTCTGAGCAGACTTATCTAAGCCTGAGCTGTAAAGCTGCAGCCCTGTGCACACTTGCTTCAGAGGAAGCCCTATTGAACTCAGTGAGATTTGCCTCTGAGTAGACTTACATTGCTGTCTGACTTGAGAGTTAATTGCTCTGGATTGCACCATATTTCCATGGGAAATAGTAATCCACTGTAGGCTCTCAGACGCATTCTGCTTTGCTCTGAAATGGACTCTGATTTAAGTTGAGCCGAGGTCAGGGATTTCCCTGCTGAGGAGTCCAAATCCTGATCTTCAAGTCACATCCAGTTCTACATACCCCTCATCCCCACCTTCTTAAATTAGGCAAGAACTGTGTTGCTGTTAAAGATTTAAAAAGAATATATGTATGAAACATTTGCCCTTTCACATCCAGCCACTTCTCCCCTCAGCCATGACAAGGAACGGCCTATTTTTTTGTGCAGGCATTTTTCAAGGAATACCAGTGGACCAAAGGCATTCACCATGCTGACGCAGTGACTCACTGCAAGAGCTCACTCAGAGTACTCTAATTGGGTAGAACACTAAAGCAACTGTCTTTTATATGTTATATCCTCTAGCTTTATCCTTGTACGTTGCTATTCAATAGGGTTCGGCTATCTTGTTGGAGCATTGTGCAGGGTCTTGTGGTTCACTTTAATTAAAGCTAATCTCACAGAGCAGAGCCATTTTGGCAGCGAGGACGATAGCTCTTTCATACAAAAGATCCCTGGGAACACAGTGAGCAATCTCTGCACCATAATGGGTGAAATAGAGCTAAAATGCACTGATGCAGTACAGACTTTCTAAGCTAATGCCAATTGACTGTGCTTTGGCATATAGTCTGCACAGCTTTCCAGAAATGGGTAAACATTACAGTATTTTGCTGTGCACAATGAACTAAAATGTCAGTTGTTCTGCCTGAATGTATGTGTGTGAAAGAAGAGAGGATTTAGACCAAATAATTGACTGGAGCCTTTGAAACACAAGTGTTTCTTCATTAGGAACTCCCTTCTCCACCCCCCACCCCCAATAACCTCTACATTATACGTTCCTATTTATTGATGTTTGAGATTTAATTTATCCCGTCCCTATGGTCCCAATCATTTTTAGATAATAATTTTATTTAGATTATGGTCAGTGTGTGTGTAAGATTTTACTATTGATTGTTTTCCTGTTTTCAAATAGTTCAATGTTTTGTGCAGGAAAGGCTGACTTGATTTCTGGGAACATAATAGATTTTGATGGTTTAGTGATGGGATAACTATTGTAAGGAACAGTCTTACAGGAAGTAGGTTTGATGCCTGGACAGTTGGCCATTAAACTGGGCACTGGTTTTGGACTGGGAATTACTTCCTTAGTTTCATTTTGAAAGGCTTTTTGGGATTAGGAATTGGTTATTTGAAGTGCTAACCATGGCAAAGTACATTATCTTCTTCTGGTGAATACTAAGGTTTCCCGTTATTCAAAAATGACTTTTATCACCACTGTAGAACTTGTCATGAGAACGTGGATGAGCAAATGCAGAATTTTTGTCATCCCCTGGAATAATATTTTTTTTCCTAAGCCTATCCAATTTGTTGATTATCCCAGCCTTGCTGTGTCATTCTCAGTATTAACTGGAGCCTCATATCCTCTGTCAGTGGTTATAGGAAGTTGTCGCACTGAATCACAAACAACTAAACAGCTGTTAAGTGTGAGTTGGAAACCAGGAATTACACCAGGCATCAGAAATCAGGAAGTGAAGCTCAAGACTCAGAGGACAAGCCAAGAGTTGGAATATGCCAAGAGCCAGAATCAGGAAAGACAACAAACAGTTGCTCAAGCAAATTCCTAGTCTGAACAGGAAGTCTTGATACCCCTCCCTGTTTAGGTAAGCTAGTGACTAGGTTCAGTGTGCAGAGCCACTTCAGTACCTAGAAATCTTTCACTGCTCAGGGAGATATTGTAACCTGTAGTGTGGTGGTTGACCACATGGAATAGCTGTACATAGGGTCATGGCTTCAGAGTTCTAGACAGCAGCTCCTGACACAGTGCAGTCCAGGTTTCCAGACTTACACAAGTTCCCTCACATAGTGGCCTTTGGCACTCCCTGCCCTCAACTTCCAAGCTCCAATTCATCAGCTATGCTCTAAAGTTTAGAAGGAGACAGTGGAGTTGCATCCTTCACTGGTGCCCGGGGCATGTGCGTATGCGCATGTACCAGGTGGGACCAGGGCCTGGGTGTGAATGGTAAACAAAACCCACCATGCCAGCACAACCGTAGCTGCCCCTAGGTGGATGGGTGTGGGACACAGAGGGTTCATGGGACTCTGCTGCACTGAGCTGCCCACCCATCCATGCAGGGGGGAGCCAACATGGCCCTTGGCAGAAGCATCTCCACAATGTTGGCTGGGCGGCCATTTAGAGAGGGGGCTGGTGCACAGCAGCAAGGCCAAAAAGCCCCTGGTGGCAGGCAGGGCAGGAATCCCTACATAGAGGTACCTGGCTCGCAACCCGTCGATATCATGCACCCGGGGCTATGCCGCCTCCCCGGCTCTTCCCACGCTACATGGGAGACGTACATGTTGTTGTTTTTAAGACTAACAGTATGACAACAAAAAAGCAAATACGATGTTAGTATGGAAATGTGACTTTATTTTTTTAAGTATTATAAGTATGTTTGTTTTGTATTTTACAAGACAGCAGCACTAATCAAGATAAATGTTGTATCTCTTAAATCAGTACTCTTAGATAAAGATGAAGATTGATCGAAATCTGCCTGTAGATGGATGAGAAGTTAATCCATATTTGCATAAGTTAATAGTAGTTAGGATTAATTATACACATGTATATTTGTAAATAAATGCATTTTAGCCTCTGGGGGAAATGCAAGTTTTCTAATTTTCTTGATCTAATATTCCAAAGAGATATGAATATTCTCTGTTGCTTTCAAAATTGGAGCTGTCTGCTGATCACCAGTGTCAAGTTAGTAAAATGAAAGGGGTTAAGAAACTGTTGCTATCCTCAGTGGGGGGACTGAAAAGGACAAAAGATGGATTACACACCTGATTTGCACACCCATCCACTGCCATATGTTAGGATAGAAATGATGAACTGTCCTTTCTTTTAGATAACCTGTCTGAAAATCAGTGAAAAGAGGTTTGTTTGATAAAATAGAACATTCCCTGATTAATTGATGCCAAAGCCCAGGATGGAAGCCTGTCACCTTTGGTCTCCAGGCAACTTGCTTAATAAGACAAAAGAGGAAAATATAGGATTTCATAAGGATTGGATGGAGAAATAAGCATAAAAGCTATAACAATACAAGAATAATAAAGCTTTTATTTGAGTTAAAATGCATAGCAGAATGGTGATGGATTTTCATGATAGCTTTTAAAAAGAAAAACAATGCAGATTAGTGCAAAAATGTGTCAAGGTAAACTTTGGACTGGAAAAAAGGGGAAATCTACTTGGGTACTAAACCTTCAAACTATAAGTTTAGGCAGTTCTTGAAATTACTTTTTAAAAACTGATTGAAGAGGAACTCTAAAAAAATGAAAAAGCAAAATGAAAAGCTGTGTACAAAATCCTCACTTGATCGTTCTGGATCCTAATGGAGAGCAACTCTTGAGGACAATGAAGATGTTTTGAGCTTGTCAACTCAACAGATTTATGTGCTGTTTCAGTTTCCAGTTCCTGTAGATATTCATAGGAGAGTCTTAATAGGAAAAGTTCCATCAGAACTATGTTTATTGAGCTGTGGCATATTGCAAAATAGTCTCGAAAGGTAAAAATTGACAGGCAGCAGTAGTCTGAATTTCTTTAGAGCTGACTTGATAATTTTGTTACCCTTTGTATTGACAACAGGATCAATAGAATGCCCTACTTAATTAAATATCCCTGAGAATGGAGATGCATATTCTATCATGCATTTTGACCCATCTTGAAATGAAGACATTGTAGGATCAGCTGAAGACTCTCTTCACATGGGAGATTTCAGAATAAACAAAATGAATTAGATAACCCTGAAACCCAGAATGATCGTATGATACATATAGGGAATTAAGACTACAACTTTATTAAATGTACAGATCTGCAAGATTTTTTTTTAAAAAAATCCATCGTATATTGCAATAAATAAGCAGCCTAACTTGGTGAAAGTGATATGAGGAATTCCTTTACCAGGGCAACTCCACCTCACCTTGGACTGTTACCCTATCCGTAACCTTCATAGCCCTTTCACCTTAAATGCAAAATGGGGGACGGGCTTCGATAATTGCATCTCCTGCATCCCAACTGTCGATCATTCAGAGGGGTGAATATCACAAGGCCAGTCAGCAGCAAGGGGGTAGGCTGGGCAAACATGCCTTCAGCATGCTGGTGCCCTTGACAATCCTGTCAGTTGTGACAACAAATTAGCCAATCAATTACCCAACCCAGTGGACAACAGTATGAAGTAGGCAAAATAGATAGAGTCCAATCAGAAAGCACTTTAAAATCCCTACTCAGCCCCTCCAATGTGTCTGGCTAATTTGCATATCCCAGATTATCCATCCTGTAGAAATAGATGGTATAGGCAGGATGCTGTGCTACCAGAAAAGGCCCAATCCCCTTTAAGAGGCCCAATTCCCATTGGCACTAGCTTTCCAAGCCAGACCAAGTGTGCCCGTATCAACATGGACATACGAGTCTCAGAGTTTATCCTACTGCAAGAATAGCTCCAGCAAGCAGAGCTCACTTCTTTACACATCAGAGCTTTAAAAGTATGGAGTTCACTACCACAAGAGGTGGTGCTGGCCACCAATTTACAGCAGAATCCTATATTGTACATGTTTACACAGAAATAAGTCCAGCTGAGTCCAATGAGACCTACTCCCAGCTATGTATAGCCTATGATAGCCACTCATAGGCCTTTAAAGCTATCAGTCATAATGATTATTATATCCCTGGAGAACAACAGTGGGAAGGGTCTATTGCCCTCATGTCATGCTTCTGCGCTATATCCAGCTAAGTCATACCCAATGAATTCAATGGACATCACTAACACAAGTCCTTTGATTTCAACTGGTTTACTTTGACTAGGACTTATTTGGATACAACACTATAGCTGCATTCCTTTGCACACTTCCATGGGAAGAAGCCCCATTGATTTCAGTGGGACATTTGAGTAGACATATCTTAGATTGCACTGAACAGTCATAAACCTGAGTACTTAACTGCAAACTTTACTAAACACATTGAGACTTTCTCCTGAGTAAGCATGCATTAGATTTCACTGTACGTTTCTAACTAACAAGAAAACATTGCTTTAAGACAGAAAGAATAAAAGGACAACACTGGCTAATCAGAGTATTACTTTTCTGTTTCAACAATCTGAATATTGCTTCTTCCAAAATGTGTTTTTGACTTTCACACTCTAGTGCTCTTGCTCTGCATCAGAGGAGGACATTCATTGGTGATTCAACACAGAAACGACCCTGATATGTAATAGCACTCAAAATTAATGAGTCTTAAAATGCATTCTGATTCTAGCTTCATTCATTTCTATTACAATCCTGCTGTATAGGAAGAGTCCTCATTCTGCTCAAAAACAACTGGCTTGTGCACATATCTGCATAGCCCCACAAATGGCAGACATTCATAGGACTATCTGAAATCTGGAGGGGGAAAATGAAAGCTCACTACAGTGCACATCCTTCTAGTTAATCATTATTGCCAGTCTTATATTTCTGTATTTCTGTATTTCTGTATTTATTTGATTTGGTTTAAGGACAATTAAGTATATCTGAAATTTTTAAAAAGTTGGTGCTAGTTCATTAATGCATAATGGAATCTGCTGCAAATGTAGCTATGATGTAGGAAATGTTGGCATGTACACAGAATTGCTGTAAGAAGAGGAACATAGAGTGTATTGTTTTTATGGACAGTGTATGGCAGCATTGAGATAAATAACCCACCTAAACTGCAATCACTGCTGTCACAAGAGGCTCTATCCAGCAAGCCAGATGTTCTTTTGGCTTAAGCTTCATTCTTTGTGCTCTTGTCATTTGTGGCCAGCGATGAAGCATCTTTCTTTCTCAAATCCTACTCGAATAAGCATTGGGAATAAGTGCTGCCAGCCCATTTCTGATCATCATCCTCACTACCACAGCTTATGGTTCTCCCTTCTCATCTGGAAAAACTACAAACTAATTGTGTACTGGATGTTGCTGATGCTCTGCCAACATGTACCATAGTGCCGCTGGAACTTACCTAGCTGCTGGGTTGCATCCACCATCTGCTGAAGGGCAGAAGTCCATTGCTCAAAATGTTGTGGACAAAAAGGCCCTTGGAAATGCAGAAGACTTCATTCTTTCGTTTCTTAACGGTGGATCTGTCTGTGCTGTCTGATATCTTACATCTAATTTAATTTGCCATCACAGTGGTTGGACATGTCATGTTCATGTCTTGGTTCCATGAATTACTAAGCAATTACCAATGCTAGTTGTCATCAGGGGGTTTCTGTTTCCCAGCTGAGCCCCCTAAATCTCAGCATTTGTGCTTCAGACTGCACACTGGGTTTGCCCCACACCAGGAATGAAGACTTGACACAGAGATATGGTGAAAGGTTATATGTATTGAAATATAACAAGGAAGATTTGTGCCAAGCCAAATGAAAGTGCTGGCAAGTATGACTTATGTGGAAGAAGAGAAGTCGCCTGTCCTCTGAAGATGACCAGTGAGCCTTTCTTCTTTGGGCTGGAGCAAAACCACCCCCAACTGAAGGTAGGGAGCAACTTCATTCTGGCTCAGATTCTGTGATCTGGCTCAGTGGTGCTGTCAGGAAATGGCAGCCACAGACTAGTCAGTGGAGAAGGGGAAGGCTGATTTCTCTGTCATCGTCAAAAGGACTGAAGTGAAAGAACTGAAGTGTTTGTTAAAATATAAAGGTCATTACTTGGAAGTGGCAAGGATCAGGGAGATTAAGGCCAGTGCTTTTCTTCTAGAAAAAAGGTGACAGTTCTGCAAACCTTGAGTATCCCCAGAAAAAAAAGCACTGGTTAAGACTGTATTCAGATGGCAATAGATCCCACATTTGAATGTGCCCTAAATGTGTGCATAAGATTATATTTAGGTCAGTTCACACACACACACTTCACACACACACAAAAAGTTTGCTACAATTTTCATCATCTCCAGCCAGCATGGTCAATAGTGGAAGGCTTATGTAGAGGCATGGTTTGTGAGAATCAGCACTGCCAAATAGGGGAGGTTATTCATTCCCAAAATGAGATTCCTGTCACTACCACAAGAGCCATGAATAGACCTCATGTGGAGTTGCTGCATGAGGTGTTGAGCTGTGATCTCAGTGACTGCCCCTATGTGGTCCCAAGATGCCTCAGTGGGAGCTTGGCATCTGTCTGAACCAGAAACATATTGGATACCCCCAAAGAATGACCATGCCTCTAATAGCCGCTCTTCTCCATTACTTTTGCTAAAAATACCCATCGCCGCATCTAGCTTTCGGATTTCTCACTTAATTTTTTTCCTTCTTGCTAATTTTCTAATTTTTGACATTAGACTCATTTATTCAGTGTAATTTATTTTTTTGTACTACAGCTTAAATTCTTGGCTTAATGAAAGAAAATTAATAAGATCAGAAACAGCTATATTATTCAATTTTTATTAAGACAGAACTTCTTGCATTAATTTATAGATGAGCTTTCATTATTACTTATGGGAACCATCAAACAGTAGATATTCTACATTGGAGAGCTGAAATGAAAGTGCTAATAAAAGTGTGATTCAGTCATTCTGGCAACAGAAGGCAAGGTATGCTAGGTGCTTGTGTTGGGCTCCTACAGCCTTAACAAAAGAGGTGTCATCACCCACAATCCTGACAAATGCACTGCCGGAAAGCAGCCTTATGTTATCTGTATTTCCCAGTGATATGTTATCAGTGCCTGAGAACATATATTGTCCCATTCAGACATGTGTATCAGTGTATGGTATGTATTCCCTTGGAAGCAAAATTGCACAAGAATCTTCCTTTTAAAGTCCAATATACCTGAAGGAATGTGCCTGGTTTAATTGTCATATTTATTACAGTTAAGTCATTGTTCCCTGCTCTCACTGAACAATATATTCATTCCTGCTCATATGTTGTTTAGGTAAACGATACAAAGAGTGAACATTCTGTAGTGGTTTTAAACAGTGCAGACAGGCCCAGGAACATGCCTTCTGTTTGATCCTGATGGACTGGATTGTTGTGTACCGTAGAGAATTATTTTTTGCCTAGCAGTAACTAATCATAACTTTCTAATATCCCAAGTTTCCTAGTTTGACAGGGGATCTCCTGCTCTCTCATAGATTTGTACACTTTTCTACCCATGTGGTAATTTGAAATTAATACTTAATGAATGCCCCTTCGGCAGATAATTTTAAAATCCAAGGATGAAATGCACAAAAATATAATCTCCCCCTTAATAAGAAGCTAACTGTTATGAGATTTTTTTATGTATAAGATGACGAGAATATTGTGCACAATGGGGAGGGACGGGAGTTGGTGGAAATGTAGATGAAAAGATGAGGCAATGGTTGAAAAGAGGTGATAGGCAGAGATGGGGAAACTTTTTCAGCTTAATGGTCACATGCTTCTGAACACCCTACCAGGCAGCAGCGGTCATTGGGGCAATGCGGGCAGGCCAACATGATTCACTTGGGTTTCCAGGGGCTTAGCACCGCTGCTAGTTACCAAGAAGGGAGGTTTGGGGGAGCTCAGCATGGCGCTGGCATCCTGCTCTGTCCTTCATCCATGCAAGCAAGAAGCATTATCAGAGTTCAAGAACAAATTCCAGCAAGCCAAAAACACTCAGTGAGGATGTAAGTCAGGGACAGTGAGAATTTCAGAGGTCAGATAGACAGGCCACATATGGTCCCCAAGCTTGAGATGCAACTGAAGGCTATTGAAGATAGACAGACCTACTATATAGTGTGGGCTGTGTCATATGAGTCTGCAGTGGAAAGTGGGGATCATTTCCAAATGAGGAGGGGAAATCTTGCACCAACAGAGTGCAGGTTTTCTCCACCCAATTTTGGGCGATTCCTCTCTGTCTCACAGCAGACCCATATGACATATCTAATATATAGACTTGTCTTCCATTCACACTATTGGACACAATCTTCAGAACAGGCAAAAGGGTTTCCCTCATTTTATCCATCCTTAAAACAGTAATATCAATGCCCTGTCAACTGAAGCTTTCTGTTTTTAAGCATTGTGGCATTTTGATTTCTAGATTCAGTATATATTCTTACTTCAGAATTTCATAGAACAGGGCTTATATTTTATACTTACCCAGTTTAACATCTCATATAAACACATCATACATTCAATGAATCCAATCTATCTGCATCTGATCATTTTAATGTATGGCTCAGAGAACATTTTGTTGAGTTTGTTAGATGCTGAAGCTTTTTCTCAAGCTTAAAAATATTATCAAGAAGCCATGTTACAAAATGTTTTGAGCATAATGAGAAATGCGAGAGATTTCCATATAAATTTCAGTTACAAGATGGGTTTGGTGCATTACAGAAAGCAATAAAGGAATGATTTTTGTCTCACAGTTTGAAAAGTATTAATAGAGTTTAGAATTCATTCAGTCAAAACCAAAAAAAAAAAACCCCACCAGAAACACCGGAGAGTTGAAAATTGCATCTAAACATATCCATCTGATTAGATAAACAGATGAAATAATACTTCAGAATCTTATTTGCATGATAAGTGCTCAAGAATGAGAAAAAGAGGTCAAAAAGGGGTAACTAATAATCATACTGTTTCCCATTTCCTTGTTCAAACCAGTGAAGAAGAACAAGATTAAGTCATAAACAGGACAAGTTGCATTCCCCCCATTGAAATGCTATAATTCTAACATATTTATTTAAACCTTTCTCTTGAATGTGTTTCATTTTTATTTGCTACATCAGATGAACAGTTATGATGATTATACCACTCCAACACAAATGCTATCTATCCATCTTTCTGATAAAATATATTAAATGGAAGAACTGTTAGCAGGTATCCCTTTAAGTACAGTATTAGTAGTTTGGGGTCCTATTGAGCTTAAACTTGACCATCCACACAAAACCTATGTGGAAGATAGCTTGATATCAGTACATAAACAAACCACGAAATGATATTTGTTCTGTGCAAAGCTGATCTGAGTTCTCACCATTCCTCATCTGGTCATGTCTAGTCTTTGGCAAGACTTTAAAGAGTGACTATGGGCTCACCCAAATTATGCTGCTGCAGGTGCAAACTGTTATGTATCTCTCTTTCTTTTCAAAAGGGGTTTCTCATGGAGCATTAGGGTAAATTATGTGGTACTTATGGAAAACAAACCCCCTCGAGTGTACAACACCTGTTTCCCCTTTCTTTGTTCATGGACATACCTTGAGTCTTGTAAAAGACAGACATAGGAGGTAGGAGATTTCAAGGGAGGCCTAAGCAACACAGGCTATTCTATTTTGTATGAGCTGTGGCCGACTTTGGGCTCTCAGATTTCATCAGCTCCCTGTGCACCCCCTGTGTCTCACATGCCATTCCACAACATTGTTGTGGTGCTCCCTGCAGTGGCAGCTGAACTGGTTGTACTACCCCAAGACCACATCTGGTATGAGTGAAAGTTTCAATTTTGGTTTCTCTCAGTTCCGCATGTGAAGACCTAGTGTGAGGCAGTGTGGTGTAGTGCTTAGAATATGAGCCAAGGACCTGGGAGACCAGAGCCAAATCCCCACTTGGCTATAAAGCTAACTGGGTGACCTTGGGTCAGTTACTGCCTCTCAGCATCTCACAGGGTGGTTGTGGGGGTTAAATGAGGAAGGGGAGAATCATGCAAATCACCTTGAAATCATTGGAAAAAGGTGGGATATAAATGCAATCAATCAATCAATATATTTCCAATCTGAACTTCAGTTCTCTACATTTCCACAACAGTTTGCACGTTTGTTTGTTTTTAAGAGAAAAAGGTCCTCATGAAAATTTATCTGCAAATTCATCCCAATAAACATTTTTGAATGCAATTTTGCCTCATATACACATTTTTGCAAAGCAACTTCCCCTAATTTAGTGCATTTTAAAATACTATTTTCATAAATGTATGCTTTTTTATGCACACTATACCCTAGTATGTGAATTTTTGTACACATTACTTTGCTGGAAAACTGCATTGCAAAATTCAGACAAGTGTGACGTTTGAGGGATTGCTGTATTCTGGTTTTCATATTCTTTTTCAGAAAGTGGGAATTAGGTAGGTTCGCATTTAAATGTGAATTGAATTGAATTCCCCCACTCACCCTGTTTCTGCAGTTTGAACTTTGTTGTGAACATATAGATTAATTTGGGAGAGATGGGTAATTCACAAGTCTGGAGCGATTAGTTGAGACCCCCTTCAAAAAAAAGCAAGACTTTTGAATGAGGACAGCACCTGGGCTTTCCTGGAAGACGGCATTTTCCTTTGAGAATGGCATCTTGTGGGAATCTTAGGCACCCCCAACAAAATATTTATTGGTCAAGCCACAAGTCAGAGTGGATTCACTCTATCCAAACAGTGAAAACAATATAAAGAAACATCCAAGGCAGATTTACTATATGAGTGTAGTAGCTCTGCACCCACTGACATTCTAGTCTCCCACACTGGATTTGAAAATGTACAGGGAGCCCCCAGGAATGCAGACTCCCTGCTTCAGGCAGTTGCCTTCTGGCTCAGGTAGGGCAACTAGGAAAGCAATTAGGGGTGGGAGGAACTGGGATATTCAAACCTGATGTCCTTCCTTCTCCTTTAAGTCATATATGGGCACCTGAATGGGATTTAGGGATTCTGGGCTGCGATAGAAGAAGTTTCTGGCAGAGCTGTTCAGAAGTGGAATGGTCTCCCTCCCATGAGGTGGTGGACTCTTCTTCCATGAAGGCTTTTAAGCAGAAGTTGGATGGCCACCTGTCATGCAGTTGGACTTGATGATGCTCAGCGTCCCTTCCAACTCTCCTAGTCTATGATTCAGTGATTCTATGATAAATAAACAGATCTCAAGTTCAACCAAGGCTATGTCTATCCTAATACTGACATTGGGAGGAGGGGTTCTCCTTACGTAGCAAGCACTCTTAATAATAAACCAGCAAGGAAGTGACAAGGCACACACACTACCTTCCTTGGCTGGCGTTCTTGTTTCAGGTGCAATCTGTCAAAAGGGATGAAGAAAGGGAGGGGGAAATGGCACATCTGACTACTTCTTCATGACTAACAGGCAAAGGTTGACATGTTAGGTCACTGCCACAGCTTTATAGCCTCAATAGCTTAAAAACGTACTTCTTTCCCTCTCCTCCACTGCTCCAGATTCTTGTTTTGTTTTTCCCTGTGGCATACTAGCACTGCTTCACCCTGGAGGAAATCACTCAGCTGCTATTTTGACAGTTCCCAAGGCGGGGGTGGGGGATACAATTTACAACTACTGGCAAAGTTTTTTAAAAAAGAGATTTCTATTCTGCTTAGCTTAAAATAGACCTCAAACTTCCTCAAAGTTTAATCCCCCCACATAATCTGACCTCTTTAAATACAAGAGTATTTACGACATTTGCTGTATGCTCGGTGCCCTCCAGGTGGTTTGGTCTGCAACTCCCATGAGCCACTGCCAGTTTTGCCTTGCTGGCTGCAAAGATGGGAGCTGTGGTCCAAAATATCTGGAAAATCATCAGATCGGCAAAGGCTGGAATGAAGCACTTAATGTCCCCACCTGTCTCTGAAATGCGATAAAAACCTCACTAAGGTAAACATAAGGATATAATCAACAGAGTAACGTCAAAGGAAAGGGGTTTTCAGTTACCCCACCCGCTCCCTTTGGAAGCTTCATAAGAAACTGCTGACCTGAATGGAGATGTACAAAGGGCAGCAATCCATTCAGGCAGCTGAGGCCCAAACATGTGATTGGAAAGACTTGATTTTCAGATAATTTGTAGGTGGTAAATAGGTAAGGTAGAAACGTAAATGACCCCTTGATGGTTAAGTCCAGTCTAAGTGGCCGTGAGGTGCGGCACTCATCTCGCTTTTCAGGCCAAGGGAGCCAACATTTGTCCACAGAAAGCTTTCCGGGTCATGTGGCCAGCATGACTATACTACTTCCGGCGCAACAGAACACCGTGACGGAAGCCAGGTTGCAGGGGAATTCCATTTAGGTGGTAAATAAGGGCACTCGTGCTTGTATTTTCCATCTTTTCCTAATGTGTGGCAAAAGTTTCCTAGTTGTCAGAAAAGAGTGGGATAAGTTGGTGGGCCAGGTTGTGAAGTGCAAATGTACCAGTGGGTCAGCTAAACCCTGCCCCAGAGTGGCTGGGAAAACCCAGCCAGATGGGTGGGATATAAATAAAACAACCACCACCACCACCTCACTGTTCTTGCTTCCCCCACCCTCTCCTTACCTATAAACAGCAGTGATTCAGCTGTCAGGTGGTCAGGTGAGTGACGCCAACCCAGCACACTTTCTGCTCCTGTTGAAAATTGCATAAGCCATACTATGTGTGTATGCATATATAATATGTCAGAGACAATCTTCAGGCATTCTTCATGGCTCCTAAGAGAATAGATGCACCATTTGCTGCCAATTTGCTCACCTGCCCCCTATTTATATGGTTTTGTAAAGTCAGTGGGGAGGAATCAGAGCTGGACCAGTCATAAGACAGGGTGAGGCCTTTGCCTCAGGTGGCAGAAGACGTCCAGGCAGCACTCCTGTGGGTACTCCATCTGCCACACTGCCCCTGCCACTGGCAGATAAGTGGCACCACCATCGGTACTGATTTTGGGTGAAATCTCACACAAAATGGGTGCAATTTACCTGAAATTTGCACCACCAGATAGGGTGTGCACAAATAGCATTGGCAGCGGCAAGTATGGTGATGGTGGGAGGGGATGCACCGGCAGGTCAGGCTGGCTCTTTTTGTTTCACCTCAAGCAGCAATGTGGGGTGTGCCTGGGAGGAATCCCATATCAAAAGGACACACCATCAGTTCCATGACACTGTTTACTTATTTGTTTCCCAGAACCATTAGTGTGGCTTCACTGGTACATTTTGTTAAGTACACTTTGCTACAGTTGGAAGGGTGCTTTTTTCCATTAGAAAAGTAAAGGTATGGGCATGATTCCTAATCTAGAAGGGATTGCTACCCTTCTCCTTCTGCTCATGAGAATTAACTTGACTAGTTCAGGATGATTACTAGATATATAGCAGGTGTTTGTTAAAATACTGACATTTAACTTCACTGGCTGCATTTACATGTAAATCTAAGATGTAAATTGTGCTTTGTTTGAATGTCTGAACTTGCCCTGGACAGCTAATCATGCTTTTGTAATTTTGTGAATCCGAGCTTGCATTGACTGGGAATTGTTGTATATGCTCAAGTCTAAGATCCTGGATAATCACTGTGTTGTTTTTCTTGCCCCCCGCCTCTTGCAAAGTGACAGAAGTGCAAGGTAAAGGTGGGTAGGAAATGGAAATGCTACCCCATTCTCACTGGCACTTCTCCCCATCTTGCATGGCAACAGGCTCCTTTCCCTTTCCAATCCTTCCTTTCAAGCCAACCCAACTAGCTTCAGTGCTGATTTGAAAAGAGGGAACATTTTAAAGGAAATCCTGTCTGAGTGACTACCATCTCTCCTGGACTGTACATTGAAAGTACAACTTGACTCTTAGCAGGCCAGCATGGCCATTAAACCTACAGAGAGAAAAATAAAACAACTCTACAGAGGAAATGGAAGAGTATTGACTTTTCTGCCCCCCCCCCCAGCACTGTTATTGGGAATTTGTTGCTCATTTCTGCAAAGTACTTAGAACCTAATTGACCAAACAATGACCCCAGATATCTGTATTTGTGGTGTTATGCAGTCCCCACATCATTGGTCCAGACATCTCTATGCGTGTGTTGAATGCAGACTATGGCTGAGGGTGCTAGGTAACAAAGCAGCAGTCACATCAATGTGTGTGAAATGTGTGGCAAGCCATCTTTGCTTGCCAAGCAGTCTTTGGGAAAATGATTTGGGGAAACCTCCCCTACAGTGCTTTGCTAAGTCTTGAGGACACTGGTCACTACTGTGGGGGAAGGGGCGTTGGGTGACTGTCCCTCAGGATCAGTGAGGGATATTTGTGTGTCGACTGGAAAAAGTAGGCTTGTGACTTTTCCACTCTGCACATTCAGCATCTCCCTCGGCAAACAATGTTAAAAAATAATAAAGGGGAGGGGATATCCTGTGGAGAAGAAAAATAGGTGTGCTGTGAATAAATCTGCAGCTGAAGAATACAATAGTTCTGAAGGGGGGGTGGCCCTTCTCTTTGTTTTTAAGTGAGGCATTCAGATGTTGCCATCTTAACAGAGTCATTCCCTTTAGTCTACAAGAGGAAGAGCGTCCCTTCAAAGATTGCAACTGTGTCATCAGTTTTCTTTTTTCAAACAAATACATGTATTCTTGGGAAGGGGAGAATTCTGCTCCTGAATTGTCATAGGCACCTATGCAATCAGTCAAAATGTTTAAAATGTTTTAAATTGATTAGTTAATCAGCTAATAGTCCACATACACATTTATTGAGAACTAAGCCCTGTTGAATTCAAATGCACTTATTCCCAGGAAATGTGTATAGGATTACATCCTAATTGTTAACGGCAAGTGTCTGATAACATCCAATTTTTGTATCTATCCTTAGCTGAACTTTACAAACTTCAAAGCAAATCTATAACAGAATTAGATGGCAGGAATGTTCTGTTTTATCTGCTTGTTGTTTTTAACTTGCATGTTTGGGATGGTGTTTTTTAATCTTTATTGTAAGCCAACCCTGTCAATCTATTCTGAACAGAAGAGTAGGATACAACTATTCAAACAATTAGAAATGACACAAACCACCAAGGGTTTCAGAAAATGTGAATTTAAGAAACACATGGATTTGAGTAAAGCTTTAAAATGTCAATGTGACCATTTCTGTACGGTTTAATGTTCAATCACTTTTGCTAAACCATGTGCAGTAATGTAATGTAGCCAATTCACATCCCTAATATGGAACCTTTGGTGGAAATTGAATGAGGTAGCATCTCTGTGGTGACCCTCTGCTGAGGCTTAATAGGGCAGTCTTTAGCTTTTGTGTGGCTGGGGGGAAATGTGCTTTTCAAGGGATTGAATGTGCCTGTGGAGACTGATGGACATGTACTCATAATGCAAGAAATGGCTCAGTGATCTGCCTTAGACCAAAGATTTACCCAGCCTAGGATGACATCAGCATATAGAAACCAGATCTTTCACAAAAAAAACCTTTTCTTTCCTATTGCTTTTCTGAAGCAACACAACTAATGCTTAAAATAAGAAAGTCTGTTGCAAAATTCTTTAGTAGATGTGGTTCAGGATATTTCAGATTTTTTGAGATTATGGTAATGCAGAGTTTAGATCAGGCTTCCTCAACCTCGGCCCTCCAGATGTTTTTGGCCTACAAATCCCATGATCCCTAGCTAGCAGGACCAGCGGTCAGGGATGCTGGGAATTGTAGTCTCAAAACTTCTGGGGGGCCGAGGTTGAGGAAGCCTGGTTTAGATCTATATATCTAAGCAAAGAAACATGGATGGTTATTCTTCCCCGTTTCTACAGTTTTCTTTACATCTCTACGACTACTTTAACCTATCCAGGGCTTATTTAAGCCAGAGGTGTCCTGAAGTTGTCAGATCCCATCTCCCATCAGCCTCATCCAGCAGAGCCAATGGTTGGGGATAATGGAACTGGAAGTCCAACAACATCAGGCGTTTACGTGTGTTAAGCTCTTGAATTTGTTTCCAGTGTTGCAATGCAAGTCTGGAACATGTAATTACAATTACATATGGGAAAAAATATTCAAAAGAGAAGGAAGGAGACCAGTCTTTCTATAGATATACAGCTTGCCATTCAAGACTCTGAAATGGAAATGACATGCTTGGAACGATTATTTCCTATTGAGATGGCGGGATGTAGTTTCCTCTGTCCAGAGCAGTAGGTCAACATGGAAGGAGGAGGAGGGACCTGAAAAATTTAAAACCATAATATCTTCCACTCCACAGTGGAGAGAAAGACACTGTTGAATATACCTTTTTCTGGCCATTCAGAAAAGAAGTCAAGAAGCTAAGACCTACAATGTTGGGTTCCACTAGAACAGATTTTGAGGGGCACTAGTTGTTGCTAGGGGTACAAGGGAATGGGCAAATATCTCTCCTTCCTCCAGAACCACCATTAGTGAGCACCTCCTGTTGGAATTATGGTACTAGGAACACCAACTGGATGTTGTTCTCTGTGTTCGTCTATGACATCTCATTTGCACTTACAAGTCGGTACCTGGTTCTGTCCTCAGCATATGTGAACCAGCCTGATATCTAGGAATCAGATATGTGCTTCATATGGCCTCCATACTGCCCATATCTGCAAATGGTATATGTTCCCATAAAGCAAGATAACAAAGAATTTTTCCCAGATCATGGAGTCATTTTTACATACATTGTTGTGGACTTGCATTTTAAATGTCCTTGAAAACTGAACTGTTTGTTCAGTTAGCGGCAACCTGACACTCAGTGGGAATAGTCTGCAGCAGCAGCAGGCTTTAGAGGGCTATCTTAAATTACAGATTCATTTTAGACAGAAATTTCGATCATTGCACATTATATAAAGAATAGTTGGTTTACCATAATTTCAAAAAAAATGAGGCTATAATTGTTCCAGCCGTTTTGAAACAATTCTGAAAATTGTAGCAATAGGTAGACGGTGCCACTTGAATGTCACAAGATTTAACTGGGTTTTCTTGTTGCCTGTACTTTTTATGATATTTAGGCCTCATCACTTTTTTATCAGTACATCTAAGTGCATGCCAAAAAATATAAAGTGTGAATGTAACAAATAAGTGTTTGAAAATGTGTACCTTGCACTTACTCATCAGAGAGCTGGCACTGGATGCAGCTTGGGAGGTGTGTGTGTGAATGTTAGGATTCTTGATCCCTATAACACCACTCAGGCAACCTCAAAACTGCAAAACAGCTCCTTACTCTAGGTTTCACTTGCAGTGTGTGTGTGTTTCTCTTCAAAGGATCTGTTTTGTTTTTACCATGTCAGCTTATATATCTCCTTCATACACTTTTTATTACTCCATTTTTAATTATTCCTAGAATATATTATTTCCAAGAGGTAGCTATCATTCTGCAAGCAACATATTACCAATAATTTTATACAGCCTTTCTATTTATTTAATTTTTTAAAAGGCCTTTTTGTGTGCAGGAGAAGTAAAACCTTCACATTTTGCAAGATCTCTCTGTGTATTTGTATAGACCTGTAGATATTTGAGGGGGGGGATGGGGACTGAACTCTCTTTGGACCCTGTAATGGCTTTAGGGGTTGCTTGTGCGTAAGTTGCCGCCGCTCTGGGCTAGGTTGGCTGGTTAAACCATTTCTCGCTGGACAGCCATCCACTCCGTGGCTGTTCAGTCGCTGGCAGAATCCGTCAGTGGGCGTTTCTTAAACCTTTTCCAACATAAAAGTTGTTTGACGCCCAGTCTCCTCCTACTCTCCCTGCACGGAAGTCTTCTGCGCAGGGAGGGCGTGGGTAGCGGAGGACCTGTGCTCTCCCCGCTGGTGTCCAGTGAAGAGTCCCAGAGCCTGCTCTCTGCTTCCCCCATTGGCCCCCCTCTATCCCTGGTGTTGCGCTGATTTTCTTCCCCAACCGGAGACCTGCCTCTCTCCCTGCTTGGCCCCTCTCCAGCATCGCTGTGGAGCCTCGCCTCCTCCTCTAGTTCCGATGGCAGTTCCCTGACAGACCCCTTCCTGATAGTCTAGAATATTCCCTTTAAAATATCAAATGTGGGGTGTATTTTCACCCAGCCAGCACAGATGCTCATTTTGTAAGAGGCCCTTCTGGAGTGTCTTCTTTTTTACTTGCTCTGCCAAGTACTTACACCATTTGTTGGGATCTCTTTCACATTATGTACCACAATTGTAATAGGCTGCCATATAGACTGCAGCAGTGGAGTTCTGTATCTGGGCTCCAAAAATGATTGCAGTGGACTATTGGGGTCTGATTTGGGAGGCTTTCATGAGCTGAACAGTGACTGATCCAATGTGTGGTCAAAACGGCAGACCCTCTTGTGGCCAGAGATAAAAGTTGTATCAGGAAGAGGCAGCATGTATTATATTAGAAAGCAGAATGGATAAGAAGAGTGCCAAAACCGACTGTTAACTCCTGGGAAGCAAGAAAAGGTTTAATAAATTTGTTTTCTTCTTCCCAATTCTATGAAGAGCAAAGAAAGAAAACTCTGGTGTTTTTTCCAGAAAACAAAAACATTTAAGGCCAAATTTCTGCTCACCGAGAAAACAATTTTTAAGCCACACATTTCTACTGTTGCATAAAGTTCTGTTTCTTTATCATAGTAATTGTAGGGAAGTGTGTGTGTGTGTGTGTGTGTGTCTAAAAATCAATGCTAAGTATGCTTTTCCCAGAAATGGGGAAATGAATAGCATTTTTGAGTCAGCAATTATTTTTGAGTCTCTTTTAATCTGGCTTTCCAAGACAGCTTCCATTGTTCTGTTAAAAGCAAAGGAAGCTCTTAACAAGCTATGTAATGTCAAACTTTACCCCCCCCCCCACATATAGTAATGAGCAAGGAACCAAAATGTCCCAATGTGAGGAATTTGCTTAAGACATAAAAGCAGGCAAAATTGCCCATCATGTGCCATAGGTGTATCTAGAGGATGGCTTGAAAACTGCAAGCCCTCCTAAGTAGGGCAATATGCCCCTGTGCTCTTGCTGCAGAGAAATGGATAATCTCCTCCACATGTGGACTCCTTGTCAGTGAAAGCCAGTCTGTAAATGCTCTTTGTAACACTACATCAAGTACACAGCTATGCTTTTTCACAGATGGTGAACATCACTATTGCACTATGGGAAGCAGGTCTGCAATGGGGGCCAAACCTGCTGACCACGCCTGACACTGAGGGAAAAGAGACGTTGTATTTCTCATCATAGGACAATTGTTTCCACCTGCCTTGCCCCATCATCTAGCCTTGAGAGCCTTCAAAAGGCAGTTGCTTCCAGAAGAACTCTGATATCTGAGTCATAAAATACAGGCACCCACCCCTCACTTATGCACATTCTACTCATGTGTGACCGCGTTTATCCACAGTGCCAGCAAATAAATAAATAGGATCATACCACGCAGAGAGAAGTGGTGGCAGAGAGCTGGAAAGTCCTTGTGGCTTGTGAGGAGGCCTTCCCTGGAGTCCGAAGAAGATGTCAATGAGGGTGGGGGAAGCCCTGAAGACACTTGAGGCACAGTGGAGTTTTGTTTAGGCTGCTCAGCCTCCCTGCCTAACTGCTGATGTGTGGGTGGACCCATTGCAGCAGCCACATTCCTGTGTGTCCAGCCTCCAGATATTTTGGTCTGGACTGGAGAGAGAGAGCGGGCTTTTTGGAGGCTTTTTAGAGGGTGTTCCCCACCTAAGGTGATTTCACTTATGCATGCAGGGACCTGAAACGTAATCCCCACCGAAACGTAATCCCCCACCATACTGGGGGACACCAGTATGGAACACATTGTATTCAGTACAAACGCTATCAATTTTGGGCCTACTTTTGGATGTTGAAGTTATTACATATTTTTTTAATTGACATATTGTTTCGCTTTATGTTCACTTACATTCCAATTTATGTTAAATAAACTATTAAGTGCATGTGTGTGTGTGTGGTATTATGCTGTAGTGATACAATTATACTTCTTATTATGTATAGTTATTGTATCACTGTATTTAGACTGATGGATATCTTCCCAAATACTTATCAACTTGAGTCCATAATATAGTTAAGATTCTGGGTTGTATTCCATAAGGCCATCCTCTCAGTGCAAAGACTTCTACCTGTACAACAATACTTCCTTTCCCTTCCCCTTTCCCACACCCAAACTACTCAGGACAGTTGAGGGAACCTACAGAATAGCTCTGGGAAGAGGAAGTCCTCTTGTACAGACAGAAGTCCTTGAACCAACAGGACTATTTGGTTGCATACAATAAATCCATGAAAGGATTTATTTCCTTTCCCCTCCAGTGAATTGTGGGGAGGGTGCTTAATAAATGAATGCTATTGCAAAAATTGGGATTCACTATGCCATAATCTCACCACTTCTGATGATCCTAGCCACTCAGGTTACTTTTTCATAACTAGTAAATGCAAAGCCTTCCTTTTATTGGCTCGTCACTTCTGTGTGTCTCAATCCATCTCTTTTCGATTACTTTTTTATTACGCATTTTCTCCACCTGTATACAAGAAATCTTCCTCGGTATACACTCTGACTTTTATCACCTATATTGCTCCTTCTAATCTCTCATTTAGATTGTGTCCTAGGCTCTTGACAGATTTTGCAATCTGTATTCTTCAGCATACATTGGATGCCTGACCTTTTCCAAGGGTTTGTTTTGTTCTTCTTTTACTTCATGGCTACTTCCTCAAATATTTCATTTATTTGCCTCGGAAATCTCATAATGTGGAAAGCTTCTGTTAGGCATGATAGAATGTTGATTCTCAGAAGGTTCATTCCATTTTGAACCTTCAGTCATTGTATATTATTTGAGGTGTGCGTGTCTCCCCCACCTAACAGTTGAAGTTTTCTTTAAATGTGTTATTTATTTATTCTTTCTTTCTGCTATTTTATTCCAAGGATTTTAGTTGAAGGAGACATTTTTGGCTGGAAATCAAGCAATTGAAACAAAAACTCATGAAGGGCAAATGTTGAAATGTACAGTGTCAATTTTATGAGAAGCCTACCCTACCTTCTTGATCTGTGCTTACACATACCTGGAGACAGACCAGCCTATCATTTTGCAGCTTTGTAAGGAAACCAATAATTTGCAAACACATTTGCACCAGTCCAGCAAGGAAGAGCCATATGTAGAAAGATGCTTTAATGATGCATATGATCCTCTGGAAGTATGCCAACATCATTGTTTTCAGTGCCTGTTAAAACATACTTTTTGTTTAGGCAAGCCTCCCCAGACATGCAATCTTACCAAATAATTTTATTAACTATATTTGTTTTTAAAACAGATTATTCCATTTTTATGTCACCTTGTTTTTAAGGTTTGATTTTATGAGTATTTTTACTGTATATTTTAAATTGTTTTATGTAAAGGTTTAATGTAAATTGTTTCTGATGATCAAGCAGTATAAAAATCTTCCTAAACAAATAAATTTGCACTGAATTTCTGGATCCCACCTGAACAACAGACGTGTACATTCCAATTCTGCACCACAGTTATTGGATGCTACAAGTAGACCTGGGCTGGAGTCATTAATTAAGTATCCAAGTCTTTGCCTACATGAATAATATGTAAGTTACATAAAACCAGGATTTTGATTAAATTAGCAATTCCATTATCACAATTCTATATCCTTATTCACAGTCTGACAATCATATGTTAATGATTTGCCCCATAAAAATAGAAGTTATTGCATACAAACAGAACAGCACAAAAATTATAGAGGCAGAGGAGACGTCATTTCTGAGGACAGGAGAAGTTATTGTGATATTTCAATCTCATCTTCCCACAGGATTTCTTTAAAATGATGGTCGAAAAACCTGATCCTAATTACAGATGCAAGGCACCATTAGCGTAAACTGTTACTGAAATTAGAACAGTAAACCTATCTAGACAGCTGCACTCTAAGGGGTATTCAGTCTGAGTTTTTTTACAGGAAGCTCTCAGAGTTCACATCCTGTTTCACCTGGCTTAAAAGCTTCTGTATCCTGGTCATGTTCCTCTAGAGAACCACTAGGGTCCAAAAATACCCTCTTGTTAAAAATATGCAGGGCATGCTTTTAGAAAAGCTCAAGCTTGCAGCTAATGGTCCATGTTTCTATTGGCCAGAAGACTGGTGAACAGTTCAAGTAAAAATATCTTGAACCACTTGAGGGACATAGGTAAAAAGTTCATATTAGGTTGTTAATGTCAAAACGCATTGGCAGATATAAATGAAAAGTTGTGCAAGTGCAAGAAGCTGCAGACTTCAAAAATGTGTCATCAAATGCACTCCTGTTCCTTGTATCCTCCACCCTATCATAGTGCTGAAAGTCCATGTTTTCTTCCTAAAGCCATTTACAGAGATTATCTACCTTCAAGAGAAGGGCTATTTATCAGATAGTTCATTGAAATCAAATCTGGTTTCCATAAGCATCTACTACTGAACCCTGTTGCACAGGCAAACGGGGATAGGCTCTCCCAACAAACCTACTTAATTCACACTCTCCAAAACAATATGTGAACTGAAGCACAAACCTCCTTTGAAATGTGGATTTCTCTGAATTTTGCAATGCAATTCTCCAGCAAAGTAATGTGTTCAAAAATGCCTAGACCTGGGTAAAATGTGCATTAAAATGCATTATCATTGTGTTAATAATATGCAAAAATGTGTTACGTTAGAGGAAATTGCTTTCCAAATTGTCTATATTAGGCAATTAGGAGAAATTTACCTTAGTGTACCTTAGGAGAAATTTGCACTGATGAATTTTCATGAAATCTTTTCTTTAAACACACACACACACACACACACACACACACACACACACACAGATATACAAATGTGGAGAACTGGGGAACAGAGAAACAAAGAGAAACCACAATTGTAATATTCACCCATCTCTAATCATAGCTCAAAAGTAGGGACTTCTGAACATTTCAGGCCAGTTTGGAGTGTAGACGAGATGGGGAAATAGAATCTCCTCCATCCCCTGCAGAAAATGGACCATCATAGGAAGTCCAATGTAACATTTTCCTGCAGGGAGGAGGGGATCCTCCGAAGGGATTTACCAAACCTACTCTGATGGGTGGAACCATCTACAGACCCTGCCCCTACTGAGGAACCACCTGCTGTAGTAATCACCTATTGAAAGAAGCTTTGGCAGATGCATATCCATTAATCTTGTAAAGTCTCACAAAGGTGGCTACATTACAGATATGTTACAGAGTTGCTGAGGTGCTGAAGGCAGTCAGAGCAGAGGCATTTCTAGTGTAAGGTCACCAGATTTTTTTCAATGAATCCAGGGACGCTGCAAATAAATAAATAAATAAATAAATAAATAAATAAATAAATAAGTACCACACGTTTGGGACGTTGATGCTGCAGAGATGGCGATGGCAGAGGGGTGGCCTGCCGCCTTGACCTCAACCGCCACATTTCTCCTTTCTCCAAGGCTTCTATCTCCTTTCTCCATGAGCCTGGGCAG
This sequence comes from Podarcis filfolensis, assembly GCF_964270895.1. Classification (NCBI taxonomy): domain Eukaryota; kingdom Metazoa; phylum Chordata; class Lepidosauria; order Squamata; family Lacertidae; genus Podarcis; species Podarcis filfolensis. Next base: position 35,366,925 of record NC_139607.1, on the reverse strand, counting down.
CCCCTGAGTTGTTGCTTCTTCGATGGTGGTTGTGGTGAGGAAGCAGTGTGCAGTGGGTCAGGCATGGAAGGCAGAGAAGGAGGACCAAGAGCAGTGGCAACGAGGCTCAGGCAGCGCGATGCCTCCCTTCCCACTGGAGCAGCCCCAATCCCATTCCTACTTGCGTGCAAGCAGGAGGGGGTTTGATCCCTCAGCTGGGAAGCAAGGCTTCCCGTTGCCTAACTGAGAAATTCCTGCCCCCTCCTGCTTGCACACAAGTAGGAGTTGGGATGGAGCTGCTCCGAAAGGCAGTGTGAAGCCTCCCTTCACAGCTTAGTTGCTGGGGTCAGGGAAGGTGGAGGCAGCCTGGAAGCTGCATCTTAGAGACCCTGCACCACCATCATATGGGGACTTCCAAGCAGTTCCTGAAGCCAGCCAGAGCCAACTGCTCTGGGCTGCTGAGACTGCCACTGCTGCATTTCTCAGGGACATTAGATGAAATCTGGGGACATTCCGGGGATGGAATTTGTCTGGGGACTTATTCACAAATCTGGGGACTGTCCCCAGGAAACGGGGACGTCTGGTAACCTAATTCTAGTGGAGTAAATAGTGACTCAAGCTGGCAAGGCAGAACCAAAAATCTCATAGCACTCGCTGTCTTATTTCACTCTGATAAGTGCAAAGACATCTTGAAAATAATGCCTTGATATTTCACTGTTACACTATGTTTTGATGAACAACGGCACTGAAATACAAAAAATAACTTCGCTTACAACTAACTTCTCAATTGAAAAATAAGCTTGTAACGACTGGTTATCCCACTCTCCAGTCTACATTTATTTGCTAATTGGCCAAAATGTGCAATTAGAACAATTACAGTTCATTTTAATCAACCCTTTGTTTTATTTCTAGGAAGCTTCATTTGTTATTTATGGGGTACAACAGATTTGCATGCTGTAATAACAATGGGTAATTAATAATACATTTTAACAATCTTTTCTCCAAAGGGTTCGATCTAAAATCTTAATTAAACAGAGCATAGCATTTGATTTTTGGCTCACAAAAAGAAAAGAAAATATATGGAGAAACTTTTGGAGAAAGGGGAAGTCAAGGGCACAGTGATTTTTATGTTTTAATAACTTTGAGGTAAACGAAATAAAATGAAAATTGTTTCTCGCTTATGCCCAGCCGCATCCCACCCCATCCACTACAAATGAAGTTGTTTCTTTTAGCACTAAGAATAGTTTCATATTTTAGTTTGGGGCTTTTACAAGTTACACAAGTATATATGGAAAGCACTTTTGTGCAGGAATTAATGTGACTTATCTCTCCCTTCTATGTAGACAGGCACTATCCAAATTTTAGCCATCCGCATGCTTTTAGACTATAATTCCCATAATCCCTCACCACTGGCCACAATACTAGGAGTTGGAGTCGAAAAGCATATGGAAGACCACAGGATATCCAACTTTGTGTTAATCATGTACACAAGTTTGTCACTGGTTTTGTACTTGGTAGGGAAAAATCGGGAATCTTTAGCTAGTGGCTTTTTAGCAAAAGCTAAGGACTCAGCAGGAAACACTACTTTCACACAGCCCTTTCTATATGAACTTTTCTTTTTTTTTGAGAGTCAAGAGCAGGTTTATTGTGGGCTTTGGGGGTCGCGGGGCGGCGTCGAGGCGGCTCCTCTGCGGCGGGCTTAGGCTTCCTGGGGCCTAGCGGTACTTGCAGGCCAGCACGATGCCGATGCAGCCCAGGAACTTGTCCATGGAGACGAGGGTGCTGGCCTTGAGGAGCCCCTGGTGGTGGGCAGCGATGGCCACCAGGAAGCAGTGGCCCAGCAGCGCAAAGTTGATCTATATGAACTTTTCATACCAACCATTGTTTAATATACTACTTTTTTGTTCTTTGGTTTCTGTCCATAAAAATGAGAGAATAAACTGGTATCCCACTGCTTCGCACTTCTTTCTTTCTTAAAGAGCTGATTTTATAGTACCTGCTTATGACAATGGAGCTTACATATATATATATATATATATATATATATATATATATATATATATTTAAAGATATTTATTGGAGTTTTACAAAGACATGAATTTAAAGGATCATATATAAAAAAAGAAATACAATAAAAGAAACATAGAAAAATAAATAAAATAAGAAAAGGAAAATAAAAACAAATCCATTTTTGTAACCCTAACTCGTTATTTCCTTGGCCTCCTCACACCTCCCCTTTTTGTATTCCCATTTAAATAATCAAATCAGCAAATCCTTACCCTCTTTCGTTTATCTTAACTCTATATCTTAACATATTATAACTCTATATTTTCATCCATTTATCAATTCATTTTTGCATATTCTTATTAACTTTGTTGCTAATGCCACTTATTTTCAATCCAACATCATTTTAACATTCATTAATTTTACAGTGTTTCTGAAGATAGTCTTTAAATTTCTTCCAGTCTTCTTCCACCAACTCTTCTCCTAGGTCACGGACTCTGCCAGTCATTTCCACCAATTCTATATAATCCATCACCTTCATCTGCCACTCTTCCAGGGTGGGTAGCTCTTGTGTCTTCCGGAGCTTACATATAATATCCCCCTCATCTCTCCTTTCTAGTAGCAAGGATATTCTAAGTGAGATACCTAGCCAGAGGATCTCAATTGTTCCACTTGGTTCTGAGTTTAACACTGAATGCTGGGTGTGTATATTTTTTACACAATTTTTCAGTTCATTGAATTCACTTGTTTCTTCTCACATCATATATGTTGATAAAATGTGTCTACTGCTGGGTGCACCCTTGGTGCTGATTCAATTATATCCCACATCTTATTTCAGGAGCCCTGAACATAGCTACAGCAACTTATATGGGAGACCTTCAGTGGCCTTCAAAATCTCATTGATGCCATTTGACTCTGGAATTCCCCCCAAAGTTGTATGTTACTACACCCACTCCCCCAAGGAAATTAGCTGCCTATATGCTTTTATGTAATTTGAAATAGAGAGCTATGGGGTGCGTATATTTAATTTAAAATAGCCATTCTTTCTGAGTCTTAAAGAGAGTTTTCCAAATCTGTCTTCCTCATCAAACACCAATGGTGTCCTTAGGGGAGCCACTGCGGCATATTTTTTTCCCAGGTAAGGTTTCTGCTACATCTAATTCTGATATAACACATATTGATATATAACATAAAGCATGTAGTAAAGTGTCCCTAAAAGCATTTAGCTGTGCTCTTTAACAAATTACTTGTGACACAATTTTGATGTGACACATACAAAGTTAATCTATTCCTGCAGGTTAATTTTGGAAAAGGAAAAGAAGTGAAGAATCAAAAGAAGATGATGTCTCAGAAGGTTGCAGCTGACAAAGTCATATTCAGAGTACACCCATTGAAATCAACAGGCTTAAATAACTAATTAATTCTATTAAATTCAATAGGTCTACCATCACATCCAACCCACGGGATAGAATTGGATGAAGCAGGCATAGTGTTCTCCGTTGCTAATGGCTTTAGCGCGTAAAATAAAGGAGTGACATTGACATTTTAATGTGTCACAATTGAATTTGCATTACTGGGAAATCTGGTAATCTCTAAAAATCAGAAGGATGGTTCATAAAAATATATATGCCCAAAATAGATTGCTTTAGGTCTATAATACATATCTGGAGAGCATGGCAATATTTTCAGTTTATGGTTGTAATAACATTTAAACCCAGACATTTTCACAACAAATGAAATTGACTATTTACAACTACAGCCACTGGCATATAGTTATATATTGAAACTAAATCCTTCGAAGACAGAGGTCCTATGGCTAGGTCGGGATGGCATGGGGATGAGAGACCAACTCCCTTCTCTTGCGGGGGCCCAATTAGTGCCATTGCCTTCCGTTAAGAGTTTGGGTGTAATCCTTGACGCCTCCCTTTCCATGGAGGCGCAAGTTACAGCAACAGCCAAGGCGACATTTTTCCACCTTCGCCGCATCAAGCAGTTGGTCCCTTACCTTTCTCGCCCCGACCTGGCGACAGTGATCCATGCAACGGCCACCTCCAGGCTTGACTACTGTAATTCGCTCTACGCGGGGCTGCCCTTGAAGCTGTCCCAGAAACTCCAGCGGGTACAGAATGCTGCAGTGAGGCTCCTCATGGGGTCTCTGCCATGGGAGCATATTCACCCAGTGCTTTTCAAGCTGCACTGGCTCCCGGTGGAGTACAGGGTCAGATTTAAGGTGCTGCTTTTGACCTTTAAAGCCCTTCACGGCCTAGGACCCTCGTACCTACGGGACCGCCTCTCCTGGTATGCCCCACGGAGAGCCTCAAGGTCCATAAATAACAACACCCTTGCGGTCCCAGGCCCTAAGGAAGTTAGATTGGCCTCAACCAGAGCCAGGGCCTTTTCAACTCTGGCTCCAGCCTGGTGGAACGCCCTGCCTCATGAGACCAGGGCCCTGCAGGATCTGATTTCTTTCCGCAGGGCCTGTAAGACAGAGTTGTTCCGCCTGGCCTTTGGCTTGGAGCCAATTTGATTCCCTCCCTCCCTCTCTTTCTTTTTTCTTTTCCTTCTCCTCCTGCGATGAGGCTACATTTTAATATTTTAATGTTCCATTATTTTAATGTTGTTTTTTATTTTTGTTTTTAAGTTGTAATCATTCATCTTGTTTTTATTATTGCTTGTAAGCTGCTCTGAGCCCGGCCTTGGCTGGGGAGGGCGGGGTATAAATAAAAAAATATTATTATTATTATTATTATATGCGAATAGTTATCCCCCCTCCAATGCCCCCCCCCGAGGGGCATTCTGTTCGAGACTGATGAAGTGATAGCAAGGAAGGGAGTGGGCAGAAAACATAAAGGGGGAAAAAACCACTTGACCACATACTTAAAGGCAAGAAGTTAAATTTCTTAAAATTCTCCACACCCAAGTCTCATCCCATCTTCAAAGAATGCTTTGTCCCATATCTGCCTAACACCCCCACAGTGGGGAAAAATGCTGGACTACAAATACTTTGAGCCCAGGAGTTTTCAAGGCAATGTGTCCAAAAACCAAAGTAAATAATGCAGTCAAAAGGCCTGAGGCTGAAGCAGAAATGTTGTGGAGTCCACATGTAATGGATAAAACCAAGAAAATGTTCTTTATAAAACAAAAGAAAATACAGTATGAAAGGAGGATAAGATAAGGTCTGATGCCGGACAGTTGTAAAGGTGCTGGAAGCAGGCCTGGGGTGAAACTGAAAACTTAGTAACCACAGAGTTCAAGTGTGCAGTAGGAATAACTTATAAACTCTGATCCTAAGCAATAATAGTAGACCAGAGCTAATGTCAAAGTTGGCCATTCAGAAGTGTTGTTGTTGTTGTTGTTGTTGTTGGCATCTGTCTATCTTGAGAGACAATGGAGTACGCTTTTGGGGTTGAAGTCAAACTGCTACATTAGTAGCATCGAAGTAATCTTCTTCGGGTCCAAGCCTGGGCAGGGTGTATGGAAGTCCTGGGCTGCCCAGACAACAAGACCCCTCTCTCAGTTTCGCTGGTGTGGTACAGAGGAAAGCAGAGCAATATGTTTGGCTGCAGGAGTTGCCAAATGTAACAGTACAAGGCGCCATCCAACAGTTTTAGGGACTCCACTCCAGATTTGTGTAGGGTTTACTCCTGAGCCTTTTCTTCTCCCAAAGGTATCACACAAGACATCAGAGGTTTAGGATCAGAGTTTTCTTTCTCCTACAAGGGCTGCCTTCCCAGCTTGACGAAGTCCATCTGCCTCTGACTTCTCTCAACAGCATTTGCAGAAACCACTTTTTAGATTATTGGACTCACTATTGGTCTCATCTGCTCAATCCAGAGTTAGTGGAGTGGTAATTGATAGCAGAGTGGTAATTGACAGGGATGTGGGTGGCGCTGTGGGTTAAACCACAGAGCCTAGGACTTGCCGATCAGAAGGTCAGCGGTTTGAATCCCCATGACGGGGTCAGCTCCCGTTAATCGGTCCCTGCTCCTGCCAACCTAGCAGTTCAAAAGCACGTCAAAGTGCAAGTAGATAAATAGGTACCGCTCTTGCAGGAAGGTAAACGGCGTTTCCGTGCACTGCTCTGGTTCACCAGAAGTGGCTTAGTCATGCTGGCCACATTACCCGGAAGCTGTACGCAGGCTCCCTCGGCTAATAAAGCGAGATGAGCACCGCAACCCCAGAGTCGTCCACAACTGGACCTAATGGTCAGGGGTCCCTTTACCTTAATTGATAGCTGATCGCGACATAGCATAATTCTCAAAAGTTTTATGCCCAGCAACATGCAAATGATATGCTGCTCTTCACAGAGAGGGACTGTAGCCCATTGCCATTTGTGGAATTCACAAGATTCAATCTCAGCCACCTCCAATTTAGGAGAAGTTTGGGTAGCAAAACTAGGAAAGACCTCCGCCTCTGTCACCAGTCAGAGTAGCCAGTTACTGGGCTAGATAGACAAATTATCTGCTTCAGGATAAGTCCATTTCATACGTGTATCTAAGTGGATGGGAGTCCTTTGTCAAAGCAAGGTGTCAAGTCATAGCCTTTGGCAACATTTCACACATTTCTTAAGTCACTGTATTAGCACTTGTGATGCACTTGGTTTCAGTCTGGTGGGGGCAACCTCCAGACTACAACTGCCATCACCCCTAAGCAACATGGCCAATGGCAAGGGATGATGGGAGCTGTAGTTCAGCACACTTAAGTCCTTGACCTCAACAGACCAAGCAAAAATTCAACTGCCCATAGTCCACACTGTTTATTGTTTACAGCAGCATGTTTATTAGGTAACGAGCTAAATGCTTTATAACGTAATGCTTTTGCAACGTAAATATTTTTGTCATGTATTTTAATTGCTAATATTCATGCAACCATGAAATAAATTACAGGTTGGTCTTGTGCGATTTAAACGCAGTATGGGATCTGCCACAAACAAAAGAAATGTTTCGCAATTGGGTTTCTTTCTGCATCATTTACTCCCTGCAGTTTAGTGCAGATTAATGTGCTTAGAGACTGATTGCCATAATTACTCTGCCCTGCTGCTCCACTATATTATGCAAACAAATGCTCAAGATGGGTCAAAAGAAAGCAGGGACCAGGTTGGGGCTGTTTAGGTAGTTCATATGAAGCCATATATTAGGATGAGAAATATTGGGACCCCACCAGAAACGTTGCTGCATTTTAAACATTATATATGAATTGGCAGAGCTGGAGGATGTGAAGAAAGTAGGGTTTAGCAGTCTGCAACCAAGGTAGTGCTGTGGTGGTGGTTCCCGACAAACCATAGTTTGCAAAGGGAGAGATGGCTTAAGAATGAATGCTCACTATCCCCCTCTCCCCTTCCCCAGGTGAATTCCTCTTCCATTGTAATTAGCTGTGGCTTTTCATTTATTCTTACCTTACAAATTTATAAACTGAAACCACAGAACTTTTGTTTTATGGGAAATAGTGCCCAAATGTGTGTGCACAAACACAGTGTACAGACTAAACTTTGAAGAATAGTTGAATTGTGTTGATTAAAAAAGATATGAGTATGCTTCTTGAAAATGAAATACTTTGATGTTTCTACCCCTCAGTGAGTATTGCCATCCCATCCCAGTAGTGCTGTCTGGTTTCTCTTGAAGAAATCGACCTTATATACATTTAATGTCTCTTCTAATCTGGATCGCTGTTTTCTATTCCCATTAGCTCCAGTTAAAATGATTCTAGTTAAGCTAATCTTGCTTTGTCTTCTGAGCCTCTTTTGGTGAAGCTGAGTGCTGAGGCGATCCACACTTCCATGTGCTGCTTTCAACTTTGCTTACAATCAACACTATAAAAGAAATTAAAGGAAAATTCATATTTTATTGGGGTGTTGGTTTTTTTAGTATTATAGTGTAAACAAAGTTAAGATAAAAGTTAAGAAACATTCGAGACTTTACTTTCCCCACTGACACGGAGATTAACCATCATGTCTAAACACACAGTTCTTTTGCAATATACCTTGCCGTGAACTGATTCCCTAACATCTACCTCCAATCATAGTCATCAACGTTTCCCTTTTTTTAAAGGGAAATTTCCATATTCAGAATAGGATTCCTCGCAAGAAAAGGGAAAAGTTGACAGCTATGACCTTCCATGTAAGGAAGGACTGCAGAGATACCACTTTGTGTAATTTACCCACTAGTAACATTGCCATCACCATGTTGTAATACCTGAGTGCCAGCTCACAAAAATTCAACCTTGGGGTATTGTAAAGGGGAAAGGTGCAAACCTGAGCCAGCTCTCCTCCTACTGATTAAGTTCCATTAGGCAGAAGAGTCAGCATGGGTCAGATCTTCCATGTAAAGGCTTGTTACTCAGTTCCAGGTTTCAAATTTGAGAAGTTTCATAAGTGAGTAGAGAGGGAAACAAATGAGATAAATATTAGGTTGCCTTGAAATGATAGATAAGCAATATTTCTGAAGTGTCATGCAACCATATTTTCATTGGATTGACTTCTGTCCCAGATATGAGATGAATAAGATAACATTAGCTTCTTCCCATTTCCCTCAGAATTCTTCAACATCCCTGGCTGAGATGCTTTGTTACTCTGACTCAAGAACACCTGAGCTTCCCCTGAATCACCCTAAGTCACCTTACAATTCAGTGCAGGTGTTAGCGGGGACATCTCCCATCAAGGCGTGTTCTGCACACCTCACACCTTCTTCAGAACAAAGAATGGGTCATTTTCCAGGAGTAGTGTAAGTATGAGCTCATTGGGGGAGCTAGCAATGCATGCCAGTCTACCTGAGTGACTCAACATAATGGTTTAATCGGGTCTACCACACATGCTGTGGTATCTTCCATATTAAAACTGTGGCTTGTTCAATTCTAGCTATTGGTGGTTGGTGTTATTTTATTTCCTTCCCCTTGAAATATATTGGTTTCAAAGAGACTGCATGTTGGCTGTGCATTACAAAGGCTCCATGCCAGTTCATTATTCCTATCTTTCAATCATAAAAAGGGTGGCTACTATTAATATGCTCTTCACACATACTGAATGCCAAAAATAATCCTTGTGTTAAATCAATCTCCTGTTTTATTCATAGGCTCTGGTTTCATATTATTTCTATGGATCAAGAAGAAGGAGGGAAGAGGGAAGAGGGGAGGAACACAAGCATCTCTGATACTCAGGGAAATAATCCAATATATAGTTTGTTGTTTGTTTTAAGACAACTAGGATCACTCAAATTGTGTAATCCTATCCAATGAAATGGGGGAAATCTATATTCGCTAAAAATTAATAAGTTTTAAAATCAGAAAGCAACATCTTTAAATCCATATTAAGATGTCTGAACTGCACACTCTAAACCCTGTTTTGTACTGTGGTCAGGAATTGTAGTAAATGTGGGATGAAAGGCTGAAAATACATACCCTAAATCCACAATAAGCTCTCTATGTCCATGAGATCTACATGCAACTTTAAACTGTGACCCCTAACTGTGTGTACTGTAGGTTAGTGATGCCTTGGATCTACATAAACATAGAACTCAATCCAAAGAAGCATTAAGCCAGATCTTGTGCACATTTGCTCAAAAATGAGGCTGTGTACATGTCATACCTTTAAAGCGCCCCCTACACAAAAAAGTTTATTTGATAACAGCTTGTGCAGAGCAGCCTAAGATTGCATCTTACAGTATGGCAAACCTATGCTTTTTGACTCAGAAGCCAATATCTCCAAGTTCAGTGGAACTTACTCCCAAGTCAGTGTGCACTGGACTGTAGCCTAAGAAATTGTTCTTGAACAGCAGCCCCTGTTTCTCATTCTGTATCCAAACGGCAAACATCTTTTGGAGCCAAAATGAGTTTGAGAAATAATTGTACGATAACATGAAGGTCACCAGTATCACTGAGCTTTTGAACTCTTTTGTGAGTCTAAGCAGCTCTTTTAGATCCTAGCTGACCCATGGCACATGTGTGTGTGTGTGTGTGTGTGAGAGAGAGAGAGAGAGAGAGAGAGAGAGATCACGATCACACAGGTATTTCTCATATATGCATTTTCTATATTTTCTGCATTCACAGACTAGCTTTTACATGTTTGTGAGAAACAGACAAGGTTTAAATTAAACCTTGAAAGTTTGTTTTCATTAGACAGAAAAAGTTAATAACAAGGAGCAGTGGTGCAGAAAAGTGGAGAGAGGGCTTTGCTGAAAATAACTTTGATGCATGGAGCAAGGTCTCTGTTTCAATCTTTTTTCTCCCTCCCACACAAACACACCAATTTCAAATCACTGAACGGAATGAGTTATTCATATTCCTATGAAAATGTCTTCTGACATACACACAATGGCACATTTCCTAACCTTTAGCCAGCCTTTGATTGGGTGATCCCAGCCAATGCATCAAGGGAATGGCTCATCGGCAACAAAATTAAATTCTGTCATACTTGGTTGTTTGGTTCCACAATGTGATAAACTAATCAAAAACTTTATGCATTTTTATCAGAAATCAAGAAACAGTAAAATTCACAGAATCAAAGTAAATTTGAAATATGAAAAGAATAGTGAATGCTTGCCAGTAATTTTCCCCTGCACCTGTTGTGTTCCTCACATAGCAGTCATTTTCCTGATGGCATTCATTCCATTCCATTTTATTTTTTTAAAAAAATGAGAAATTGCTGCAAGCTGACAGAAAACAGGAATGTTTATGGAATATCTGTAAAGTTGGAAATGGGGATGAGGTTGGCAAGGGAAATGAAATAAAGTTGGGAAATGGGGACATTCATCTTTTCGTCTCAAGAATGCCCCTGGGAGCAGTGGTGTACTTATGGTTTCTGCCACCCCATGGCAAAATAGATTTGCTACGCTTGCTCCAGTGATATATTCTACATAAGATGCTTTGGCCTTCATGCTCCATTAAAAACAGGAGACACTGGGCTAGAGGGGTGCTTTGTTTGTTTACCCAACAGGAGTTGCCATTAAAAAAGGCCCAGCCGGCATTTCCAAATTTTAAAAAAATGCAGTATATAATAAGATGGCTGTTAATTCTGGTGTCAAAGCAAGACACCAAATCTATATCTAGTGCACAGTAATGACACCCTCATTTGGGCAGTGTAGTGATGGAATTTGAAGTGATGGAAGTGATGGAATTTGAAGTGATACATCTCCACCCCCAGTGTCCCATTTTCAATATGGGAAATAACCCATACTAACTATGAGGCAGAGGGTCGAACAAGGCAAGCTGATCTTGATTGAAACTCATCCAGCTGTAAACATGGGTGGTCTAGAAAGGGAATGCAGGAGAGTTATAGGAGACTTCGGGTGTGTATTGTGGCTGCATTAAAAGCAGCATTGGGAGGAGCAGGCATGATTGTTGGGTTGGGAGTGTGGCAGGACTAAGAATCTAAGCAGGGCTTCTTCTTATTTTAGCCAGAACTCACTGGAACCCAGTTCCAGCACCTCTCAGGTGGGCACCATTGCCATTATAAGAGAACAAGGGAGGTGTTTGTGGTGAGTTCCAAGAACTCTTTTTCTAGAAATATAGTTAGTTATGGATCTAAAAGGTAAAGGTAAAGGGACCCCTGACCATTAGGTCCAGTTGTGACCGACTCTGGAGTTGCGGCGCTCATCTCGCTTTATTGGCCAAGGCAGCCAGCGTACAGCTTCCGGGTCATGTGGCCAGCATGACTAGGCCACTTCTTGCGAATCAGAGCAGCGCACGGAAACGGCGTTTACCTTCCCGCCGGAACGGTACCTATTTATCTACTTGCACTTTGACGTGCTTTCAAACTGCTAGGTTGGCAGGAGCAGGGACCGAGCAACGGGAGCTCACCCCGTGGCGGGGATTCGAACCGCTAACCTTCTGATTGGTAAGTCCTAGGCTTTGTGGTTTAAGGATAGATAAAAGGAATGCAAGTACAATGGAAAGGAATCTGATTCAAGCTAAAGACTGGAGAGAATGGCCAAAGAAACAGAAGAGAGTTAAGCCACACAAAGAAAAGGAGGGCTGGACCCACAATTCTTTGTGTATTTTGGAATTAACTTGTATGCTGTTTGAGATAAGCAGGATCCTGACCTTTCTCAAAAGCAAAGGATCCAGCTGGCACACTGAAATAAGAGCACATTTTTAGGCTCTGATGGTTCTCATTTATAAGGAAAAACTTTACATTAACCCTATCAGTCATGATGACTGATGCAGAATAAATGTCAACTCCAAACAATATGCACTAAAACAGGTATAGGCAAACTTGGCCCTCCAGATGTTTTGGGACTACAATCCCCATCATCCCTGACCACTGGTCCTGTTAGCTAGGGATGGTGGGAGTTGTAGTCCCAAAACATCTGGAGGGCCGAGTTTGCCTATGCCTGCACTAAAAGGATCAAAGATATTAAAGCAGCACATACAAACTGAGAAACCATTCTCAAATCCTCTAAAATAGAAGAAGAAGGTCTCACAAGGAAAAATATATTGTGCCTCTTAAATAGGTAGAGCTGGCATGGTAAATATTCACCCATGGCACATATTGTGAAACGTCATGGCAATAGATCAGTAGCTACCTTTGACTCTTCAACGCATTTTGTGCGGCCTAAGAATTCTCTTGAAAATTGGGCAGTACAGAATGTATACTGATGAAATGAAGCCAACATCAGGTCACTGCTCTCTCTCTCTCTCTCTCTCTCTCTCCTTTCCACACTTCATAACAAATGGGCAAGATCTTTATGGAATACAGCAATCTAGCTTGCAAATATGAATGTAAATGCCTGTGTACCAGATGGGCATTTCTGCGAAGATTCATGTACCCACCGCTGATTCGAACAATAGAAGAAAACATATGTAAAAGGCATCAGTATTTCTTCAGAGTCATTATGAAAGATCTCAGCATAGATTGCAAGGCTGGAATTTAATTGGCCTCTCTGAACAACAGCAGTGCTCAGTATTCCAGAAGTCTGGCAGGCTTGGCCTGGCATCTTTTCCCTTACCATCTGCAGCATTCTCTGCCCTGCTGTAAGAAAAACACAATTCACCTACTGAGGACATTTTTTCCCCCTTGGTTCCTTCTGCTTACTTATGGGGTGATATAATGTATTGCCAGATCCTGGATTCCCAGCGGATGGGGGTTGCAATTTTTCAGTTTCCACTGGTACAGTGCCGAAACTTGTTTTCTGATTTCTTCAAAGACTTCTTCCCCTGCGAAAGAGACTTCATTTTTTCCCTACCATGTAGAATTTTAAAAATTCTTTAGAATCTTGGTGGGTGCTCAGTTGAACTTCATAGGAACAGAACTTACTATGTTTATTTGTTCAAGGCATTTATTAACGATGTCTGACTATGATCCCTGAGCACTAGCATTCAAAATTGACACTTGTGCCAGGCAAGGCAGAAATGCTCCTGGTAAGGAGAAAATCTGGAATTGGCTAGGGAAGGAGGATAGATTTATCTACATCTAATTTCTCTGAAGAAATGTTAATTATAACATCTGACTGCAGATAGTCTTTTGGTGACCACACAGATTATACATAGTGAAACTTGCCTTACATCAAGACATATACATCAGGACTGGATTACAGTGGATGCTCGGGTTGCGAACGTGATCCGTGCAGGTTGCGATTCGGCGCTTCTGTGCATGCGCAAAGCACAATTTAGCCGTTCCAGTACTTCCGGGTTTTGGCGGGTGCGTAACCCGAAAAAACGCAACCTGAAGCGGCTGTAACCCAAGGTATGACTGTATTGCAGTATGGTCTCCTTTGAGGAACCATTGGAAACCAGAGTGCAGCAGCAAGGTTTACAACTGCCCTTTAAGGGCTGCAATAGTTCCCAGGAAGTTCCCAGACACAATTCAAAGTGTCAGTGGTTGCCTTTAACCACCAGTATACCTTAGGGACCAGGTAGATCTGGCTGATAAACCCTTCTCTGTCTCCTGAGTATGGCGCAAACTTGGCTGGTGGCTAAGAGAAAGGAACTTCTCTGTGAGCTCACCTTAACTGTGGAAATCGTTGCCCCATAAGACTCCTTCACACTTCTGTCATGGATGCTTTAGTTGAGATTCCTGCATTGCAGGGGCTTGGACTAGATGACCCTCAGGGTCCTTTCCAACTCTGCAATTCTATGGTTCTAAATTCCTCCATTTTTCAGGTGTACAACACCTGTTCCTCTTTATTTCATATACCTAGCGTCTGGAAATGAAGGCTGGTTTCCCTAGGAGAAAGGAACCCCTCAACTTACCAAACATTCATGCACATTTTAGAAGTATGGATTGTTATTGTGAGCACCGTGAAATCAAAGGTTTCAACAGTATGCACATTTTCTTTGGAGTAAGTCCCATTAAACACATTGGGAATTGCCATATTTTTCAGTGTATACGACACCCCCTATTTTGGGGGACTCCAAATTAAGAAAACACCCCTCAGCACTACCCGTGTATAAGACGAGCCCCAATTTTAAACCTATATTTTTGGTTAAAAAAACACACACCCTAGTCTTATACACAGAAAAATACGGTATTTACAAATAAACGTGTAGCGGGTTGCTTTCTATTAAAATCAGTGGAAACTAGCCAGGAATAAAGTACTCTGGAACAGGTCTCTAATGTTAATTGTGAGTCTCTAAAGCATAGGTATTTATTGAAAGTGAACCTTTGGGTTAAATAAATTGGGCACTCTTTGTACGGTGGTATAAACCTCTCCAAGTTATGGTCAGAATACAAATGGTGCTGTAGAAAAAGCAAATTCAGAAGCTATCTCAAAAGCAGGGGAAAGTTGTTCGTTTTTAGCCATGGATTCTTGGAAATGCAACTTCAAGCTTCTATCTATAAAAGACTGGGGGGCAAGGAGGGGAGATGAGTTTAATGTGTATCCAGCTGGCATGTGGGTTGATCCAAATCCGGTTGAAGATGGTGAAATCATTTCATTTCCTGACTCAAAACAAACTTATTTTTAGAGCTTTGAACTAATCTTTTAAAGAAAAGCTCCCAAACATGAAAAGGGTGAGTTGCAAAACATGCCTTTGGCTTATTACAAAGAGAATTGCCAGATAAATCTTAAAGAGATTTCTCAAAAAGGGGTTTTGGACACATGCAATAAATATATGTTCAGGTGCCATGTGGAAATGTGTGCGAGATTTTCCATAGGCAAAAGAGAAGAGTATTATGCTTTGTGAAGTATAGCCATGAATCTAAAAACACAGTTGAGCCTAGCTTACATGCTTAGCTGGGGTGAAGATCCAGGAACGGGAGGTTCTGCAATTCATTCCCTTGGGAGATACATTTGGCTTATTATTATTATTATTATGGTCAGTAAATACTAATTTCCCAGAGTGCTTTTTATGGCAACTGAGGCTGTTATTTTTGTCCCTTGGCATTATGGTATTAGCTGACAATTATACTGCTGAATATTATTAATATTTTATTGGTTTTAATTGTATTTGAATATGTTGTGCACTGCTTTGGGGGCCTGCAAGTCATAAAGAAAAATTTAATCATAATCATCTGTGGCCTTTGATACTATTAACCATGATATCTTCCTGGAACTGCTCCATAGAATGGAAATTGGGAGTACTGTGTTATAGTGGTTCTGGTCCTCCCTATGGAGTCCAGAGATAAGCATTGGGACAGTGCTCCTCAGGCCCCTGGTGGTTATGTTACAGTGTTGTTGTTTAGTCATTTAGTTGTGTCCGACTCTTCGTGACCCCATGGACCAGAGCACACCAGGCACTCCTGTCTTCCACTTCTTCCCGCAGTTTGGTCAGACTCATGTTTGTAGCTTCGAGAACACTGTCCAACCATCTCGTCCTCTGTCGTCCCCTTCTTCTTGTGCCCTCAATCTTTCCCAGCATCAGGGTCTTTTCCAGGGAGTCTTCTCTTCTCATGAGGTGGCCAAAGTATTGGAGCCTCAGCTTCACGATCTGTCCTTCTAGTGAGCACTCAGGGCTGATTTCCTTAAGAATGGATACGTTTGATCTTCTTGCAGTCCATGGGACTCTCAAGAGTCTCCTCCAGCACCAGATATGTTACAGTAGCACTAGGTATTATATCATCAGATCAGATCATCAGATCAGATCAAATGTATATACTGCTTCATATATATTTTTTAAAAAGTATGACCTAGTTGAGATTCCGGCATTACAGCAGTTGGACTAAATGATCCTTGGGATCCATTAGAACTCTACAATTGTATGATTCTAGACTCAAAGTGGTCTGTACCCAATGCTATTTAATTAATACCTACACTAAAAAGACAATGGGAGCTCTGGGAGTAAGCTACCATCAGTATGCTGATGACCCTCAGCTCTATTTCTCCATAATATCTGAATTAGGAGAGGCTGTGCAGTACCTGAACCAGTGTCTGGATGCAGTGGTAAGATGGAAAGGGGAAAGTAAACTGACCTTGAATCCTGGCAAGACAGAGGCACTGTGAGTGCATGGTTCCTGTCCATGTGTTTTAATTTTTTAGCTACTGTCAATTTAAATATTTTTAAATATTTTAAACTTGTTTTATCTAGAAGTTTAATGTTTTATTATATATTCTTGTAAACAACATAGAGGTGTGCTCTTTTTACAATCAATTAATATATACATTTTGGTTATTATTATTATTATCCTCATAATATAACATGCAATGTGGACACTCCACATGGAGGCCTTTATGGAGATATGTTTATCTTGCATCATTCATACATCTCAAAAAGGGGGTGCAGTGGGAAAGACCACAATTTGATCACATAGTTTGTTGACATACCATATTCAGCAAACAGTCAATCACCTTCTCCATGGTGGAATCTACACACATATAAAAACTGTTCTGAAAATGCTTTTTTTAAAGTGTTTTTTTTAAAAAAAATACATTTAATTTTCCATAAGGCTCGCCATCATCATCCAGTGTCACATTGTATATTGCACTTAAAACACACATAAAACATTTGTAGTTGTATAGCCGAGTCCCATCTCTCTGACGAAAACCATCACAGCTATGTGTGTATTGTACAACTGGTAGCAAAAGTCCAAAAGTCTTTGCATTCTGCAAAATGATACAAATGTTCAAGTGATTTACATTATGCAGCACTGTGGGTTATGTGCATTTAATTCTCCTCTATGTAGTTCACATTTGAGAGGAATGCAGCTGTCTTTTACTGTTCGTTTTTTCAATAATCTTGTCAAGTGATAGATCTTTATTTTAAAAGACTATCCATGACAGCTGTTTGAGAATTACCTAGCTATGCTGAACTGGCAGTGAGAGGATTCACAGCAGGGGAAGAAAAATGAACACAGTCGTTGCAGTTTGAACCAGCTGTGTGGCTGAATCAACCTGGAAGAACTGACTTGTCTAAAGAATATTTGGGCACATTTTACACAAACTTTGGAAGGAGATGATTTCACATTATCTACTTGATCCACCAGTCTCTCCTATTTAGCTTTTCTCTGATTTTTCTACAGCCAGCTAGACTTCCACAAATATGTATTTACTATTTTATTTATAAGGCATTCTATACTGCCTTTTAGCTCAAAAAAGAGACCCCCAAAACAGTTTACACTCAAACCACAGGACACTCAAATCCCAGTAAAACAAATAATAACTGATAAAAATCAAAGCACATTAAATGCCTCTCACAGCAAAAACATCTCAATTGCCCCCCTAAAGAACGACAGAGGAGAAGCTGGTCTAACCTTCTTTGGGAGTTTCATAATCCGGGTGCTGCTTCTGAAGAGGCTTTGATCCTTCAGAACCAATTGCACCTTCCCTGATGGTATAACGCCAAGCAGCCTCCAAAGATGACCACAAATGATGGGAAGGTTGACATGGGAAGAAGTGATTCTTCAAATATTCTGGTCTCACAACAGTAAAGATTTTGAAACCAGCTCAGATTTGACCTGGACTATCTCTGCCTCCATGCACTGTGCAAAGGAAAAACCTGCAACAAAAATATGTAACCGTACAGGCATTTTTAAAACACATCCCACAACTTATGCATAGGCTGAATATGAAAATAAAGAGTGAGATTAGGACTGCAGCCTTAAACTAGGGTTGCCATACGTCTAGATTTTCCAATGATGGAATTAGCGTCCAGGGGGAAATGTCTGGATTTTTGAAATTTTCCCACTTTTTGGGTCCAGATTTTTACTTCTTGAAATATGGCAACCCTACTTAAGCTTTCCAGAAACTTGTTTATGGCAAAGTTAATACCATTGTGTTAAATCCAAACTTCACAGGAGTGGAAAGAGGAAGGCAGACTTGCTGCTCCAAAGGGTTGGCACCATTCAGGAAAAGCGCTGATTCCTCTAAGGATCAGTGTAGAGTTGGCAAAGAACAACAACTCTGTTTTCCCATCTCAGGCTAGTCAACAGGTTAACCCCCCCCCCAAAAAAAACCTAATTGGCAAAGAAACAATTGGATGCACTTGCTTTGTTATCTACTTGACAGCAGGTGGGTAGGAGCTGGGGGGAAAATGTGTCAAAGAGGGTAAATGAAGGCTAGGTTTGGTTTTTACAGTGGTACCTCAGGTTAAGTACTTAATTCGTTCCGGAGGTCTGTACTTAACCTGAAACTGTTCTTAACTTGAAGCACCACTTTAGCTAATGGGGCCTCCAGCTGCCGCTGCGCCACCAGAGCACAATTTCTGTTCTCATCCTGAAGCAAAGCTCTTAACCTGGGGTAATATTTCTGGGTTAGCGGAGTCTGTAACCTGAAGCGTATGAAACCCGAGGTACCACTGTATCCATTCTTGGCCCTGCTTCCCAGTGGCAACACACTTGAAGTCCCAACCAGGATGCAATGCCACCCCTCTCCTACATGTCCACTTCAGGGTGAGGGGAAATTGCATCTCTGCCTTTGTGTACAAGCAACAGAAGCATGAGATGTCACCTTTCAGCATGGAGGAAATATCCCTGAAAATCATGGCAAAGGTTTCCCTTCTCACACTACTCTAATATTATGTAATTAGCTAACTGCATCTCTTCGGGAAAATGGAAAGTTGAAGTATTGTACCACATCACTCCGCAAACAATGTCTGAGCTTGTGTGTATGCTTTTGAAAGGTCAAGCGGTGTTCCAGGTAGTAATCCGTTTCTTTTGTCAACTGCCCCTGTTTTCTGTTTTACAACACTGGCTCCTGACAGATAAAGATTATCCTTTGGAGTAAGCAATTTGGAAAAGTCTCTTCGCAAACAATATAATCGGAGTGCCAAGTCACTGCAACCGCGGTTTCTTCTAGTACTGACACATGCCCCACAGACAAGCTTTTGCTTTTATATTGCTATGCCACTTTCCCTTATTACTACTTTTTTATTCTTTGGGAAAAATAAGGAATCCTCTAAAGCATCTTTAAAGTTACAACTCTGTCACAAAGCATAAAGCTTGGCAGGGAGATGTATGCAGGCTGACAACACAGCTGACTGTGAGAGGAGCATAAGCACGGGAGTTCAAAGCAAGGGTAGGAGACACGCAGATTGAACTGACTGTATTGTACCCAACTTTGACTGGTAGTGAATCTGAATTCCAGGGCCAGCTGACAGTCCATAGAGCTGAGGCCTATCAAATAGTCAAGTGAGGACCAGGGTGCGCATAGCAAGAGCAGCCATATTCTCTCTTCACTACATATTCTCCCTGCACTCCAATATGACTCTGAAATACCAATTGTTGGGAATCTTGAGTGAGGAGTTGTGCTCAGCTCCTGTTTGTGCTCTTTCCTTAAGCATCTGGCTGGCCACTACGTATGAACACAAGATGTGGAACTAAACGGACCTTTGCTCTGATCCAACAATGCTATTATTATGTTCTTAACCATGGGAAAATATCACACAAGAGCCAAGACCAGTGGTAATGAAGTAGGTGAGGGATGTATTCCAGATTTGTGTTGGTGTTGGTGTTTGTGTTTGCAATTGTGTTATTTAGCTTGGAACATTTCCCTTACAGATTTTTCAGTATGTTAACAATATAATACTTTATTAAGTGTTCTGTTTGTGCTCAATAATATCAGCATGACATATGCTTGTGCGAAAAAGTCTGGGCACTGCTAATTTCTTTATCTATTCCTGAAGCAGAAAGATGTACTAGTACTGTTATAAATTGCTCTGTATATTCACATATGGTGAACCAATGAGAGGGGATTTTTTGATCTCACAGGCACTGAGGCGTAAGTTCTGCCTTCAGGCAGGTTGCTATCACTGAAAAGTCAGGGGCCAAATTCTTGCATAATCTTCACAATGAGCCTTGCCTACACCTAATCTTGAAATTCTCACCGTATGATTCTATGGATGTTGATTATGATGGAAGTCCCATTATGTACAGTGATGCTTACTCCCAGGTAAGCATGCATAGGATCTCATTATTACAGCATTGAACTAATATAGGGTATAGAAATGGAGGGCTGGATTTAATTAATGGGACCCATGAACAGAAGTCTGTGCTTTCCTCTCTTCCCCAAATGCTCACTGCATCCCCCAAATTTGCTCAAGAGGCAGGTTGGAAGAACCCCAGGGACAGCATGGCAGGAGAAAAAGGGAGGATTATTCTGTCTGGCAAGCAGAAACATTCATGGAATGATTGCCTTAGCACTAAGTTGAATTCCTCCCTTAGGGAGCATTGAAGTGAATCAGGGTACAGGGTGGTATTCAGTACTAGTCTTATGGAGAGTAAATCCACTGAAGGTCATTCACTTTACTAACTCCAGTTCATAAATTTCAACTGATTTCCAGCCATACCTCGGGTTGAATATGCTTCATGTTGAGCGCGTTTGAGTTGCGCTCCACGGCAACCCGGAAGTAACGGAGCACGTTACTTCCAGGTTTCGCTGCTCACGTATGCGCAGATGCTCAAAATGATGTCACACGCATGCGCAGAAGCAGCAAAAAGCAACGCGTGCATGCACAGACTTGCCGTCGCTAGTTACGTTTGCTTCTGGATGTGAACGGGGCTCCGGAACGGGGCTCCCGAGGTACCACTGTACTTTTTGTAGCATTTAGTTCAGGCTTCCTCAACTTTGGCCCTCCAGATGTTTTGAGACTACAATTCCCATCATCCCTGACCAGTGGTCCTGCTAGCATAATGATCATGGGAGTTGTAGGCCAAAAACATCTGGAGGGCCAAGGTTGAGGAAGCCTGATTTAGTTGAATACTATACATATTAACTTTCAGTTGTCATTTATATGAATTCAAGCATATGGTATGATCTCATATCAATACGTAGATTGCATCAGCCAATCAGATTTTTGCTTTATTATATTCCACTTGCCTGTTCTAAGAAAAAAAAAATATAGGCTATCATATTCCATCTGCCTCTTAGATAGCAGATAGTGGAGGCCAGTGATCAGCTCAAATTGAAATTCCTGACTTCAAAGACTCAGAACTATTTCCTCCATCCATGCCAGTTGCAATTTTGTTGTTCTTCATGGTGCTTCCCCCTTTTTTGTCATGGATCTTAAGAAGGTCTACAGAACATAGTGATGTGGTTGTGCTTTCAGTAGAAGTTTGAACAGCAAGATCTTCACTGCAGTCATGACACCCCAATTTAATGCAAAGCATGATGGCTTCCAAAAAAGCAAAATACAATTTCCACCAATGTATACAGAAAGTTATCAAAGTGCTTGATATTTATTCATAGTAATATGGTGTGTTGCCCTTGGCCCCAAAATATACAATCTGTTGTGAAAAATAAATATGCAATGGATGGGCAAATACTCCTGACTGTAAAAGACTCGGGTTTGGAATAAATGCATTGATATGGATTAAAATGCATTAGTTTTGACAATAAAGGTATTGGATGCCATAAAATATGTATTTGAAAGAAAACATTTTAATATAAAAATAGAAATGTATTGGTTGGAACTTGGAAGAGATACGTCTATTGATTCCAGGTGCAAATGTAGATTCAGCAAAATGACACCAGTTTCGGTGAATTTATTTACAATGTATTTATTTCCCTGAAATCCCTTCCCTGAAAAACAAAATAGGCAAAAACCCAAAAACCTGAGTTAAGCATATGCAAATAAAGATTTTCATTAGTTTGGAAGTTGATTGGTTAGTGAGTTAAAGTTTTCAAAGCCTGTTATAGCAATATAATAATTAGCCATTTATCCATTAAATCTCCAGTTTGGCTTTTAGGTTAGTTATTTATGTCACACCATCAGTGTGCATGGTTTTCCAACTGCCTTAGCACTTATCAAGGTTCTGCTATTGCCCAAGGTCTGTTGCCTGAGTTGTGGGTCCTGGGCCCTCCAGATGCTGTTGGAATACAGTTCACGTTGTCCATGACAATGGCCCATTCTGGCTGGGGCTGATAGGAGTTGAAGTCCAATTACAGTTGGAAGACCACAAATGGCTACTTCATTTTGGCTCCTGTACCAGCTAACTGCTCTTGAAAGGTCATCTGTGAGTCAAAACTACATACGTGAATGTTTTTGAAATCCAAAGCAGCCTTTTATACAAGGGATATGTGATATTCTTTGTTACAGATAGGTAGCCGTGTTGGTCTGCCATAGTCAAAACAAAAAATTTTTTCCCTTCCAGTAGCACCTTAAAGACCAACTAAGTTAGTTCTTGGTGTGAGCTTTCGTGTGCATGCACATTTCTTTCGTGTGCATGCAGTGTATCTGAAGAAGTGTGCATGCACACGAAAGCTCACACCAAGAACTAACTTAGTTGGTCTTTAAGGTGCTACTGGAAGGGAAAAAAAAATTTGTTTTGATATTCTTTGCCCACTCATGTGGGAAATAAGTGTATTCCAAAACTCACCATCTTTTGTGGCCAGTTTGGGGTGGGAGATCACAGAGGGCAGAGGAGGTACTGACTATTTTTGACGTTTTGAGCATCATGTGTAGTTTGAACCATGAGAGGTTTTATTAATGAAGCTTGCAGATGAAAGACGCAGATTCATTTAACTGGCGATGTTTCAGAAGAACTTTGTGGATTTGTTTGAGCCTTTGCTCTTTAAAAAGTTGATGAATACAGAAATGCTAATGCTTCCAGCTTAGATGCCAGACAGTAATGGCAAGATTTCCAGCTTGGAAGAGATCTGTTGTGGCAGGCTATGTTTTCCAAATCTACTTTTGAAAGCAAAAAAGCAGAAAGAAGGGAAATCAAATATGTGCATGGGAAATGAATAAAAAGTCAGAGTTGGAGCACGAACAGATAATGTCTGGCTCTGATCCAGAGGTCCATGTGTGCTCTGATTTTATTTCTATTTGTGTGTGTGTGTGTGAGAGAGAGAGAGGGGGGGGAAGCATTCAGGGGAACTGAATCTGGAACTTGATGCATACAAAACATGTGGCCTCCCACTGAGCCATGGCATGGGCCCTCCATTCAAGCCCAGAGACTGGCTCTCTCTCTCACTGAGTCCCCCCCCCCCGTTTACATTTAAGAATGGGGCAGAGAGAGAAGCAAAGAGATGGAAGCCAAGACTTACAAAAGGAAAGGGATTTAGGCAGTATAAAGTAAATTCATAGGGAAATAGAAGATTTCTAGCCACAATGCACATTCAGAAATACTACAATTCAGTCTCTGTCATCTTCCCACAAGACTGCAGATTCATTTACCCTCCTCCAGTAAGCTGCTCCCACATCTAAACACACGACCCTCTTCTCTGTAGTCTGAAATGGCACAACTTAGAGAAAGCATTGCACCACAATATTCCTCCAGGAGTAGGTAATTTCATCTGTAACCGTTTACTCTCCACCACGAAAGCCGCTTTCACAGATCTTGGCTTCCATGTCCCTGTTCTTTCCAAATAAATGTCACCATAAAGAAATCCAATCATGCTTTTCTATGGTTCAGATGAGGGCTACACCACAGTTCAGTGACAGAATCTATGAGTTGCCAGTAGCGGTCAGTGGAGTAGGGTGGGGTGGCAATGTGCTGCTTACCTGGCTTCTGAATGATGGGCTTACTGAGAGAAGGAAGCATCAGGGTAGTACAAACACAAAGACAGACAATTTGACACTCCCCCTGCTGCTCCTACACTGCACCAACCTAACCCTCTTCCTTGCAGTAACCAGCAGTGGTCCTGGCATTAGGAAGTCAGCTAACCAAGTAGTCCCCTGCCCCACCCACCAGTACTGTGTGTTGCATGTGCATATTGTCCCAGGTTCATCCTCCAGTTATTGAGATTTTATGGTACAGGGCAAGGAAAACCTCTCCGACCTTGGAGAATCATTGCCAGTCAGAATAGAGGTCTGGTGAAACCCTTCTCACAACTTTCAGAAGTGAGTTCTCTGATCAAATTCCAACTCCCTCATCCTTTGTTTTTAAGCACTCCCATTCAGTATGGACTAGAGCGACCTAAGCCCTCAGTCAATGAATGAAACATGCCCCACACCCATCCATATTTATTATTTTCGTTTTCTTATGTATCCCATCTTTCTTCCATCATGGAACTCAGTACAACATACATGTGGTTCCCGGGAGGTCTCCTATGCAGGCACTGATCTGACCCAAACCAACTTAGGTTCAGCAAACTGGTGGCCTCATGCACCTTCTTCTCATCATTACTCATCCTTACCCAAAATGCAAGAGGAAGGGAAACCAAACATTGCTTTAAAACAAAGCATTTTGGGTTTTCCTTACTCTTAAACTGATGGATTTGTCTGAGATTTATTTGGGGCTTTACTCACCCCTGGTTTGTGTTGCTTCTCTTGCATAAGCACTCTAGTCCTAGAAATTCCACTGTAGCCCAATGTAGCTACAGCCAAGTTGTTTTTACTTGATTACACAGGTAGAATCCTCACAAGTCTTGTTGGAATGCCTTTAAATTTCATTAACATTTCAAAAGATTCCTTGAAATTCTTACGGTGGTTTGACTTAACAATGACCCCCCAGTTCTGTTGCAAATTTCAGAATTTCAAATTTTCTCTCACAGTTCAGTGTCGAAAAGCAGATGGACTGATGTTTTGATTCAGTTTAAGATGGCTCAGATAATTTCATATTGTTACTGCATGCATTGAATGAGAAGCTCAGCAACTGATGCCTCACCTTTCCAACAATTTAGGAAAGGTTATCTCTGGTTTATATTTGAATGAGGCTAAATCTGAAATTCTTACGTAAGCTTGGACAATGAGAGATTTGTTATGCTACGCCATCTGTCTTCCAATCCAATCAACTACTTTTTCTGCCACATCACATTATCTTTCATGCAAAATACATTTCTACAATCATTGCTCCATTATTCATATTCCACTTTCTGACATTGGAAAAGATTGTTCTAGTCAATAGCAAGTCATAAATTTGACTTTGGAGAAAGAATATGAAACAGTCAGACATACCATACTGCAACACATACCTGACCCTGTTCCATGTGTTGCCATTGCATCTGAGATTGTGTTCTTGCATTTTTAAGGACAAAATTAGACAAGGTTTGCAAATAATTACTTAAAGTAGGAGTGCATACCTTTGGATCTTTTACACATGATCAATGCCTCTGCAAAACGAAGCACAACTGAAATCAGGTTTTGTTTTTGCATAACGTCAAAACCTTTAAAATCTAGTTAGGAATTGAACAAAAAGGTAGGACTGAGATGCTTCAAGCTGCTTGTACTAACTTGTGGGTTCCACCTGTTCCGCTCAAAGGCATTATTCAGCCACAAGAAAGCTCAAAGCTGAATTTACACTTCAGTTCCTACTTCAGTTTCATTTATTTGCTTGAGTGAGCAGAGCTCTCAGAAGGCAGAGCATGTGGGCGACAAAAAAATAATAATCAGACTGTAGTTAGCTGGAATTTGAAAGCTTGCTAGTCAGACAAATTTTCCATATTTTGATGACATACAAACTAATATTTTTAAGAATTAATAACTAATACTAATCTCAAGCAGAATCAAGCTAGCAGGTTTAAGTAAAGTAAATAAAATAGAACTAATTTCACAGCCAGAATGCCAGTATACAGTGTTACGTCAGGTTAAGAACTTAATTCGTTCTGGAGGTCTATTCTTAACTTGAAACTGTTCTTAACCCAAGGTACCACTTTAGCTAATGGGGCCTCCCACTGCCGCCGCCTTGCCGCCGCACAATTTCTGTTCTCATCCTGAAGCAAAGTTCTTAACCCGAGGTGCTATTTCTGGGTTAGTAGAGTCTGTAACCTGAAGCTTCTGCAGCCCGAGGTACCACTGGACTAGGAAGGTCAAATCCAGGAATCTATACTGGTGAAATTAAGCCATGGAATGATTGAATGAATAGGGATCATGTTTATTTTATCTGTTATGAGTTAGCCATATCCTGTACTATGTCTGTTCCCATAGTTTTCTGCAGGCTGCAATAAAATAATTTATTGTTACTTTTCATTCAATGCTACAGTGTAAAGCATGGATGGGGATCATGTGACCATCCAGAAGTTGGACTATTGTCAGTACATATAATCTGAGTTCCACTGTCTCCTCCTCTCTAAAAAAACTCAATGATTATTTTCACATCTATTGACAGGGGTGGTGCTTCCATGTAAGAATGCCCAAATATTATTTTTCAGACAACATTGATTCTATGCCTCTTATATAGAAATTAACTTAACTAAAAAAGGAAAGCTCCTCGGTGTTAGAAATGCATCTTTCTCTGGCCTTCCGGAAATAGCTCTAAACACACTCAGAACAATTGTATGATTATCACATAGAGCTGTTTCTGCAAAGCGGGTTCTCCTTCATGGAGAGCACGTGTTGCGGTGGGGTCTGCTGAGCCACCCCTCTGTTACCAGGCAGGGTCTCTAAAGATGGCCTGGGGCAGTGATTGGTTCACTGGGTTGCTGGGGTAAAAGTTATGTTGCAATTTTGGTGGGAGGGGTAAAATGTTTAAATACTCTGCAGGCAGCCTGGAGCTTTCTCTTTGCTGCGTGCAACGGATCACCTGGAGAGAGTAGGGAGCTCTATGTGATAATCAGTAGGGAGAGAGCCCCCATTTGGGGCTTTCTTTTGCAAAAAGGTTTTCCCCATTTTCGCCTGTTTAATTGTGGGGCTAGTCAGGGCTGTTCCCAGCTTACCTGGAATCACTTTCATTTATAGTATCCCCATAGGTTGGCTTTATTTTGGGTGTGTGCAGTGCTGTTGGCCAAATTTTAATCTAGCCTTGGGCGGGAGCACTATTTTGAGTTCCTTTAATATTGCAATGAGACAAAAAAAGGCAGAGAGCAGAAGCAGGAAGGCCTGTGTATGCTCTTTAACTATGCTGTTTCTGAACAAGTTTATTTTCTTCAAGTTTGTTTTTCCCTGATAGTGGCGACTGCCATTTTAGAGATGAGCCATTGTGGCTTAGTGGCTAGAGTACAGGACTAGGACCTGGGAGACAGGGTTCATATCCCCCACTTAGCCATTGTTATAACAAAGCAAAACAAGCTGCTCCTTTTGGACTATTTTGTTGCTGGGTAGTTTGGCCCATTTGTGATATTGCTCCCAAAAAGAACTTTGGGTTTCTTGAGGAGGTGCTTCCCTCTAAAGGGCAAGCAGGGGTACCTGGACAGGCGGTGGGCTGCCTCGAGTTTGTTATCTCATTGGAAACATTTATGTCTGGCCTAGCAGGTGATCCTAGGGCTTGGCCCGCTTGGCCCTAGAATTTGATGGCCTCTGGCAGCGTTTCTGGCCTGAATAGCGTCCCCATGTGGTGCACAAGGCATTGGTTTCACCTGTTCCTCACATTGTTTAGGTTTTTTCTTTTTGCAGACTATGACAGGGCCTTTGCAGATGCCTCCAGAGCTTGCCTCTCCTGCAGAGGATGACTTGTTGATGCCCCAGGTGCCTTCTTCCAGAAGGAAGCGTCTTCAGAGGCAGGAAAAAGCGGAGCAGGGATGATGCTTACACCTCCTTGCAGGTAAATCATCACTGGGCTCTGATGATGATTCAGACATCACCTTGGACCTCTCCAGGGGTCAGGGTGAGGCTGTTCCAGGTCTTTAGGGATAATCCGAATAGCTCAGCTGGTCAGCGTATGGTGCCGGTAATGCCTAGGTTGCAGGATTGGTCCCTGTATGGGACAGCTGCATGCTCCCTCATCACTCTACCCGGACACTGAGGTCCAGCACCGAGGGCCTTTCTGGTGGTTCCCTCACTGTGAGAAGCCAAGTTACAGGGAACCAGGTGGAGGGCCTTCTCGGAAGTGGCACCTGCCCTGCGGTACACCCTCCCACCAGATGTCTACTACCAGACTTTTAGAAGACATCTAAGGCAGCCCTGTTTAGGGAAGCTTTTACTGTTTGATGCATTACTGTATTTTAATATTTTGTTGGAAGCTGCCCAGAGTGGCTGGGGGAGCCCAGCCAGATGGGCGGGGTACAAATAGATTATTATTATTATTATTATTATTATTATTATTATTATTATTATTATTATTATTATTATTATATTGTGGGAGAGTGGACTAGATGATCCTCGGAGTCCCTTCCAACCCCACTATTCTATAAGTAGTAATTCAGTATGATGGGAATGTTAGACGCAGGGCTGCCATCATCCCCTTAGCTCGCTAGGATCGCAGGGACGGGGACATGTGGACCACTTGCGCAGCTCCACATTTCAAATGGAAATTCCCTGAGCAATAGAACCTGAAGCTGGTATGCAGGAAGCTGGCCTGGTGGCAGCTTTGTTGGGACTTCTTTAGGGTTTCTGGCCAGTGTTGGCCCTGTAAATGTACACATCATGGTGGCAACACAAGGCAGGGCATCTTGCCCAAGCGGGGGCTGGCAAGCAATAACTCAATACCTCTCGCCCATATTTCCATAAAAATATCTCCCTTGAAAGTCTGGCAAATAGGTTATCTAGATGGGTCAGTAGCTTTGTGCTTGTGGGAAGGGTTTTTCCCAAGGTTTGGGATTCCTCTGGCTTTTCAGCCAGTGGCTCAGAATACAGCAACTCAAAAGCCAGTTAGAGAGCTACCTGTGGTAGCCAGAAAGAAGGTTAGGAAGCAGCTTGCATTGGGACGTATGGTGGGATCCCCTTGATACTCCTTCTAGTCCCGATTTTCATTTATCCCCTTTGGGGATCATCCCTAAGAAAGCCCCATATAATTCCATCTGATCCATATTTATCGCATCCCAAAGGCACCTCAGTGAATGATGCTATCCCTCCGGAATTGTTCCGTGAAATATGCATCTTTGGATCAGGCAGTTGAGCTTACCAACAAATTGGAGGAGGTGCCTTGTTGGCATTATGCGATATTGAATCGGCTGTTAGGCTGCTGCCGGTTCATCCTCAAGATTTTAAGTAGTTAGGCTTTAATTGGTTGGTCCTTATATTGATAAGGCGATGCCAGTGGGTTGCTCAATAGGCTGTGCAGCACTTGAGTCCTTTAGCGCCTTTCTGGATTGAACATTGTGAGTCAAGACTCGTTTAACTGGGGATATCGTTATGTGGATTATTTTACTGGCTGGTTCATGTGACACCAGCCTCTTCTTAGCTTACTAGATGCCCCTTTATTGCCTGAGGAGCTGGGTGTTCTGTTGGCAGTGGAGGACAGTGTGTCCTACTGCCCCTTTTAACGTATTTGGGGGCTAGCTGGATACCGTTGCTCAAACATCTGCTTGCCTGTGGAAAAGCTGTTTGCCTTGAAGGATGTTATTCTTGTAATACTTCCTCTGAAGCAAGTGTTGCTTAGTCAGATCCTATCATTCCTAGGTCAGTTAAATTTTGCATGCAGGGTGGTTGCTCCAGGCTGCCCCTTCCATTCCTGCTTGGCCAGGTGGTCTCATGGCCCGGGGTCCCTTCATCATCATGTACAGTGACCTTGAGCCTGGCAGGGCAAGGCAATCACATGTAACCTAACTTTTCTCGAGTTTTCCCCATTGTAGTGTCAGCGCACATCTGGACTGAGGAGTTTAGGGGCCGTCGGGTCTGTCTTGGTCTGATAACCAGGCAGTGTGAGAGTCCTGGCAAAACGGTCCTCATGCTCTGGCAGAGTCTTCGCACTGCTTAAGGTTCAATATTGCATTTCTGCTCGCTTTATTTTGGGATCATCTAATGTTTTTGCTGTCGCTCTATCCCGTTCTTTCAGTTGGAGAGCTTCAGATCCTGGGCTCTGGATGCCCAGCTATAGCCGGATTTTCTGGAGCTCCTGTGGCACTTGGCAACAATTAATAATTATGAGGAGTAGTAGCTTACGTTTCCCCATCCGCTTTCAGGTCTTATGAGAAGGCCTGGACTGATTTCTTAAAATTTAGCTGGCAGTCCTCGGCCATTCAGAGGAACCTGCCCCCATCCTCTGAGCAGGACCTGCAGTAATTCATCCTCCTGCTGCAGATCGGATGCAGTGTTAAAACTATCAGAATTCAGTCCGCTGCAATGTCTGCTAGAGTAAAGCTTTAATTTTTCAGAGACCCATCTAAAAGTGTGTCGTGCGCAGGGTCTCGGAAGGTTGGAATAGGCTCCAACCTTCACAGGACAGCAGGCAGGAAGCCGGTCAATCTTTGACCTATGCAGTATCCGCAACAAGTTAAGACTTGTCGGCTGGTTCAAGATCAAGACGAGACTTATTTCAGTATTCCATTGTAATTTTGGTGTACTGAGGGTTGGGGAAATTGTGTTGGAGCCAGCACGGGGCTGAGTTTGGAGGCTTATTGCCTCAGGACTTTCCCTTATCTGCTTTGGAGCTTGCCATAAGTGTCTGGAGCTCTAAGTCAGACCTAGTGAGCAGGGTTGCCACCATCAGGCTTCCAGTCACAGGTGAGGTGGACCTTTGCCCTGTTATTGGATACCGGAAATAATTTGGCTTTTCGTTCCCCTGGGGGCTGGCTCGATCCTAGTGCACAGAAATGGGTTCCGGTTCGACAGGCATCTAATTGCTCACGTTGTGCGCCAGTTATTGCAGCCTGCGGCTTGCCTACCGCTGAACACGCCTCATTCCTTCCAAATAGGTGCTGCTGCAAAGGCTGCACACTGGGGCCTGTTAGTAGACAGGATTGTGAATACGGGTCATTGGAAGTCTGGCGCTGACAAAGGTTATGTCAGGAAGCATCGCCAATGATGCCTGTGCTGATGCCTGTCTGTTATTCCTTTTTTCATAGGAGCAACTGTGCGCATTTGGATTGTTGGCCACAGCATCATGCACTGAGCTGGCAAGCACCCTGACGAGTCTGGACTGGGGGCGCCATCTCGGCCTTCCTGCTCATGTTTCTAGCACCAGTCCACATCTGGATTGTGGGGCACAGCATCGTTTACTGGGCTGGCATCAGAGCTAGGCAGTCTGGAAGGGGACTGGGTCTTGGCCTCCCGCAGCATGTGCAGGTGTTGTGGATGTCCATGCGCAGAATGCAGTGGAGCGAATTCATCCCGCTAATTAAGCAGAGGGTGCTTTCGGATGGCCCCCCCAGGGCAATTGTGGTTCAGCTGGGGGAGAACGATGTGGCAACTTATGATTGCTTTACTTTGCGCTCCACGATTCAGAGAGACTTGGGGGAATTGGTGACCTTAATACCCACAGTTAAAATATTTTGGTCACAATTGCTGCAAAGGCGCAATTGGCACGGCATTTCTCGACCTGAGGCTGCTGAAAGGGCCAGGAAGCGCATTAATTCTGCAGTGTGTAAGAAGGTGGCGGATTTGGGTGGATTGGTTATTTCCCGCCCGGATATTACCTTCAAGGCTCTGGCCCTTTACCGCAATGATGGAGTACATCTCTCTGTACTGGGGAATGATGTTTGGTTGGATGCGGTAACTGCAAGGTTGAAGGTTGGGTTGGGATTGTGAGTGGTTGGCGGCGAGCATAAAGGGCTCGATTGGCGGTTAGGCATTGGTTATAAATTGGTGGAGGAGGGGTTAGGATAGGCTGGGCCTGCCCCTCCATGGTTGCTGCGGAAAGGGAATTCCGTTAAAGGAATCCTGGGGCTTGCCATCTTTTCGTCCAATCCCTGGAATGGGACTAGGGCCGGCAAGCCTTCGGGGAGCATGCGGATGAGAGGTGAAGGTCTGTGACTCAGCTCCATTTCTCCCCGACTTGGTTTCCCCCGCACTGTCTTTCGGTGGTGCCCGGAAGTCAGTTCTGTCCCCAGGCGGGGGGACAGATAGTCTTAACCAATGCCTAAACAACCACTCATGGTTTTGTATTTAAATAAAGTTGTGGCCAAAATTATGCCAAAAACCTTAAACAAAAATTAAGTGTGCGTTGTGAGTTATTTGGGGGGTGGCTTGGGGACCTCGACACGCAATAGTCCTGATTCCTTCCTTATCTGCTATAGTGGCTGTGCTAGACAGGCAGCCTAATAGATGGAATAAGAGCCTTTCTAATAGGGCTGACTTTCCAGCAGTCAGATCAGTTACATGTTTTTTTTTTCCTGCTTGGAAGCACATCAGAGGGATCTCTTTTGTCATACAGCTATACTTTTCTGTTAGGGCTGGCTGAGTGGTATAGAGAGCTGATTGGCATGTGGGATGTATTAATATTAGTATTGTCATCAGTGCTATTTTTCTAGCACTCACCATGAACGCTTCCCTTATTCTCTTATAATGGCAATGGCTCCCACCTGAGAGGTGCCGGAACTGGGTTCCAGTGAGTTCCGGCTGGTAAAAAAGCCCTGAGAATAATCATGATTAACCAACTAGAAAACTAAGGGGAAACAGTATAAGCAATCCTATTTAGATGACACATAATACAGAAATGAAGGCTGTATTACCAGGAAGGAAGTTCCATTCAAATCATCAGAAATGAGTAGACACACATAGGGTTGAGCTGTAATGTGCTGCATTTGGGTTGGTTATTTTATTTCATTTTTTTGTAAAATAACTTTTCTGCATGCAAGTCTAATGGCAGTTACAAGGCCCAATCCTTTCCCCCACTTACTTGTACATTGATACTCTATAGTTCAGAGATACAACTCTTCCTAAAGCAGCAATTTCAAAATGTGTCCTGTAACCAGTTTTTCATTCTCCTTACAATTGTACCTTTCAGGAATTGAAGCTATCACAGTGGATAGTCCAACAATAATTGGTTAAACGTCAGATACTGAAATCATGCTATTAAGCTGAACATCTATCTCTTTCTCGCCACAGTTGTTGTTCTTGGTTTTATTAGAATCCAACCCACACTTTGGAAATCATTTCAGTGCACTTGTCTCTTCTTCTTTTTCCATCCATCAGTGTTTGTGTCTAGGAAAGCTGCTGAGATTCAGAGCTATTCCTTTATTGCTGGAAGAAAAGATTATTTTGATTGCCATATATATATATATATATATATATATATATATGTATATATATATATATTTTCTTGATCTGATTATCAAGATGTAATTTATTGGAAAGTTACACGACAGCCAAGAGGTAAACTAGGGATCTCATAAGCAATGAACTCATTATCAGTTCTGGGAAACCTACCCAGAGTTTCAATTCCAATTAAAATTTATGACCATATATAGATTTAATTATTGATCTGGCATAGGCACTTTAGTGATACACACACGCACACACATACTGAAGTTTCCTATGGCTTGTAGACTATTTCAAGGAAGGATGATAGAACGAACATTTATTTTCTTATTTCATGGAATTTGATTTCTTTTTAATGCAGGGACCAGCAAAAACACACATAATGCAACATGCTCACAGAAAAAATAAACTCGTTGACTACAATTGCTTACGCTGCTGTCCTATGCTCATTTTCCTGCAAAAACTCAATGGGACTTGCTTCTGAATGAGATTGCCTTCTTAAGTATACCATGGATGTACTTGTGGACATCTACATGTCTACATCTACATGTACTACATATACATACTATGGGTGTGCATCAGATTTGGATGAATCCTCAAGGAGAAGCAAGGTGCTGTGGGGTGATTCTGGGCTTCCAGGAAGCAAAGCAGGGTATGTACGATCATTCACAAATCAAAACAGGGATCTCTAAAAAGCCTTGTGGCATCTCTGCAATCTGGGTGGAAGGGCAGATTTGCAATATTGAAACATATGTCTCTTCCTTTAAGGAAATCACTGACGTCAGGAATGGGGGGCGCTCCTTCACAACTGACAAATCTAGCATGTAATCAGAAGGAACAATTTCACCAACACACTTCAATCTAAGTGCTTTTCAAGAGCAAATCCTATGCCCCCAGGCTTAAGGAAACTGACAGACTGGAGAGTGGAGGGGGAGCTCCAGTGTGAATGACAGGCCAACAGGTGTAAACAGAAGAAATGATTTTATCTGGAAAAATGACTCTGTTGGAATTCTTCCCATCCCAAAATCAAATTTAAATGTATGCAGCATGAAAGTGGATGTAGATCTTCGAGTGCAGACAGGCTGTGATGGGTACAGGCAACTGATGATGGGCAGTAGCAGCATCAGGCTCAGTGCTAGATGGGGAGAGAGAAGACATGAGGAAATGGTGAGTGCTTTGGGACATGACCATAAGGAGAAGGGACACCAACACCAGAAAGCTCATTTGGCTCATCCAGATTTGCCCACTCAATGTCACAAAGCTCATGGGGTGGTAATGCGAATGGAAATTTCCCAATACATTAGAATCTTGGTAGAAAGGGCTTTATGTAGGGAGACAGCTACTCTGGGGTCCCAAACGAAGCGATCTTTCCCAAAAGGTCTAGAGATATGGGGTGGATCCCTTAGGAAGCCACTCTGGGACAGTGATTGGTTGATGTTTAATGAATTAGCTCCTTTGTTCATTGTATATCGTTAAAATTAGCCCCAAAGTGTTGTAGCCTATTTTAACCCAGTGCATTCCTCATCCCCCCACCCTGCTATTTTGCTGCTAAAACTGGGCGGAAATAATTTGCAGTGGAATTTCATATGAGCAGAAAAATCAGTGGACACTTATTTCCCAGAACAAATTTAAACAATAGTTGTGTTAAACAGGGAGATTATCAGTTTAACTAAGATGTGTAATGACATCAGTGGCAGCAACCTGATTTCCCTGGAACTTTAAAACATCTTATTTATACCTTCCATGAGGATTGTGTCCTAATTCAATTCTCGGTCCTTTTCTTCCTTTATGTTTTCCACAGGTGATTCCCTCCCCCCCCACACCACCAAGAACAGGAGCTCTCAGTTATATTTCAAGGGTTGTGAACTTTCTGGGTGCTCAACAGGAATTAAATTCTGAGAGAGCCATGTGTGTGTTCACGAGAGCTGCTTGTGTACTGGGGCATGTAGAATTTTCTGCCTCAGTCATCTGTATAAATTTATCTGAGCAAAGCAACTAAGTGAAACAGCTGAAGCTCTCGCTCCACTATGAATGAATGATGCTGTACTTGGAGAGGCTGGCAGATTAGGAAGAAAAAAATGTTGGCAACTGTTCTAGGTTTGGAATCTTTCTTTCACAGATGGATTACACTTGAATTTGGAGGTTGAGTATTTCTATTCATGAAGGGTGAGATAAAACCTACACAGTGAAATGCATGGAAAGAAAGCTATGAAGGACTGAGGAGTGAAATATGTGTTTGTTTAGGTTTATTTGAGAAAATGCACAGAACACAAGCCTACTTGATTTTTATCTTCAGCTTTGCTTCCAGCACCAACATGGCATGCTTTCTTTATATATATATATATATATATATATATATATATATATATATATATGGGTTTCCCCACTTTTGTGTATCCTTCCTTTTCTCCAAGGAGCTCAAAGGGGTTTTACCCTCTCTATATTATCCTCACAACAATCCTGTGAGGTCGGCCCAGCTGAGAGTTGGTGACT
Source organism: Podarcis filfolensis (assembly GCF_964270895.1). Classification (NCBI taxonomy): domain Eukaryota; kingdom Metazoa; phylum Chordata; class Lepidosauria; order Squamata; family Lacertidae; genus Podarcis; species Podarcis filfolensis. The sequence goes on along the minus strand of NC_139607.1, from coordinate 35,331,414 downwards.
GGCCCAAGGTCACCCTGTAAGCATTGTGACTGAATGAGGATTTGAACAGTAGACTTCCAAGTCCTAGTCTGATACATTAACCGCTATATCACAATGACTCTGAACTACTCACAGATTCATTTCTATTTATTTAAACTGGGTCTCAAATAAGATACAACATTGTTGAGAGAAATACAAGTACATCCAGTTAAGAACATCTATAATTATATAAAGAGGAGTAACTGTGTTAGTCTCCTGCAGCAAAATATATGTACCAGAGATTTAAAGTGGGAAATAAAAGATTTTAAATAGTCTGATAACAGCGGTGGACAGGGATGGGGGGAAATTGATTCAGTTTGCATTTAAAGGTGAGCCTACCTAATTCACATTTTCTAAATCAATATGGGAACTGAAACACAATCATCCTTCAAAATTCGCACTTTTCTGAATTTTGTGATGCTGTTATACAACCAATGTCTATAAAAATACAAAAATGGCAGAAAAGTGTGCATACAAAAAATATATCAGTGGGGGTCAAAATACAAACATACATTATATTAGGGGAAATTGCTTGCAAAAATATGTACATGCAAGTCCCATTTACCATCACAACACTTTCCCTGGAAATTGTTCGTTGAGTCTACAATTTCCATTGTTTCCTATGGAAAAATTTCCAATGTTTTTCCAACCATGGAATTTTAACCCCCCAAAACAAACAAAACAAAGCCACAGGAAAACCCAGGGAAAAATCTATCAGATTTGTTTGATCACTCCCCTTCCCTACCTTCCTCTGTTCCTCAACAAACTAGCAAAAAGCAAACAAGGAAGTAAAAACTGCTATCTATTTGTGTATCTGACTCTGCAATGTGTCTGGCAAGGTTTGGGTACTAACCCCTCATGTTCGGATAAGTGAATTTCCACATAGTGAACATTTGTAAAGAAGGGCCAGCAAGTACATTAGTCAAAAGTTCACAGCAAAATGTTTTTAGTAGGCAAAATTCATGCTAAAACGAACTTTCATGAAGAATTGTGAAGTACTGAAATTAAGGGTGGGAAATGAGAAACTGAGAAAACTGAAATTGACAGAATCTTTCATACCTAGTTGAGGTGCATGTGATGGGGCTGAGCTGCAAAGCAACCCTAGCAACTTTGTGGCTGCTTACCTAGATTGAGATGGGGCAGAACACCAATAATGTTGAAGCCACATGGTTGCATCAGCTGGAGTGCTACCACCAATTTGGCACTGTCATCAGCGCAACTGCATTGTCCAGACTCACCCCAAGCCCAAGTAAGCAGCAGCAACACTGGTAGCAGGAGGGCATTGCTGCCACTGTCAGATAATTCGCAAAGTTGGTGTAAACCCAACCGTGATATGATAATATCACTCCAACCCCATTTTTTAAATCGTGAGTACCCTGATTTGCCTATGAGGAAATCACAAAATTAACCACACTGTAAATTGCTTGGATTTCATAATAGGAGGGAAGGAAGATAGATAACACCCCATTCCAAAAATATTAACCATATGTAAATATCAATTTATTTATTTTTAACCACTGTCCAAAACAAGCTTGAACATTCGACCTCAGATGCACCAAATCAGTCCTAAAAAATAAAGCATGAAGTTTGGGGAGAGATGTCTTTGAGAAAATGCTTTCATCCCCCCTTTTCATTTAAACAATGCCCTGACTTGATGTATTAGAAGTGTTCTTATTCCAAGAACAGCCTTCTAAGGCCTTTCCCCACAAAGCAGGTGATTAATCTGAAGAGAGAATAACATATGGCTTTTGTGTTGTGGCTTTCATCCAGAACTCACTCATCCCTTTCTTAGCTGATATTTATGGGAAGGATAAAGGATACCTTCCTAGCTGGCTATTTCTCGCCATACCCCAAAGGGAGAAATAGCAAGGCAATGCAAGGCAAGGCAGGCAGTCAAAGATTGGTGTGTTCTCTGATCAGCCCCTCTCAATGTTTGATTTATGAAAGGGTATAATGACAGTGTTTAAAAATACTTTAAAATCATCAGGACACTTTCTTGTGCGTATTTTGAAAGAATTGATCCTTAGCTATGGCTCCCGACAGCAAGCCTTCTAAATGATATAAACATCCCTAATAACACAGTGGCTGCAAAATAGCCCTTGTTATTAGTCAAGAGCGTGATTGAAATGAAATGTAAGATTTCTAATGACAAATGAAATGTAAGATTTATAATGGCATTTTCTTTTGTTGGGACGTTTCTCACGCTGAGAAATGATACCCTACTTTTAAAATAGCGGCATGTTCTCAGCCCCTCCCCTCCCGTAATGGACTTACCCATCTGTGAATAATTGTTCAGGGGAGGGAGAGACTGTGTAATAAATCAGCTACCCTCATGAGCCAGTCTTAGCAGTTAGGAGTTTTAAGCCCTGTGTGACATAATGAGCACAATGGAGTGCAAAAGTAGAAGGGGGAAATGCAGCCAGCCACTAACAATTTTCTCAGCAGAGCCGGCAGAAATGCTGAAGAGGAAGAAGGCCCCCCCAATGGTAGAGTTTAATGTGTTATCAGACCTCCAGTGCTTCATGCAATGTGCCGCTGAGCTACAGTTAGGGTTGCATCATCTGTCGCCTGCGATAACAAGGGGCCAGAGAGAGCGCACGTTAATAAATATTGCCTAGGCTGGGCACATTTTGAAAATAGATTCATTGCAGGCTAATTGCTTGTAAGGTGTTTCAAATTACAATCTTTGAACAAAGAGGATCAATTTCAATTTAAAACAAAACATTAAGGAGATGAAGCCACAGCCAAGGACTGACATTCGCATTGTGAATCAAACATTCAAACGCTGTGAATTTGTTTAACTCAGAATGACTGTTTAACTTTCAGCTTTCCGCTAATGCCTGCTTATTAACAGATGGGGCTGTGCTTCCAGTAAGGAAGGCATGGCAAATATGTGAGGAAAGGCTTTTGCAGGCTGTTTTTTAAGTGTGGCTGGCTATGTGTTTTTGGCTTTTCATCTCCAGTATATTGCTAAAGGACGGTCACCCACTTTTACTGGGGTACGGGTAAGGACGGGGAAAATATTTTTTTTTTTCCATTCACATTTCATGGTGAACCTACCAAATTTGCACCTGGTGAAGCAATATGTGAACTGAAACACAGCTTTCTCTGCAAATCTCCAAATTTTGCAGTGCAGTTCTATGGCAAAGTTAGATGTACACAAACATATATACTGGAGTTAAGTGTGCATACCAATGCATATATTAGTAATAATAACACGAATAATGCATTGTACAAATCTGTCAGTTTCAGTTTCTCTCATTTCCTCATTTTTTTCCAGTCCTAAGTTAAGGTCTTCATATTTCATCATCAGTGTGTGTGTGTGTGTGTGTGTGTGTGTGCAAGTTTAAATCCTCATGGAAATTCTTCAGCATTTTAACACAAAGTTCTCTTAAAATATACACATTTAAAAGTGAATTTGCCTAATATGCACTTTTTTGAAAAGTACCTTTCCCTAATATGAAGAAAGGAGAGAATGAGATATGTGATGATGCTTTAGCCACTCAGACAAAACATTATGAATATTTCCTGGCCATTTCTGGCTTTCATCCATACTTCATTAATAACCCATCTTTTAGGTACATATCTCCAAGACTAATCTCATTTCTCGAAAGCTCACTAGAGACTCTATTATTTTCCTGGCTGTGCTTTAAAATCACCTAGGTGTAATTTCTTTGTCCACATTCATAATTTAACATTTATTAAAGCAATGCAGAGTGAATTTAAAGGTGCTAATGATTAATGATATTAATATATGAAGTGCAAGGAGGGGGAAACCCCTACCTCCTTAAAGTAATTACGCTCAAACAACTCAAAAGAGGGGAGGAAGATCAAAAGCTAAAACAGCCACAGGGATTTAGACACTGCAACTCACATGAGAAATAAGGGGTCATCTTGAGAAGAGTTGTGTGAGGAAGTGAGCAGGGTGTTTTGTGCTGGCCTCTGTGGAATCCTGCTTTCAGTCTGGCCAGACAGGCAGGCATCCTGCTTCCAGCTTGGCCAAACAGAAACAGGTCTGGGCCAGAAGTGGATCACCACAACTCCCACGCATCTCACAGCTCAAAAAATGGTGGCCATTGTGAGTGGGAAAGTGAGGCAGGAGAAGCACCACAGAATGGAGATTAGGCAAAAGGGAGAAAGGGTTTTTCAAGATCTCACAATTCACAGAAGAAAGGTGTGCAGTGGGGGGTGATTTCTTAAAAAGGAAAAGCCTCAAGGGCAGGTTCAGAAGAAACTCAGGGACTGCAGATGCAGTGAGGAACCAGGCAAATAGAAAAGTATCAACAGGGGCTGCCTGTTGAAGGGAGACCCTGTGATGAGAAAGGTCCTTGGCTCAATGGGGAAGTAAGAATCCACCAGGCAGAACCTGAAGTAAGGAACCAAGCCATAGAGACAAACTGTGACAAGCTGCTTCATACATGATGACATTCCTCAATGGAGGCTGCTACTGTACATGAACTGCAGGTGTGCTTTTCATGTATAATGTTGATCCTACAGCTCTACTCAAACAAAGAACATGGCTTCAAAGTTCACTTATCCGGCAGTAAGCTCAGTGGGGCCTACTTCTGTGTAGAAACATATAGGATTGCACTATGAAGTACACTTATGACCACAGCTTCCAACATATTGGCACTTAACACTGTTAGAAAGTGGTTGCAATGTACAATGCATGCCCTAGGAAGCCACAATCAGTCACAAATTATGTGCATTGCCTATCATGAGCTATATGTCATGTAAATTCTGACATAAACTGTGAACTGATCTTAAAGAAATATATGATTATAGACGTTGGGCTTTGGGATAAATTTTATTGACCTGCTGCATTATGAAATACTTATTTTAGACCATTGCTGAGGGGCATTACATTCAAAAGGGAAACAACTAACTTATCAAAAACTTGTTCTGTCAAACCATCAGCATTGATTGAAATGTTAGTTACACACAGAATAATTAATAGACATAGCTAACTTAGGTTTGTTAACTTTAATGAATGTTCTATGAGTAGAAGATAATTGGATGCAACCCTCAACATTTCAACCATCACAATATAATTTTCTGAAGCTGCATACAACCCCCTATTTCCTTCTCTCTCTCTCTCTCTCTCTCTCTCTCTCTCTCTCTCTCTCTCTCGGAAATCAAGCTATTGAAGGTCCCTATGCAATAGAAGAACATGACTATTCATTTCTTTGATGATCACCCCTGTCCCCCACATGCAAAAGATTGAAATGTGTCATGTCTACCTTCTTCCCTTCCTGACCCCTCTTTTGGGGGGCAAACTACAGATAAAATGAATGTGGTGTGTAAATCTAATCAGTGCAATGGATTGACATCTCTGTGTTACAGGCTGTCCCAACATTGCACTGATTCAGTTTGAAAGATAATTGCACGTACTCTACTGGGCACTTAGAATTATCCTCTATATTACTTGGCATGGATGTGACTTTTTATCGTGGATTATGGTTGCTCCATAAATTTTGTGTAAAAAAAGGCCAAGAGACACATTTTGACACGTTATCTTCCTTAAATTATCCTTTCCTGCTGACTCAGGATGTGGAGATGTTCTCACTCCATCTATATGCTGATAATGAACCACACTTTAAAATGTTGGCCACATTCCCTATCTCTCCCCTTCCTCCCCACATTGATATTGTAATCAAGAATCCTAAAACGAATTTAATAGAAGAGCAAAACCCATGGTAGGATTAACGATAACAGTATTTCTTCAGCATGTCTTCAGCATGTAAGTCAAATTTAATTATCATTAAAAGATTCCCTCTAAACATATAGTAATGCACCAATATAAACTCCTGAGCCCCAGTAGGTTGAAGATAGATTTCATGGAACATGCTGAGTACACCATCCTGTCTCTGTGTAGGGTTCCACACAGCTCATCATATAAATCCATATACTTTAAATTAAGTTTTAGAAAACCACAGTGGAAAAAACATAAAAGATATTCAACTGTACCTAAATCTCTGAGTAAACAGCTTAAAAATCAGGCACTCTGTATGCTAAAATAAGTGATGTAGCAACTGAGAAGGATCTCAATACCTCTGGGCTAAAAGCCTAACCAGAATGCTAGACTGTATTTATCAGATCACAAATCATTTCAGCAGCAGACTGTATTATATCAATTAGCCTGGAACTGATTGCATGTTACTGCAGATTCTTAGAATGTTACTGACCAACATAAATTGACTGCGTGGACATTTAAAGAAAATAAATTTAGATGTTCTGTGCTGGTTTTTAAACGTATGTTTGCATTATATATTCTGTATAATATGTTGCATTGTATTGCTATCTGTCAAATAAATATCAAAGAGCGGAAGGCAGGCAGGCTGGCTGCCCGGCAGGTAGGTAGGCAGACTGATATTAGCCATTGGGTGCGATACATAGTTCTCAGGGGTTCTACGGGCACCAGAGAACTGGGGAAAATAAATTCCAGAGTGCATGATGGCAGGAGTATCCATTGTCATCCAGAAGAGGATTCATGCTGTAAGTACAATATGAAGTGACAACTCAAGTGTAGAGTGTTTCCTCTAGAATTATGGGGTCTGAAGGGACCTTAAAAGTCACCCAGTTCAACCCTATGCAAATGCAAGATATCCACTGCTGCAGCATCCCTGATAGGTGTCCATCCAGCCTCTGCTTAAAGATCTCCAACAAAGGAGAATCCACCACCTTCTAAGGCAGACTTCAAACAGAAAGTCCCTCCTAATATTTAACCGAAATTTTGGTTTTGTTTGTATTTGTCATTTGAACCATGGGTGGGCAAACTAAGGCCTGGGGGCCAGATCCGGCCCAATCACCTTCTAAATCCAGCCCGCGGACGGTCCAGGAATCAGCGTGTTTTTACATGAGTAGAATGTGTGCTTTTTATTTAAAATGCATCTCTGGGTTATTTGTGGGGCATAGGAATTCGTTCATTCCCCCCCCCCCATATAGTCTGGCCCCCCACAAGGTCTGAGGGATAGTTGATCGGCCCCCTGCTGAAAAAGTTTGCTGACCCCTGCTCTTGACTCATGTCTTATCCTTTAGAACACAGAGCAAATGCGTTCTATGAGAGCTCTCCAAATAGTTGAAAATAGCCTCTTAATCATCTCTTCTCCAGGCTTTAAGAATGCAGGCCATTGGATAATAGGGGCCTCAGATTTTTCTGAAACAGCTTACGTTTAGCAGGATTCTACCTTTCTGTGCCAGAAAGTGCTGCCTGCTAAATTTCTGCTTGTCGTGCAGCAATTAAAAGCACAGAAGGAATGCCAGAAGGAATATCGGCAATCCATTTCAGTCTCCCGTATTTTGTATAATCAGACTCTCACAAAGGTGTGTGCTGAGTACTGCATAAACCAAAAATCATAAAATTATTTCCAAGTAAGTCTATCTGGGCTGAGATGTTCTAATGTTCTATCAAAATAAAAGTAAAGTACTTTAGAAATTAGTATAATGCATTTGTTGTATCTACATATCAGTTGCCAACATTATTGTTCTGTTTGTGAACAAGCAGGTTAGACTGCATTATACAAGCTAACATTTTTTACTTTAATTATAAACAACATGAATTAATTTCTCACATTTCCTAATTACCATTTCTTACTTTAAAAATTCAGCACTTCAAAATTATACATTGTATTCAATTTTACTGACAAAGGACAAAAAAAAACAACATCTGGGGGAATGATAATTAGTGCTTATAATCATGACTAAACAACATACATAGTGAACAGGTCCTTGCTGGAAGAATACGTATTAGAAGTCATTAATAAAGGAGGTTTAATACATATTTTCATAATTCTGCTTGTCCTTAGAATTCTGCATCATGGCAGGAGCAATGTTAGTAGGAATGATTTTTAAATTAGCATGGACATTTATTTCAAAGCATGTGGATGTGTAGTTGGATGGAATTAGGTCTGAACACCTGACTTTCAGGGCCATCTGAACACTGGAAACATATTGTTCCACACATCCCAATCTTTGAGCTGTGTGAGATTCTACTTACCTGGGGCTCATATTTCCTTTTGTGAATTAGGCACAGTGGAGACTATGGTGTCTTCATGACATATTTATGCATATATACAACCTGAGCCTGCAATGGAAGGGTTCACAGCATCAACTCCCCAAAGAAGTCTTCTCCCATAGTCACAGCCTTGGAGTCAAACAGAAACCAAACTCTGACACTCTCTCCAGCTTGCTATTTTTATTCTAGTTCACAACACAGCCCCCAAAACTCTGCTCCAAACTGCCTTTGTCCTTCTGCAAGTCACCCATTTGCCATCTCACACAGAGTCTCCTTTCCTTTGTCCTCATAATGGCCCATCACCCAGGTGATTACCTCATAAGGAAGCAAACCTGGTTTATATTTTAACACTTGCTGGATCCAGGGATTGAAGGGGTCTGGCACTCACAAACTCATAACAATATTAGAGGGGAAATACTGAAATTTGTGAAGGTGCTGGTCTGAGTTTGAGAGGATTTAAATAAGTAGACTGAAGGGTCCATCATCCAAATCCCTTCTGAATTGGGCCCTGAACAAATTAGAGCCTTCCTATCTCTCCACGTCACCATTCTTCTCTTTTCCAAACTCACCCTTTTGAGGAAGGAAAAGAGCAGGGGAGATTTCTGTACAGTGGTACCTCGGGTTACAGACGCTTCAGGTTACAGACTCCACTAACCCAGAAATAGTACCTTGGGTTAAGAACTTTGCTTCAGGATGAGAACAGAAATCGTGCGCTGGCGGTGCGGTGGCAGCGGGAGGCCCCATTAGCTAAAGTGGTACCTCAGGTTAAGAACAGTTGCAGGTTAAGAACAGACCTCCAGAACGAATTAAGTTCTTAACCTGAGGTACCACTGTATTGTGAAGGTCTCAGACTGAAGGCCTTATCAGTCATTAGATGCTTGGGAAAATCTATTGCTACTAGGAACACTGGGATATGCATTGAACCAAGAAGCAATTGGAAACTACATTTGCTATGCTTCTAGGTCTCTCTGTGTGTGGAATGGATTCTGCTTGCACAACAGAAATTTGCCATTGTCTCCTCCCCCTGTAAACTGCACTACCCAATCAGGCCTGTGACACTGGATACAACATGATATTATTTCTCCAGCAATCTTCCACAATTGTTTTACTAAATAAGGATATTTTGTTTCAATATATTTTCCAACACCTGGCTCCCTTAACATAATGAAAATCAATTTTCTAAGAGATCTCCAAGACAGCAGCCTGGATGCAATACATCTGAGGCACTCTCTAGAACAGGAGTGGGGAATCAGCGAGAATGGGCCTTCCATATCTCATTGGACTCCAATTTCCATTAGCTCCAGCCAACATGATCAATGGTAAGAGATGATGGGAGTTGTCATACAGCAACATCCAGAGGGCAACAGGCTCCTCATCCGTGCTCTAGAAAGATCAGGAAATGGAAGAATGATCTCAGGGTCATTTGATTTAAGGCTCACATTCATCCCCCCCCATAAAAGACATAATATTATCTATATCTATGCCTCTTTTATGGGTGGAAAATGAACGTGAGCCTTAAACTGAATGAACCTTACATCATCTTAAGCAGCTAAAACCTATTTTGAAAATATGGATCATTAATTAAAAAAAACCTCTTGAGCTGAAATCAATAATGCTATGCATTCCAGGGCCAAGTTAGGGGAGCTGAAGTCTATGCAATTAGCAGCTGTTTGAATGGCTTTTCAAAAGTAAATAGAAGATGTTGAGGATCCTGGCCTTTGAGACTTTAACACTTTTGCTTGCTGTTGTAATTCTGAGATGGATTAGGCCCTCCTTACCTGCTATTTTTGTTGGAAGAAAAGCTGCCATTTGCACCATATAGAAGTTTTCCTCTAATAACAGATAGACTCCTATTGGATTGAAGCAAGAAGCAAAAGGTTAAAACTGATTGTGCTTGGGTCCCAGCTGTCATTGTGCAAAAGGTTTCTCATCTAGTTAAGCATTCAGTTCCTTCATTTTCCAGTTCTTCAATTGCTTTTCAAAACCTTTACTTGAAGAAAAAGTATCCACAAACTGCCTTCAGAGTGTATTCAAAACCCACTCCAAACTTCAAAAATTGCAAACATGCAAAAAAATCCAGAAATAAAGAGCTGTCTTGCATCTGGGTCAAGGACTAAGCAGAATTTGTGGCAGGATAAGATCGTGAGGTGTCTTGCTTCTGCTTCACTGAATGCCACATAGATGGATCCACTGAGTCATAATAAGCTGGATTACATATAACGCAAATCTGTTGTTATTCTTCAGGACTGTTTCTTATGTTACTTGAGATCTAGGAGTAGCTCCCAAAGAAATGAACATTAAGGTAAAGGGGGTGGAGAGGGTTTTGGCAATGCAAAGGACAGAGATGGACAAATCTGCCAATTTCTATTTTCTAGATGATGCTGAAGGGCGGAGTGGAGGCAAGATGGCGGCTGTAACAACTTCTCCTTCATGAACCCTCCGGATTACAAACCTTTTATAGCCTTTTATAGCCTTTTATAGCCGTCTTTTTAGCTGTTTTTATTAGACTTTTAAATCATTTTACCTTTGTTAGAAGTTTTAATCATTTTACTTCTATGGTTGGCCAATATACGTATCAACAAGGATATTCAAACCTTCTGCTGATTAGTACCGCCGCCTTGAAGATTGGGTTATGCTGAGCAGCGGAGGAGGAGTAGCAGAGGAGTTGCAGCCATAAAAGATAAGTTCTCTTTTGTCTCCGTTTACCTCTACTTTGAACCTCCGTAGTCAGTGAGACAGCGACAAATGGGTCATGGCAAGCGACCAAGATCTGCTGAGAAAGGTTGTTCTCCTCCAAGAGCAAAGCAGTCAAAGCTTGAATCCCCCCCACCATCTACTAACAATAACAGCAAAACGGAGCAAGTAACTGTTTCTGCGGTCGAAACATACAACCGCTTCTGGCCTCTGTATGATCAAGGAGAGTTGGAAAAGCTGGCTGATTCAGCGGGGGATGGAAGCCATAGGGAAGCCCTCCTCTCTGACACCTTAATTACCCCTCCGTCACTGAAACGGGAAGCATTAGGGCAAACTGCCCATGATTTAGTACCTGATCAAATACAACTGGTAATCAGGACTTTAAGCTTCATTTTCAAGGAATTGGAGGGGATTTCTTTGTCATTGAACAAACTTTCACGGGCCCTTCTGGCTCATCTACCTTCCTCAACTGAACTATCTAATTTGCATCAATCTCCTGTGCAGCTTGTAAGTGCCTTAAAGAGACAACTTGATCAGAAATCTCTCCTTAAGGGCCTAAGATGCAGGCTGCCTCTGCTCCAAAGGAATAAGCAATCTTTGATTTTTCAACCTAACAAAATATGTTTATCCATTTTTTCCCGTGACGCCCCCAGTCTTAGGTGGAATAACCTGAGGATGGCTAAAGGGTACCTTCGTGATTTGTTAAATATTCCTTTTTTCCAGATAGATCTTATATCTGTAGCACCCCTAAATGCCACGCCCTGGCCAAGGAAATTTATGCTCTCCTTCCAGTCTGCAAGGATCCCACATCTTCTTGCAAGACAAAAAGATCGGCTGGCACCCTGGGAGATTGTAACAACAAGAGTCTTTAAGGACATGAGTGTTAAACCTCTTTTTGCCAACATCTCAACTGGCAATGAACGCTCGTTTCCTTCTCCTGTTCCTATAATAACGGGAAAAACACCTAGCCGGGTATCCCCTGTTCCACCTGCGACCCCAAGTGCCCATCTAGTTACTTTGAGGAATGATCCAATTGCAAGCGGAGATTGGAATATCCCTGAAGAGAGAAATCTTATCTCCTCTTATGGAAAACTCCCTTCAGAGGAACAGCAGGCTATTCTCGATAGATTGGATCTACTCAAACAAAGACTTCTATCGCAAGGGGACCCCTCTATACCGATGAGAGAGGAGAGCAGGCGCTCCACGTCCCACATGGTGTCTCCATCAAATGCCCTGATAATTTCTCAACCTGAGACCTTGTTACCCCCTACTGATCTGAATCAGCAGCCACCTGTTGACCAACAGCACCATTCTACCGTGGAGGAAGTCGATAAACTCAATACTCCCGTCTCAGTCCTTATGCCCAATCAAAATATGGAAGTTGATGACTCCTTTGCCTCAATGCCTGAGCTAGAATCTACCCTGCCTGAAGATCACCAGGAAATGACTATGCATGCACCATCCTCACGTTCATGTCCTTTAATACATCTGCGTGATAATTCCTCTCCATCTGCGCAGCAACTACAAGTGATGGCTGGAACACCTCTTAGCGCTACCCTGGTTAAGACTGATAATTCTGACGGATCTACTAGTGTAGCCCACCAAAGACTTGTTACTACTCACCTCAATGAACAGCATCCGACCTCACCAACTTTGCCTAATTCTTCCTTCCCGGCAAAGCCCTTCCTGCCTGTTAATGCTACCAAATCATCGATACAATTAACACGGAAGAAGACCTTATCCGCACAAACTAAAATTACCGATTTCCTTATGGGTCCTCGTTCTACCTCCAAGAACCCATTAAACAACTCAAAGTGACAATTACCGGGACAGCACAAGGACTCGACATTATCAATACTTAGCTGGAACATTGCTGGTTGGAGAACCAAAAAATCAGACCCCGAATTCAGGAAGTACATAAATTCATTTAAAATCATTCTATTCCAAGAAACATGGGATGAGGAAGAGATTACCATAGACGGCTTTGATCTTCTAACACTTCCGGCCTCCCCTTCTTTGAAAGGTGGTCGCCCCAAAGGGGGCCTTTTGATTGGGATTTCACTCCAACTTCACGCCAAATTCACTCTGGTACGGGCTTCCCCGCCTTTTGCTCTATCTGGACTGATCACAGAAGGGAAGTCCTCATTACTAATTACTAATGTTTATCTCCCCCCCGAAGGCTCAGTGCCTGATCTTGATTGGAGATGGGAATCATTTGAAAATCACCTACTGTCATGTCATACTAAATGCCCAAACTCGTACTCCTTAATTGGGGGAGACTTTAATGCTCGTATTGCCACAAATTGGGACTTACTAACCAAGTCCAAATGGTGGACTCCCCCATGTTTGGATAATTTTGACTTGGAACATGCCAGAATTAGAACTTCAAAGGACAACAGAGTAAACAAAGCAGGAGTGACCCTTTACCAAATGGCCATTCGCCTGAATCTAGTATTTTTGAATGGCACCTTCCCCCCCGATATACCGGGGGAGTTCACTCACCTGGGACTAACATCTAACAGTGTTATCGATTACCTCTTGATCTCCGCAAATCTGGCCGTTAATGTACTTTCCTTTCAAGTTGAAAACCAACATTTCAGTGATCACCTCCCAATAGTGACCACTCTGTCATTGTTCCGGTGCCAGAATGACAATAAACACTCAGTCCTTCTGGAAACCTCATCATCGATCAAAATAAGAGGGATCAAATGGTCGGAGGCTGTGGCCCAAAAATACCAGGTTTTCTTCCATAGGGAAATCAACGCCTACTTACCTCAAATAACTACTGACTTACAAGATTCCAATTCGGTTTTGAAACTTTTTAACCTTCTTATAACAAACCTTACCACTTTTTTTACATCACCTCCTCAAAAGGCGAAAGTGGCGCATTGCAGTGCTGGGGCCCCTTGGTTTAACACCTCTTGCAAACAAGCAAGATCCCTTCTTCGTTCCATCTATAATGAATACAAAAACTCTAATGCTAAGGCTCTACCATCTTCCTATTTACAAGCCAAAAGAGCATACAAACAGACTTTAAAGCTGGCCAAACGCGAGTGGTATCAAAAACGTTGGCGAGCCTTGATTGCGGCCTCGAGATCCCGCAGACCACAGGAATTTTGGGCTCTGATAAACAAAAGAGCAAGGAAGTACCCACTGACGATTATCCCTGCGCCCACATGGGAACAATTCTTGAGTAAATATTTCTCCTTGGCAGAGGAATCCAACTCATCCACGGAACTCCGAGCCGACCATCTACCTTTGTGGCCCTCCACTGACCCAGACCTGATAATGGACTTGATATTAGATCTGAAAACGGGCAAAGCCCCCGGGCCGGATCTAGTCCCTGCTGAGGCTATTGTTGCGCAACCGAGGTGGTGGGCTGAAATTCTGGCCAAAGTCTTTGATGCAATTAATTCTACGGGGCTTATCCCTAGGTCATGGAAGGAGGCCGTGACCGTGCCAGTCCATAAAAAGGGTCCCCCTGCTGACCCGGAGAACTATCGGAACATCAGCCTTTTGTCTATCATCGGGAAAATTTATGCAAAATTTTTGCTGTCCAAGCTGTCCCATTGGGCAAATGACTCAAATTTGATTGGCCATGAGCAAGCGGGTTTTAGGAACAATTACTCGACCTCTGACCATATGGTAATCATGTATCATCTTGCCAGAAAATATTCTGCCCCGAGTCGGGGGCGCCTATGTGTCGCTTTTATAGACCTAAAGGCTGCCTTCGACAGTATCCCAAGAAATTGCCTATGGAAGAAATTAGAGAGATGGGGCATAGATAGAAGGCTGTTATGGCTTATAACGCAATTACACCATGGGTCGTCGGCTAGAGTGAGACTCACACCGGCGGGAAACCTATCCAACGAGGTCCCAATAAATAGAGGTGTGCGCCAAGGCTGCATTTTGGCCCCACTCCTCTTCAACCTGTTTATTAGCGATATGAAGCTCTTTCTGAACGAGTCTCAAGCCAACATTCATGCCCCCCGCCTAGCTGATTTTCGCTGCCCTTTGCTCCTATATGCCGACGATGCAGCGATCCTTTCCTACTCTAGAGTTGGTTTATGCAGAGCTCTAAAGATTTTTGCGGCTTATTGCAAACTTAACCATCTGACAATTAATCATGGGAAATCTAAAGTCCTGGTCTTTTCCAGGTCTCGGAAAACTTACAGCTGGAAGTTAGATGGAGTCCAATTAGAACAGGTTTTCAAATTTAAATACCTGGGAGTCTTTTTTCATTACAATCTAAGCTGGAAGCCACAGATACAGTATTTACTAAACAAAGGGAAAACAATACTTTATACTCTACTCCAATTTCTTGCGGCCGACGGAGCCTCTCACATCCCTTCTGCATTGAAGGTATACCACGCAAAAGTGGTTTCCACCCTCTGTTATGCTGCCCCACTCTGGGCCCCAGGGTCCAATTTAACATCACTGGGGACATTGCAGAATCAGTTTCTCCGTCGCCTTCTGAAACTCCCCATGTGTGTGAGCAATGCAGCCATACGTCTGGAGTTAAGGATTGCATCATTGGAGACTGTCATCTGGAAGCGAGTCTTTGGCTATTGGCTGTCCAGCTGGCATAGGCTTCCCGACCATTACCTTTTTCAGTGCCTCTGGCGGGACGTCTTTGTCAATCCGTGGGTAGGGAAAATCCATGCCAAACTTCTGAGCATCGGAATTTCCCCAGCGGACTCCTTAAAGATGAACTTACGCTCAGCCAAAAGCCTTATTGAGCAAAGATTAGCAGACATTGAAAATCAACACAACCTCGCCAGGGGTGGGGGTGTCTGCTCCCCCAGGTATCACGGAATAACCCCACCACTTGGCCTTCCATCATACATGTCATCTCTTTCATCAGTACCACACCGACGTGCATTTATTCGTGCAAGGTTCAATGTCTTTCCATCAAACCTGCTGAACCACAGATTTTCCAATGGTTTGGTGTCTCCGCTGTGCGTGTGTGACGGGGAAACTGTTGAATCTCTTTCACATATAATGTTCAACTGTCCCCTACATAGCATAGCCAGGGCTAAATTCCTGGGTCCTGCTTTACTGCGCTTGGTTGGCAGGCCTGTTGAGTCACACGCCGCACTGCTTTTGCAGGATACAGATCCTTCTGTAACTCTGCAGGTGGCGAGATTTCTGAATGCGGTTATCTCACACTCAAAAACCACCAAAAAACAACAACAACATCAAAACTAATTGGACTGTTATGTTGAGAGTGCATGTCGGAGTTCGTCTTTAGTTTTCCTTTTCTGTGATCCATCCCTTGGAGCTCTCCTGGCCCCAAGCCGTCACTTGGCTCTGCTCAATGACCCACCCTTGCATCGTGGTGTTCACCTTCTGTTGTCGGATATATCTGTTTTTATGTCCCTGTGTTTTTATGTTTGTACATATTTTATGGGCTAATAGCCGTAAATAAATAAATAAAAATAAATAAATGAAATATTTTCCCAATTTTAAATTCAGCTCAGCCCACTGCAATCTCCCCAAAAAAGGTCCACTCAAAAATTCATATTTACTTTCATGCAGATTTCTCTTAATATGCACATTGTGTGCACAATTTTGTCTGGTATAAGCATTTTTGCAAGCAATATTCTTTAACAGAATGTGTGTTGTACATTATTTCACTAACATTCCCATTTTTGTATGCATTCTTTAGTTGGAGAACTGCATCACAACATTCAGGAAAAATTTCACAGGGAAAATTTCAGTTCATATATTGGTTCAGGAAGTGGAAATCTGGGAAGTTTGCATTACAATTAAAATGCAAACTAAATGTATTTCTCCCTTGTCCCTAAGCAAGGGGTGGACTTTGTTTCCCTAAAGCCAAGCCAAAATTTCAGGTGCAACACTGCAGCTGGTGGATACAAATTGTCTTTAATGTAGCTCTCATCATTGTCTGTCTTTCATAGATGCTATGAAAAGAATCTGCATCTTCAATTGCCACTATTTGCCAAACACCACTGCAGAGTCTTCTGATTGTGGCTTTTCTTGGAGCAAGTTCAACAGTTGAACAGAATGAGTCATTTAGAGGGCACTGTTAATGAACTTCCCTTTGGATGGCTTACATTCTTCTAAGATAAACAAAGCATCCAATTCCAATTCTGAAACAATAGAGCTAGAAATGGCAAAGACCTAATAATGAAACCTGCCAGAAGTCTTGCCCTTTATCTACCAAAGAACTTGCATTAAAAGAAGGGATTAGAATGTGGGGAACGTGGCCAGAAGCCCTTTCTGTCTTACCCTCTTCTCTTTGCTCTTGCTTGGAAGCCAGCATTGAAGATGTATTCTCTGCTATATAGGACATTAAAAAGAATCATGCAATATGCTCACAGGGATTTTCAAAACATGAGAGGAAAACACTGTGAAGAGAATAATTATAGCATTTAACCTGGAGTCTGAGCTATTATAGTTGATCTCTCAATAATTTCATATCAAAGCTATTATTACATTAAGCAGCAGGGATGCTTTGATAAACTCATGCAATCAACACACACCCTGTAAGGAAAGACAGGTTGTGAACATCAGTTGAAATGAGGCACAAAATAGAAAGGAGATTTGGCCTTGGTAGCATGTTTTTAAACACACACACAAACATACCTCAGAATATAGGGAGAAACAAAAGCTAAAGGGCCATGAATTTAAAAAACCAGGCAGCATTTGGTGACACAAATTATTGTGCTATCATTAAATCAGCAAGCAGTGTTTCTTATGAGCTAAATATTTTAGCTCTTGGGTAAAAATAAGAGCCTAAACAAAAGCAATGCAAAGATTGCTTTGCCGAGTATGGCCACATTCTAAATATTTATGACGCAGTAATTCGACACACAGGAAATAATAAAGAATATCAGCGGAGATTGTAAAACAAATCAACAAACGAGAAAACCTAGATTGCCAGGGAAGACAAAGTTCAATGTGAAAATAAATCTGAAAGGACCCTCCAAAACTGCCATGATCTACATAAAGTACAATGTGTTTTCTCTCTCTAGGAGATCAGCTGAAGAGGAATGACTGAAGAGGAATCACTGAAATGTTATCCTATTGTACATAAAAACTTTACTATATCTCATGCTGATGGAAGCTGAAATATTCTATGCATCTAAAGTTATCTCTGAGGATCACAAATCTAGGCGTGAGTGGATTTCCATCAGTCCATTCCTTTAATGCTTGTGCGCTTCATTCAACCCTGAGTTTCATTGCTTCTGAATTGTAAAAGCAATTCTCCAACTTCAGCCCGTGCATTCTGCCACAGCTTTTGGTTCATTTTCACCTACAGTGCATTATGAAAGTGCACAAGCACACGGATAAAACACTGTAAAAGAGTGAGATTGTACATCTCACACTGACTTTGGTGCAGTGTTTCACAGGTGTGTGTGTGTATGCTTAATTTCTAAAACACTACCTAAATATTCATATACGGTATCACAATCGTTTATACAGTTGAATCAAGGTTTCCTTTTTGTCATGCTCTGTCAAAGGTTCAGAAAGCAGTTCCCAAATATGCTGAGTTTTCACTCAAACTGATTCTCAACTCAATACATTTCTCCCTTTCTTGATTATCTTGGGGCTACGTATCAGGCACAGGGTTGATTTTTCCTATGCCGACAACTAGCATTATATCTCAGGCTATATAAGCTTGGCACCAGGACTGTAACACTCACAGTCAGAATAGCTCTGCCAGTGTGCTTGCACCATGCTACCATCCCTGCCTCCCTCTGCCCCATACCTTCCTGGTATGCAACAGCAACTCAGTTGTCTACATGTCAGATGTCATCACCTCAACACACTGTCCAATACTGGGCTATCAATTGAAACTAGTCATGGTGGCTGTGTACTTCCTCCAAGACCAGCACCTACACATCTTCTAGGCTCCTATTTACCTCCCCTTTCAAGAGGTAGTACAACATGCATTTAAAGCACATAAGGTAAAGGTAAAGGGATCCCTGACCATTAGGTCCAGTCATGACTAGCTCTGGGGTTGCAGTGCTCATCTCGCTTTATTGGCCGAGGGAGCTGGCGTTTGTCCACAGACAGCTTCCAGATCATGTGGCCAGCATGACTAAGCCGCTTCTGGCAAACCAGAGCAGCGCACGGAAACACCGTTTACCTTCCCGTCGGAGCGGTACCTATTTATCTACTTGCACTTCATGCTTTTGAACTGCTAGGTGGGCAGGAGCTGGGACCGAGCAATGGGAGCTCATCCCGTCGTGGGGACTCGAACCGCTGATCTTCTGATTGGCAAGCCCTAGGCTCTGTGGTTTAACCCACAGCACCACCTGCACCCCATTTAAAGCACATAAGGCCTCTCAAATTATCCTGGGAACTGTAATTTACTCTTACCAGAGCTACAATTTCTAGCACTCTTAACAAACTCCCAAGGTTCTTTGAGGAGCCTTGTGTACTTCAAATGTATCATGTATATGCAGCCCAACTTTTTTTGCAGGGGTGGCATGGTAAATAGGAAGAGAAGGGGGAAAGCACAGATTACTATTAATTTTTTGAAACAACACTCAACTTCAAACAAGAGAGGTTTAACTAGGAAAGCTTGAGAAAAGCAAACAAATTTAAAGCCAAGCTAAGAAGAATTTTCCCATCACTCATTTGAACTAACTGGGCAATTATTTGGCAGCAGGTTTCTAGTATATATATATATATATATATATATATATATATATATATATATATATGTATGTCAGTATTTCTGAGGATTTGTTGATCTCTCGACCAGGTGACTGGGTTAACTTGATTATTTTAGTCTATGGGTTAAATTTATTTTTTTTTCTGTATAGACATTGCTGCAATGCAAAAGAAGGAAAAATCATTTACTTTAATGATCTTCATATCTAAGTGCAGTCTTTTTTGTGTGTATATGAAAATCCCTATGATTAAATGTGATTGTTTTTAAAGAGCTAATCAATTTTCAAAATGTGCCCCATCAGAAGGAAATTGCTTACAATATACATAATTTCATCTTGGAAGCGAGTCCCACTGAGTTTAATAGAGCTTGCCTCCTTGTCAGATGCTTAGGATTGCAGCTTTGTAAGTTTGCCTAATGCAGCTTATGTGTTTGCTTTAGTTTAGCACAGGATCTGAGTGCATGTGTTGAGATATTTTCAAGCATGCTCCCTTCCTTTTACAGTCATAGCGGAAAATTACAAGCCACTCTTCCCCATTTAAAATGTTTCCAGGGAGCCTGCTGGAGAAAGCAACATCCTTCCCTCTTTGACTAGTCTTGCCAAGGACTATGAAAGCAGACCATGAAGGGAATGGACTATTTTCTGTATGTTCTATATTACCTGCAAGCTACATGTTTGCTGTTGAGATACATTCCACCTGATTTCACTTTATATACACATCTAATGTGAAGCTTTAACCAAAATATTATGATTTTTTTCTCTTTGAATGTTGACTTTGAAGTCACTCCCACAGTGTTCAATGGGGCTTTCACCCTTTGAAGTGTGCTTAGGACTGTGGTCTATTATTATTTTCATTTATGAATCATTTCCAGTGATATATCCTGAAATGATTGATAAGGTAAAGGTACCCCTGACCATTAGGTCCAGTCGTGACCGACTCTGGGGTTGCGGTGCTCATCTCGCTTTATTGCCCGAGGGAGCCGGCGTACAGCTTCCGGGTCATGTGGCCAGCATGACTAAGCCGCTTCTGGCGAACCAGAGCAGCGCACGGAAACGCCATTTACCTTCCCGCTGAAGCGGTACCTATTTACCTACTTGCACTTTGATGTGCTTTCGAACTGCAACTGCAGTGGCAGGAGCAGGGACTGAGCAATGGGAGCTCACCCCATCACGGGGATTCGAACCACCAACCTTCCGATCGGCAAGTCCTAGGCTCTGTGTTTTAACCCACAGTGCCACCTGTGTGCCCGAAATGATTGATAGAAACATATATAAAATTAAAATAGCTATGTATTTACACAGAGATACGGGGGTGGGGGTGTGGATTAAAAGAATAACAGCACATGTGTAAAATAATTTCAGATCCAGTACAGATACCAGTTGAGATAAAGATTCCCATTTATAAGACTCCCATGTATTTTGTCTGAGACGTGGAAACTATGGAGCTGTGACTTGACATCGCCCTGTGGTGGGGTGGGGTAGGAAATGGAAGCAGGGGCTTCCTATCAGCTGTGGTGCTGCATTGAGCAGAATGGAGATGAGAATGGGGGTGGGAGAGGTTGTTGAAATTCTGGATTCGGGGTGGCTTCCAGCATGTGTGAAAGACATGCCACATGTATGAAACTGCCAGCTCTCTAACCAGGGATAATGTAGATAGATCATGCTTAGTAGCCACTGAAAACCTTGTTCCCCACCTTTTATATACTGAATTGTATTTGCTGCAAGGGCAGCGGGCTTTCTCAGTAGTGACGCCCTCCCTGTGGAACGCCTACCATCAGTTGTCAAGGAAATAAACAACTATCTGACTTTTAGAAGACATCTGAAGGCGGCCATGTTTAGGGGAGTTTTTAATGTCTGGTGTTTTATTGTGCTTTTAATTCTGTTGGGAGCCGCCAAGAGTGACAAGGGAAACCCAGCCAGAGGGGCATGGTATAAATAAATTAGTAGTAGTAGTAGGTTACCAGATGTCCCCGTTTCCCGGGGACAGTCCCTAGATTTACAAATCAGTCCCCATACAAAATCCTATCATTCCTACTGAAGTTGAAAAGTCTCCCTGGATTCATTTTAAAAAATCTGGTAACCATATATTATAGGCCACTCTCGAAAGTAGGAATGGAATAATCTAGTTATAAATAGTTCCATTTTTTTCTGTGAGTCTTCTGTGAGTCCAAACCAAACATATAAAGCAGATCTATCTATCATCTATCTATATCTATCTATCTATCTATCTATCATCTATCTATCTATCTATCTATCTATCTATCTATCTATCTATCTATCTATCTAATCTATCTATCTATCTATCATCTATCCATCTATCTATCTATGAAAAAGAACCCTCCCTTCCTCAAACTAGATGTCAGGCCTTTGTTGCCATTACTGAGAAGGCCCTAAACGACTTTAAAAAAAATGGAGTTTCTATCTTGTTGTCTGGCTTTGCTTTTAACCAATGGCATTGTTTACCATTTCATTCTCATATTTTGCTACCTAATTTTTAGCATCTGGCTGAAACATGTCTCAAGAGTGTCCAAAATAAATGAATACGTACAGGTAAATAATGTTTTGACCTCATAAATTAACCAAAAACAGTTAAGAGTGCTGATTCCTAGGAGGTCAAGGCTACTGCTGCAATTCCCATTTCTAGCCTTTGCAATTCCATTCAGGTTCACTGTTGAGTTTGCATTGTGGAGCATGCTCATTCATCAGTACAGCTGGGTGAAAAGGGTGACCAAGTTGCTTAATAAAACTATCCTTCCATTTAGGAGCGAGAGCTCCTTTGCAATTTGCAACCTTATCACAACTCTTATTGTCGTATTGAAGCACAATCAACCCCTTACTTGATATAACTCTTGATTGCCATCTTTATAATGGCAACTAGCTGTGTGCAGTTAAAAATACTGATAACTGTGTTAATTAAAATTTTAATTGTCTTTGTATAAATTGCCAAGGGCAGAAGTAAAAAAAATAAAAATAAATCATATATAGAACTCTTATAGGTATTTCCCCCTTGTTTCCTTTCACTTTTCTTTTTCTTTTTCAAACTTGTTTGGCTAAAGTTAAAGAGTACAAGAGCATCCCCTGCAGGAACTTTCCCGTCCATGATTCCTTTCGCTATTTTTGGAGTGGTTATTTCTTCTGCTGATTTGTATTCACTCTGCATGATGCACAGTAATTGTGTCTAGAGAATTAGAAAGGGATGGCTATTGCGGTGGTAATAGAATTACTATCAGTGTTCTAAGCTGGTAAAAGGATTCTGGGTTTCAGTCAAAGGATTTAAAAATACATGCTGAAATGTATATCTGCTTCTATTTCCTCCTTTGCACTAGTTATAGGTGTGGAAGCCTGGGATTTAACATCTGCATAGTTAAGGGCTGTGCCATCCCATTTGGGTGACTGATG
Organism: Podarcis filfolensis; assembly: GCF_964270895.1. Taxonomy (NCBI): domain Eukaryota; kingdom Metazoa; phylum Chordata; class Lepidosauria; order Squamata; family Lacertidae; genus Podarcis; species Podarcis filfolensis. Next base: position 35,308,644 of record NC_139607.1, on the reverse strand, counting down.
CCCCCCTTCTCACTGCTAGGGCCAACACTTTAGGGATGTATGCATATAACATTGAAGGAGTGCACAACCTGTGTACATCAATAGTTCAACTCTACACCCAAGCAGTGACTTGCATGTCATGTTTGAGAAGGGTGAAGTCTGTGCATGCAATAACTGAACTGCACATTCCTTCACACAAGCACTTGCAGAGACAGCTTGTGCCTGTGTAGTGTGCGAAAAGGCCCTTTTAATGGCCCCACTAAACTATTCAGGCACTGCCTCCTGAAGCACATCACTTCACCCTACTGCAATGCAGGGCTTGCCTTGCCAAACAGGACCTTCACGCAACCTGAACTGATGTATTGAGCGCAAGGATTGAGTGGCTCCCAATCACAGGTGATCAGATTTTTGTTCAGTAAGTCTGATTGAGGATGGCCAAACTAGCTCTCAAGTAATTTAAGCAAGATATGTTGTTCTCCCATAGTTCCAGTTTGCTCCTAATGGACAATATTGCATCTACTATATAATTTGGGAAATTGTTTGTTCACTATGCAATTGGACACCTCCTAATGTATTATAACCATATCTTGCATGATGGTTTCTGGGATCAAACACCAGGTTTTTAATCTATGTTTGGACAGAACCGGGCACCAGTTTGAACCAAGATGGTAGACTGAACATTTCATTTTAGCCACTAATTTAAAAACTGCACTGATTTTATTTTATTTTTAGAATTCCCAAGCAACAAGTAGAAGGCTGCTAGTTAGAAATAGTAAGAGGAATGTGTTTTGATAAAAACAAAGCGAGGCACTGTATTAAATACTGTGCTTTGAAATTTTGCATATTACAGCTTTTATTCCTTGAGGACACTGTTAAGCAATTCTACGTGTTAGCTCTTCAGCTCCAAAAGGCTAGGGCACCCGTTCTCGTTCAGTAATGAGGCATCTACAGCAGGTCTCTTCAGTTTATCCTATTAACTCAATAGCATTTCTTAAAATGCATGCAGCTCTTTGATTTTGTTTGTTTGCTTGCTAAACCTGTGACTAGTTTCATGTCCCTTTAATCATGGCAAAAGACAGCTATCTGGGCAAACTGCAATAAGACTGAATCTGCAAGTATTGGCAGGGTGAAGTCCCAGTGGAACAGGGACTGTTCTCAACAAGATAAGTGGATGATTCTGTCCAGCTGGAAGCAGTGGTGAACCAGCTCAGAGAGCACTTGAGAAGCCTGTGCCAGCTGCCTGGTGAGAAGATAATGAAGGAGCTGTGGGGAGGTTGTTGAGCTGATCAGCCAGCTTCTGTGCTGCACAATTTAAAAATTAAAAAAAAACCCACTGTGAGTGATATCTACTTGTAAGGAATAGAGATGTGGAGTCTACTGGAAGTTCTGTATTAATGTTATTGGAAAAACAAACAGATGTTCATGCCATGGTTCACCTGTAGGAAACCTGAGATCTGTTTTTATTTTACTTTCTGGATGCATTAATAGATATGTGAGAATTATATAGCATTTTCCTTCTATAATAAATTTCCAAAGTGCTCAACAGATTCACAAAGTGTATCTCAACAAGCCTGGCCACATTCTTGTAAATCAAGACAGTGTAATCCAAGATTGATGGGAGTGGTGTACTCTGAAGCTTATAGCCATTTTCCTAAGGCCTCCTAAATGGTTTTTGCAGAGTGAGATCTATACTAGGCATTTCCTGGCTCACCGCTCATTGTCCAAACCACTGCACTAGTTGTTGTTGTTTTTTTAAGCTATTGGACTAAACTTGTAGAGCAGCCTTAATGATAGCTTTAAAAAATAGCCAAGTACATTCTGATTCTACTATCATATGAGCTGCTAGGAACCAGAGGCAGGCAGAGTGCTGTTGCTCACATGTCCAGCTTGCAGGTTTCCCAAAAGCATCTGGTCAGCCTCTGAGAACAAGATACTGGTCTAAGATGGAGCACTGGACTGATCCAGCAGGCTTGTCTTATATTCTTTGACTAAGAGCTTTTTCTGTTAAGCAAGCTAGTCCCTGCCCAGTTCTAACTCAGCTACACACACACACAATGGGTTACTGTCATGTTCGGTTTCTGAACCTTCTGAAGACACCTGTACGGTGGAATTTAGTTTATAAGATGTTGAACTAGATGATTCAGTGGCCTTGACCTCAGAAATGCTTCTTTTCTTACCCTCAAACCACAGCTGATGGAAAGATACGAAAGTGAAGAGTAAATTTTTACAATTAAGTTTAACCTGCCTTTGCTTCATGGGCACTCTCTTGGATATCTACATTAAGCAGCTGGGAAACTGCAGGCAAAAGTGAAATTACCAAGCATTCACCAGCATCAACAGCTGAAGGCTATAAGCAAAAAAAGGAAAGCAAAATGCAAATAGTCTCTTGAGTTCTTTGCAGCCAGGCAAGTAAAAGAGATTAGTCTTTCCAAACAAGTTGAGTGGAATTGTAAAACAGACAAGCAAAAGAATGAGTCTCAAATACACAGTAAGTTCAAGATTTGTCAGGGTTTATCATGAACAACATGGATAGTCCTGAGAGAAATACACCTGAGTGGTCATGAAAAGCAGGTCACTCATACCAAATGCACACATCTATGCATATGTACACACATACTCAGCCACAAGGGAGGAACTGTCCATGGTAATGCTCCATGTGACTATGGTGGAGATGACCAGGTCAGTCTTTCCCACCCAATCAGCAACCTGCCAGGGGATGATGGCAACTGCAGCTGGAAAACCCAGGCAATTGGCTCTGTTCGGGTGTTCACATATATCGTTGGGAAATCAGATGAAATTATAAAAAGTGGTTCTCATGTGATTCAGTCTCTGCATGTGTGTGTGTTTCTCTTCCTCGTGGTGTTCATGCTCCTTGGGTTGCGAGAGGTCAGGATCCAGCTCATAAGCCAGATCCATTTCTCTGCTCCTGCCTTGTAAATCAGCTTTATATTTATCTGTATTTTAATCATGTAATATTTCAAGTCAAGCTTAAATCATATCATGTGATGGTGCCTTTTTCCAGGAAACTAAGCCATGAGTGAATGATAGGCATAATTTAATAGCAAGCCATTATTGCGTAAACTTGCCCTTAATAATGCTCATGATCATTGTTTTTATTTTATTTTATAGCACACACCAAGAGGCTACATGTTGCTGCACGGGCAGCTATAAATTTAGTGCTTTGTAACCCACATAAAAGTGTTTTAAAATACCAATGTATATAAGTTTAGTGCTTTATAATGTATTGGCTGAAATCCACAAAAAGTGAACTGTGTGGAATCCAAAACAGTGAAAGTAGGGTAAGAACCTCACCAGGGCAGATTTGTTTGTTGTGTTTCTCTTTGGAGTGACACTTCTCTCCCATAAATGACAAGCCGATGATCCATTTCTTAAAGCAGACTTGACCCTTTAATAGTGGGAACTGCTGTGCTGAAAACAACCAAGCATTCTGCAGAGTGAGATATAAACGAGGCATTTTCTGGCTCATATCTCATTGTCTTAACCACGTCATTGACTTAACCACTAGGTTTGGGGGCTTTGTTTTGTTGTAAGATGAAATGTGTGGATGAACCTTAAGACAACCTTTATAAATGGTCAAATATAAGCTGACCCTGTTCAACAATCTAGTCCATGCCTAGTTCTAGCTCAGCCACACACATACACCTATTTACATGCATGGCTGTCATGCTCTCCTAAAAAAGAAAACAAACAAATAAATAAAAAATCTTCCTTCACCATCAGTTTCTGCCTTCTTGGAAAGAATTCTACTGTACTGGGAACATCCGGTGGAATAACCACAGCAATCATTGCAGACTACAGTGGTACCTCGGGATAAGTACTTGATTCATTCTGGAGGTCTGTTTTTAACCTGAAACTGTTCTTAACCTGAAGCACCACTTTAGCTAATGGGGCCTCCCGCTGCCGCCGCGCCGCCGAAGCACGATTTCTGTTCTCATCCTGAAGCAAAGTTCTTAACCTGAAGCACTATTTCTGGGTTAGCGGAGTCTGTAACCTGAAGCGTATGTAACCTGAAGCGTATGTAACCTGAGGTACCACTGTACAGAGAATACATTGTTTCTTCAAACTGATATCATGCTCAGTTTGGCTGCAGAAAGAAAGATGTGGTAAATTTCTGGAGCAGGCAGAAAAACAGTTACCCATCTACACAGACTATGAGTCTTAGAGAATACAGTATTATGATCTGCTAGGTGTATGGGCATGTCTTTCCAGATTGCTTTAGATCTGTCTGCACAGAACTACTGATTTGTTATTGTACAGTGTTGAATATCCACCCTTGTTTTCCATTTCATGTTAATCAGTTTTATGGGTTTCATGGATACTTATTACTTTTAAAATTACACAAGAAAAAAGAGGTGGGGTCATAATTATAATTGGGAAAGAATTAAATGGAAAATATCTGTATATTAAGTTGGACTTTGGGGAGCAATACCAAGGCTTTCAGAAGTTCATGAGATACATCCCCACTGGGAGATGAGTCTTTTCAAGTCTATTTTTAAATAATGAGGCAAGTACAGTGAGAGCAATTTCTTACACATCTATCAGATGTTAATGTTTTCGGCTGAAAGTTGAAAGCTCGTGACTCATCAGTTAAAATGCTGACACCTGTAAATTGCTCGATGAGGGCTGCATTAGCGAAGATGGCTGTAGCAGTTTTCTTTTCAGAAACCGGGAAGTTTTAAGGGCAAGTTTCCCATGATATAATAGCAGATTGAACTAACTTTGAATTTAATTGCAAGACAGTATACATGATCTATTTCTGCCATTTTAGCAAGAAGAGATCCAGCAAATTTTATTAGAAACGGTCGCAATTGTCAGTGTGAACTGGGCTATGCTCTGAAATATTAACTTATTATATTTTAGCAGAAATTATTTTTCAGTACCCATATTTCTAATACAAGGCCAATAAGAGAGCAGATGTTTAGATATGAGTCCCAAATGCTAATAGGAATAAATGTCGCAGTCCATTTTTTCAGCTGCCTTCCTTCCACAAATTGATGTCAGTGTTTGTGGATGGGCTGTGCCAGATTTATCCCCTTCACAAGGTCTCATCCTTGAAGCTATTCCACATAGAGAAAACTCAAATACCCTAATCTGGCCTAACATCTCAGCAGAACAGCTTCTATTATTTAGGTTATAGATCAGGGCAGCTAACCCATGAATTTCCAAATATCATTGGACTGCAACTCCCATCATCCCTGGTCATTGGCCATGCTGGTTGAGGTTGATGGGCGTTATACTCCAACAACAACTGGAGCGATGCTGGTCCCCCCCCCATTTATATTATATTTAATATTTGGCAATGAGAGGCCGAAGCAGCTTGTTGCTCACAGTTTGAGCTTCTCTTGAACTTCTCATCACTTCCTGCCTGCTTGAATGGCCAATTGGTTTGCAAGATGTGAAAAGATCCCGAGCAATAATATAGACCTTGTCTGAAATATTGTCAAATAGAAAAATAATTCAGAGTTCTCTACCAAGCAAACACGTGATTCACTTGACCTGGTGATGACATTTTACTTTAAAATGCTAAAAACTTTTTTTTAAGTAAGAAAAAAATAGTTGCGTTTTTTAAAAATTGTCCTAGGTATTTCTCTGTTGTCCTGGACAGAGTTTCTTTTTTATTTATGCTTTTCAGGTTTATACATTTCACTAATTTTACAATCATTTTAACATTTCAAAACTTGGCTTCCTTCCCCCTCTTTCTGCAGTTCCTTAAATTTATTTTTAATATCTTCTGCATATCCAAATTAACTTAATTTGCTCATTTATTCATCTACTTTAAATATATATTCTTACAAAACAGCAGGTTATTACAATAATCCTGCCAATGTTCTTACCTGTTTACAATTTATATATAAATATTCAATAAACCATTTCCATTCATTTATAAAAAGTTGGTTATCTTGATTTCTTATTCTTCCAGTAAGTTTCCCCATTTCTGCATAATCATAACATGTTGTTGTTTCTGATTTGCCTAGACCTAATTGGCTGAAAGGCATGGACAAGAAACAATGAAACCAGCACCATTTTGAACTCTTTGAAACAATGGGCTTTCAAAATGTGTGGTCTCAAATTTAAATGGCGCCCTGTGTGATGCCAAAATTTGGTGCCCCCTGCCTCTCACACTCCATTCCCTATAACGTGTTCTCCCTAACAGAGAGCACGTGTTGCGGTGGGGGCCTGCAGGCCACCCCACTGTTACTGGGCAGGTGTTTGGAGGGGACTCAGGCAGTGATTGGGTAAATTGAGTCTCCGGGAAAATTTCCTTGTTGCCACTTTGGAGGTCAGAGGTTTTAAATGCTGGATGCCCAGCTTTGGGCATCCTCTTGGGCTGCTTGCACCGGATCACCCGCCCACCCTCCCTGAATTGAGGGTTCTTTGCATTTGACATTGCTATGCCTGTCATGGGATCATCTGCTCTTGAGGCAGGGGCCTGGTAGGAATTTTGTCCATTTGGCTGATTGGCTGTTGCCATTTGGTTTTTGCCTACTGCGTAGCAAATCGTCACAACTTGTAAGGTTGGCGGTTAGGCATTGGTTCAAATTGGTTGGTGGAGGGGTAAGTGCCTACCTCTCCAATGGTGGTGCGGAAAGGGAATTCCGTTAAAGGAATCCAGAGGCTTGCCATTCTTTTCATCCTTGTCCCTGGCATCAGACTTGGGCCATGCAAGCCACCAGGAGCATGAGGGTGAGAAGTGAGGGACTGATGCCCAGCTTCATTTCCCCCCAATATTGTTTCCCTGTCGGGCTTCCGCTGGAATCCGGAAGTCATTTCTGTCCCTGGGGCAAGGACAGATAGTCGTAACCAATGCCTAAGCAACCACTCACGTGTGTGTATTTAAATAAAGTTGTGGCCAAAATCATGCCGAAAAACCTTAAACAAAATTTGATGTGTGATGTGTGAGTTATTGAGGTGGCTTGGGGACCTCGACACGCAAAATAGCTGAACCCTACAGCGCTGCTGAGGCTCCATGCCCACTATGACTGAACCAGTTGTGCTCCCCTAAATTCACCTCTGATGTGGTTTTGGGGATGCTTGCTTGGTGATCCTATTTTTACTAAGCAGCCAGAAAGCATCAACGTAGGTTATCCTGTATGTTGCACTTTTTACACTATTACTACTCACTTTCTCTTTTTGATCAGAAGCCTGTCAAAGGGTTTTCTTTTCACCATTATTCATGTGCCTCATCTGTTGGAAAACGCCCTGGGGGTGCCTGCAAGCCCCCAGAACTCTGAGGGTCCTCCGGTACGCGCAGCTCTGGAAAAGACAGCTCCCTTCTCTTCCAGTGTGCACAGCGACATATACCAGATGGTATATGCACACTACACTTCTGGCATAATACAGCAAGAAGCGTGGGGCATTGTAAAGCTAATCTACTATTTATTTTGAGACTATCCTGTGCACCATAATTTCCTAGCTATGGCAGTTTCCGGACTCTATATACACTTGGACTGGGTGTTTTATTCCAATGCAAATGCACCTAGGATTTATTGGCGGTAAGACCGGATTAGGAAACCCTTTACAAAAGCAGACTCCAATAAACAGGCCACTCTAAGCTATATATAAAAAATCCCTTCTCTCTCAGCTAAAAGGACCTGATAAAGAATATTAGTAAGTACTCAGAGATAAGCATGGGCTGCAGTACAACCATTCTAATAATAAATATTGTTTAATAAAAATGCACACACATATATTACCAGTCACAAAAAAATACTTAATTAAAAATACTCCATGGGGAGAAACTAATTTTTAACAAACAGATGACATAAGGAATTGCCATGTCATAAGATTTAAAATAGTCAGCTAGCTATTGCAACTTATGTAAAGAGAGATATCAGAAAGTTTTTGATGTGTGCATATTTTTGTAGTCAAATAAGTTCAGTTGATTCCAATTGATTTTAATCTTACGGTCCAGATTCAACTAAATAATTGTGCTAGCAGGAGCCAGAATAAGAAATCCTTTTAGTGCAATGGGACTTTCCCACCTCCCTCCAAATACCCCTAAATCAGATCGGGGGGGGGGGGTCAAGCAGATCAAAAGCAGAGCACACTGGATTTGTATGGAGAAGGGAGATTGTTTGATTAGACAACCGTTGCTTTGAATTCTACTTGTATTTTCAAATTATGGCCAACCACACTGGGACCTCATGATGAAGGCTGAGTAACAAATATAATGAATACTCCTCCCCCTTCTCCTCCTCCTCCTACTAACAAGATCAACAACAACGTTTCCTTGGAGGTAAGTCTCGCTGTATTCAGTGGGCCTTACCCCCTTGGTAAATGTGGTTTGTATTGTAGCCTTTCTACTTCATTTCTGATAGCATATATGTTTTCTCTGTGGAATTGCAACCATAAGCTTTATGATGAATTAAAATGTTTAAATGTTTTTGAAGCAAATATTTTAAAAAAGAATAAATCTAAAGAAAATTGCTTCCTACAGACTGAAATGTTGTTATAAAATAAACATACTGGTGTAGTGAGGAAATAGCACAACATTGCCGCCATCCTTGCATTTTGAGAGAAAAGTCTGAAAGGGGATTTTTCAAACTTAAGGAGTGTTCCTAGTGTTAGAGAAGATTGTTAGACTATTTAGCTGAGCACACACACACACACACAACATCATTTAAGTTTCCTTCATGAAAACCCCTGGATAGATCTTCATGCAGCCTAGCAGGCTTAATCGCTTGGGGGGGGGGCTCCCTTGCCTGCAAATTTCATCCATTTCTGCGGGGGGTGGCAAGTTTTATATTTCTCAATATAGCTAATGGAGTCAGTGGGGAAGAGACCTTCAGGTTTAACAGATTTGAATCGGACCGCGAATCAGAAATAATTTGAGTGTATACAAACATTGCTTCCCAATGCCATGGATACGTATATGGGGCCTTTCTTGAACAGTTTCTTTACAACAATATTGTAAGGTGGGGTTATACTATAGTGGAATTCCAAGCAACCTTGTGCATGGTCTCACAAGGACTTGCAAGTCTATAAAGCAATAGCTCTGTACATCTATCATGCATCCCAGAGCAGTGAGCAAGCTATGAAAATATCTTCTCATTCTACAGTCCAACGTTCCAATGCAGATTTTTCAGCAGATAGTGGCGAGGTACTTAAAAAAGCTGCTTGAAACGACATGACCTTGTAATCCATTTGTTGAAGCATTTAGTGTTTCCTCTTCCAAGCAGGTAGAGCAAAACTAAATGTTGTGCAAACAAAGTTAATCTGTATGCAAAGGATTATATTGAATGATAAAGAAGGGAATAAAAGAGCAACTCTACTGCCGGCTTGTTTGCTCAGGCATGCTGTTTTCAGCGTTTGATGTTGTACAACGTATGAAAAGGTGAGATTAAATAAAAACAGAGGATGCGCTATTAAAATAGAAGTATGAACAAGAAAAGGCAATGCATTAATTGCTGCGCTGAAAAGAATGGAGAGTAGGAGGTGATACAACACTGGAGGAGGAGGCCAGGGAAGAAGGGGAGCAGGGCCCACTCCACTGGATTGGCACCAAATCCAGCTTCATTCGGCTCCTCCCTTCCTGCAGTTTTCGTATATTCACCATATATGTAGAATATGGTTATTCTACATATCTGCTGAGTGGAGAGTGGAGGGAAGTGTAGTGTCCTCTCTGACATCACAGCAGAGAGTCAAGCTCAATTCAGCTCCTTCTCTCCTTGAAGCCATAGCAACTGGCCAGGAGGGGCAAAGTCAAGCACCAGATGTTCTGACAGTGGATTGGCTCTGTTGGTGCATCCACACAATATTATTATTCCCATTGCCTTGGCCCCAACTCCTCTCCCGTAAGAGGGAGTGAATCCACTGTCAGGAGGGCAGGTGCATGGAATTGCCCCTCCTCACTGGCTGCCCTGAACTTTTCCCATTCAAGCCAGGCATTCAAGGAGTATTGAGGCAAAACCGTGTGAGGAATCTTTTCATTGCATAAATGGGGACATTGCTAGACCACTATGCTTTTTATAGTATACTGTTTACACGATTTGTTTATTTGTGACAACTGATAAGGAAATCATCGCCAATATATAAAGACTGCCTTCAACAAAGCAGACTTGAAAGTTTTAGTGATCATGTATCAGAGGAAACCTATAAAATGATCAAAGACAAATCCAACATTTTAATAACATCAGGGGTTGACTTTGATATTTGAGTGATCTAAAATGGTCTTGTCCGCTTATAAATCATCTGCACATTTCTATAAGAAAAGACATAATTCATCTGATTGATGCCAATACTATATTACCTTGATTTGTAATGCTGCCAAACCTAATATGGAGATAACTTGGAAAGAACTCTACATTTTATTATACACAACTGAATAGATATATGATAACTCTAGACACAGTACCATTGATGTAGATAGTTTTTTGTTTTTGTTTGGCTGAGATCATACTGCCAAGACATAAACAGATTTAGGAAATTATGAATATGATTGGATGAGTTGCCAACCATACAGTATTTCAGTTTCATTTTTTGAACCTTTTCCGTTTTAATGGATATGACCATTCATAATTTACTTTAGATCCAGAGCTTTTCTGCTAACTTTACATTCTTACATTGTCTTACAGAGGGATACAATGTGGTGCCCGCCAGATGTTGTTGGACTGCAACTTCCATCATCCCTTGGTCATGCTGGCTGGGATTCATGGGAGTTGGATCCACCATAATCTGCGGAGAACAATGTTGGCAAAACCTGAGTTACAGAATTGCATCCTGTTCCCATATTTTAACAAATACATAAACCTACTTTGTGGTTTAGCCATAAGTCAACCCTATCCCTCCTGTTCCATTTTATGCATCATCCCTTCCAGCAGATTGCTCTTAAGAGGAACTGGAATGAGATTTGCCTCTTTCGATATCATGACTATTGGCATTTTATTCACAGCCAGATTGATGCTATACTACAATCTTTGGAATGGATGTGAAAGATTTAAAATGCATGCTGGCCCTGAACCATCCATGGTCAATCAATGTGTGGAAGCAGGCTTGCATGCAGGGAACACCTTCATATTACGAACAAGAGGCTGCTGTGAAATGGGGTTGGGGAAATAGCCAGCATTCTCCAGAACAGCTTCTATGGGCAGATGGCACCCTGATCCAGGATCTGTGAGTACAGCAGCTGACTGCTTCAGTCCCTGCATACTCATGAAACCTTTCTGCTTTCTACTTATGTAGGAAGATGTGACTTTTTTAAAAAAAACAACAACAACCCTTCCCTCCTGCATTGAACATCTGCTTGCTCAAGTGAAGAAGAGAAATCCTCACACGCTGTTGTACTCACAAGCATGCAGATTTGAGGACTTTGTGTCAATCCCCGTGGTTGTTTATATTAAGCATATTTACCTATTGTTGCATCCCACTGAAATTATGACCCCCACAGTCCATTCCATCTTTACAATTCTACAATTCTAAATGTGGCTCCCGAAGACTTGCAATGCTGATGCTGACGTGTGCATAGCACACCACTGGGAAGGTTCTAGAAGTCCGGGAATCTTCTTGTGAGATTTAGCCAAGCTGAAAAATTTACTGCCTTGACTTTCCTTCAATTTTCCATATAGCATGTCCTAATTCTCCAGCTATATCTTGATAGCATCACATCAAAATTCAAATAGTTTTATCTTCACAGCTGTTAAGTAGTTTCATAGACTCTTTGTTATTAATCATAAAGATATTTACTATGTACTTAGGCTACACATAAATTGTTTTATACAATCTATAGTATACTAATGTTTCATGATAAAGATTTCTTTCTGTTTCACTTTGCTTGCCAAAGGATGACACATTGGATTTGTCACCCAACAGCACCATGAGCTTCTCTGTGAATCACTTTCCTGCCTAGAAACCTACCGATGGATTGCTTAACCCTCTTGGCTAGTGATGTAGAATTGCAGCCTTAAAAGCATATACTATTCTTCCGCAACCAAGCACCCTTCAGACACATTTGGACTACAACTCCCATCAGTCCTTGCCAGCATGACCAATGGCCAGTGATCATGGGACAACAACTGGAGGGTGACAAGTTCCCCATCCTTCACATACAACATTAGAAAAGAGATGTTATATTAAAGGTTTATTAAGATATGAAAACCTTTGTTCATCTCCTTACAAGTGAAAGTGTTGGTGAAACATGGATTATGTCTTAGAATCAACTACCTCAATGAGTAAGAATTGGTTCAGAGCAAACATTTTGGTCTTCCCTGCCTTATGCTAGTCATTGTTTCCTCTGGCACATGGCAAGGTACAAAAAAATCACAAATCATTTTGAATGTGATGGAATCACACTTGCCCCAGTGCCACAATGTTGGTGTGGCATGTGTTTAATTGTCCGACGAAATGAGGGCCACATTACTTCAAAACAGGCTTACTGGCAGGAAGTATTTAATCAGAAGTTATTAGATTAAGCTTTGGAAGCAGCTTCTGAATTACATGGGAGTCTGATCATAATCATTTGTTCAGAAGACACATTGAGGCAATCAGTTCCCTTAAAGAAATGTAAGACTTAAAAAAGTCATTTGGTTTGAGGTGAAGGAAGCAGATTATGGCAGCAGTGGTGTGTGTGTGTGTGTGTGTGTGTGTGTGTGTGTAATGTAACTTTTCTGCTTTAGTAAAATGGGATGCTATTACCATCGGCTATTGCTTTTTCATTTTTATCCTGTGGTTTCTTCATTGAAATTTCCCCAACAAGAGGGCAAGGCAAGTAGATATCTCTATTATCCATGAACTAACAATAATGTTCATATTATCAAAAGGGTAATGCATGAGCAAAAAATGGGGTTATTTTCCTATCTCAGGCCATTATCTTGAGTGAGCATGAGTCAGCCCAGTTAAATGTACAGAAGTAGTGCATTTTCATCTTTGGCTTTCTCTTTTCGAACCAGCATTCAAACTCTTTATGCAGATGCTGTTCCCTTGTATTTATGCTTAAGCTTTGAAAATAACAGGCACGATCCAATAACAAAAGAAAATTTAACCTCATACTGGTTTCTATGGGAGAGTTGAACAAATTCTCAGTTATCTCTTGTTAATATCAGTCAGGCTTGGAAGTGCTTAACCTTGGAGAGATTCTGTCTGCTTTTGCTATGGCAAAAACTGCCCAAAGGTGGGGTTTCTTCCCTTGCTGCTCTCACGGACAGTTCCCTATAGGAGACAATATGGAAGCATCCCTCCCATGTCATACAGCTTTGGGGAGGAGGAGGATTTGTTGGAATAACTGTGCAGGAAGAAAGGGGTAAGCATATGTCATGACCATTATCCCTTACAGTGCCCACTGAAGCCAGCAAACTGGCTAATTTGTGGGCAGTCTGCAATCTGACTTCCCTGCCTTGTGTGCAGGCCCATCTAGGGATCTCACCAATCAGGAAAGCCCTGAGACAATTGCCCCCTCATCGGATCCAGCCAAGGGCAGGAGGCGCAATTCCACAATGCCGCCTGACCCCGGAGCAGGTAGGTGGACCTACAAGAGTGACAGAGAGGAGGGGAGCATACAACAGTATTCCGCATTCTGCTTTACATGAGGTAAGATTTCTTTTTGTTTTTCATGGCTATGAAAAAATGTACACTATGGATGGTGGGGATATTGCCAGAAGAAATATCAACAACCTCAGATATGCAGATGACACAACTCTGATGGCAGAAAGTGAGGAGGAATTAAAGAACCTTTTAATGAAGGTGAAAGAGGAGAGTGCAAAATATGGTCTGAAGCTCAACATCAAAAAAAAAGTAAGATCATGGCCACTGGTCCCATCACCTCCTGGCAAATAGAAGGGGAAGAAATGGAGGCAGTGAGAGATTTTACTTTCTTGGGCTCAATGACCACTGCAAATGGTGACAGCAGTCACGAAATTAAAAGATGCCTGCTTCTTGGGAGAAAAGGAATGACAAACCTAGACAGCATCTTAAAAAACAGAGACATCACCTTGCCAACAAAGGTCCGTATAGTTAAAGCTATGGTTTAGTATACATATACTATACTATACGTATACTATAGAATACATAAAACAATTTATGTGTAAGTACATAGTAAATATCTATATGACTAATAAGACAGAATTGATGAGTCTATTCAACACCTGTGAAGAAGACAACATTATTTGAATTTTGATATGATACACAGGAACCCCACACTTTGGGGGTTCTAGATAGCAGAAGATTGCTGGGTTCAAACTATAATTGTATTTCTTTAGAGTTCTTGCAGACCAAAGTTTCTTTTTCTAATCATAGTGGATAACAGTTTGCGTTTACCAGTCACCACAGCCCGATGTCTCTCTCTGTATGTGTGCATATAGTTGAGGGGGAAGTCATGAATATGCAGAATCAATTCTGTGAAACTGCTTTACACCCACATTCTAAATACATATAAATAGAAGTCTCATCCTTCTTTCGTACAGCAGAATTTGGGTTACCTTGGTAACATTTTGCCTTTTTTTCTGAGCGTACATATCCCAAATAATTCCTCCAAAGTGCACATAAATCTTTGTGTTACACACACAACACACACACTACATGTGCCTTATGTAATGGATGAACTACAGATGGACTGTCTCAACTAGAAAAGCATTAATTGATATTTTAATTATTCTGACATTTACAATACAAATAATTGGTTTGCAACTACCCAGTTTGGTTATCCACCATCCGTTATCTTCTCTGTTTGTCACATGCTTAAATAAACACAGCCCTGAATTTTTACTTGAATAATCATTTAAAACAATGCTTTGAGTTAATAGATGTCCTTTTCATCTTGCCCTTCTGCTTGAGAGTGTGCAGTCCCACACGTGTCTACTCAGAAGTCAGTCCCATTGAGTTCAGTGGAACTTGCTCCAGGGTAAATGTGTATAGGATTGCAGCCTTTGTGTCTATTTAGCTCCCTTTACTTCTTTTTCTTTCATCTCCAGAGATTTTTTTTTACCATAGAATATGAGTTAAGTATCATTTTCTCTGAGTTATGTTGCCAGCATGCAAATTGCATTTTAACAATAGAGCAAGAAAATAGGAAAGTCTTGCCAGGATTCACATCCCCTCTGCAGCATCGTGATAAATTCCTTCAGCTATCTTTTGACCTTGATAATAGCATCCCACATGCAATGTAGGATGCCCTGTAGTATTAAAAGGCTGCAGGGAGGAAAGATTGGAATAAGAAAAGAAGACGCTTCAGAAATGGGAGAGAGAATATTTCTATTGTCTGCGATGTATTACTGTCTGTTTCTTGCGCACAAAGAAACCGGAATGTTAATTTGCTATAATTAAGCACACAATGGGGTTAGAAGGGAGTATAAAGAACAGAATGGTATATTTCTTGATAAAAGAGAATTTCAGCTTTCAAGGTGAAAGCTTAATGGAATCTTAAACATGGAGTTCTTTGTTTTCACCAGGCCTTGTGTTTTGAGAAGTCTTAGAGGGCCCTGAGGGTCACCCGCTTCACTCTGAACCATACATGATACTTATACTTTGAAATTAATTCCCTTTTTATGTATGCGCCTGTCTACAGTACCTTAGGTTAGCAAGTTTCTCAAATGTTGCTCATAAAAGGAGAAAGAGAACTCTGGCTGCATAGCCCTATATACTTCTAGTCAAAGAGAAGTCCTCCTGAGGCCTGTGGGGGTTAGTCCCAGGTAAGTGATGGCACTTCTGCAAATTTTATCCACTTCTGCTTAAAGGGATGAGGAAGCTATAGCCATTATTTTGAGGCCAGGGGGACAAAGCAAACTCAGATGGACTTCTGGTTGGTGAACACCTCAAAAATTTAGTACAAAGCTGAACCAGGATTTTTATTGACAAGTTCAACAAGCACTTTATTAGACCATGTTAGCTTGATCACACTCCTAGCCCTGTAACACACACACTAGTCATTATCCATTGTGTATGGCATTTGTCTTTTATACAATGCATTTTGGCATATCCTGCGGTTTTGCAGAATGTTATCAAATAACAGCAGTATGTTGAAAAAGACTACTTGAAAATCCTAACCTAAAACTTTAAATTACTAGGTTTGGACTAGATGACCCTCAGGGTCCCTTCCAGCACTACAGATCTATGATTCTATACATGGGGTTCAGCTCCACTGAATTTCGTAGGATCCACAGATGAGTTTGTGCTCATAAAACATT
Organism: Podarcis filfolensis; assembly: GCF_964270895.1. Classification (NCBI taxonomy): domain Eukaryota; kingdom Metazoa; phylum Chordata; class Lepidosauria; order Squamata; family Lacertidae; genus Podarcis; species Podarcis filfolensis. Next base: position 35,292,532 of record NC_139607.1, on the reverse strand, counting down.
TACCATGCAATCCTATGTATGTTCACTCAGAAATGTGTTCAGTGCATAGGATCACAGCCCAAATGCTAGAGCTGCAGACCAATGGCGTAGCATGGGTTGTCAGCACCCGGGGCAAGGCAAGTAATTTGCGCCCCTTAACCCGTGGATTTGCGCCCCCTAACCCGTGGATTTGCCCTAACCCCCAGATGTTGCGCCCGGTGCAGCCGGCCCCCCCTGCACCCCCCCACGCTACGCCACTGCTGCAGACAGATCCTACAGTAATATTATTCAGGCTCAGGCAGGACACTTCTGCATAACAAAAATCTAATTTTGGCTTCACATTTACATTTGCATGGATTCATCTGATACATTTAAAGTCAATTTATCAGGATTGATGCCAGAGTAGACAACTATAAAAAAGAAAATGGAGTCTGAAACACTTTCAATCTCAGAATATGTTATATGTAATCTTTCCAGGCTATCTGCCTATCACTCTTTGAATTTAAAAAGCTCCAGGTACTTTTTATATGTTCCCTGCAAAGTATTAGAACTAAAATATCTATGAATCCTGCAAAATGAAAACCTGAAAAATGAAACAATCATTCTTAATACATAATATTAGAGTTTTGAAACTTGGGGACTACTTTTAAGTTGAATTTCATTGTGTTGTCTGCTTTCTATAAGCAAACAGGCAATAGCATTTGTATAACCTGAATATTCTTCTAGAATCTGGACTGTGTAAACATGCTTCTCATTAGGCTTTTAGAAGCAGGTTATATAAATACATATAAAAGTCTCTCAAATAATTACAGTGAACATATCCACTCCATGCAAATATTATCATGAAGCATGTAGTCAACTAAGCAAACATAAGAAAATGACTGAAGCAAATTGTGCAAATTGTGGGGTACAATATTGTTAGAAGCAAATCTGTTTTTCCACCAGATCTTTATATAGCAGATCTTTTCTTACAGGTTGTTGTTGTTATTTTATTAGTGATGGGAAGCATCAGTTTTATTGTTAAGACTCCAAAGGATGGAAGGTTTGCATTATCTTACCTGAAAGAGAAAACAGACGTTGCAAGTTCACCCCTTCCTGAGGGTGAATGAGGGCATAAACCTGTAAGAAAGTAAAATGACAAGCTTGTCATGGTCCTAAAGTACCACAAGAGGTGCTTACAGGTTTGTTTAAGCAGGATGCCCCGTCACTCGTGAGGGCAGCAGGGTAGCACAGAATCAGCCTCATGGCACAAGCAACACTGCCGTCCACCATCTCACTCCTGTTCCAGACTCCCCAACATCCACCAATTGTCTAATCTGCCTCACTCTGCCTAATGATAGGACTGGCCCTGCTTTTTCAAGTGTCCACGTTCACTGAAGGTCTTGTAGACAACTATTGTCCGAGTCCATAGATTTACCTGAGAGCATCATGGTCTTAGGTTGGAACCTAGTTTGCTGATCTACTTGAGATTGTGTGTGGTCAAGCCCCAGAGCTTCTTCTGGTGAAAAGGGGAATAGAGTGAGCAATGCTGGCCATTGTGATTGAAAAAATTGGGTCAGCTAGACCAGAGCTTGACCTTCTGCCATTACTTTGTCAACAGAAAGTTACATCTTGGAATGCAGTAGTTACAGCTCCCTTTTCTTCTCTACAGCCTCCAGCCCTAAATTTATATACACCAACACAAAACCCAGCCTGAGTCTGACAACAGCTGTCTGTATCTCCCTATCTCCTTGGAAGTATCTATTTTGTCGTTAACATTATTTTCCAGATGATGTGAGCATTATACTCAGATTGAACTGCTTTATCTCTGTGAACAACACAATAATACGTGAAGGATACAGAATGGTTCACCAGTGTCAATATTACATGGGGCATTAGCAGCCATTTCATTGTCTTTTATCTTGTTTTCTACAGTTTATATAAAATCCAATTTGGATGATCCACTGTTTCAAGGAAATCATGTCTAGGCCTAATCCCCTGTATTTGGTATTGGCATTACAAATAAAGAATTGATTGTGTGACACATTAAGTTTTTTTAATGTGCATCAACATAGAAGACAGGATTCACGGTAACCTCTGGAGGATAATGTGTCTAATCCTGTCTAAACATAAAACAAATTTATATAAATGTTTCAGAGATAAGACGTTTCATAATAGATTTAATTAAAATATCCCGCTCTCTATTTTATTTTCTGCTGACAATTAGATCCATTCCCGCAAAGGATGTTAATGGCTACCTGTTGTCTTTATACGTTTAGTGACAAGGCAATCAAATTGCATCCAATGAGCCTCTATGCATCAGATGAGACTGAAAAACAGGGTGCAAGAATTTCAGTGGCAGTGCAGCAGATAATGCTTCCCAATTATCATTTATTTTATAGAAGTATTTATACAGCAATCAATCTCAAGGGGGTAAACAAATTAAAATGATGAAACAGCAAAATCACAATAATATAAGATAAAATGTAACTAATAACCCAAGGATGTCATTTGTGAGTATCTGACATTTAACCACAATAAACCACAATAAAAGGCTTGAGTGCACAGGTACGTTTTTGACAAAAATCCCATTGTTATGGCATTGTGTTTTGAGTCAGCCCACGATAATGTGGAGGCATAGCAACATGTATCAGTGGGCCAGGAACTGTTAACTGTTACCTTGTGGTAAGCCACATAACCACAGTCTTTTAGGAAATAACCTACCTAGCCTGGCTACAGTCGCCTAAGATGCCCATTGGCTTCTCCTGGACAGGATGGAATACCAGAGTACTTCGTGTCTCAGTGTGTTTTCTTTGAGCAATAAACACTAGTATGTCTTGTGCTTCTGGGCTTGCTAAAGGGTGGTGCTATCTGACATGTCCTACGATTCTTTCTCAGTCCTGACTCTTATAGCTTGTTCTCCATTTCTGCCTTCTGGTTTGACCTCTGATCCTGGTTGCTTTTTGCTCCTGAATTCCATTTCCCAGATCCTGATTTGCTTACAGGAACATTGGAGCTGCTTTATATTGAGTCAGAATGTTGGCCCATCTAACTCAACATTGTCTATACTGATTGGCAGTGGCTCTGCAGGATTTCAGACAGGAATTTTCCCCATACCTACTTGGAGATGCTTGAGATTGAACCTATGATGCTCCAACAATCAGATTATGGGACAGCCTTGACAGTATGTCACCAAAGTGTCTGGAGCAGGATTGCAGAACAACTCATTCACATCCTTTCCGCTCCTACATAGTACCTCTGATATGTAACTCTACTCATCTGTCCATGAAGTAGTAAAGCGTTATAAATTGCACTGACGCTAACAGAGCAGCAAGACAAGCTTCAGGATTTTTTACACTGTCACAGGTTGACCTGCGAGAACAGTTTATTATTCTCTTGTTTATTTATTGTTTATTGTTTATTTATTGCTTTATTAACATTGTTTGTACACCACGTAATTGTAAATAAAAACCTCTAAGCAGTTTACAAAGAATAATCTATGCACCAAACGAAGGGAAAGCTGAATTTTTTAAGAAGTTGCATGAAATTTTGATGGACCATATGGATTACAACTTAATTTTGATGGGAGATATGAATGGAGTGGTTTCAACAAATATGGACAAGGCACAAAGACAGGTAATAACAAAAGATGGAAGACTACCAAAGACTTTTTTTGAAATGACTGACAATATGGACTTGATTGATATTTGGAGAACAAAACACCCATTAGAAAGAGAGGGAACCTTCTTTTCTGAAGCCAAAATGACATGGACAAGGATTGACCAAATCTGGGTGACTAGCAGTATGGCTCCGAACATAAAAAAAGTAGAAATCTGCCCAAAAACTTTCTCCGACCATAATGCTGTAAAGATGGTGATGAGGCAAACAACAACTGGTTCCTTCAGATGGAGAATGAATGACACCTTATTTAGAGACGAGGAGATCTGCAAGAAGGCCCAAAAAACCTTGAAAGACTATTTTGAAATCAACTTAAGGTCTGAAGTAGAAAAAAGAATAGTATGGGACGCAAGCAAAGCCGTGATGAGAGGGTTTTTGATTCAGCAAAATACTTTAAAGAAGAGAAAGCAAAATGAGAAAAAGGAGAGAATTTTGGAAAAGATAAAAGAAGGGGAAAAACAATTAAGATCGAAGCCAAAATCCCAAGAGATTCTAAGAGAAATCAAATTTCATCAAACACAATATATGGAACTGATGAATCAAGAATTAGAGTGGAAAATTAAACAAATGAGACAAAAGACCTTTGAATCTGCTGATAAATGTGGCAAGTTACTGGCTTGGCAAATAAAGAAGAGACAAAAACTCAACACGGTAACAAATATAGAAGTGGAAGGAAAAAACATAAGCAACCCAGCGGAAATTAGGAATTGTTTTCAGAACTACTTTAGACAACTTTACACACAAGGGCCGCAAAAAGAAATGGACATACAACAGTTCCTCGAGGAAAATGGGCTGAAAAAGGTTTCGCAAGAAAGTAAGATAATATTGAACCAGGAGATATCAGCACAAGAAATAGAAGATGCCATTCAAGGCATGACGCTGGGCAAATCCCCTGGACCGGATGGACTGACTTCCAAATACTACAAAGTTTTGAAGGAAGGGTTGATACAACCTTTGAAGGAAGTCTGCAATGAGATTATGGAGGGGAAAAGGGCACCCGATACGTGGAGAGAGGCCTACATTACACTTATACCAAAGACAGAGACTGAAAAGACCCAACTTAAAAACTACCGACCCATCTCGTTATTGAATGTGGATTACAAAATCTTTGCTGATATTTTGGCAAAAAGACTGAAGAGAGTTTTGATGGAGGAGATTCACGGGGACCAAGCGGGCTTTCTCCCAAAAAGGCACTTGTCGAACAATGTAAGGAATATAATTGACATTTTGGAAAAGCTGGAAGTGAACATAAACACTAAAGCTGTTTTGATATTTGTGGATGCCGAGAAAGCCTTTGACAACATTTCTTGGAGTTTTATGTTGAAGAACCTCCGGGGGATGGGGGTAGGCCAAGGGTTTGAAAATGGTATAGGTGCAATATACTCTGAACAGAAAGCCAAACTAATTGTAAATAATGTGGTTACAGAAGAGTTCAAGATTGAAAAAGGGACACGTCAGGGGTGCCCTATCTCCCCATTACTTTTTATATCGGTCCTGGAGGTTTTGCTTAATATGATTAGGAGGGACCAGTTGGTTAAAGGGATTCAGGTCGGAGCTAAACAATATAAACTGAGAGCATTTGCAGATGACTTAGTACTTACATTGCAAGAGCCAGAAGCTAGCACGAAAAGAGTTTTGGAAATAATTCAAGAGTTTGGTCAAATGGCAGGATTTAAATTGAATAAGTCTAAGACAAAGGTTTTGGAGAAAAATTTGACACAGATAGAAAAGGAAAGGTTCCAGAATGAGACAGGGTTGACTGTGGTTAAAAAAGTGAAATATTTGGGTATAAATATGACAGCTAAAAATGTGAATTTGTTTAAAGATAATTATGAAAAAACTTGGAGAGAAGTGAAAAAAGATTTGGAGATTTGGTCCAACTTAAAGCTTTCCTTGTTAGGCCGTATTGCAGCTATAAAGATGAATGTATTGCCAAGAATGTTGTTTTTGTTCCAAGCATTGCAAATAATTGATAAAATGGATTGTTTCAAGAGGTGGCAAAAAGACATATCTAAATTTGTCTGGCAGGGCAAAAAGCCCAGAATTAAATTTAAGATACTAACGGATTCAAAGGAAAGAGGGGGGTTTGCCCTGCCAGACTTTAAACTTTACTATGAAGCGGCAGCTTTCTGCTGGCTGAAAGAATGGCTACTTCTTGAAAACACAGACATTTTGGATTTGGAAGGTTTTAATAACATTTTTGGGTGGCATGCATATTTGTGGTATGACAAGGTTAAAGCACATAAAAGTTTTAAAAATCATATTGTCAGAAAAGCACTACTAAATGTCTGGGACAGATATAAAGACTTGCTGGAAAATAAAACTCCAAGGTGGCTGTCGCCAATGGAAGCTAAGGCAGTTAAAAAGTTAAATATGGAGTCCAAGTGGCCAAGATACTGGGAAATTTTGGAAAAGGAAGGGGACAAATTGAGATTGCAGAGTTTTGAGAAATTAAAAGGGAAGGTGAGAGATTGGCTGCACTATCATCAAATAAATGAAGCGTTTAAACTGGACAGTAAAATTGGCTTCCAGGTGGAAAAATCAAAATTGGAGACAGAACTGTTAGAACCCAGTACTAAGAATTTGTCCAAAATGTACAATTTGCTGCTGAAATGGAATACACAAGATGAAACGGTTAAATCGGTCATGATTAAATGGGCTCAGGACATTGGTCATAATATCTTGTTTGCTGATTGGGAAAAGTTGTGGACCACCGGGATAAAATTTACGGCATGTAATGCCTTAAGAGAAAACATTATGAAAATGATATATAGGTGGTACATAACCCCAGTCAAGCTTGCAAAGATTTACCATGTGCCTGACAACAAATGTTGGAAATGTAAAGAAACTGAAGGTACATTTTTTCATCTTTGGTGGACCTGCCCGAAGATTAAGGCATTCTGGGAAATGATCTATAATGAACTTAAAAAGGTATTTAAATATACTTTCCCCAAGAAACCAGAGGCCTTTCTCTTGGGTATTGTCGGCCAAGGGGTGTTAAAGACGGATATAACTTTCTTTATGTATGCTACAACAGCAGCTAGAATACTCATTGCGAAGTACTGGAAGACGCAAGAACTACCCACACTGGAAGAATGGCAGATGAAGGTGATAGACTATATGGGCTTGGCAGAAATGACGAGCAGAATCCGAAACCAGGGAAGAGAAGCAGCGCAAGAAGAATGGAAAAAATTCAAGGACTATTTAAAGAAATATCACAAAGTTAATGAAAGTTAGAATGATGTTGGACTGGAAAGTAAATGGTTACTATTAGCAATGGTTAAGACAAGGAGAATAAGGAAGAATAGTCTAAATTTAAATTAAAATAAGGGAAGATTTGCTGAACAATCGATAAGAATTTGGAATACAGAAAGGGGAGGCATGAGGAAGTCGGGGAAGATAGGATATGAAATTAGGATATGAAATGATACATGTTTTTTGTTTTGTTTTTGTTTTTGTATGTTTATGTTTGTTGTATTGTGTTTATATGGAAAAATAAAAATATTATAAAAAAAAATACAAAGAATATAAGATACACACTGAAATTGTCAATAAAAGTCAAAATTAAAAACCAGTTTATAAACAGGTTATTTCAGTGTTTTGGGGTGGGTCGGGTGGGGGGAAGCAGGTGTGTCTGCTGCTTTTGCACCCAGAAGTAAACTGGTACAAACTGCATGTTCTATGTAAAGTTGCAATCCAAATTCTCTTTGTGCCTTTGGATTTGGCAAGCGTGTCCAGTCCAATTGGCCTCTGCCCATGGGGTGATTCTAGCATTGCTCTGCCACTCCAAAGATCCCTGTTTCACCCCACAAACATGTAGGGGCAGGGGATCCCCATCATCAGTAAACTGCAGAGCACCCCAAAACATGGTGTTCCAGGGGCTGGGGATGGAAAGGGGCTGATTGCTGCATCAACTACAGGCTGGCATAGTACTTTGCCTGTCCCCACTACCACCTTCTGCACCCAAGCCAGCAAGGACAATGGAGCTGTGGATACCACAGTGGCTCTGCTGATCCATCACAGCCTGCTGCTACCTGGCCAGGGCTTGGGTTGTCCTGCCAGTCTTCCAATGACCTTATCTACAGGAACCACTTTTGGTCTTAAGCCTTTGTGTGAATGTGACTGGGATGCAGATCAGAAGCTCTGTTTACCTGGCATGTGGCTACACTACCACAGTGTAGCTCTGGGTAAGCATGGAATATTGAAGTGTTGTTGTTGCTGTGCATACCTCTAAAGCTGGCAGTGGGAAGATGTGGCAGTTCTGTTTCAGAACCTCAAATTGCGTTAAGTTTTGCTAGATGAATGCATTTCCACAGCTAAGCAAACAAGGCATTTCTCTTTTTTTAAAAAAAAAGGAAACAGGATGCCCAGTTTGCTGAGACAATGCTATATCTTTAGCAGCAGCTCCTTCGTCGAAGCCAAAGCAAGCCAAACACATTATGTTACATACTAAGGAGTTGGAGGGTTAGAAATCAATCTGCATTTTACAGTCAGGGTTCTGAAGCTGAAAATGACAGCTATTATGCAGATTTACATTTTATCCCAACCAGAATAAAGCCAATAGATCACTGAGTTTTTGACTGCTTGGATAATTGCAGTGTGAATGGCTGGCACAAGTTGTATTTGGGGTGGGGAGGGGTGGAGAAGCATTGCATTTGCACTTGGTAGAAAGATGAAATTGAGAAATGGGTTGGATTTCCATGTTAAGATGTGCACTTATAACATGCAAATCACTGAATGCTGGAAACAAATGTTGAGATGAATGTAGTGAATGCTAGACAGAATGACTCTCTGTGCCTCTGGGGACTCTATGCCTAAAGTGAACATCCTAATGTGTTTCAGTAATTGAAATTTTAACGTTTTTATAAATAGAGGTTCACCATATTGGTCAAACAATGAATCTAATACATAGTGTAATAAAAGCAAACACAGTATTTCCACATTTGAAAGATCTTAATGATGGGCATAAATAGATATTATGATATCTCTCTACCTATCAGCTCCTATTCTTGCCTTTCTTAATAAAATTGTCATGGTCCCCAACCAGGGATCTGCAGATGGAGAGTCCTTCTGCAACAGAAGAGGAGATGGAGCCACTTCACAGTCCTTTCCAAGTGGATCTGCTGACATCGGCACCTGCGTCTGGTTCCCAGAACCCCAAGAAGACACTCTGCCACCAGATTCCAAGTGGCTGGACCACAGACCCTGCAGAGGACTAAGGAAACACCTGAAGAACTTCACTCAGATAAGTCCCTGTAGTGCAGGGGTCTGCAACCTGCGGCTCCAGAGCCGCATGTGGCTCTTTTACACCTTTGCCGCGGCTCCGGGGCGGATACTAGCGAGGGGAGGAGGCGCATTGTGCGCCCCGACACTCCCCACTGTGGCGGGCGCTGTACTGGCTGTGACGTCGCATGGGGGCGGTGCGTGCGTTAGTCACGCACCGTCCCGACGTCACCTTCCCGCCCGCTGTCAGATCGGAGGGCAGCAGCGTGCATGCAATGGTTTTGCGGCTCCCAGGTTTTTTTCTTCGGAAATGGGTCCAAGTGGCTCTTTTTGTCTTAAAGGTTGCAGACCCCTGCTGTAGTGGAAGCCCCACTGCCTAGATGAAGTGACCACAGAAAAAGGCAATGACCACTTGAAGCACTGTGGGTGGGGGGTCATCTTGGAAACCTCTGCTAGTTGTTCCACGGTGCTGCTGAGACAACTTGCTTTTCTCTGCCTCAGGTTTTAAGACTGCTAACCATTGTCCTGAACTATCAACTTAGCCCTTTGCCAAAAGTCCGCCTGACGCAACAAGCCTTCCCTCCTATTCTGATGCACGCACTCCTATACATACATTGTAGAGCATGGAAATTGGTTTAATGTCCACACAGGGAATGTTTCCCTATACCTTAGCACATCTACACATATTGTATGGATAATTGATTTACCGTGCCTAGAAATCCAATGTACTATATCACCTTTGCTGTAAGTGAATCCTCCTTTAGCACCTTTGCAATCTTATTGTGATCAGTAAAACAATCTATAATTACAGAGAAAACCTTTCAATGTATCATTAGAGCAATGCCTTTTTAATAAAGAGAATCCCGATGTACTGGTATAAATGCTATGATTGAATACCTTTAATCTCTCAGCTTCATTAGGCAGTGACAGGTTGTCACTGCTTTTTCTTATTCTGCTTGAGTTGCCAACCATTTCCTGTGGCTATTAATGATGACACATCATTTATTACTTCATGAGAATACAAATACTTTTCCATTTCTATCTAATACATTTCCCCCCCAAGCCCATAGGATGTAAATTTAGAAAGCTGTTTGCTCTCCAGGAAACAGATCCTTATTTAGGCTACTTTGCTTTTAGCGGAAATATGTTATTCAGCTATAGAATTAATTATGGATTACTTTAGCATTGCCTTCTGTCATTCTTCTGACAACAGGAAATACCATCTTCATCCAAGTCCTTAATTATTATTATATTTTATGAGTCGGGTTGCATTTCAGATAAGGATGAACTAAAGTTGCATCCTTTTGTTCAGCACCAAGTGAGCTACATTTGACTTTCTAAGTCAAGTCAAAATATGAAGGTCAGAATAAATAAGGTTGCTTGGAGGCAGATTAGTGAAGGGAGAAAGATCTGTAGTGACTCATTTCTATTCAAAGCAAGGCAACCCTTCCCACTATGACCACAATGCTATTCATTAATCACTATGGAGACTGTGTTTGTGATCAGCGTAAGATCTGACATGCAAAGAAGGCCATTTCAATTTGCTGGTATTATGTATTTTTTCTATCAGGGAAGATAATGCTAGGTTTGGGGGTATGAGAAATGCAAACCATCTCCTTCATTTCGTATCATGGAAATTGCTAGCCCACAAAAACAAATTGTGGGTGATAAGAGCGGAAGGTAATGCTGATTGACTGGGAATGGGTTTTAACCAGTCACTTTGTAACTTAGATACCTTTCACTTCTGCCTTGAATTGCTGGATTGTAAAATGAGAAGGGAATGGAATGTCATCTGAGACAACCCTCTTAACTGAAACAGGAACCTCCCACCATTTCTAATGGATTAGACAATACAATAACAACCTTTGGCTTTCTAGATTATGCAGTGACGAGTCTGAAGGCAGGAGGCAGCAAGGTGTGTCCCATAACACTAGTGTCTGGGCAAGGAATAGATCCAATAAAACAGGCATAGGCAAACTCGACCCTCCAGATGTTTTTGGCCTACAACTACCATGATCTCTAGCTAACAGGACCAGTGGTCAGGGATGATGGGAACTGTAGTCCCAAAACTTCTGGAAGGCCGAGTTTGCCTATGCCTGCAATAAAACATAGATGCACATGATATATATTTCCCCTCTCACAATGGATTTAGGAGATTGAATAATAGAAACATAGAATCATAGAATTGTAGAGTTGGAAGGGTCCCCAGGATCATTTAATCCAATGCAGGAAATTTAATTATATCATACATGACAGATGCCCATCCAAACTCAGCTTTAAAATCTCCAATGAATCAGAGTCCACTACCTCCCTAGAGAATATGTTCCACAGTCATATCTTACTATCGGAAAGTTCTTCCTGATGCTTAGTCAGAATCTCCTTTCATGTAACTTGAATCCATTGACTTGGGTCCTGGCCTTCAGAGCAGGAGAAAACAAGCTTGCTCCATCCTCCATGTAACAGTCCTTTAGAAATTTGAATATGGTTACCGTATCTCCTCTTAGACTCCTTTTGATCAGGCTTTGACATACTCAATTCCCTCCTCATATGGCTTGGTTTCAAGTCCCTTTATCTTCTTGGTTGTCTACCTCTGAACATGATCTACCTTGTCAATATACTCCTTAAATAGTGCTGCCCAGAACAGGACACAGTACTCCAGTTGTGGTCTGACCAAAGCAGAATAGAGTGGTACTATTACGTCCCTTGATCAGGATGCTATACTTCTCTTGAGGCAGGCTAGAATAGCATTAGCTTTTTTTTTTTTTTGCCACTGCATCATACTGTTGATTTGTGGTCTACCAAGACTGCTAGATCCTGTGCCACCCATCTTATATTTGTGAAGCTGATTCTACCTGCCTAAGTGCCCAATAGTCCTACATACTTGGAAAATGTCCTAGATGCAAACTATATATATATTTGTAAATTAAGGGAGGGGGAGTTTTTTGTTTGTTTTTTTACAAAAAGAATCTGTGCCAATGTGGTACAGTGATTAGAGTGTTGGACTGGAACCTCGGAAGCTAGGGTTCAAATTCCCACTTAGCCATGAAGCTCACTGGGTGACCTTGGGCCAGTCACAGTCACATCAACTGATCTGCCAAAAATTTCCTCTGATCCCACCCACCACCAGCATATGGCCCTCAGAATGCAGCCCTCAGTCTGAAATATTTTTTCCCCTCCTGCACTCATTGGAGACCACAACACTATGGCAACAGATGAGCTCTGCCTTTCTTGTTTCTTTTGGAGAAGTAAGTGCCATGGGACTTCTTCCAGTGATAAAACATTGGCAGTTATGTGCTGGAAACATTAAACAGAACGCTGCCACTGTTACCATCCTTTGAGACGAAGGTCTTGCGCATACATTTAGGTCTCGTTAAAACATTTAACACAGCTCTCCCCACGCTGTGGAATACGTTCGCCTTCTTTTGCATATAAATTTCACCAGGTATTCTTAGACAAATCCTGCAACGACCTTAACAGGAATGTCACGGCGTCCTGAGTATCAGATCCAGGAGGTTTTTAACGACACTTAGAACCAGGAATGTATTTCACTATATTAATTAATGAACCTCAGAAACACAGTCTCTGTGTCATCCTCATTGAGCTAATTATGTGCTCTTACTGTCAGCACCTGATGTAATCATTGCTCCCTGGGTTGCTGAAAATAGCAGCCCCATCTTGCCATGCAGCGGCAGAGAGTCAGTTATGCTAACCGACTCCTTAATTGTCATGTAAGACAGGAAGTTATTGCTACACAGGTAAAGGGGAATTAATTAGAATTTGATTAGCAGGATTACAAATCAGCGAGATCCTTAGAATTTTTTACATTAGAGGGGCTGGGATGAGCTCTCATTCATTTTCAATGAGACTGGTGCAAGTGTAGACCTTGCCATTAAAGTTTTATTTTATAATCTGTTCACAAAATACTTGTATACCACAATTTCATAAATATGGAATTGTGAAATATGAAAACAGTTTACCACAAATCTCTCTTCCCCCTCTCCCTACTTCTCTCTCTCTCTCTCTCTCTCTCTCTCTCTCTCTCTCTCTCTCCAGTAAGGACCACATACAAATTTAAAATCACATATCATCACCTATTGCAGAAGATGTTTTTTCCATTATCTACATAAGCCCAAAAGTATAGAAAAGCTTTCAGCAAATGTATTATTTTTGTTAAAATCATGTATTATTATTGTTAAAATCTTTGTTGTAGACTCTGGCGGAGCAACATGCTGCAGCCTCTGGAGTGGAGAACAGGTGTGGCGGGGCTGGCGTGCATCCCGGGGGCGTGGTGTGTTGCCCGTGGGGGCATGGCGCATGTCCTGGGGTGTAGCGTGTTGCCTGCGGGGGCATGGCGAGTGGCGCGGGGGCGTGGTGCGTGTCTGGGTTTGCACAGCGTGTGGCGCGCATCCCAGGGGGTGTGTGGCCACGATGGCACCCTTTCCCCAAATGGTGCCCGGGGTGGTGTGCTCCCCTGCCCCCCCTTCATACACCAGTGTGTAGACTTCTATCACCTTCTAAATCACCATCTCAAGGCAATTTACATGTAAGATAATTTTTTAAAGGTTTAAAATATAAAAACAACAAATGCATTTAAAGAAAGACTAAAACCCAAACAAGTGGACACTCATGGTAAAGACCCATTTATCCAGTTGCTTCCAGAGCATACTGCATTCCTGAGTTGCCTTCAAGCCAACTTCATGACCAAGCCAAAGTAGGCAGGAATTATTGTGGCTTGGAGCCCACAGCACAGCAGGATTGACAAATGGCAAGCTGTCATGATCTCCCATCAGTCCACAATGGGTATTTTGGACAGAGTGGTGCCAATGTGAGGAACTCTACCACCCATCATTAATTCAAAAAATCACCTCCTAGGGAGCAAATCCGATTGAGCCATTGATGTGTTTAGGATTAGACTGTACAGTGTGAATTCTTTCCCCCCCACTTTTAGCAACCTGATGTATCCAGCAGCTGTACTTGGGGATACAGTATATCCTGACCACACACACAATGAAATATAGATTTTACAGATTTGATCTCTTTATATATGAGTTACATTACCCTGATACTTTAATTAAGTTGCATTCCCATGCACCACAAATGGAAGGAAGCTTATAGAAGCTTTTTGGTCCTCTCACCCATTACAGCTCCCCGGGGCACTTCCCCTTCCATACAGGGATGCCAACTTGAGTAAAATATTTTGGGGACAGGAAAGCCCCACCCCGCATAATTTAGCACAAGATGTGACACACACACATACCATTTGAATGGCAATGCCTATCAACTTTTTGGGGTGGTGGCCCCCTCAAATATTTCATTGGGGGTGGTGAAGAGACCTCAGCTTCTAGGAGTTGGCTCCTATGCTCCTGAAATACAATAAGGAGCTGAGGGAGAGGGAAGGATCAGGTATAAATTCATACAACTTGCATGCATAGGGCAATCCTACCCATTTTGTGTTACTTTTTAGCATCAGCACCTTTTCCTGACTATCACAAATCTGCAGACTACCATTTGTCACTTGGATGCATATGCAAAAAAGCTTGTTTGGTTTAAAATAAGTTTCACTAATATAAGAGTTGCTCTTACCTTTATTAGCATCCACTTAACTAAAAAAGAATTGAGACATGTGAAAGTCTGAATATTCCATTCAGATCACCTACTTTCTTTGCCTGGGCAAGTATTAGGGTTGGGCAGTGGAGATCAGGCTTAGGTCAACCTGGAACTGTGAGCCAGCATTGATCTATTTATACTGTACCAAACCATTTACCCACCCCATGGCTCTGATCAGGATGATGCACCTTGGGATCATCCTTGTGGATCACCTAACCCTGGATCTATTCCTGAATAGGTTCGGGAGTGCAGCTAATGTTTCCTAAGGACTTTAAAGCCTAATTAAACATATAGCTAAGAGAAGAACAATCCTACACACTATAACATCACTCTCTGCTCAGCCATTGAGCAAAAGGGGAACTTCGGTGGGTGGGTGGGTGGGTGATCCTCCACAAGTGGTTTTCCTAAAGAAAAGACACTTAGGATGAATCACCCACACCCTGTAGGGTTATCTAATAATCCCCATGCTATCCTGGGGTGAAGACATCATACAGAAAGGAAGATTTTCTTGCCCTTCCTACCTCTGCTTTCTGACAGATGTCCTGCCCACTGACAGACATGGATCACTCTGGTTTCATCCAACCAAACCCATAGCAGTCCATGGCTGTCTGAACCCCATTTGTTTGACACCCGAGTCTCTCCGAAAAGAACTGATTTGGCTCAGGACTTGGCTGAATCTGATGCACAGATTATAAACAACGGCATTTGGACACAGTGGTCCAAGATCTGTTAAAATAGGGCACACAAAGCATCTCCATAATCACACAATCATGCAGTGGATAAACAAATGGATGAATCACTAATAAGTATTTTGTTGTAAGAAAGTAGTATGTATTATTTTCCCTAACTGTAGAAGAATGTAAAAGAAATGTCCAAATTCAATATCTTTCCCTTTAAAATAAATCTTTAGAGTCTCTCCCCCCCCCCCCCATACACGCTGCTAAATATATTTTATAATGGGGAGAAGAGAAAACATTCAAAATATGGGTTGACTTCACTTGGATATCCTTACTTAGTATATAGAAATGACGTCAAACACAACATTCTTAATTAGTTTCATTAATTATAGTAGTGCCAAACAGCAATGAGGACTTTAAAGTCTTGAGACTTCTAATTCCAGTGACATTTTACTCACCAAAGCACAAATCCTGCTATAGGAGATAGATAATATTCTTTGGAGAAAGCACTTGGTCTTCACTTAATTGAAACTGTCTTCCAAACGAGAGAGAGAGCCTACATTATACAGCACAATAGCTCATCTGACTTTCTGGAAGAGTGCTGTATTACCTGAATATTATACTAATGTAGCCCTATAGAGCTAATACTTATTGATCCACAGCACCTCTGTTGCTAGGAAAGAGAACTATCAGTCAGTGAGTGATGGGAGTTTGTGAAGGCATATCGTCTCATTTATACCCTGGCTTTGATCAATTTGGAGACAATTTAAAACTTTAGCGCTATTCTGTTATATTACTTACTAAGGCCACATCTACACCAGGCATTTAAAGCACTATTAGACCACTTTCAAAGCCATGGCTTCCCCCAAAGATCCTGTAGTTTGTTAAGAGTGCCGAGAGTTGTTAGGGGATGCATTTTTCATACAGTCATGTGACTTGGATGTGTTTCATTAAAACAGCAGCAGCAGCAGCAGCACAAACCCACCCATGTTATACACTCATGGGGTCTGAAAACCAAGATCTCATTCCTAATCAGTCACCTCCAGTTCAGACCCTGTAGGTGTATATTCCAAGTTCCTATATTTTGCCCCAGTTTACATCACTTAACACTTGCTTACACATCTGCCATTCGCCCAGTTTGGGCAGATCCTTTTGGAGCCTTGTGTTTTTGTCGCCCAGAACAGTTTGGTGTCATCAGCAAACTTGGCCAGCTCATTGTGCATCCCTGTCTTGAGATCATTCATGAACAAGTTTAAAATCATAGGTCCCAGTATGGGGCGCCACTCCTTTACATCCTTCCACTGTGAAAAGTACCCCTTTAATCCTATTCTCTGATTCCTGTTCTTTAACCAGTTATGTACACTTGCCTGGTGGGTACTCTCCACCAAACACAGTGGGACATACTTTTGGGCATGCATAGGTTTGTTGTCTCAGTGTTGCTCTACAGGTACATAATAAGATTCAAAGGCTTGAGCAAAGCAATCCAGACCTTGAAAGGTCCCTGGATGGAAGACCCAGCAGATGAACCTTGGTGAGCCACTAAGTTGTTGTTGGCATCTGTCTGTCTTGGAAGGCAATGGAGGAATGTGCCTTTGGGGGTGAAGTCAACCTGCTGGAAGGCCACAGCACCTACTGTGACTGTAGAGACTGATACAGGAAAGATATGTCTTCTTGTAGCTGGGCAGATGAAGATGTCTGGTTGTGCTGCTGCACATGCTCTATGGTGTTTCTTCTCTCTGTGCTCCTCCCTGCAGTCATTCCTCCTCTGGTCACTGCTGTGGACACATGACCTGACTGTCTGTCTCCAGGTACTGCTGTCATCTGCAAGGGATTCCCACATGGCGGTGCTGATTTTGCCAGCTTTCATGCTGCATTTGGGATATGTTTGTTTGTTTGTTTGTTGGGGCAGGAAGTTGTTACTGTGGTTGCTGTTGCTTTTTTGCATCTTTATTTTAGATCTTGTGATTTATGTGACAATTGTTTAGTTTGATTGTATATTTTTCCATGCTTTATTTATTGTTTATGACTACTTTTGTTATGTTATGTATTTTGTCATGTTGTAAGCCAACTTGAGCATGGCTTCAACTGTGGAAAGATGACATACAACTAAAATTATGCATGCATGTATGTATGTATGTATGTATGATCTGTGTGTAAATGCAAACTGATGTGGAAAAGCTTAACACTGGAAAAATGAGAAACCAAAACAGACATCACAAGCATTTCAACTTGGAGGTTATCGCTTCAGGGACTTGTTTGAGGGATTTGATCTTTTGTTTATTTGTAACAAGCAAGCCTTCATTTCTTTCCACCTTGCATCTGCTGCATTTTGTGCCCGGCAAGGGCTCCACTTGACTTACTTGGAAGTTATAAAGATGCTGTCCAGCTGAGAACGCACACTGGGTAGTTTAATGAGGATGGAACTCAGCAAGGGCACTTGAAAATCCCAGAAATGTTCTGTGGCGACAATATTTTACACGAGGCAGTCACTTTCCAAGTGCATAATGAACTTTGGAGGCATTAGAATGCCAGTGTCCTATAACTTGCTAATGGAAAGAAGGGTTGGATGTTTCAGATTTAAAAATAGCACCACAAACAGGGCCCGTGTTGCAGAGGAATGAGACTTTGAACTCATCCACTTCCTCCCTCTGTGTTTTCCTTCCTTAGGCTGCCACTCTTAACCTTAACCTTGTTTTACACTTCACATGGAAGAAACTGACAAGAGCTGAGAAGAGCTTTATTTAAATTCTCTTAGAAAGGCTCTTCTCCATCCCTCTCCTCTCCTCTCCTCCTCCCTTAGATATTAGTAGTTGATTTCTGAACATGTGAGTTTTCTCCAACATGGACTTGCTCCATGAGCAAAAAATACTTCACTCTCAGATTGAGTTGCTTAGTCATGCACCGTCAGAAATTAGAGTTGTTCAAGTTTCTAAATTCAAATACAATTCTTAACCCAGTGGATTGACTCCACAGCAGTACTACCTCTAAATACAGCCCAACTGTGTTATATCTAATATAGTCTACAAGATATGTTTGTGATGTGTGATGTTCTGCTTTACCCAAAGCTCTTCTTTATCCATTAGGATCAACAACAAAAAGTAACCATTACAAACTAATATACTACATACTTTTGGCATATAAAAACAATCTGACAGAATTAAAAGCAAACCGTATATCTCTACTTATTTCCAAAACAAAACTATCCAAACACAAACAGCGTATACTGACAAAATATGAACAATATGAACAGATTATAAATCACAAAGTATCATAGGACCCAAATGTGTTTCAACCTTGGGCTTCCTCAGCAGTCTCTGTACTATGTAGATAAAAACTGTTAGGCATAAAAGCAAGTGTGACTTTACAAACAATAAGCCAATTTTTATATATACAAATCAAAAGTAATCACCAATTTGGATTGCTAGCAAGAATACTTATCCAGCCTTTGAATGCCACATACAAATATGTGCATGTATTGCACAGTCAAGTGGGATCTTTAAAATTGAGAGATGTCTTTCCAAATGGAGCAAGTATCTTAAGTTAGTTTGCCCGGAGAGCCATCAAACATCACTGTACATCCCTGGACTCTGATGTGGTTCCTAATTCATTAGGAGGAGGGTAGGTCAGCATTCCTGCCTCCCTGTTGTATATTTTACTGCTATTTGCTTCCTGGCTCTGTGGCCTACAAGATAACTCCAAGGTACAAGGAACAGCATAGGTTCTGAAGTGCCTACGAGAAAGGTTATCTTCTATCAAAGATTGGAAACCTGTGTCACTCCAGACACTTTCAGATTACAACTTCCATCACCTCCAGCCAGCATGGCCAATGATCAGGGATGATGGGTGTTGTAAGGGTCACAGATTGCCAACTCCTTCTTACATACTTTGGCCTTGATTTGTGGCATCCACGCAAAAAAAAAAAAATTGGCATACATGGGTCTCCTTAGCCACTGTGCAATTTTGGCCAGATGCTAAGAAAGCAGTCGTGGGAGGTTCATCATTCTTCACCCTGAAAAAATTATTTGAATCAATAATTGTGGTAGAGAGGTCACCAGTCATTATTGCATACTTCCAATAACAATTATGAATATTTGACAGCAACTGAAAATAGAGGCATCTAAAAAAGCAAATTATGATGCACAGGCTCTCCGTTTATCTTTGCTGGAGTGAACCTGATTCAAATTCAACATTCTCCATAATTCAGTATACTTTTTTATTTTTAAAGAAATGTAACTCATTTGACGGTAGCTGTCAAGGGCCAAAGGAGTTGCTTCTTGAACTTTATTAACTTTAACAGCTTCATCAGGTGGCATGCTACAAAGATGGCAACAGAGGAGGCGATAAGAGAATATTCATTTGGGGAAAGAAGAGCAGGGATGTATATATTACTTGACTTCAAAGCTTCCATCGAGAAGGAAAAACATGGCTTTAATTCAAAGTTTTCTGAGTAAGAAAGAAAAGTGTGGGAAGAAGGTAGTCTTGGGCCTTGACAAGATGCATCAGATTATGTCACTGAAGCTAAAAGCAAAGTGTTAAAGAAGCAAATCATTTCATGCAAAATTGCTTCCAAATTGCCCTAACAATTCTGAGGCTACAATCCTATGCTCCTTGACCTCTAAATATCGTCCATGGAACAAAACTGGACTTAATTCTGATGGAATTAAAAGCAGACCATATATATCTACTTATTTCCAAAGTAAAAGAATCCAAACACAAAGAGCATATACTGACAAAATATTAACAATATTAACAGATTATAAATCACAAAGTATCATAGGACCCAAATGTGTTTCAATCTTGGTCTTCCTCAGTGGTCTCTGTATTCTGTACTCTGTAGATAAAAACTGTTAGGCATAAAAGCAAGTGACTTTACAAACAATAAGCTAGCTTATATATATACATAGGGTGATGCTGGAAATCACTTTTGTAACTTTACTGTTCATAATAATTATCACTTGAAGTCCACACAAAAGAGTTGACTAGATTTTAAATCAGTATGTATAATTCAGCCCTCTCTTCTGCTTTTGGGGTGGAGATCCTTATTGCCCATTCAAGTTGTGAAATCAGAATACTGCAGCAACAGTAAAAGCCACACACCAGGAAGTATTCTTTGACAGACCTTAGAGAACACTGACCACATTGTATCCACTTAGATGCAAGCAAGCAGAAGTCTTCTTCTTTGGCGATCACTCGTAGCTGAGTATGATTGTCTTCCATGAACACGGTCTTAACAGTGAGTCTGTAAGTGACTGTGGAGGCCAATTCTGGATCCACACGTCCTTCCACAGTAGGGACATAGATTTCCAGGTGGGAGTTGATCAAAGTGATAGTTTGCCAAATGTGCCTACCTCTTAGCACATTTGTCCCTTTCGTCCTGAGTTCAAGCGCCTTTGGTAAAGGCTGTTCTCCAGTTGGAGCACTCGCACTGTCTTCCCAAGTGATATGTAAAACATTTTGGAGACACCATTGATGGAATCTTTCAAGGAGTTGGAGATGGTGTTTATAAGTGGTCCATGATTCACAAGTGTACAGTAAGGTTGGTAGTACAATAGCTTTGTAAACAAGCATTTTGGTTTCCCTGTGAATGTTCTGGTCCTCAAACACTCTGCACTTCATTCGGGAGAAAGCTGCACTCACAGAGCTCAGGCGATGCTAGATTTTGGCATCAATGTCGGCCCTTGAACAGATAGCTGCCCAGGTAGGAGAAGTGATTGACATTTTCCAATGTTACACCATTAAGATGGACTTGAGGCACTGCAGATGGGTTGTTTTGTGCTTGTTGGTGCAGCACTTTGGTTTTTTGAATTTGAACAATAGGCCAAGCTTTTCGTAAGCTTCTGTAAAGCAATTTAGATGGTTTGGAGGTCATCCTCTGAGTGTGCACACACTATGGTGTCATCAGAATATTGAAGCTCTATGACAGAAGTTTTGGTAACCTTGCTCTTTGCTTTCAGCCTACTCAAGTTAAAGAGCTTTCCATCTGTTCAATATATGATTTCTACCCTGGTGGGGAGTTTCCCTTTGACAATGTGTAGGATCATGGCCATGAAAATAATAAATAGAGTTGGGCTGAAAACACATCCCTGTTTAACAGCTGGTCTCACTGTGAATGAGAGTCATTGCTATCTGTGATTGTTGCTGTTATATTATCATGGAGGAGCCAAAGGATGTTCACAAATTTATCTGGGCAGCCGACTTTCAGGACGACAGTCCACAGGACATTACGATTTACAGTGTCGAGGCAAACAGAAGTACAACCATAGTGGCCCAAGAAGGGCTAAATAATGTTTTGTCTTTTATTTGGAAGCTCCAGCAATAATTAGGAGAGTGTTGCTCCTCTGTGCTGCGGCCTCAAGGAGTGAGTGTTCCACAATTATAAGGAAAAGAAGCCAAGGGAAGAAAGGGAAGCCCCTGTAACAGAGAGGCTTTTGTTTTGAGCTAAATCTCCGTGCCCTGTCTATCTGCTGCTTGCTGTGGAAATGAATTAATGAACTATTGTTGTCTATTCCTTCCAGATTTTGACCTTTTCATCTAAGCTGTTTTATTATTTGTGTGTGTGTGTGTAAGCTAAGACAAGGAGAATGGCCCCTGTCCTTAAATATGCTGGTAATGCTTTTTATCTGTAAGGTCTGCCCATCAGGGAAGATGGTGTAGGAATTTGGAATCCGCCAATATGGCTAGCTTCTCACCTTCTAGTAGGGTTGCCTAAGATACAGGACAAAGCACCACCTTTCAGAAATTCCCACCGAACGTATGGTAGCCCTACTTCTAGGCAGTAGTGGATTGTGAGGGGGGCAGTTGTGCTTACCTGACCTCTCAGCTGCTGGGTTTCTGCTGCTTTCTGGGAATGGGGGGGGCAAGGTGGCAGGGAGGCTGGTGCTGTGATCTGGATCTTCAATCCCTTGACTGCCTTTGCAAATCCTTCTTTACCCTCGTGTTAATATCAGCTCTTCTGCTCTTCCCAAGCAAATGCACCAAGAAAGCTGAAGCTGGGGGCGGGGGTGGAGATCTCTTTCCAGGTGACAGTTGAACAAAATGGCTGCACATAACAAAAATAAATCAGCAAATGATGTTGCACTGGGCAGCCAAGCCAGATCACCTAGTGGTAGGCCTAGCAGCATCAAGGACTCTCTTGTTCTAGCCTCTTTTTGGCAGAAATGGTACAGGAAGGAAAGGAGGAGAAGGGAGTTAGAGATATGAATGAATGTGAGCAAATGCATGAATAGCTAGGAGAAGCATAGCTGGTGGCCTAGTCCAGGGGTGAGCAGCACCTAGATCGGTAAAGGTAAAGGGACCCCTGACCATTAGGTCCAGTCACGGATGACTCTGGGGTTGCGGCGCTCATCTTGCTTTATTGGCTGAGGGAGCCGGTGTACAGCTTCCGGGTCATGTGGCCAGCATGACTAAGCTGCTTCTGGCGAACCAGAGCAGCGCACGGAAACCCTGTTTACCTTCCCGCCGGAGCGGTACCTATTTATCTACTTGCACTTTGATGTGCTTTCGAACTGCTAGGTGGGCAGCAGCAGGGACCAAGCAACGGGAGCTCCCCGTCGCAGGGATTTGAACCAACCTTCTGATCGACAAGCCCTAGGCTCTGTGGTTTAACCCACAGCGCCACCCGCGTCTCTACATAGATCGGTATCTCTGTGCAAGGGTTTCAGGCTTGCAATTGTTTAACAATAGCAAAAAGGAAATGCCTTTTCCCACCCATATTAATGAAAGCTAAATAGGGGCTGAATTCAAAGTCGTGCTAAGAAGATTGCTCTGTCAGCACAAGCACTGCATTAATGCTTGCCTGGTAGAACTATCTCCCTTCTTCTGTGGGATCTTCAGACCTCTTGGAGCTGATTTAGAAGGCAGGCACCGGGGGCGGGAATTAAGGGAATCCCCAATACACTAAGGGAGCTCTGTGCACTGGCTCCCACTAGCTATTTAGTTGAATCTGGCCCTAGGACTGGACTTTGGTATGAAATGACCTTGTTCTCATTTCTGGTATTGAAAACAATTTCTTGGGCTCAGTATGTGCTCAGAGGCACCCTGTCCATGGGCACTAGCAATATGTCTTTTGCATCTGGCTCTCAATGGTAGCTCCTGGGGTCCTGATGAAATAAATAAACAAACTAGTTCAGAGAAGCCTGAACTCCACCCCTGGACTAGTTAGTTTTTCCACCATTTCCCCAGAAGCCTACAGTGAAATTCTTTATTCTAAAGTTTATGAAATGTGTAAATTGCAATTTTTGTACTCAATTAACTAACAGCATACAGGGTTTTCCCCCCTCCAAGACTGGAATAAATGCAATAGAAAAAAGTTTTTTTTTTAAAAAAAAAAAATAACTAACTCAGTAGGTGTTTTCAGAGAGAAAAGGTGCTATAAAAATAACTTTGATTATTTCGGTTGCTTTGCTCTTGTTTGAAGGTATTATTAATGTTCATGATATTTATGTGTTGACATCTGCACATATGGCAGGTGTTTGAAGTTTATTAAGACAGCTGCACAACACACTTTTTTTTTTTACTACCTCCAGCTAGAGGCCTAAAGATCACAAATCATTTATTTTTAATATCATTTTAATTTATTACCAAGATGTCACCTGGATCTTTGAAACTGGAGGAAGGGGCCCCATAATTCTCTCTCTCTCTCTCTCTCTGTTTCGGAAATGGCAAAGTTCTCATACCTTCAGGGTTGTGGCATCTTGTAAAATATTCAAAGTCCCAAGTTCCTTCTCTGTCATCTTCTTTTCCAGATGTTACAGATGTGTCCTGAAACTAATAGTAAAGTGGGAGTGCAACGACAAAACTAACTTGATGGCCATCTGCTATTTGCCAGTGCAGCAATACAAATGAGGTTTTTGAAGACTCAACAGAGAAAAAGAAATGTAGGCAAAGGTTTAAAAGCCCCAGCCTACCAGGACAATGGAAAAATATGAAGTTAATATGTCTGAGAATACCCAAAGTAAGTTATCTCCACAAATGGCCTACTCTTATTAAGGTAATCTAGGTGTCTGCTAGCAATTCTTGGTGTTTTACACACACACACACACACACACACACACACACACACACACACACACATTAATTTAATAGATTAAGGATCTGAGAAAAATAATTTAATTTAATTTCCAATAATTAAAAAATGCAAAGAAAAATATGTTTTGTTTTGTTTTGTTTTACATTTTGGCCTCTAGTTAAGAACAGTTTGTAAAATCTAATTTCTGATTGAAAATCTAATTTCTAACATTCAATCAATGTGGCTGTTTCACAGGGTAAATGGAATTTCAAGAACTCTTTTGTGTTTCTCTTGTGAAAATGCGGTCGGCTAATACTCTGGAATATATTTTTGTGTAACGGCATTAGCACACCCAGATGACCCATACATTTGCCTTTAAAGAACAGGCCAGTCCCATACATACTTTCTCAGAATTAAGTCCCACTTGATTTAGTAGAGCTTATTCAAAGGTATGTATGTGCAGAATTGCAGCCTGGGAATCAGTTTACACTTACCAAATGAACTACTAATTTGTGTGTCATTATTTCCACAGACAGAGGCCCTGCTCCCATAAGTGAGAACTAGGCATGGGACCTGACTGTGGACTTCTTTGTAGGATCAAGTTCATCAAGTGCCACAGGTAATATACCAAGTGTCTGTCACCAGGTTAGCAGATAGTGCAGAGCCTCAGCAATATTGGCCTTGGAGCTGGCTCTATTATTTGGCAGAGTACAAAACAATTACAACATGTTGGAAGACAGAGCTATGTGTCATGCCCTATCTGAATGCACCCAACCTCATTCTTCTCTTTGGTATAGTGGAAGGTGTTGTTCTAACTTCAGAATTGAAGTAATATTCAGTTACCAGCCCAGTTGGCTTCTACATGTGGAGGAATGGAAACTATCAGCTTGTCCTTCACCTCAAAGAGCAGCCAGGGGAGAAGGAAAGCTAACCGGCACCCAGTGCGGGGTGTCGGGGGCGGGGCAAACCACCCAGAGGCTCATGCGCATGCACTGCATGTGCGCCGCATGTGCGGCACCAATACATATGGTCACGCGCATGCGCCACACGTAGCAGCACCGCACATGCAGCACTGGACGGTTTGCCAATGGCGCCGCTTGAGCGCCGTACGGAAGGTTGTGGGATCCTCCGCACACGGCTGCAGAGGTGCAATGGTGGCGGTTCATGCCACCATCACCCGGGGTGTGTGTTGGGAAACTGTGTACGTGCAGCTACTCACACAGAGTCAGTTAAGATTTGGCAGACAGCCAGAAGGCAATCTGAAGGAGTAAGTCTGCCTGGAGATAACAGAAGCGTGGAGACAGCTCCCTGACTGGTCAAGCTCTCTCAAGGGAGTGATAATTAATGGCCTACTAACTGGGAGTTCAGAGTTCCGTGGTTCAGTGTGTCAGTGAGTGTAGGAGTTGTGAGTCATGTCAGAGAGAGCTAGCAAAAGATCAGTGTTCCGTTCCTGTAAATAGTCCACTGTATATAATAAACACCTAACTACAAGTTCCTGGTTCCTGCTTTGTCTATCCTGTCTGCAGCCAAGTTGCCAATTGCTTCTGTGGATTCTGCGTGTACTCTGCTAGGTCTGGCTAAGGTCCTGCAACTAGTCAGCAAGTTGTGAAACACCAAATAGGTTTTACCAATAGGGTGGCAGGGTGAGCCCTCCACAGGGTGCTTTCTTGTCACTCCCCTTAGAGATGGCACCTGAGATGGACCACCACTGAGAGCAGCATGTCAGACTTAGATGGTAACTAACTTCCAGTGGATTATGACAGTTGTGCTTGAATTCTGAGGCACCAGAACCAAACCTGTAGGAAGTGACCTGGTGCTGGGGATTTTGCCATCCTTATAAAAACATAGGATGCTGTGAGTCGGACCATTGGTCGATGTAGCTCAGTACTGAGTAGCAGTAGCTTTCAAGAATCTCAGACAGGAGATTCTCCCAGCCCTGCTTGAAGATACCAAGGATTGAACCTGGGACCTTGTGCATGCAAGGCAGTTACTTTGTTACTGAGCTAGGGCTCTATTTTTTTTTACTTTCAAGTACAGTGGTACCTTGGTTCTCAAACACCCCAAACCCGGATGTAAGTGTTCCAGTTTTTGAACATTTTTCGGAAGCCAAACGTCAAAAGTCAAATGGACTTCTGGAATGGATTAAGTTTGGTGTTTTTGTTGTTGCTATTTATTTTTTGTTTTTGAGGCTTTTTCGGTTAATTGGTTTTTGTGACTGTGTGGAACCCAGTTCAGCTACTGATTGATTGATTGATTGAATGACTGCCGAAATGGATAAAAGCCCCCCATCCAAACAATGACTATTATCAGTGCAGATAATAATAATAATAATTTTTATCATCTACAATACTGTTTTATTCATTTTATAGTACAGTACATTGATTATTGTTTTCATTTTATTGATCAATGGTCTCGTTAGATATTAAAATTCATGTTAACTTGCAGTTTTAGGGGTTGTTTTTAAAAGTCTGGGACAGATCAATCCATTTTGCATTACTTTCTATAGGAAAGCGCTCTTCGGTTTTAGAATGCTTTGGTTTTGGAACAGACTTCCAGAACGGATTAAGTTGGAGAACCAAGGTACCACTGTAACTGAGGAGAAAGGCAGTGAACTGATGTATACTGGAAACAATGAAGCTGTGCTAGGTTGTTCTAGTTCTGATATGAGAATTGTGGGCTCATTACTGGAGCAGTAGTCAGAAGAAAAGCATGTAAATTGTTTGGGGCTAATAAGAGCTGCTGCATGTTTGGTTAAATGGCAAATTCTGTTAATTATGTGGAACAGAACAATGTATCTATGAACATGCATATGAACAGGCACACTGAAGAATTTATTTCTGCTTATTTCTTTTTTAACACTAACAGCACATACTGTTCTACAAGCAAAGCACTCTCATGCTTATTAATTTGAGGAGAACAGAGGACTTGAAAGAAATATTTTTAAGTTGCTGCTTTCCCGTTTTTAAAGGTCTACAAAAACAGCAGAAACCTCATCTCTAATAGCCATTGTCAGCACTACTGTGATAGTTGCTTGAAAACCAAAGGCCTAAAAATCACAGAAGTATTTTATAATTATTACTGCAACTTAACTTTCACATAGCATCTTCTGAGTATTCAGAGAACTTCATATGCTATTTCTGTAAGCTTTACAAAAGCTTGATGTAAGGCGCACCAGCAATTTTACCCCCTGTATTATTTAATCCATTTCATTTATGAAGCGCTTCACTGGAAACATCCCAAAGTGATAAAGAATACAAATTTCAGTGGAAACTTCACACACACACACACACACACACACACACACACACACACTTCTTGCTGCCCCTAGCAGCCATTTTGTGCTGGTAGCCATAGCACTTTTATCAATATTTGAATGCTGGTGGGCTTTCTGGGAGGAATCGTGGTGGCCTAGAGGTCTCCTGTCAACAGCTCATTGACAGAGATAATTATGTGGTGATTAACAATAACCAAGCCGTATATCTTGGTTATTGCCTCATCTCCAGTGGAAAGGAGATAATGGGGATTAACTTCTGATGCTCTGAAAGACTGCTTTTCCACCCCAGGGACTATGAAACCTTCGGGGGACCCATATGGAGGGGTTGAGTGACTGAGAGCAGAAGAAACACAACCTTGCCCAAACGCTACTCGCTCATAGCCTATTGCCTTAGCCCCCACACTATATTCACTATTCCTGCACAAGGCCCACTGGAATTAATGGGTGCTGTGTGAGAACACAGTGTCCATAATAGAGGCAGGAGATCCTTCCAAAGGACTATACCCTAAGTATTATCTGCATAAAGATGTTATTTTTTCTTATTTGACAACATCGTATGTGATCACATACAGACCCCAAGTCAATTTAGAAAAGCTTGGAAAAGTTAGGGGTTTCTATTAAAAAAAAAAATCTTTAAAAACAGTTTTCAAGTATAAATGTGGCACCTTCCACACTGCCAGAAAGTCTCATTTTGGCACATGTTATCTCTAATACTTGCTGACACCTGCACCATACACTGCAGCAGTCCTGATGAATCTGTTTACAGAGCTCAGCAGCACTCCTTTAATAACCAATTCAAGGGAGCTGGCTTTTGGAGGCTAGAAATATACTGAGTGTTTTTGCAAAAAGAAAAAACCTTACTCCATATTGGAGATGAAAAGCAAGTGCCTTGATATCCCCCTCTCCCTTAAAGCTTGGAACAACCTGTTTTCAGGGCATGCAAATGACTCACTGTACAGCAATGTTCTCATTTCTGAAAATCTACAGCAATCAGCGTGTACCTTCTGTGCTGTCTTTCTATCTGATTCCTTTGTTAGAACAGGGATGTCTTTAGCTAGGGAAGTGGATACAGAGTCCCCGTGCCCTGCACTTAAATTGTTAGGCAAAGATGAATCAAGAGAAGTATCACACAGGAACCCCCGAATCCTCTCAGAATGAAACCATTCCACTCAGAGCCTTTCTCTATAATATGAGAGGTAAGAAGTCATTCTACAAAAGAGGCTTTTTTCCATTTAGGAAGAGTGGTTATTACTAAAGTCTCAATTTGCTGAATTTCAACAAGAGCCCCCCCCTTTATAGAAATAATATTCACTTTGCTTTCAGTGCTATGATGAGGTTTCTTCAATTTCACAGAAGGTTAAACAAAAACATTGACAGAAATGCCAGAAGGAAGTCTAAGATGGCAGCAAAGCCGAGAGAGCTTAGGCTACTTTCTACAGAGGAATCTACATCCATGTTAAATTCCATGTTGGCACTTCAGTTCAGATGCTGTTCACATGCCTCCTGATGGTTACAAACATTTCCATCATTTCTCTGTAAATACTGCATAGCAGAGAGTACAGATTGGCAAATCTGTCAATTTCGATTATGCATTTTTCCAGCCTGAAGTTTAGTTCTCCACATTTCTGCATCCATTGGCAAGGAAGTCCTCGTGAAAATTCACTACCACTTTTGTGCCAATTGCTCCTCATATGCACATTTTTGTAAAACATTTTCCCCCAATGGAGCACAATTTTAAATCTTATTTCAGCAATGTATGCACTTTACTCTAGGACAGTGATGACCAAACTTGGCCCTCCAGCTGTTTTGGGACTACAATTCCCATCATCCCTGACCACTGGTCCTGATGGGAGGGCCAAGTTTGGCCATAACTGCTCCAGGATATGCATTTTTGCACAAACGACTTGACTGGAGAAATGCTTTGCAAAATTCAGAAAAGTGCAAATTTTGCAGGATGGCTGTGTTTCAAATCATGCATTGTTCTGAAAAGTGCAGGTTGCATAGGTTGCTCTTTAAATGCAATTTGAATCAATTCCCATCCCCAGTGAGAGAGATCCAACTTTCAGGAGACCATCTCTTCTTATATCAGCTCTCATGAAGCATGAAGCAACAAATATAACAAAAACCCTTCTAGCAGAGAGAAATTTTTGGCCAACAATCATAACCTTGGTTTGAAATAAATACTAATTCTTGGTGGTACTCCAACAATAATGCTCTAATTGTAGCCTTTAAAGGCAAATTTGGTCACTTGGTCCTCCAAATCCCATTTAATTAGTACTTTAGGACTGAGTCCAAAAGAATAACTGAATGAATCAGAGTGATTGAATCACTGCATGTTCTATAGACTTTCATCAAAGCATGGGTATTCTAAATGGAAAGGTCTCTAAAATTTCCAGGGACAGTTCCCATACTTTGATTATGCATAGCTGTATCTAAGGTGTGGGCAGTTGTGTGCATTTGTTAAGCATAATTTGAATTTATTATTACTACTGTTATTATTTATTAAATTTCCATACTGCTCTTCATCCAAAGACCACAGGACAATTTACAATATAAAAACACAAAAATACATACCATAATAACAAAAATAACACACACACACACCAGTTTAAAAGACCACAAATTGTTTAATTAGCCAAAGTCCTGGGAGAAGAGAATTATGCATATCAAATGATATAATTTGATGCATGCATATCTACAGATTAGTTATTTCCCTGGACTAATTTGTTGGTGTATATGCTTAGTTCCTGGAAACAGTTAAAATCCTGCTGTCAAAAACTGCACTTATATTCATGTCTGTGCATTTTTTCAGATATGATTGACAAGGACTTTTAAGAAAATTGTACTTGCAAATCATATTAACTACATTACAACTGGGGCAGACTAAGTCTGCAGGGGTAAAAATTGCAGACACATCTCTTTCACTTTTCTGCCAGGAAAAAAAAAATACACACACTATTCTATCATTTGTAAAAGTCATTCATTTTTAATGCAAGATGACAAACTGCATATTTATGGCATCAATGCTGATATATTAGATTAGAAAAAAGCAGGCACCAGGGTTTTTCTGTGTGCTCAATATTGTGTTTTTTTTCCCTGGGATGGTGATGATTGGTATGAAACTTTATAGGGGAGGAAGTAGTGCAATGAATCAAGTAGCTACTAAAAGGAAATGGCCAACCATATGCCCACAGGAAGCATGAGAGCATGGGTCCAACAGCATTCTCCCTATCTTTGATTCCTAACATCTGGTACTCACAGGCATACTGCCTCCATCAAGAGATGTGGTATACTGACATTACCCAGAGTCATATAATAGTTAAGTTCTCGACATAGAAATTAGTGAAAGGCCATCATATTTTTAAGGCAAATAGTGGTGAAACTGCATGCTCCAGCACCGGCACCGGGGGCGGGGTGCAGGTGGGGGTGTGGCTGGCATGCATCCTGGGGGCGTGGCATGTGTTCTGGGGGTGTGGCATGCTGCCCACAGAGCATGGCGTGCATCCTGGGGGGCGTGGAGTGCATTCTGGGGGCATGGCACCTGGTGCAGGGGGGAAGCACATGCCGTGGAGGGCAGCCACGATGGTACCCCCTCCCGATGGTGATGGCGGCAATGCACTCCCCCTGCCCCCATTCCTCTGCCAGTGAGGGCAAGTGTTGCCAGTGAGATGCTCTCAAGTCCAATGGCTCCCTTGACCACTTTTCCTAGTGCGCATAAAACCTCTGAACCACCATATTGGAAGGATTTGCTGCTGATTTAGTCAGAAAGAATCACGCAATCAAGCCCCACCAAACTGGTTGCACTTTTTGTTAGTATACTGCAGTCATATGGTACAGCACAATGGAGAAGTGTCTTGTATGTAACTGGCATGTATGGAGTGGACCTGAATATTCTGGAGGAAGAAGAAGAGGAGGAGGAGGAGGAAGAGGAGGAGAAGTGGCATAGCTTTGAAAAGAGTTGGTCAGATTTGGGAAATGAGGCTTTCAGTGGCTATGAGTTTTAGCTTCCATGCTTCAAAGAATGTTTGCCCCTGAGTTCCAGAACATCTGAAAAATACGCCTTTTCCCAATCAGTAGAAAGCCATGGCAGAAAAATCAGCTTTATTTCTTACTGCAGTAAGAACAAAGGTGTCCCAATGGATAATTCCAAAAGCTGGACAGAAATACAAGAATTAAAGGCATATCTATCTATCATCTATCTATATCTATCTATATCTATCTATCATCTATCTATCTATCTATCTATCTATCATCTATCTATCATCTATCTATATCTATTTATCTATTTATCTATCTATCTATCTATCTATCTATCTATCATCTATCTATCTATCATCTATCTATCATCTATATCTGAATACATGTTGCCCTCGTGCCCATATCATTTCTGCAATATTATTGGTTACAGCAACACATGAATAGCCCATGGCCCTTTACCTGGCCTTCCAATTGGACACCTCACAGTTGGAGCTTTTTTCTACCTAAAACTCCCTATACCTTATCAGGGTTTCTTCTTCATTCATCTTTCCAGCTGGCTCTGTTCATCTAATTGACTCTGTCCTAGCCGCTCCTTGACACTGGTATGCATTCCTAAACTCTGTTACTGGGGACCTAAGAGTGCTATGTGCTCTATTTACTTATGCATGCTCTGGTTATCTCCCGCTTGGACTACTGCAATGCACTCTACGTGGGGCTACCTTTGAAGGTGACTCGGAAACTACAACTAATCCAGAATGCGGCAGCTAGACTGGTGACTGGGGGTGGCCGCCGAGACCATATAACACCCGTCTTGAAAGACCTACATTGGCTCCCAGTACGTTTCCGAGCACAATTCAAAGTGTTGGTGCTGACCTTTAAAGCCCTAAACGGCCTCGGTCCAGTATACCTGAAGGAGCGTCTCCACCCCCATCATTCTGCCCGGACGCTGAGGTCCAGCACCGAGGGCCTTCTGGCGGTTCCCTCATTGCGAGAAGCAAAGCTACAGGGAACCAGGCAGAGGGCCTTCTCGGTAGTGGCGCCCGCCCTGTGGAACGCCCTTCCAGCAGATGTCAAAG
Source organism: Podarcis filfolensis (assembly GCF_964270895.1). Taxonomy (NCBI): domain Eukaryota; kingdom Metazoa; phylum Chordata; class Lepidosauria; order Squamata; family Lacertidae; genus Podarcis; species Podarcis filfolensis. The sequence goes on along the minus strand of NC_139607.1, from coordinate 35,260,054 downwards.
CGATAAACAACTACCTGACATTCAGAAGACATCTTAAGGCAGCCCTGTTCAGGGAAGTTTTTAACGTGTGATATTTTACTGTATTTTTGGTTTTTATGGAGGCCGCCCAGAGTGGCTGGGGAGGCCCAGCCAGATGGGCGGGGTATAAATAATAAATTATTATTATTATTATTATTATGCTGCTTTGGTTAACTGAAAAGCAATAGAATCAGAGGAACAGAAGTACAGAGAAAAACATACAATACAGAAAGGCACATTCTAAATTGGCCATAGGGGTTACCTGTTTGGCTACATGGCCACATAACCACAGAATGTCTATCTTTATGACCCTCTGCTTGCGAACTTTCTAGAAGCCACTGCTAGAGAGAGTCTTGATCTTGATGGACCTGCGTCCATAGACCTGTGTCCTGTTGTAGTCCAGATTTTGTATACAATATCACCCTCCTCAGACGTCATTAGTGCATGCTAAGAAAACACTTGGGGTGGGGAAAGGTGGGGAGCACACTTGCCTTCAGGATTCTACATTGCATAGGCAGCTTTCATAATACAAGAGGCTCTCTTCATGAATTGAACAAGGAAGAAGAAGAGTTTGGATTTGATATCCCGCTTTATCACTACCCGAAGGAGTCTCAAAGTGGCTAACATTCTCCTTTCCCTTCCTCCCCAACAACAAACACTCTGTGAGGTGAGTTGGGCTGAGAGACTTCAAAGAAGTGTGACTAGCCCAAGGTCACCCAGCAGCTGCATGTGGAGGAGCGGAGACACGAACCCGGTTCACCAGATTACAAGTCTACCGCTCCTAACCACTACACCACATTGGCTCTCACTGGAGATGAATGATGACAAGGGGCAAAGCTAACACCTTATCTATGCTCTGCCCACATGTGTTACCTTGATGATAAAACCTGAAGAGGGCTTTGGTATGCTTAAAAATGTCATTGCCTGTAACGGACATGGGCTTCATAGCCAGAAGGATGGCAAAATAATGCTATTTTAAAAAATCAGTATGACATATGAACCAATGCATTCCTTTCTTTTCTTTTTCAGCATTAAGAAAAGATGAGCTGAACACGTTGCCACTTTGACTTTATAGCCAAGGGAAAGATTTCTTCAACTTCAAACTGCCGTAAAAGAAAAAGCAATTTCAGCAAAACAATGAGCTTTAAATTCTCATAACAATTTAATACAGTCTCTCTTGCTTCCTCATTTTTCAACAAATTATATAGTGTGTGTGTGTGTGTGTGTGTGTGTGTGTGTGTGTGTAAGAGGCAGACTAATTCTCCCTGCAGCAGTATGCAGTCCTATATAGTTCTCACCAGATCAAAATATAGAAATATAGGCTTACAAATATCAACTACACTGCAGAATTTTAACATGCGAAACTCTGAATGCAAGTCTCCGTGTTAAATGCCATACAAGTTATTTTTAAAAAAATGCTTCCTCTTTGCAGCATTCCTCCAAAAGTCAGAGGGAAAATACTGGTTTTCTTTCTGGAAATCTGACAACTCAGGACAGAGAACGTACAGAGAGCTTAATGCCTGATTCAGATATTATTCCCGTCATTTGGAAGATAGTAATACTCTTGTATGGTGGAATATCCATGCAGGCTCATAAGGATTGAGACCTACTCACTGTAGGTCACTGGCTCAGTACAAGTGGTCAAGAATATGTACCACTGATGCGAAGACTCTCCTTAAAATTTGAATCACATAGGGCAGTATGCAGCTGAATAGTTGTGCTAGCACAACAGTTATCACTAGTGCAATATGTGTTTCCCTCTCTTCCTCCCTTTCTATCCTCAAATCTGTTCTGAAGGTTTGTGGGCAACCCCAGGACAGATTTAGGGAACAAATGGTGATGACAGGGATGGAGGAGAACATTTGCCTTAGGGCTATATTGCATACAACCCATAGTGGCCATTGAAAGGCCATGGGGATTAGGCATTCCCACTGAGTTTTAAAAATAAAAATTTGAACAGCAGACATTTGTTAATGTCACATTCTTAATTCCTGTGCATTGCAGTCTTAAAATGTGATTTTTCAGGATCATATGAAAATCATTAAGAAAAGGAGATGGTAATAAAACTGACTATTCAGCTATCTTTTCTTTTGGGGGAAAAAAGAGAGATGATGAAAGGTAGTGGACTGGGAAATAAATTGTTGTGTCTTTCTGTTCTGCCTTCCAATCTTCCTTTGCAGAGGAAGTCCTGTGAAGTACAGACTTAGGAGCATTGTGTACAATGTTATCAATTTCCCATCATGTCATATCACTAATGTTTTGCATTAGTATTCCTAATAGTCATAGAACGGACAAGTCTTATCCTATTAGTGACCTTCAAATCACATTAGGAAACACCAGCTAGCCCACCATGCTGCAAGACTAATAGAACATGAAAGGAGGTTGCTCCTACAGGAAGACTTTCGAATTCCATTAGTCCAAGGATGGCACAGTTAGAAGTTCTCTTTATGCTCAGTACTGCTACAGGGTTCAAAACACTAGTGTACACTTCAGTTATAGGAAAGTTATAGGAAAGGGGAAATATGGAAACAATTACCCTTAGGTTCTCTGAATCTGTTACCCCAGTTGTGCTATGTCTTAATAAGTTTCCTGCTATTTTGGTTATAGAAAATGTAGTAGAAACTTTCTCATCTCCAGCTAAGCAACTTTGACAAGAATTGCTATTGGAATTTCATTCTCCATACAAACATATTATTATTATTTTACATTCTCACTGATTTCTTAATGGATCCAATGAAGGTATCTTTTGAACAGCAAATAGGGATTGGTGAATCCATTTCTTTTGGTTTCTCTTAGTTGCTTATTTTCAGTGGAGGGAGAACATTTCTGGAGCAGTAAGCTACATATCCAAGTCTTTGGGCCTGTCAACCACTCTTCTGTGCCTCCAGTATCCAGACCTGTGGTGAGTTATTAGAGCCCAAAAGGTAGTTTTCAATTGCTGTATCTCATTGCTGTATTTTAAAACAGGGTTTACATGATTTCAAAAGGAATCCCCAGCTAGTAATCTACATGCTGCATTTTGGACTGGTTGAAGTTTCCGAGTTGCCTTCAAGGGCAGCCCCTTGTAGATCTTGTGCCTTTCTATCATCCAATTGTAAATTAAAGATAACAGTAGAAAAAGAGTTTGTTCAAATGCAGTTGGACAAGGAAATACTGTACTCTGGGTACTCAGAAAAATAGTCCTGCAGAACTATAGAGATTTCCTATGAGGTAAATATTATCTCAGGAAAATAGCCCTAGCTTCTGCAACTCCACTAAACTTAAGGCCCATAAAAAAAAAACAAAAAGCAGTCCTCCAAATTCACCCCCCCCACACACACAATATCATATGGATAATGGATTATGATGTGAAATGGAGGAGGAGATCTTTGCGAAAGCAATATCAAACAGCCTAATTTGTCCATTATTTATTTCAATGGGATGTACTTGACAGCAGGGCTGGGGTGGTGTCCGTTTAATACGGGGAGCAGGTGATTCTTACAGGCTGATGAGTTATTTTTCATCACACATTTTATCGGGATTCACATCAGAGCTATCACAATGGTAATCCATAACACACATTGTACAGCCAGGGCTACCAATACCACCGAAGCTGCATCAATAGCTTGTTACATTCGCCTTCAATGCTCACTCAGTCGGCGAGTGTGGAAATGAGAACCGCAGGGTGAATACTAATAGCTTCTGTCAGGCCTTTCAGGACAAGTGTTTGTCCAACTGTATTGGCTCCTCATTTATTCTTGCTATCACTGCCTATTCATCTCATTCTTAGCTCTGAAGGTGAAAGCCTTGATTCCCCTTCATCAGAACTGACAGCATCACCAAAGCTTCCTCCTCATCAGGCAGGACAAAAAAAAAAGCCCTCCTTTCTTGGAGTGTTCCAATGTTGCCTCTTCAGAAAACAAAAGAGAAACAGGGCCCACTTCAGAGGCCTGACTCTTTGTCTAATGATTTTCATTAGCTAATAGGCAGTTCTTTTCCAGGCTGAATGTCTCCCTACCTCTTCCCGCTCCATTGTCCCTTCTGTGAATTAGCCATGTTGTGATTGTCAGATAAATAAGTGCTTATAATGCTGTTATTTCCACTAGAAAATTTGTGAGTACTGACACAGATGATGATACATTCCAAAGTGACACCATCTAATCTGCTCGAGTCTCTTTCAATAAACAGTTAATTAACATTTGACCTATCAAGCCTTAAATACATACAGCAGCCCATTTAGCAAATCATTTACTGTAGGGTGGTTAAGGAGTAAGGGCCATGTCATATGAGGCACTTTGTACTTGAAAGCTACTCATAAGAAGCTTTATTTGTACTTAATCTTCCCTTGATTGATTTTTTTGTGTGGTTTTGTTTGAAAGCTAAAGTGCTGAGCTGGTGAGTGGGTTAACCCTACATGAACTGGAGTTTGTTTATGGCAGTAAGCATATTAACCCATTTTTATTCTAAAAGAATAAAGGGAAAGAATAGGGAATTCTGAATGGGAATCACTGACTGTTGTGCTTATTTTCAGTGGAGGGAGAACATCTCTGGAGCAGTAAGCTACATATCCGATATGTTTGCGATGCACCTACCTACTCATTGTGCAGCCCGGTCCCATACATGTTTACTCAGAAAACCCTCTCATTTCAGTAGAACTAACTCCAAAATATGACCCAATGAATTGTATGTATGGGGTTTGCATTCAGAGGAGAGAAAAGATGAATGGTGTAGGGAATGACAGGAGAAGAGGTGGAAGGTAATTTATGAAATGACAGGAGGAATATATATGGATAGATCAGTCTTTTTCTGGTCCATGTTAGTTTTGCATGCAATCATTCATTCATAAGTTTGTTTAACCCGTGTTCCACAGTAATCTACCACATGAAAAAAGAAGTACCATATTTTTCGCTCCATAAGACGCACCAGACCACAAGACATACCTAGTTTTTGGAGGAGGAAAACAAGAAAAAAATATTCTGAATCTCAGAAGCCAGAACAACAAGAGGGATCACTGCTCAGCGAAAGCAGCAGTCCCTCTTGCTGTTCTGGCTTCTGGGATAGCTGTGCAGCCTGAATTCGCTCCATAAGACGCACACACATTTCCCCTTACTTTTTAGGAGGGAAAAAGTGAGTCTTATAGAGCAAAAAATACGGTATTTTAAAACATTTTTTTTACCCCACATTTAGGCATGTTTTTTGAGCCAATGTCTGTATTGCAGAATTTGGAGAGGTGTAAATTCTTAAGATATGCAGATATGCAGATATACAGATATGCAGATGACACAACCTTGATGGCAGAAAGTGAGAAGGAATTAAAGAACCTTTTAATGAGGGTGAAAGAGGAGAGTGCAAAATATGGTCTGAAGCTCAACATCAAAAAAACGAAGATCATGGCCACTGGGCCCATCACCTCCTGGCAAATAGAAGGGGAAGAAATGGAGGCAGTGAGAGATTTTACTTTCTTGGGCTCCATGATCACTGCAGATGGTGACAGCAGTCACAAAATTAAAAGACGCTTGCTCCTTGGGAGAAAGGCGATGGCAAACCTAGACAGCATCTTAAAAAGCAGAGACATCACCTTGCCAACAAAGGTCCGTATAGTTAAAGCCATGGTTTTCCCAGTAGTGATGTAAGGAAGTGAGAGCTGGACCATAAAGAAGGCTGATCGCCAGAGAATTGATGCTTTTGAATTATGGTGCTGGAGGAGACTCTTGAGAGTCCCATGGACTGCAAGGATATCAAACGTATCCATTTTTAAGGAAATCAGCCCTGAGTGCTCACTGGAAGGACAGATCCTGAAGCTGAGGCTCCAATACTTTGGCTACCTCATGAGAAAACTCCCTGGAAAAGACCCTGATGTTGGGAAAGATGGAGGGCACAAGAAGAAGGGGACGACAGAGGATGAGATGGTTGGACAGTGTTCTCGAAGCTACAAACATGATTCTGACCAAACTGCGGGAGGCAGTGGAAAACAGGAGTGCCTGGCGTGCTCTGGTCCATGGGGTCACGAAGAGTCGGACACGACTAAACGACTAAACAACAAAATTTTTAAGGATAATTACAACTTGATCCATATCTAATCATTGAGACTCCGGGGAAACCTGATCTTTATCATTGGATTGGAGCAAACATCAGTTGTGTTTTGCACAGATTGAAACTTCCTCCAATTCAATGCTAAATAGTGGTTTTTCCCTGGGGAAGGGGTGGGGCAAATAGAAAACTGCTCAGACCCATGTTTCTAGGCACAGGACAGGCAAAAGTGTGGACGAGTTTAGGATGTGCAGATCAAGTCAGTTTGCATCAAAATTCACAAACAAATAAGTCCCACAAGCATCCCTAAAGACTCCTAGTCTACAGTGAATCTGTTTTTGTTGTGACACTCCATTGTTAGCCCTGGGCTTCTTACACCTACACAGGGCTGCTAGCATAGTTAGCACTGTCACAGACTCATAAAATCACAGACAAAAACAAAAATGCATTAAAAGTTTAACTGGCTCTTTAGAATGCATAGCAATTGTTTTAATTGCACGGATTTGCATTTCTTGCACACATTTTTGACAGATGCTTGAGGCTGACAATATGAATGTTGATTGTTGCTTAAGATTATTTGCTGAAAGTATTTGCCATGATAGTCGTTGTTCCATTGTCGTCATCCCATCTACATGCTGTGTTTGAATGGTCTGAGCAGTAAATATTAGAAGTTTACTGTGGCTCTGTGCTGGGCCTGAATAGGAAGGCAAATCAGGGTGATCTGGGGTGATTTCACCCCTCTTTGAGTCAAATTATGATGTTAACAAAATGCCCTGAGTTGTGGATGGGAAAGGTATCTTCAGTGGCCAATGGGAGATGGGCAGCTGTATCCCATAAAAAGAGATTCTAGCTTCCTCCTGTGGCAGCATAGGATTAGCCAGATGCCACCCGAGATTGACTAACCATTTGGGGGACATCCATGATTGGTCTTTGTGTATTATTATTATTTTGCCTACAGTGTACAGTTCTGATCTAGGATGTGTAAATTGGATGCCTACCTGTTGAAACTTTGAATTTCAGGTGAGCTGACAAGCAATTAGGTTAAGCACCCTGAGGTACCTCTTGGGAAGGCTTTCTGACCACCCATCTTGCATTGCCACCCAGTTCTTGTGGTTTGCTTGGTCCGATAGTCTTGGGACCTGAGGGCTCACCCTGATGAATGCTGGGCAGCAGGTGCAGGGTGAGCAAACAAAGCTCTCCTTTGTGGAGGGTTGCAATGAAAGCCTTTCCTTAAATATGGTGCCTGGGTTAGAGCTAGGGTGCTGTTGCCAAAATATGGAAAGCAAAAATTTTGGCATTCCCCTGTTCTCTGCCAAAATCCAAACTATGGGTATTCCATTCTCTTCTGTAGATCATTTTGCTTTGTTAATAAAGGTTTTGGCCATTTACTCCAACTTTCTTGTTTGTGAGTCTTCATTTCAGTAGGGGGGGGAGGGTAGGGAGCAGCAAACCTCTAATATCTACTCTGATAGGATTATGACAATTTATTACTTAGATTCCAAAGCATTAACCTCTCTGGAGCAGAAACATAAAAACCCCCAGCAAATATAAACATTTACACAAAAATAATTCTAATGAAATGTAGAGAAACAGACAGCTTAACAACTCATACTTGTTTAATATTAGATTAATTGGATTAAGAAGTGAATTTGAAAATTAATGGTCTAATTCCATCTTTCATATAAAGGAGAGGGGGAAGCAGTTGAGTGACCCCCAATCATTATTCAGAAAGTGTGTCTAAACTGATATACCAATGAAAGTAAATTAAACTATGATTCTATCGGAAAATAAATATAGCAAAGATTAAAAACAAATTTGAGATTAATAACTTTACTCTCTTCTCTTTGCTAAACTGAATATATTTAATTTTGATTAATATCAGTGTTGGGATTTTATTTTATTATTTTACTTAATCACTTTTACTTACAAAGCTGATTGCTAATCTCAACTACTTCCCACATTTTTAAAAGACATTTCATTTTACTTGGGTAATCTACAACTTTTCTTGCAGCACAATGACATTTCACCATGTTCCATATTTCATTTTTTGTTGACCTTAAATCATTTTGCAAGGTTTACGCTGAGAGATCTATCTGATTTTTCCAGGCTGGTTTATTAAAAATGATGAAGGAGACTAAAATAATGCTTATTTACATAGTCTACACATTGCCAACAGTTTCTTAGATATATGGGCTAAGTTCAAACTATTTCCACATGCCCAAGGTCCTTTAGGAGCTAGCATACCTCAAATACTACCCCTGTACACGCTCCACACAGCATTGCAAACCCCTTCAAAATTGAGGCAAGAATCAAACGAAGATTACACATGGAAGTATGATGCTATCTAATGCAAGATTGTTTAAGCTGAGATTTTTAAAGCTAAATCTTTTAAAGCTAAATCTAAAGTTGCCTGATTTACTCAGGGGTGGCTATCTAGCCTTTTATATATTGTATGTGTTCAGATTATTAATGTATTTGGATGACTTTGTATGATGCTATGATTTTGTTGTTTAAACTTATGCTAATAAAGGCCAATAACAATAATATAATGCAAGGCAGCTCATGAACTTTGGTTAGCAGGCAGGGTGTAAATACTCCTAAATAAAATAAAGACAAAAATAAGATGTTCAGAGAAACCAATTTTCAATGTCATAGGTATGGTACTCCAAAGCCTTGTCCATACCTAAAGTAGCCCTTTGGATTCTTAAGGTAACTTATACATGAAAACAGAATAACTGTTTTTTCCTAAAGGAAATAAATGACTAGCTTGTTCAGTACTGGATAGCTCAGTTGTTTGGAGCATGGCACTGATAATGCCATGGTTGCTGGTTCAATCCCTCTAAGGGGCAGCTGCATATTCCTGCATTGCAGAGAGTTGGACTAGATGATCCTCAGGGTCCGTTTCAAGTCTGTGATTCTATATATCTTGTGAATCAGTACACTGATGACATGAAGCTCCATTTCTCCATAACATCTCAACCAGGAGAGGCTGTAAAAGCTCTGCAATGGTGTCTGAATGCAGAGGTGGACTGGTTGAGGGCTTGCATCCTGGGAAAATGGAGGCTCTTTGGACGGATGGTTCTTTTCTTCATGAAATAGCCAAGCTACCCATTCTGGATGGGGCTGCACTCCTTCTAAAGGAGCAGGTGGGTGTCTTGGAGGTACTCCTGGCAACATGTCTGTCACTAGAGGCCCAAGTGTCTTCTATGGCTAGGAGTGTTTTTTACCAGCTCTGTCTTGTTAACTAGTTACAGTAACTTGGGAGTTTTGATGAAATGCTTCAGTGGTGGTTCACTGAGGTAAGTCCAACTAAGCTTAATCAGACTTACTCCTGTATATAGCGAACAGACTAAGAACCAGAAGTTTCAAGGTGTTTTTTCCTTGTCCTTTTTTTCTCTTCCTTTTTTGGTTTGTGTTTTTATACAGATTTGTTTAGTTAGTTTTATTAGTTTATTAGGATGTGGGTGGTGCTGTGGTCTAAACCTCTGAGCCTCTTGGGCTTGCTGATCGGAAGGTCGGTGGTTTGAATCCCCGTGACGGGGTGAGCTCCCGTTGCTCTGTCCCAACTCCTGCCAACCCAGCAGTTCAAAAGCATGCCAGTGCAAGTAGATAAATAGGTACCACTGTGGCAGGAAGGTAAATGGTGTTTCAGTGCACTCTGGCACTCGTCACAGTCCTCCGTGCACCAGTAGCGGTTTAGTCATGCTGGTCACATGACCCAGAAAACTGTCTGTGGTCAAACGCCAGCTCCCTTGGCCTGAAAGCGAAATGAGTGCTGTAACTCCATAGTCGCCTTTGACTGGACTTACCCGTTCAGGGGTCTTTTACCTTTTACCTTATTTTTTATTTTCTAAAAAGATATTGGATATTTGAAATATTGGGTATTGAGCATATCTTTTTTCAAACTTTAATGAAATCATTGGAGGAAAGACAAGACAATTAGACCTACTCCTAAATAAGGGTGCATCGGATTCTGAAGCTGCCTTTTAATAAGTCAAGTGCATCTCACTCTGTACTGTCAACAGTAACTGGCAGTAGCGCTCCTCTTTTGCGTCTCTTCCTAGAAATGCAAGGATTGTATGTACGTGAGTTCTGTTCTGAAGTTAGGATGCATAGATGGATTTATCCTCTCCTCCTACACATGCTAGGGCAAACTCATTCCCTCCCCTCCTCTTCCCCAGAAAAAGGAATGACAGCTGTAAACAAAGAACAGACTCATTCCTTAGCTGCTGGTGTGTTCAATTTAAACAACTGTATGTAATTTAGGGCAGAGTCAGACAGCTGTTCATATGGTTAAGAGAAGTGTACTGTAGCTCCAATATATTTTATTGCTTGGAGTGATACTGAATGGCACTATGTCCTGTCGTGGTTCACCAGCATGAAATCTTTAATGAAATGTTGTCCCCTTCTGTCTTATCGTGTTGTGCAAGGCATCTGATGGCTTACCCAGCTCTGGATCTCAAATGCCAAAGGATGTATTCTAAGGCTCTGTATGTTTTAGGGATGGGTGGTTCTTACAAGATTTTGTGATGCTGGATTATGAGATATGAATACACAAGAAGACACTGGACAAGCAGATGTGTGGAAAAAGCCCTGGATCTGGAGCAAATGTTCTGTGAGTCATTTTAGGGCCTCCGTTCAGTTTGAAGTTTTACATAGTAGAGGCTTCGTGCAGCTAAGTCTGATCGTATTAAATTGCTTCCATGGTGCCAGTCTTTCTGTGGAAGGTAGCTATTTGTATCTTTGCTCCCTGTGAATATTAAAGGCCTTTATGTTATTTTGCAATTAATATAAAATTCAATAACTTAGCATTTTAATGGCCAAAATCTTGCTGACAATAATTAGTTGAGTCAAGCTATATTTTGACATCAAACCAAAAATTTGACAGACTAATATGTCCAATGGGCTTTTTATCACACAGTCCCCAGTTTTGATAAGGTCTAGAGCTCTGCCATTCAGATGTTATCCATTAGGATAGGTTTATACATCTCAAAGTATACGCTACTTCAGTTTCTTTATTGAAAGAAAGTGGAAGTCAGATAAAAGGCATTATAGCTATTAAATCTCAGGGTTTTGGCAGAAATGAAGCAGCATCATGTGAATACTAAAAGCTCTGAACAAATAACACTTCAAGGTAATTCTAGACAGAGGCCTGGGGTTGTCAGGGACTGAAATTATAATTAGTCCAGCTAATGTGAATGATTAAATCAAAGTATCTCTGTAGTAGAATCCAGGAAAAAAAGGTTGGGATACTCAGAAATGGAATAAAGAAGAAATGGGAGGATTTCCACATGCTTTTGTTCCACCCTGCTAATCTTAATATTTCCTCACAACATTAATATTTGTTTTCTGTTTCTTTGGAATCAGAAAATCTTTAGCAAGGTATGCATAAAGGTCCAGTGAGACTGGTCAGCAAATGTCAAGGAACTGATCCCTGTTTTACCCAAGTTCTAGATGCTGGTTGATTGCTATTTGACTTAAGGACCCACATTTCTTAAGATAGGTGAAGGGTTAGTTAGAACACAAAGGTAAGAAGACTTAAAAAAAATGACAGATGTACAGTTGTAGGGGAAAGTGTTCCAAGTTTGATCACTATCATGAAGGCAGCAGGCCAAGTAGCAAGATTTCCATCCTTTCCTACAAGGCTATATATGTGTGGTCTGCTATGGTTTGTGGATTATCCTAAACCCTGCTGTTGGTGGACATGGAGTGGTCAGATGCAGAAGAGGACAGGGCTCCTGCATCTTTAACAGTTGTGTAGAAGGTATAGGTTGCCACAGGAACAGCCATGCCATGAGGCAAAGTGAGGCGGCTGTCTCAAGCAGCAAATTCTGAGGGGCTAGAAAGGTGTGCCATGTGGTCTGCCCTGGAGCCCTGCAGCAAACTTGCTGCCCCCTCAGGTGGCATCTGAAGGGGTGGGAGATCCCAATCCAGCCTTCAGAAAGCTTCTACCTCACCTTCAGGTAGGCAGAAGATGCAGCTGAAAGCACTTCTTCTTCTTTAGCTCTCTGGGATAACTATGCAGATTTATAAACGATGAAGACTAAAGTTCAATTGACACAGTTCACAGGACACTATGCAGTCAGCATGTTAAACATAGTACTGTTATAGGATCTCTTTGAAAGAGATCAGTTTACACTGCTCTAGTCTTGGCAAGTATACTCATGTTTTATGATGTGGGTAGGATAAGAGTGAGGGAGAGGGCTGTGTTTCAGCTCAAGTGAAGATGAATGAAAAACTTAAAACAAAAACATCACTTACAGTAGTTTTAGGTATGGGCAAATCTGCCAATTTTGGTTTCTCTTGGGTTCTCATTTTCCCAATCTTAAATTTTGTTCTTTACATTTCCACATCAGTTTGTGATATAAAAAGTCCTCATGAAAAATTTTCAGCATTTTAGTGCAAATGTGTGTGTGTGTTTGTATGCAAGTTTGCTTAATGTACCCATTTGTGCAAAGCAGTTTCCCCTCACTTAACGCATTATGTATGTTACTATTGCAAATAGATGCATTTTTATGCATTCATGTGTTAAGCCAATTACTTTGTGTGTAACTCTTGTGAGCAACTGCAGTACAGTTTCGATAACTATAATCCTAACGAAAGCAAGTGTCTTCACTTTTACTAGTGACAAGTTTTTATTTCATCCAAACTTCAATGGACGCACCAGCCACCAATCTCCTATCAAGGCATTAAAAATGCCAGCCAATTTGAGAAGACAGCATTATTCACCTGATCTTTCTCCTTTTGCCAAGGGAACCAGACTTGCAAACATTTTATGAGAGGCAAAACAGAAATTGATCATAGTAAGTGGAAAGTTTTGCTGCGGATGAAGACACTTCATGTTAATCATGCTAGTAAGTTAAAGGTGGCAAAATAGCTTGTTTTCCCTCCTTGCCATCACTTTGCACAGTAAATGCATAATAATCCAAATACTTCTGTCACAAGTGGTCATATTTGGAGTCAGGCTTTTCTGCCATCAGCATGCCAGCTGCCATCACTTTTGCTTCATCTGATGGCCATCTGTACATCACCACAGTGACAAAAGTTAAATTCATGCTAAGAGGAAGCAACATTTCATAACTGCTGTGCAAGACACAGCAAGATGCAGACCCTTCAAAAAGGAGCCTTCCATGGTACAATGGTATCCTTCAGAAGTGAGTCTCCAATGATAATGGTGTTAGCCACTTCCAGATGCAAGATATCAAAGCAGAAAGAGGAGAGACATCCCAAAGATAACCTGTCCATGACAGAAAACATCTATAATTAAGTTTGACCTTTTGTTAACTCCCAATACCCCATTATGTCTCCATGTTTTTCTTCTGTCCTAGTAAAGGTTGACTTTTCCTCCCACCACTGCTGAAATCCTGAAGTTGGTCGGGTCACTGCATTCCCTTCACAGGTAATGACAGTCCATTTTTTTCTAAAATAAAAATAAAAATGTTTAGGGGTACTCTCCTTTTGACTCAAGGAAATTACCATTTTTTAGTTCAAATTGGGGAAAATAAATACAGTAAAAAGACAAAGATTCACAAAATGTTTAGGGGTATGCATACCCCTGTGTCCCCCCAGAAAAAAAGCACTGGGTAATGGCCAATTAATGCTTAATCAATACCTGTGTTGGGGTTAGCCAGTAAGTCTCCATGACAAAATCTATGCTACTTGTTTGCCAGGAGGGTAAAAACATTAAGCTGCTGGTGTCCAACTCAACTACTGATGCCAAATAGAGATCCTCAGCTACCCATAAGAAAAGCTGCTTGGTTTTATTAGAGCAAATCAGCACTTGGAACAAACTTTTCTTGTATATTTCAAGCGACTGCAATACTGTTTTGCAGAATACATTTTTTGTTGCTAAATCCAACTGTGTGTATTGTACAGTTAGTGTGGTTTAATCCATAGGGATTCTGAATACCCTACTTTATTTCCACCCTGCTTTGGGCCTTTTAGTAAAGCTTTTGTAGAGTTCTGCTGAATTCAGTAGAGGATGGCAGCTAGAAACCGACTGAATTATTCTATTGTGGGTTTAATTCTAATGGCAAAGATGGCCCTTTAAGTTTCCTTCCCATCTGACTCCCAAGGGGGTCATGGGGGCAGCAGGTGCCAGGATGCACAGAGAGCTAACAAACTCAAGGTAGACTGCATAGCCAGAAAGAGGTTGTGGCAAGTGTGTAATCTGTTTTGGCACAGTTCAGATGCTAGCCGCACCATGCATCCTGCTATGTCACTTGAGCCAAAAAGCATCTGGTTGGCACATTGGCCACGAAACCGGGACGTAGTCCAGTAGGGTTGTCACTTCCATTAATGTTTATGTCAGCAGGAACAATCACACATTCACCCTGGGAAATGTGTTCCCCATTAAATTTTCTTAATTATTGTGGTAGGAAATGCTCGGGTAGTCTGGTAATTAGCAAGTTTAATTTTGGATGCAAGCTTCATACATTTCTTCATTTTATTAACCTCAAACCTGACCTCCTTTCTTGATGTGACTGGATAATTTACACTCACCCACTTGTTTAATTTCTGCCACTTACACAACAGCTGCTAACTATGATAGCGTGCATCGCACACCAAATTGGCTGGTCATGTTGTTAAACAATGCCAGTGTTCAAAATCTTAAATACCATCTACTCCCTCCTTCAATATTTTTTTCAAAAAAAGTGTTTAAGATGCAGAAACTAATCTGGTGGAGGAGTTTCTGAATAGGGAATTAGGGAACATCTTTGTCAGATTCTCCCGTTCTCCCAGGTCATTTTCAACTTCCCATCAAGTATTTTTTTTCAATTTTGTTTTGTTACATAAGTAGAGAAAGCAGTTGAAAATCTCAAAAAGGACAAGCAGAACAATAAAAGGGGATAAAAGAATACAATGAAAAAGAGAAGTGAACAATACAGAGATGCTACAAATACTTAACATTGCATACCTTTTGGGAGAAAGTACCTCAAAGCGAAAATTGTAAAATGTCATACAAATGTTATATGAGGATCATTTATGATTGCTGTCCTGAAGTAAAGGTAAAGGTACCCCTGCCCGTACGGGCCAGTCTTGACAGACTCTAGGGTTGTGCGCTCATCTCACTCTATAGGCCGGGAGCCAGCGCTGTCCGCAGACACTTCCGGGTCACGTGGCTAGCGTGACAAGCTGCATCTGGCGAGCCAGCGCAGCACACGGAACGCTATTTACCTTTCCGCTAGTAAGCGGTCCCTATTTATCTACTTGCACCCGTGGGTGCTGTCAAACTGCTAGGTTGGCAGGCTCTGGGACCGAGCGACGGGAGCGCACCCCGCCGTGGGGATTCGAACTGCCGACCTTTTGATCGGCAAGTCCTAGGCGCTGAGGCTTTTACCCACAGCGCCACCCGCGTCCCTCCCTGTCCTGAAGTAAGTCTCTCCAAAAACTGAGCTGTGAGAGTGGGGGTCAAATGTGTCCTTCTGATCAACTAACGTTATTTTACTTATTTATTTGCCAAATAAAATGCAATACTTGAAACCAATAATTATTTTTTTAAACTTACAGAAAAAAAAGATCTATCAATTTTTTTCAGGTCCAGAAAGAACAAAAATGTTTTTAACTCGATGATGGGAGCCCAGCAAAATTGTCATCACCTGCATTTCCAGGTGGAGAGAATTTCAGTGGGATGAAAAGCCTCCTCTCACGCACACACAGTAATTCCAGGATCCAGATCAGTTGATATGAAAGGAGGTGCTTCAACAAATAACTGAATTTAAGGTCATGAAGGGCTCTAAAAGTCAGTAGTAACACTTTCAATTGGGTCCAGTAGGCTATATTATTTACTTATTTAGATTCACCATACGATCACAGGGCAATGTGAACCTATTAAAACAGAGCAATACATATGTATAAAACCAACTAAAACATCAGTACAAGCTACATACAAAATAAACCTAAATGAAATATAGTGCTGAGGCAAGATGCACCTCAGTGGAGAAATGGTTCCAGTTTTAGAATTGCCATGGGGGGGGGGCTATTATAGGCGCCCATGCTCATTTCTTGCATGGACCACGATGATGGTCTCATTGCCTCTACTTAAAGACTGGATAGATGGGTTTGGTGGAAGACATTCTGTCTGATTTGGGCAGCCATTACTACAGATTCTGCAGAACAAGTATATTGTGACTATGTGCACAGGTCAAAAATCTGGTGATAGTCTTCTGCACTAGCAGCAATCTCTGGCCCATCCTCAAGGGAAGTCCAATGCAAAGCACATTACAGTAGCCTAAATGTGAAGTTTCAGGTACCAACATTTGTCTACTAAGAGCACATCTGTCAATTTCTTAGCTCTCATTCCTACTATTACTGCTTCCAGGTACAGGTACTGATTTAGATAATCCATGGTTTTCTTGCTGAATTATGAAAAGGAGAAATTCAGCTGTGTAGTCTCACAAACAAGAGGCCAAGAGTGGAGCTCACCAAATCCCTGTGCAGCCCAGATTCCATAATTTCCCCATGATTCCATATATTTTCAAGAACACTTCATTATATTTGAATGTTTTGGCATATATTTGACTTACCACCTTACCTTAAAGTGATTCCATTATGAATTCACCACATATTTAATGAGGTCATAGAAAGACTAATTTTCCTCCAAAGTCAAACCTCGTAAGGGATGAACATCCACACAGGGCCCATGAGCTGATTAGCTAGACTGTTTCTTTAACTGTGGTGGAAATGAACCCTACAGTTACTTTCAGTATAAGAGATTGGTATTGTATTTTGTTCCCTCTTTGTTTCATTATCTTTTTTATATGAGTGAGTGAAGGTGTTTTATGTTGTATTGAGCATGTCAGCAACTCCACATTGAATTTTACAACAGTAGATTGGATTCTGTCTTTCCTCATAAACGTGTATACTCACCTCTGAATCACTTGATGCCTCAGTAGATGATCATTGGAAAATGGTGAATGTTTCATCATTATGCATTGATTTGTTGAAATCAATGTATCTTACATCAGTGATTCTTAACTTTGTGAGTCCCAACCCTATCTTCTCACCTTTGTTTCGAATGTGTGATAGAAAGCAGAAAGCAGATAAGGTAAAAGCAGTAGGCACAGGGGCAGATGCAGGAGATATCTGGTAAATATGGTGAAGTGTCAGATTCAGAAAGTCCTTAGAAACTGTATCAACGGCACAAACTCTGATAATCCAGGTAGACATGTCACTGTTTTGACACATGTCTTTTTCTTACTTCACATTGGAAACAGAAAAGCCAGTGGGGATATTGTCTACTCATGTAGTGGTCAAGGTCATGGGAAATGTATGTAGAACCTGTCCTCCTCTACAAAGAATCACTGAGTTTTTGTGTGGCACAACTCCTACTATGAAACAGGGGCAAACATCAGTCTTAGAGTAGTCCAAGATGCAGTGTTCTCCAATGCAAATGCAGAACTAGCAACTGATTTTGTATGATTACAAACAAAAAGTTGAAGCAAATTCCATATATCTATACATTGGTTAAGGTGGAAAGAAAAACAGAAGCAAGAAAAGGCTGTTATTGTGTATGACAGTAGTTGGTGCTGACCTTTAAAGCCCTAAATGGCCTCGGCCCAGTATACCTGAAGGAGTGTCTCCACCCTCATCATTCATCCTGGATACTGAGGTCCAGTGCCGAGGGCCTTCTGGCGGTTCCCTCATTGTGAGAAGTGAGGTTACAGGGTTATGGTACATTTTTCAAACAAAAGGAAGTTCAGTATGGAGAGAAGTTGCTTAATGCTATACCAGATACTTCAGTTTTGGAGAACATAGTACAGCACAAATTCTTTCAATATACAGTTCAAGCCATTGTCACCCATGCATTGGATATCCAGCAGGTAATCTGTGGAACAAATCAAGTTATCTTGCATAATCAAGTTACACTGGTATGGTTAATGTAGCTGCTATATTTATTTACATCAAGCTTCCAAAGATTAGATCAAGTGCAGTGAGATATGTTATTTCCTCTTCTGCATTGCTTTGTCCAGCTTTACAACATCAGCATAAGACTATCTACAGTTTCAATTATTATTGCCTATAAAACTGCCAGTAGGACCGTAAGAATTACAAATGACATCCCATCCTTCACCTAGTAAATCAAATCCTTTTCCACAAGATTTCATTTGGAAAGGAAATGTAATCTGTAGGACAATGAAAGCCATTTTTCTAAATTCAGTTTGGATAGGAAGAGCAGGAAACTCCCAATACCCACTAAGAGGAAGCTTTTTAGAAATCAGATTAGCCCCTGTTATTTTCACAAACCTTTTAGCTGTCTACTGAGGCAAAGTTACTAATGCATATGTTTCACTTTGATGCTATTCAAATGTTGCCCACACACCTCAAAGGAAAACTCACGAGACAGAACTGTCTCACATCCTTTCTCTCTCACACACATTATTCTTGGACTCTCTAGGACACCAAACTTGGATAATGGCAAATTATATGTCCCGCAGGATGGCTGCTACTGATTGGGGCTGGTAGGGTGCAAAGCAGGAGAACCAACAATAAGTGGAGGCAGAGCCAATGACATGCAGAGCAATCCCCTCACTGGTTTGAAGAAGGCGGGAAGCTGGGGGCTGGATGAGGGCAGACCGAGGTTGGTGGGACGGTGCTCCATTTGCCAAAGTAGTAGTAGCAGTAGTAATAATTTATTATTTATACCCCGTCCATCTGCCTGGGTTTCCCCAGCCACTCTGGGCGGCTCCCAACAGAATATGAAAAATAGAATCAAACACTAAAAACTTCTCTAAACAGGTCTGCCTTCAGATGTCTTCTAAAAGTCAGATAATTGTTTATTTCCTTGACAACTGATGGGAGGACGTTCCACAGGGTGGGCGCCACTACTGAGAAGGCCCTCTGCCTGGTTCCCTGTAACCTCACTTCTCGCAGTGAGGGAACTGCCAGAAGGACCGTGGAGCTGGACCTAAGTGTCCTGGATAAATGATGGGGGTAGAGACGCTCCTTCAGGTATACTGGGCCGAGGCAGTTTAGGGCTTTAAAGGTCAGCACCAACACTTTGATTTGTGCTCGGAAACATACTGGGAGCTAATGTAGTTTTTTCAGGACTGGTATCACATGGTCTCAGCAGCCACTCCCAGTCACCAGTCTCGCTGGATTCTGGATTAGTTGTAGTTTCCGGGTCACCTTCAAAGGTAGCCACACATAGAGTGCATTGCAGTAATCCAAGCAGGAGATAACCAAAGCATGTACCACTCTGGTGAGACAGTCTGTGGGCAGGTAGGGTCTCAGCTGGCATACCAGATGGCGCTGGTAGACAGCTGCCCTAGATACAGAATTGATCTGCGCCTCCATGGACAGCTGTGAGTCCAAAATGACTCCCAGGCTGCACACCTTGTCCTTCAAGGGCACAGTTACCCCACTGAGGACCAGGGAGTCCTCCACACCAGCCTGCCCCGTTTCCCCAAAACAGTACTTCTGTCTGGTCAGTATTCAAGCTCAATCTGTGGGTCAGCCTCAATTGTAAATGTCCCCTTGACCATAGCTAGTCACTACCAAAGCCTGTTTGAGGAAGGATTGTATCAGTGGCACCCTGTGTGACACCAAAACCCAGCACACACACACACATCTCGCCTTCTATTCTGCATCATAGTTGTGGTGCCCCCTGCAGCACCCCTGAGGCAAGCAAGAGACAAAGGCAGAGTTCAAAGACACATTGCAGGTATGAACAAGGGGGTTCAAATAAGTTCTGCTGAGGGATGTGCCCTGGAGAGATTCCAGAGGGCCAGACAGAAAGGTCATGAGGCCATATTCAGCCACTAGGCCTGAGGCTCCTACTCCTGATGTGAAATACTATATTGACATTTTCTGTGGATTTTAAGAATTCTAAAGTGGCTCTATATGCAATCAAAACTTCTCGTTGCTTTGTTAAGAGATGTGTACAAAGTTCACAGATACATTTTGTACAGGGTTGTGGGGCATCTGATGATCCTGCAATTGGCATAGAAGCTGTTCAGGGCAGATTAGCATCCAGGAATTTGACGTCAAATATTTTATTTTAATTGTGTCAAGAGTTTAGCTATCAATTAGAAAAGAAGCCCCAAGAGTGTGATATGTCTTCACACACAAAAAAAACACACACACACAAACACACACACACACACAGAGAGAGAGAGAGAGAGAGAGAGAGAGAGATCAATAACACTACTGCTTTCTGTCTTAATAGGTAAGATGAAGACTTGGAAATGTCAACACGCATTACCTTTACTACTATTTGCTAATGGGGAGGGAGGGATATAAAATGGTTTTTAAGATGGGATGAAAGGGGTCACTAAAACACCAGTCCCTGCAGCCGCATAACACCATTTCACAATAAAAGGATCACTGCTGATAAAAGACTTTGCTTGTGTGTTTGTCAATAGATATATTCCTAAGTAAACTGGACCCTACAGCAATTTTCTACTTATACAAGCTAAAACGGCTAATATTGAAAGGAGAGAACTGGGCTGCTGTGAAGGTCAGAACTGATGAGAAATTTTGCCAAGCTGCAAGGCAACGTTTTGCTGCAATAAGAAAGCAATTAAGGCTAGGGAGCATCAAGATAAACAGAGTACAAGGAAGCCTATGTCATATGCATAATAGCCTATGGTGCTTTGCTCATGCTCAGCACGACCAAGATGGTGTTATGCAAATAGGGGAGGGGAGGGGAGGGACAGGGTGAATCTTAGCAGGCAAATCATATTATCCCATTCTAGGAGCCCACCTGTTACTGCCCAGACTTGCTCCAGAAAGGGTACAGACTGAAAATATGAAGATATAGAGTAACAGAAGATGAGAATTCCCAGATGACTTTCTGAAGGGAGGGGAAACATGCATGCATATGAACTCACATATATCCACCCTGCTGCTCAACAGTCTTCCTGCCTGAACATGTGGAAGTGGTTATGTTGAAGACCCTCATTTTGCTAGGGTTTTTTGGGGGGTGGGGGGACTATTAACATATATGCTGAGGTCCCCTTATCTGGACTGGCTTGGGACTTTGGGGCTGCCATGATTCCCATGGACTTATTACTTGTGGTTGGCATTCATTGGTCTCAGAAGACAGTGAAATAGTGATATTACAGTCAAATAAAATCATGGGCAGGATTTGAGATAAAAAGCAGTGGAAGAAAAATGACAAAGTAATTGTAAGAGAAACTTTTTTGTAATAAATAAAGTAGAAAAGGATTGAGTAAAAACACTGGGGAGGGGAGGGTGGCAAGTCAACTCATGAAATAATTTAATTATTTGATTTGTAAAAAAAATCTGAAAAAATAAAAAATTCTATATGAAAAGAAGACAATGAAAGAGGGCACCTTCAGGGTAATGTCAAATTGTTGGAAAGTTATGGCACCTGCTTCTCTCTCACACACTCACTCTCTCTCTCTTTCTTTTAATAAATTTGAAATATAGGTGTATTGAAGGGAGTGGCCATCTGTCATGGATGCTTTAGCTGAGATTCCTGCATTCCTTGGGGTCCCTTCCAACTCTAAGATTATTTGATTCTATGGTACCACTAGTCCAAAAGCAAAGAAAATGACTTGTTTGAACTTCAGTACAAGGATAGCAATGGAGACAATATGGAATTTCAAGTACCTTCTTTTTATTATTAAATAAAAAATAGCAAAATATTACGCAACAACACTGCATCTTGTAGATTTGCAAAACAACAACAACAAAACCCAACAACAACAGCCTGCATCTTGTAGCATAAGAGGGATACAATAGCTACAATATGAATTCGTTTTCTTTTAACCTTAATTCACCTTGAGAGACTTTCCTTTTCCGAATGTGTGTTATTGTTTTATCTGATCCTAGGGCAACATTCTCTTCATGGCATTACTGAAATGCTGCTGTGACCTTCACAGGCAATTATATTGCATTGTATATTTTATAACAATATGGAATGCTGACATTAAAAAATAAATAAAGGTATGAAATCCTAGCAGTGGTGGAAAAGCCATAATAACTTATATGCCAAAAATATTGTGAATGTATAAATTATGTAAACTTTTGCTTTACTTGGAGAAGAACTTAGCTGTTGATTCTGCTCTTATCTTGGCAGTATCTCAATCCTTGCATTTCAGGATCCTCTGACGACAAGCATAATGGAAATCTCTTTAGGGGTAAGAGCCTAATTTTCAACCAAGAGTAAAGTACATTGAAATTACAGAGAAAGATACGGAAAATAACCTAGTAATGTAATAATCATAATAAAACGAGAGTAGAGACTATTTGAAATTGATATTTTATTTAAATATATCCCTTGACACGAAAGAAAGAAAGAAAGAAAGAAAGAAAGAAAGAAAGAAAGAAAGAAAACTGATCCCTACTGCTACTATTTATTTTATTAGGTCTCCAGAATAGAAACAGTGTGACAATAAATTGTCCACAATCCATTTAACCTTAGTCATAATTAACAACACAATCCTATGTTAGAAGTGTTGGGATGGAGCTAAGTTTGCAGTGTATGCTGATTGATATACAGTTGAACCTTGGAAGTCGAACGGAATCCGATCCGGAAGTCCGTTCGACTTCCAAAACAGTCGGAAACCAAAGCGTGCCTTCTGATTGGCTGCAGGAAGCTCCTGCAGCCGATCGGAAGCCACAGAAGTCGGACGTTCGGCTTCCAAAAGAATGTTCAGAAACCAGAACATTCACTTCCGGGTTTCGATAGTTCGGGAGCCGATTTGTTCGGGAGCCAAGGCGTTCGAGATCCAAGATACAACTGTACCTACATGGGAAGGGTGGACAGAGAAGAACCACAATCTTCCTAGACTGTCCTTCTTGTGCTGAACTGTTGATCTGAGCACTGGTCGGTTGGAGAACTACATCGCGAATTTTGGATAAGTGTGAATGTAAAAGAAAGGCTGTGTTTCAGTTCTCATGTTGTTTCAGAAAGTCCAAATTTGATAGATTTCCCTTTAAAGATGAACTAAATCAAACCTCCCTCATCCTTTGTTGCAGTTCATTCTTGGGGTTTTTTCCTTTTTCCTTTTCTCTGTGGTCTGAGCTCTCAGAACTGCACTTCAAGTTAAGGACGAAAAACCAGCGGAAAGATAAAGGAAGAAGTCTGGGTCTTGGAGGAAAGGGAAATCTTATTTTTTAAGGGTTTGTGGTTTTTGATCTTGTCTAACGAGTGCTTCTTACCAGACACCAAGATCATAGTAGCTTTTCTATCCCTTTCATTGTTGCTAAGCTACTACAACACCAGTGTTAAATAGTTTAACCACAGTTTAGTGAAAATGGGCATTAAAAAAGTAAAATAAAATGATTTGGGGGGGAAACCTAGTTCTCGCTGTTCCACATTTTCAATGGGAATAAAATTTGTATGAGTTAATCCCCTTTTCTATAAGGTTGTTTGTCACCGTTTCAAACTATGCCAACTTTTTTTTCCAAGCCTGGCTTTATAAAATGTAACTCCATAAACAAATACAACATTACACAAGACCCTATAATGAAAAACAATTAAGGTTTGTCTCTTCAGTAACCAATTTCCTCCAACTTTAATTTATTCCTGGATGAGTCAGCAGCTAAACAGTCAACTCTGGCCATTTCTTTATACTTCATTCTGTTCATTCAAGCAGCACAGTTTCTACAGTGCCGAAGAAATGTATTTTGTTTAACCCTTCCATCTCAAGGAGAGGGATATTTTAACTCTATTGAGGCAATCTGTGGTTTATCTGCGGCTTTCATAATTTTATTACTTATCATTGTTTTTAAATTGTGTTGATTTTATATGCATTTTTAAATAAATGTTTTACACTTTTTATAAATTGCTTCAGGATTATTATTTTTAGTTTAACATTTTATAAAGAAGCAACTAAAGATTCCAGGACAGGATATAAACAATATTATACACACTTATAGGGCCAAAATATTGTTTGAATAGATATTGGGAAAAGTTTTAATAATTAAGGAATGGATGGATAATTTGTCCTTCTAATCATCCACTCCTTCTTTGTGTGTGTGTGTGTGTGTGTGTGTGTGTCATCAACATTTATTTACATCTTTGTAACACCAGCATAGGAAATTAATTATATATTTAATCTTATACGGTATTTTGCATGCTGTTGTATATTAATACATATACTGCCATGTATTTTTATTACATATTATGCAGAACATAGAAATTAATAGTCTGGAAGAGAGATTTGCAATAAAAAATAAAAACATTTACTATTCACTTAGAGCACTTTCTAGAAAAGCTAATCAGCTTTCATCATACCTGCTGCAAGTCCAAAAAAGAGAGCATTTACTGAGTTTGGCTGGACATACTCTCAGGAAAGGAAGAATAGGGTTGAAGCCTGAAGGGACTGAAAGGAACTGAAAGAAAATCAGTTGTGAGTGAGGCATCAACAATTGACTTAAAACCAAAAAGCTAACACAACAGTGATTTTCTCTACTCCCTTCCCACTGTCCTCAAACCTTGTTTTAAACTGCCTCCCCACCCCACACATATCACTCCCTGATCACTCTACCCAAATCTCTGCCATTGTTTAAAATTACTGCTTTTCCCCTCCCTGTTTTTCCCCTCCCTGCTTTAGTGAAATGTCTGCTGTCGTTCAAAACCATCATTTTCTCTGTGCATCCCAATCCACATTTTATTCAAATCACAGCTGTTGTTGAAAACTATCATTTTCTTCTGCGTCTCCCCACTCCTGCTTTACTCAAACTTGCGTATCGAGGTCCCATGACCACCCTGTTCCCTAGGTGCAAACAACTAGACAACACACGGCATATTGGTTTGGGATCAAATAAGGCCATAACTTTACAGATGTGAAGGTTTGGCCATCGGTATTGTGGTAAGAAACTGCATATGTCACTCCCGCCCTTCCGCTGGGAGTGTTTCTAAAGGTGAAGCCAGCGGGGGGACACCCTATGACCTACATCAAACCGGGGCGTTCCCCAAGTAGTCCCTATGGGAGGAGTGGTATGGCCCTAGCCCCCGTTTGGGCATCGGACAGGAGCCACACCTCCCAGATCCTTTTAACAGGATACCCTTACTGTCACGTTCTGGGTTACAGGCAGTTGGAGTCGCGGCTTGGTACATCGGGACCAGGGTAGAGGTCAGGAAGCAGGAATCAGCCGTCCAGGGTCAGGAAACCAGGAGTCAGGAAGCCAAGAGTCCGAGGGTCAGGAAACCAGGAGTCAGGATACCAGGAGTCAGGAAGCCAAAGCACAGCTAGGTGGGCAGCGTGTTGCTGTGGCAAAGAGCCAGAGGGAAATGCTGGTCTTATATACCCCTCCCAGTCCTTGCCACCAGGTGCTACAAGTCTTCTGTCAAGCCTCACCTGTGCGGCCGTGCCTTGCCCTTCCAGGCCAAACTCAGGAAGGCCCCAGTCTTGCGAGGCCCTGCCAGTCACAGGGCCTGGCTCCTGCAGGCACTCCTGACACTTACCTTTCTTCATCTGCCCCTTCCATAAGAGGTCCAGAGGGTGGCAACAAGAGGACAAATTTAAATTTAATACAATTCTATGATTGGCATGCAAGAGATTCTGTTCTGGGAGAGAGAGATACTGGATGATCATTTATGAGGTCCTAAATTGTCCTAAAAATGTCCAAATCCAAAGAATAAGTAACATGTGCCTGGAGAGGAAAGGAAACAGTTTAATACAAAAAGTACTAGAAATGATAAACACTACTATTGCTATATATATATATATATATATATATATATATATATATATATATATATATAGTAATCCATTTGCTGCCAGATAAAACTATAAGCTGGTGGTTTTAATTAAGATCTCCCAGCTGATGTTTAAGAGTTTGACTCCATTATGGATTAACATGAGAAATGCTGAGAATAAGGAAGTCTCTAGTGGATTACTTACGACTTTGAAGGTATGCAAACAAAAATGCTAATTTCTTTTTGCTTTCCTTGCCAGCAGGGTTTTGAAAAGTACCTTTTGCCTGCTTGATATGCAAGCTGTTTATGCACCACTGCCGGTTTCAAACACATGCCCAACATGGGGAAAGGGACATTCATTTGTGAATAGGGTTTTCCCTTCCCTCTTTCATTTTTTTCTATGCACTGTTATTTGATTTCATGTACAGCAGCACCACTCACTGTCCAAAGCATCAAATCGTTTCCAAAAATGAGAGTAGCTAGTTTTTGGCCTTTTGCAGCATCACATTCAACCAGGATAATGCATATGGGCGATGAATGATCCAGAGGGCATAATGCTTTCCCTTCACATTTAATTGTAATTAACTATAGCCATAGTTGGCAATTCCCCACAAATACATCGTTTTGGAAAGGGTGCCAATAGCTTCTATTTAACAAAATGTTTTTATTTGTGGTATTCCTGGGGAAGGGCCAAAGTATTGGTCTAGCTTGCAGAAAACCCCGGGTTAAGTCCCTGGAAACTCCAGGTAGGACTGGAGATGTCATTTGTCTGAAATACTAGAGAGTTGCTGACAATCAGTTAAATGATGATGATGATGTTATGTATACCCCACCTATCTGGCTAGGTTGCCCCCATCCACTCTTGGCCGTTTCCAACACATATAAAACATGTTAAAAAATGTCAAACATTCAAAACTTCCTGATACAAAGCTGCTTTCAGATGTCTTCTGAAAGTCAGAAAGTTGTTTATTTCCTTGACATCTGATGGGAGGGCGTTCCACAGGGCAGGCGCCGGTGCTGAGAAGACCCTCTGCCTGGTTCCCTGTAACCTCACTTCTCACAGTGAGGGAACCACCAGAAGGCCTTTAGGGCTAGACCTCAGTGTCCAGCTGAAAAGTGGGATTGTGTAGACAATACAGAGCTAGATGGACCAATGGCCATGGCATTATAAGGCAACTTCCCACATTCCTGCTTACTGGGAACAGGAGGAGAATGATCCATGCTCTCTTCTGCATGCAGCCAACAAAGCTGCATCGGGAGGAATCAGTCAGTGTTCTCATAAGACTCAGTGGAACTGTTCTCCATGCTGTGAACTGCTGCAATCCTGGGACACTGCAATGTGGCTGTCGATTAGAATCAGTGGCAGCCTTGTGTCCAGTTCCTATACAGAGATCTGATGGCTCTCCTCCTCCTCCTCCTCTGGGCCACACTTGCAGGCTACACACACTCTGACCATGAGCAGTCCGTACATGCTGTACTGGATTCTAATGAAGCCAGTGGATCCGTGTGGAGGATGGTTTCCATTGACTAATTGTGACTAAGTTATCAATATACTAATGAGGTCTGATCTGCAGGTTGGCAGTCTTGCACCAATATGGTCCACATAATAAAGCCTGAGGAAAGGCATTGATCATTGATCTGGAGCCTGGAACCAGGATGGTGTCACCCAGTGGGGAGCGAGTGGTTATTTCCTTGTACCTCCTTAACTGATGCCTTGTATCTGACAGTACAAATGGGACACGGGTGGCACTGTGGTCTAAACCACTGAGCCTCTTGGGCTTACTAATCAGGTTGGCGGTTCGAATCCCCATGACGGTGTGAGCTCCCGTTGCTCTGTCCCAGCTTCTGCCAACCTAGCAGTTTGAAAGCATGCCAGTGCAAGTAGATAAATAGGTACTGCTGCGGCAGGAAGGTAACCAGCATTTCCATGTGCTCTGGTTTCCGTTACGGTGTTCTGTTGCACCAGAAGCAATTTAGTCATGCTGGCCACATGACCCGGAAAGCTGTCTGTGGACAAACGCCTGCTCCCTCGGCCTAAAAGCGAGATGAGCACCATAACCGCATAGTTGCCTTTGGACTTAACCATCCAGGGGTCCTTTACCTTTACCTTTTAGTCTGGCAGTATGCATGGCCACTACTTTGGCCTTGGAGCTAAACAGGTCTGGGTCTGGTCAGTGCTTAGTCGGCAGACTGCCTGTGAACCCCATGTCAGATGCCTTGGGTTCTATCATAAAAGAAATTGGGATATAACTATGAAAATAAATAGCCATGAAGACTGATAGTCATTGATGGATTTGTCCACACAGACCCTTTAAAACCATCCAAGTCGCTGGCTATCACTACATGCAGCACTTGCAAATTCCCATAGTTTAACTATCTGCTGCATGGAGAAGTTCTTCTGCAAAGATAAGAACTCCAGAACTTCTTCAAGGTATCTGATTATCTGATTCTTGAAACACTGATTAAAACTGATCAGACATCACCTCTTCTAAACTTCATTGATGAATCATTTCAGACAGCCTCAGTATCAATAAAGAAAGAATTGAAACATGGAAATCCGCAGATACAGGAATCGTTAATGGAAGAAATGGGGATGCAGCACTGCCTGTGAATTGTTCCAAAGCATGTTGGCTTAAAGCCGGAACTGAAGGTTTTATTTGTGATTGTATAACAAAGACCACAGACACTTGTAGAAATGCCAAGAGGAATCAGGAACAACCTAGCATGTAGCAGTTGGCTGTTTTATCTCATCTAGTACAGAATATCTTGCCAGACACGACTGGGTTACAAAAAAGCACATTCATTGCCAAATGGATTTGCATGACCAACTAATTAGTTCAGAATAGCCCTCTTATTGCAACTGTAGTCCCAGTGCCTGAGAATAATGATTACACTTTGCATTAAGATAAACCTCTTGTAATAGATATGTATAGATTACAATAAATCAAATTCGGAATGGCAATCCTATACAAATTGCACTGGAGTCAATTTCATAGAACTTTCTGGGACTTACTTTTGAAAGGACATGCATTAGATTTCATTGCCATTCTAGGTGACAAGAAATCCAAAAGAAGAGAGAATACATGTGCTATTGTCATTTTGATTGTGTAGTTTTATTGTTTTAGTTTTGTAATCTGTCCTAGCATCAAATTTTGTGCATTGCAAAATTGGTGCATATCAGCCTGGATGTCAGGGTACATCTATATGTCTATTTCCAAATGCAAGAAACTTCAAATGATATATAAGACACATTATTTTCCTCCAGTTTGTGAAAGTGTCCACAAACATATTCAATCAGCTAATGGTATCTGTATGGCAAAATCTTAAAGAATCTTTATGAGCAGAAAAGTCTTCTCCAACCTATTGCCCTTCAAATGCATCGGCCTAAAACTCTCATAGTTTCCGAGCACAATTCAAAGTGTTGGTGCTGACCTTTAAAGCCCTAAACGGCCTCGGTCCAGTATATCTGAAGGAGCGTCTCCACCCCCATCATTCAGCCCAGACACTGAGATCCAGTGCTGAGGTCCTTCTGGCAGTTCCCTCGCTGTGAGAAGCCAAGTTACAGGGAACCAGGCAGAGGGCCTTCTCTGTAGTGGCGCCCCACCCTGTGGAATGCCCTCCCATCAGTTGTGAAGGAAATAAGCAGCTATCCTATTTTTAAAAGACATCTGAAGGCAGCCCTGTTTAGAGAAGTTTTTAATATTTAATGCTGTGTTGTTTTAAACACTCGATTGGGAGCCGCCCAGAGTGGCTGGGGAAACCCAGGCAGATGGGCAGGGTATAAATAATAAATTATTATCATTATTGTTATCATCCCTCACCATTGGCTATGCTGGCTGGAGCTGGTGGAAGCTGTAATCCAAAACTACTGGAGAGGACCATCTTGGGGGAGGCTGGATTAAGATTTATATTGAGCTGTACATCTAGATGGAATACTATTTGCACACACACACACACACACACACACACACACACACACATGAGTCTGCTCTGATTATTTCAAACTGTTTCTGCACATCATTTTTGGAGGCTAAATTGTGATATGACTTCAGAAAGATCAAGGGACCAAGAAAATTCAATATGGTGTGCATATAAATGAAGGATTTCATTCCTCTTTCACTTAGGGCTTGTTGACTTTAGCTTCACTTACATTAGACATCATAAGACCTAAGGAAGGGAAATAAGCCACTGGTTTTGTGCTGCTGCTTGGCATCAAGATTAAATAATGTTTGCTTTGAGGAAGCTGAATTGCAAAGCAAGTGCACCAGGCCAAATTTCCTATCAGTGAAGGACATGTGCATTAAGATACGTTAGTGAGTGTATGTTGGCAGTGCTTGACAAAACAAATTTACATCCTTGTTCATGCCAGTAAAACAACAACAGCAGCAGCCCACTGCCTGTTTACTACCTTGTAACCCCATCACTGTGTTTTTGATGTTCTTTTCAATAGACAATAAAAATAACAGTGTATATTGTGTACTTAAGCTCACTGCAAAGGCTGATGATTGAGTCACATTACTACCAACTGAAGAGCAATTTCATATGGGCAGCTATGCTACGTGTGTTGCTTCAGGCAATGGAGCCCTACATTTTATCTTACGGTACCCAGTAGATGCCTTGTTTCAGCTTCTTATTATTTGCTGCTTTAGCCAGTTTACCTGACGGTATGAGCATCAGTCAAGGTGTCATACGATATTGACTGTCACTTCTCATCCTCAGAATACCCTATTAGACAGCATTGTTCCAATCATATTTGTAGCTAGGAAAGAAGAACGGCAAAAACAAACACGCTCGGAAGCTAGGCGTGTAGGGATAGCGAATTGGAATGTCATGCGTGTAGTGGCTTTTAGGTGGAGGCAAAAACCAGCTCAGGATGCAAGGTCAGTGAAGTGAAGAGACAGAAATGGAAGCCACACAAGAGGAAAAGATTGTGACCTTGTTTGTTTTAATAGGCCGAAAATGCCCACTTACAAGTCTCTATAGGGTGAGAGAAGTACTCATTTGGTACTGTGGCCTATTTTAAGGTTTTGGTCCAACTATCAGCTCCTTTCTTAGGAAGAAAATAAATTGGAGATTCTTTAATGGATCCCACGAGATATACATTTCGATTGCAAAAAGACCAGGGGTTGTCTCCAAAACTGTGGAAGTGGGGTTCCACTAGCAGAATGGAACTTCCACTGCATCTCCTCCCCCTGTATTCCCCACAAATCCCCCAACCTTCTGAAGCTGATTTTAAGGGTGTCTAGGAAGGAGTGAGTGTTGGAAGAGATATGTGTGAAAGAAGTTCTGCTGCACGCAGACAAGACCCCTGGACCAGCACAGCTGCAGTGTTGGATATAGCCCCAGGTAGCAACCATCCTGAACAGAGAGAGAAAATATGATATATATTTATGGTTTATGATATACAGTGGTACCTAGGGTTAAGTACTTAATTCGTTCCGGAGGTCCGTTCTTAACCTGAAACTGTTCTTAACCTGAAGCACCACTTTAGCTAATGGGGCCTCCTGCTGCCGCTGCGCTGCCGGAGCACGATTTCTGTTCTTCTCCTGAAGCAAAGTTCTTAACCTGAAGCACTATTTCTGGGTTAGCGGAGTCTGTAACCTGAAGCATATGTAACCCGAAGCGTATGTAACCCGAGGTACCACTGTATCACTAAATAATTGTTTAAGCTAACTTTGACTTCCTTAAAGTAATCAACTACACTCTGAAAGTCAGGCAATGGGAGGTAATCTGTAACTGAGAAAAATGATTTTCTGAAATATACTCAGAGTCGCAAAGTGATTTCATGCTCTTTATTCAGCTCATAGTGGTGAGGAGGAATGAATGAATGTCCCCTCAAAGTATCTGCTTTATATACATTATTTACACAATGGGCTGCACATGATTGGCTAATTCCGGAATTCTACTGTAAGCCAATCAGGTTGTGGATTCACTTCTATCTGGAGCATGATTGGGTGGTTCCTGCCAACCAATCATACTGCTGCATTGTTCTAGGACCAATCAGACTGCTGCATTCTGAATCCTATTGTTCTAGGACCAATCAGACTGCTGCCTTTTGGATCCTATTGTTCTAGGACCAATCAGACTGCTGCAGTTTGGATCCTATTCAACTCAGTACATAACACCCCTCCCCTCTAAGTTCCAGTCCTGCCCGGGAGGTCGCATTCATAGTCCTCAAGGTACGCCGGCGGCCTACGTGTGCGTTGCGGCCTGGGGTGTTCCCTGGTCCGGGGTTCAGGTTCTGGCTCGTGTTCCAAGGATGCTGGCTGTGATAGGGCTGTTTGGTCTGGCGCAACCGGCTCGCTCAGTCGTGGTTCTGGTTCCGGTGTCCTTTCGGCCTCACGGGTCCCCTCTGTATTTACTGATTCTGCCTCTCCTGCTTGCCCCTGCTGCTCTATGGGCCTCACTGCCCCACTGTTCCCTGACCTGTCCTCCTCCTCCTGGTTTTCTCCCGGGAATCGTCGCCGTATCTGGTCACAGTGGCGGCGCCAGCATTGCCCCCCATCTGTTAGCACCTCGTACGACACGGGGCCAGTGACCCTGGTGACTGTGGCGGGTACCCATGCAGGGCCTGCCCCAAAATTCTTTGCGTACACTGGGTCCTGGGCCTCGAAGGTCCGGGGGTTCCTGCCTTCCCCCACCACTACCTCATCCTGAGCTCTATCGGGGTGAAGGCGGTCCAATCTGATTGCAAGGCGCCGACCCATTAGTAGTTCAGCGGGGCTCCGGCCAGTCGTTGAGCTGGGGGTGCTGTGCTGTGCTAGAAGGAATGTGGCAAGGCGGTACTCCCAATCCCCTTGCGTCATGCGGCGAAGGGTGTCCTTGGTGGTCCGCACCATGCGTTCTGCTTGGCCATTGGTGGCAGGGTGGAATGGCGCCGAACGGATGTGGCGGATGGCGTTCTGCGCTGTGAAGGTTTGGAATTCTCCTGACGTAAATGCAGTCCCGTTGTCTGAGACGAGAGTGTCAGGGAGCCCGTGGGTTGCAAACAGCCTGCGTAGTACCCGGATGGCTGCGGACGTAGAAGTGGATGGTACCAGTGCAACTTCCAGCCATTTGCTGTAGGAGTCCACCTCTATGAAGAATGTTTTCCCCTGAAAGGGGCCAGCGAAGTCCACATGCAGGCGTAACCATGGTGCTCGGGCGGACTCCCAGGACTGGACTGGGGCCCTTGGGGGATCTGGGCGGGATTCTTGGCAGGCCTGGCAGTGTTTGACCCAGGCCTCTATCTCTCCGTCGATCCCCGGCCACCACACATAACTCCTGGCAAGGGCCTTCATTCTTACTACCCCTGGGTGTGTCTCGTGTAGGGCTGTGAGGACCCTTTTGCGGAGGGGCTGGGGAACAACGACCCTGCTTCCCCATAACAGGCACCCCTTGTGGGCCGACAGTTCATGTCTGCGGGTTGTGTAGCCGGCGAATTCTGGCCCGGGGCTGCTGCTGGGCCATCCCCTCCACACCCAGTCCAGGACCCGGGAGATGACCCTATCTTTCTTGGAATGGTGTGCAACTTCTTGTGCCTGAATGGGGCGGTCAGGAAGCAGCTCCAGGCTCATAACCTCTTGTGCAGGTGCTGGGTCAGGGCCTGTTTCCGGTAGTGGTAGCCTGCTGAGGGCATCTGCATGGCCCATCGCCTTCCCAGGGCGGTGAATCAGTGCATACTGGTAGCTGGCAAGGAAAATTGACCACCTGAGGACGCGAGGAGACAGCACTTGGGGGGTCTGCTTTTCGGGGGCAAACAAGCCAAGCAACGGCTTGTGGTCAGTCACCACGGTGAAGGGCCGCCCGTACAAGAAATCATGGAATTTTTTTACTCCCTTCACGATTGCCAGACCCTCCTTGTCGATTTGCGAGTAGTTCCGCTCGGTTGCGTTGAGTGTCTGGGAAAAGTATGCCACCGGTACCTCTCTTCCATCCGGGAGTTGGTGTCCCAGGACAGCGCCAATGCCATAGGGCGAGGCGTCGCATGCTAGCACCACTGGCAGCCTCTCGTCGAAGTGTGCCAAGACCGAGTTTGAGACCAGCAAGTCCTTGACTGCCTGGAATGCGGCCTCCTGGCGCTGGCCCCACACCCAAGGGGCCCGCTTGTCCAGGAGTCTGTGTAGGGGCTCCGCTACCGCCGCCTTGTGGGGAAGGAAGGAATGGTAAAAGTTCAATAGTCCCAAGAAGGCCTGAAGTTCAGTCTTGTTCTTGGGCGCTGGGGCATCACAAATGGCCCGTACCTTGTCCCCAGTCGGGTGGACCCCTTCTGCGTCCACCATAAATCCCAGAAAGTCCACCTGAGGCACTCCTAGTAGACATTTTTCCCGCTTCACCTTGAGACCCGCCGTCTGGAAACGGTGCAGAACGGTGCGGAGGCGGTCCTCAAACTCCTCTGGTGTGGGCCCGGCAATCAACACATCATCGAAGAAGGGGGTGACGCCAGGAATCCCTTTAAGGAGAGAGTCCATTAGATTCTGGAATATGCCTGGTGCCACGCTGACACCGAATTGCAGCCGCTTTACCCTGAACGCTCCTCTGTGCGTCACAATCGTCTGTGCCTCTGCTGTGGCCTCATCTACTGGCAGCTGTTGATATGCTTGGGCCAAGTCCAGCTTGCCAAAAAATTTCGACCCAGCCAGGGTGGCAAGGACATGGCTGACCACTGGCACTGGGTATGCATGGGCCGTGAGGGCCTTGTTTATGGTACATTTGTAGTCTGCGCAGATGCGGACCGAACCATTAGGCTTGACGGGTGTGACGATTGGGGTTTCCCAGGGGGCATTAGGCACCGGCTCCAGCACTCCTTGCTCCACGAGTTGGTCCAATTCCTCGTCTATACGGGGTTTCAGAGCGAACGGGACCCGGCGGGCCTTGAGCCTGACTGGTCGTACTGCGGGGTCAAGCTGTAGAGCAATGGGGGGGCCCGTATACTGTCCCAATTTCCCATCGAAAACCCCCGGAAATTCCTTGCATATGGCGTCCACGTCCACTTGTAAGCTTGTGTGGTTCACCCCGGTGACGGCTAGCCCCAGTGGTCCAAACCATGCCAATCCCAGTAAGCTAATGTAGGGGCCCTTGACCACAAGCAAGTCCAGTTGCCGCGTCCGCCCTCGGTATTGCACCCTGAAGGTCCCCACCCCCATTGTGGGGACCTTACGTTTCTGGAAGTCCCGGAGGGTGAATGGGGCCGGCCTGAGTTTGGGACCCCCAGTCGGACACAGTTTCCTTAAGGTCCTTGCCGAGATTATGGATAGAGTCGAACCCGTGTCAAGCTCCATGCGGCATGGGGCCCCCTCTATCTGTACCTCTACATAAATTTTCTCTACGTTGGGGTGGGGCAACTGGTATACCTGGAAGTCCGTGAGCTCCGTCGAGTTGCCTTGGTGTGTTGGGCCCCGGGACCTGGGGCTCTTGGATTGGTCATCTGATGCCTGGCGTCGGGTGGGCCGAGCTCGACACACCCGGGCGATGTGTCCCAATTTTCTGCACTGCCTGCACTCTGCGTTGCGGAAACGGCAGGTCCTCCTCTCGTGACTTTCCCCGCAGCTTGCGCAGTTCCCTCCTTCTCGTCGAGGCAGCTGTGGTATGTGGGCTGCTTGAGTGCGCTGCTGTACTCGGTGCACCTCCTCCTTGTCAGATGCTGAGTCGTCGGTGAGGTCTTTGTGGTGGACCCTCGGTTGGGACAGCTGGCTCGGCCGTGCCTCTTGCGTCGACCTCTCGGCAGCTTCCGTTGCCAGGGCCTCCTCCAGAGCGACCTGGAACGTTAGGTCCTTCTTAGCGTAGAGGCGTCGTTGCAGCTTCTCATCCTTCAGGCCACCGACGAGGCGGTCACGAAGCATGTTCTCCAGCTCTGAGAAGTTGCAGAACCGGGCAGCTTGGCGGAGAGAGGTCACAAACCCAGTTATGGTTTCCCCAGGGGCTTGCCGCTTTGCGTAGAAGGCATTTCGACGAGCCACCACTGAGGGCTGTGGCGAAAAGTGCCCCTTCAGCTGTTCCATTATTGTTTTGTATGGAACAGTAGCAACGTCTTCAGGCGCAAGGAGAGCCCGGGCGATTTCAAACGTCTCCTCTCCGCAGACGCTGAAGAATATTGCCCTCTTCTTGGCGTCTTCTTCATCGGTGACCCCTTTGGCTTCTAGGAGGAAGTTGAAACGGGAGGCGTACGCTTCCCAGTCTCCAGATGCTGGGTTGAATGGCGAGCAGCTGCTGTCGGTTGCCATTCTGAGTTCCTTGTGTCCCGGAGCTGAAGCCTGGATACACGGTGCGAGGCAGCGGTGCGGCAGGTGGCGGTGCTGCGGTGCTGTGTGTGGCAGTCAGCTCAGCGGGATCCCATCCTCGTCGCCAGTGAAATATACTCAGAGTCGCAAAGTGATTTCATGCTCTTTATTCAGCTCATAGTGGTGAGGAGGAATGAATGAATGTCCCCTCAAAGTATCTGCTTTATATACATTATTTACACAATGGGCTGCACATGATTGGCTAATTCCGGAATTCTACTGTAAGCCAATCAGGTTGTGGATTCACTTCTATCTGGAGCATGATTGGGTGGTTCCTGCCAACCAATCATACTGCTGCATTGTTCTAGGACCAATCAGACTGCTGCATTCTGAATCCTATTGTTCTAGGACCAATCAGACTGCTGCCTTTTGGATCCTATTGTTCTAGGACCAATCAGACTGCTGCAGTTTGGATCCTATTCAACTCAGTACATAACATTTTCTAAGCACAACATATATTAACTTCACCCAACTGCATGATTAAAAATGATGGCTAATTAAAGGGCCAGCATGGTTTGTGGAACGAAACATGACTCCCTTACATTAAACATGAGTGCACTGGGCTATTACATCATACAGTTGTAATTTTAAAACTGTAAACCAGACATCCCTAGCCTGATGTTTTGGACTACAACTAACATTGCTCCAGTCACCATGACTAAATTTTACTCAGATTAGACCCACTGAATTAATGAACATGACTAGGTTTGGACTATTAATTTCAATGGGACTGCTTTGAGTACAATTTGAGTATCACCCCCTATCACAGTTGAAGTACACTTTCCTGCCAGGAGAAAGCAAAGCTGGGGCTGTGAATAATGTGAACAAGAACGGGCAGGATCCTGTGGGCCTGATAGAAGTGCTTAGAGGGTCACATTCTACTCCTAGGCCTGAAGTTCCCCACCTCTGCTTGGACAAAACTCTTATTAAATCAACGTTCTGTATTATAGAGAAGACATACATAGCAATACGTAGTCTGCAATCCTCACCCTAGCCATCAGCACTGAATAGAGCAAGGCAATTGTTGCCATATCCACAGACCTACCACCTGAACTGACCAGATCAGAAGATGGGGGTAGTAGGGAAAAATCCCCTTAGCTGTGCCAGCTTCCCAGGCTGTTCCATCTAAGAGGCCTGGATTGAGCCCATTGCCACTATGTGATGTCAGCAGGACCAATTCAGGATCCAGTGGCTTCTGTTCCAGCCAAGCCCAACTGTGCCTCATTCCTAAAATGCCCCATTCCAAGAATATCTGGGGATGCTGCCAGCAGTAACTTTCACTATTACCTCCAGTAGTAGCTTCTGCCCACCACTGGGGCAGGTGCATTAAGTTTTGCTTGCCATGAAGACCCCCTGGTGATGGGGGCAAAGGGACACTTCCACTCTATCCAAACCACCTTCAGCACAGTGGATCAGGTGTTTGATTCATTCTGTCTATTGATGCCTTCCTGCATTAGCTGGCAAGCAGTGAACTACTAAACATGACTCAATACTTCTGCGTTCCCAATATCATTTTGGGGGGCTATTTCAAAGACTCCAGTGTAGCACCTTTTGGTTCCATGGCAGCCTATGGCTGCCAACCATTGCTTTCAATTTTTGGGAACACAATGAAGCAGGTCAGTGCAACCAGAAAGCTAAGCAGCAGCTGTTTCCTAAATGAGTACTTTTGTTTTTAGTCCTGTTTTTATTGAATGAAGTTACAGCATGAGAATAAAACACCATACAGAATGCTCATCATTGATTTATGCAGTCAAAGGCTTATGTGGGATGCTAGGCTACAGGTGTCTGGTAATGAGTTTTTTTTGCCCTTGTCAGACATGTCATAGTGTGGCCAAAACTGAAAGCAAAAGCCAGCCCACATGTCTTCATCAAGAAGGGATGCATTTTTCATTTAAACATTTTTGCTTTCAAATTTAGTTACCAGTATACCAAAATATGGGACGCGGGTGGCGCTGTGGGTAAAACCTCAGTGCCTAGGACTTGCTGATCGTAAGGTCGGCGGTTCAAATCCCTGCGGCAGGGTGAGCTCCCGTCATTCGGTCCCAGCTCCTGCCCACCTAGCAGTTCGAAAGCACCCTTAAGTGCAAGTAGATAAATAGGTACCGCTTTATAGCGGGAAGGTAAACGGTGTTTCCGTGTGCAGCGCTGGTGCTGGCTTGCCAGTTGCAGCTTTGTCACGCTGGCCACGTGACCCGGAAGTGTCTTCAGACGGCGCCGGCTCCCAGCCTCTTGAGCAAGATGAGCGCGCAACCCTAGAGTCGGTCACGACTGGCCCGTACGGGCAGGGGTACCTTTACCTTTTTATACCAAAATATATTGTGTAAACTCATCCTTAGTTACCTAATTTCTTATTTATGATTGCAATCTTCTGAAGAGCAAAAAAGAGGACAAATATGCCGATTTCTACTTCCATGAAAAAGAGAATGTGTCCTGGAAAAAGAGGACATATGGCAACCCTTATGCACATAGTAATACTATGTAATACTATGTGCATAATGCTGCATTCGAGGATCCGTTGTATATAGCATTAAACCCCCTAAAATTAATGGGTGGCATCCAACATTAGCGACTTAAGTTCATTTATTTCCGTGGGTCTGCTCTGAGTATGTAGAAATATTGATGGGCAAAATGAAAAGTTATCGGAGGTGAACAGAGGAAGCTGCATTATAGTGGGAAGTAGAATTATACTGGCCTCCTTGGTTTGCGTAACC
Source organism: Podarcis filfolensis (assembly GCF_964270895.1). Lineage (NCBI taxonomy): Eukaryota > Metazoa > Chordata > Lepidosauria > Squamata > Lacertidae > Podarcis > Podarcis filfolensis. Next base: position 35,221,442 of record NC_139607.1, on the reverse strand, counting down.
CAGTACTTTGTTTGGAAGAAGCTTCCTTGACTCTCAGGAAATGCAAAGGACTGAGCCCGAAGGCTGCATGCATAATATATGTTCTACCATTGAGCTGGGGAGATGGCTCTTTATCCACATCTTTTACATTAGAAAGGCAGCATTACTGTCACAAAACTATGACATGTATCTGCATTGACCTGGAAACAACAACAACAAAGAGATCACTGATTGGTCTGCTGAGGTCTTCAAAATTTTCAAATTATCTGTAAGGACAAAAAGTTTGAGAACCACTGGTCTAGAGAATGCTACTTTCTCAAGTGCCACGATTCTGAACATAAACAGCGCTTGCCAGTGTATAATAGACTCTGTGGGCCTTTATCTAGGTAGTTTCCTTTATAGATCATATTCCAGGGTCCAACTGGAATAGATATGCATCTTCATTTATTATGATTTTCCAAATGTTGTACATCATCGATAGAATTCACATTACAACTCCCTTAGCCTCTCTTTCTAACTTAAGCCCATTGGAGCCAATAATGTGTGTGGTTCAATATTCACCTGAATTATTTTTTCTCCTGAGCAATCTTCACATAACTGGATACAATTTTTAATGTTTAGTTTTAAATCAGCAAATGTAATTAAATCTATCCATGTGATTACACAATTATACTGTATAGAGCGACAATAAAATATGTGCGGGCAGCGAGCCCAAAATACAGCTAGTTGCAGTTCATTTCAAGCCTCATGGACAAAGGGAGAACAGCAAAACACAGGTTTATTTTTAAACTAATGAAGTGCCCGTTGGTACGTTTTCTTCTCCCAGATCATTAATTGAGTGAAAGGAAGTGAAGGGTCAAAAACTGTATAACCTCTTTCTCCACAACACCAGATAGTGCTAGTATGCTTTTGAATACCAGTTCCTGGAAACTGCAGGAGGCAAAAGTGTTGATGAGCCTGAGCTTACCGGGCTTCTCACAGGCATCTGATTGGCCACCATGAGAACTAGATGGGCCATTAGTCTGATCCAGAAGGGCTCTTCTCGTGTTTTTATTAGATGCCTCCCTGTACAAAGACTAAAATTAGGGCCACAACTTCAGGTGTGAGCTTTTTCCCAACCCCACCTCACTGGTGACTGCTGGCTGGTGCCAAGGAAGAATGGGGTGGTTTAGTCCCCTTCAGACCGGTCTTCCCAGTTCCATTCTGTTTGCTTTGTCCTACATTCATTATTTTCAAACTGTGGAAATGCCCTACTCACTGGTTGTATTAGTTTTTCTTCTTTCTCCTGTCTAAGCCATTAGAACTCATTCATCTATGATACTATCATTCTATATCCACAGGGGAAAGCAAAAAAAAAAAAAAGAGGCTGGGAACTGGGAATACCATAAAATGGTATTCCTCACTAAGGACACCAATGACCCAAACCTTTATTCCAACTCAACCGCATCAGAAAATTTCTCCCACAGAAATGGCCTCGTTTTTATGGGAGATCAGTGACAATGCAAATGTGTCCTGAAGATAGCAGAAGAGACAGGAAAATGCACCTGAGTTGGTGAAACTAGGGAACATTATAGGAAAGGAACCATTTTAGGATTAGCTCATGTATAAAATTTACCAGTGATGAATATCAGCCTGCTAGCCAACCTGTAGACTTTTTTCTTTTATTAACATAACTCCCAGCAGAAAAATTGGATTTCCGGTATGGCTCTCTCCCTTAAAACAATTCAGATTTATTCCTAGAGCCAAACCCTGCCCCTCCACATATGTTTCTATGCACTGAAAGACTGAAGTTGCTGTTAGGATCGTTCTACTCTTATGCAGGACCCTGGTAGAGACACATGCCCAACTGGCATGTTCTCTCCCTCCTGGTTGATCATTCAGGAGCTTCAAACGCTTTCTTCTGCCCAAACATCACAGTGACTGATACCAAGAAGCATCAGCACACTTAGGGATCTGCAGAGTATTGGCAGTTTGCGTAACAGAACTCAGTAGCACAGCATTTTGGCTAATCTACATTTATTTACATATAATACACTTGGAGAATTCTGACTTAGCTCCTTCCTCTTTCTCATTAGACAGAAAGAACAAAGGACAATAGCCCCACTTCATGGAACACAGTAGTAAAAACATCCTGTCTCCATAACTTCCCACACTGTGGAATGAAAACATACACCATCATGTGATAGACAACAATCTCATGACTGCAAACACAGAGCAGGAATCCTAATAGTTGCATCCCCCATGAACTCAAAATCCTTCTTATAGTCACAAATCATGGCCGTATATTCAGTCCCTACTCACATGAACCCTGCCTGTCCCCCAATCTTTAAGCACCTTTCCGCAAACTGGCATCATTCTGATGTTTTGTACTACAACTCCCATCAGCTACAGCCAGCATTGCAAATCATCAGGGATTATGGGAGTTGTAGTTTAAAACAGCTAGAAGGCATCAGATTGTGGAAGTGTGCTATGCAGAACTCCATACCCTTCATTCACCTTACTTGCACCCCACGTATTATCAAACACCTTTATAATCGAATACATCACAAAATGTGTTTGAAATACAGCAAGGGCTTGCCGTTGTGTCTTAAAGAGAACAATTAAATGACATTTGCTTAAGCTTCAAGGTTTGTTTTGGGGTCCACACCACAATTCACTTTTGATCCATGTCATCAGGCAAGTGAGGAGAAAAGGCAGATTTGGATTTTTTTTCTGTTTGCTAAGTGTCATTTTAGCCACCTGCCTCCCCCAAAGTAGTGCAGAGTGGGATGGTTTTATGATTTGCTCTAGATAAATTATTCAATATCAAATATACATAGACGATGCCTGGGTCTGAAAGTTACCCCTTGGCAAACAGAATACGCAGAGCAGATATTGCTTCAGATCAGAGGAAACATTTCCATCACAAATATAATGCTCTTATTACACATGCAGAAGATCTGCCTTGGTTCATCATTCAGCCTTTTCCCTTCTTCTTCTAAGTACCAGGCCCCAAAAGCTCTATTTTTAGAGCAAAATCTTTGAAAGGACCAAATGGGAGGTAATCCTTTCCCCCTTTGTTATACTTTCTACAATGATATGCCAGGGCAGCAGACTATAGTTGAGACCACTTTCCCAAGCAAAGCAAATCTATAGCACTCTACCAGCTCTTATCCCCGCTGTCTGTATCTGCTTTCTCTCACATTTATAGCAAGAGAGAAATTAGGTGGTGTCAAAAGTTCAACCTTGAGGAACTTGGATGCACTCATGTTTTCCCGCACCCCTGTGGAGAGCAAACTCGCTTTCCATGACAGGAGCTCAGGAGTGCCTGGTAAAGTGACAATTTGCTTGATACATTAGCAAAGACAGTGTGCATGGTTTTTCCTCATCTTCTCCAAATTTCAGCAATTGCATCGTTGCTGAGCCTGTCCCAAAAAAAGAGCACAGCTTCAAGAGGTTTCATGTGGGGATGTGTGCCCCCACAAAAAAGAGAGGTATGGCTAAAATATAATTTATGTGAAGGCGAGTAAAAGAGTTGAAGATTGCATCAAAAAGGAAGTGCATCTCCTAATAAAGCCCGTGAAGCATTTAACAACTATCTCTGCCAAGTGATATTTCTTAGCACAGCAGTTCCAAGTTAGAGAGGATGAGCGTTTCCCAGACAACTACATGTCAAAGACAAAGAAGGAGTTAGTACCTGGAGGCGGGGGTGGCGGGTGGTGGGTACGATCAGGGAGTTTCAGAGCAGCAGAACAGTTTGATGGGAGGGACTGAACTGGAGTGACCTAAATCCTCCAGAGGTGCCTTTCGATCCAAGTGTTTTACTGGCAACTGATTGCAGCATCTGTGCCAACCTGACAACAGCATCCGACATGTGAGAGAAATCTGTTACCTGCGTGCTGCTGAATAACAGACCCTCCAATGTCCCTATTTTCCAGGGACAGTCCTGGATTTACAATAGCCATCCTGGTTTCTGATTAGCTCCCATAAAGTCCCGCTTTTCCTTAGGATGTCCCCATTTTCATCAGAGAAATGTTGGAGGGTATGGAGCTATGCGACTCCTGAGCCAAGGAGATAAGTAACTATACAACCTTTAGAAGACATCTGAAGGCAGCACTGTATAAGCAAGTTTTTTAATGTTTAGTTCTGTTTTTATATATGTTGGAAGCTGCCCAGAGTGGCTGGGGCAACCCAGTCAGATGAATGGGGTATAAATAATAAATTATTAGTGTTGTTATTATTATTATGGACTAGGGCATTCCTATTTTCACCAGAGAAATGTTGGAGGGTATGGAATAACCATGTCTAAGAAATTTTGCAAATTATGAAATTTTAAAGCAGAGCCGGCTCTGCCATTAGACAGGTGGTGGAAGCCTGAAAGATGGCAGCCCTGCATCAAGCTGGCCTGCCCTGCTCCCTCCACCTCTGCTGCAGAAGCAGTTCTGGTATCAGTGCCAATAAAAGCCAAAATTGCAAACAAAATTACATGAGATCCACTCTTTATTCAAATGAATGGTTAGATCACCACTTATTTAATTACTTCAGGCTCAGCTTTGGAGCTCAGATACACATCTCAGAACTCAGAAAATTCATAAAGCATTCACAGCCCATATTTATTTTTCCACAAGAACCCAACCCAGTCTGTGTGCCACTATTCTATAGTGTGCCATGACAATGAAAGCAATATGTTAAATTAAAGGGGAGGTGAAGGTCTGCTTCTGAACCACAGAATTGTTCTTTGCATGCAGCAAAATAAGCCACTGCAACCTAGAAGACCATGAATCTATATCAAGAACTCAGATGCAATTCCAAAGGGGAATACCTAGATGACTGCCCAGGGGAGAGGTCACCAGAAGGAAACTCTGACTAATTGTCCTATGGATAAGTAATAGATGGACTTACGAGGCAATCCTATGTATGCTTATCTGTAAGCAGCATTGAATATTGTAGAGCTTATTTCTAAATAAACATGCACAGGGTGGCAGTTCCTATGCACACTTACTCAGGGTTAAATCCCAGGTGAACTTAGTGGGACTTACTTCAGAATAAACATGCATCTAATAAGGCTGTAAGTGTAAAATGTGATATATATTTATTTTGGTGCTAGGAATCTCACAAAACCGGTATATCCTGGAAAGGCCCTCAGAATCTTTTTTTGGATTTTTCTTTCATGCAAAATATTCATAGAATTTGGCATATACATACAATGAATTGCATTGTTCTGATAATGCATAGATAAGTGTTCCAATGAAGAAAGTATTCACAATTTAGCAGTGCTGCATAACTGCTAATTTAGTCATATATAGTCAATGGGTTTGAGCTGCACTCCTCTTTCGAAAATAACGCTTACCATAAATAACAACAATTATTTATAAAGCACATAATATTATTGTTATTTGTTATTATGCTCTCTGTATCAATATATATATCCATGTGCCGATCAATTCATACATGCATGCACATGCACATGCACACATGTTCTGCCATTTAATAGTCTTGCAATACTGTACTGATTAAGCACATGACTTTTTCTGTTTTATTCTCAAAGCGAACCAAGGGCTTTGGAATGAAATGGCAGCAAAAGGAAGAATACTCATTCCGCATGATTACATGATAAAATCTGGCTCCTTTGTGCAATATCATCAGACCATTTTAGCTTCTAACAGAAATGTCCCTGTTGCTCTTGGAAATACTGATTTCTCTGTTTCCATCTGTAGATAAGGAGAATGGAAGTGAAAGCTGCCTGATAGGCAAGTGACAACTGACTTATTTTCTTGAGTTCTAAATAAAAGCCTTGATCATCTCCATGCTGAAGTCTTTGCATTTCCCAACACAGCATCTTTCTTCAGCACTGATTAAACTGTGATTGTACCTGTGAATGATAAAAACTCAAGCTAATGCCACAGTCTCTTGCTTTGCCTTTTATCAATGGAGACTCAGCACAGATATCACAATCTTAAGACCTAAGATGAAAGCGATTCCTTTCTCGTTCTCACAACACAGTGAAAGCGATTCTGTCTTCAGTTTTCCATGCACAGTGATTGGATGAGAATTTTCAGTGGGGTCAGTTGCCTGGTTCAGACTTTTAAAAATCTACTTTAGTCCCATTTTCCATTTGTAGCTTTTTGCCCTCCAGTACCCTAGGAGAGGGGGCAAAGAGAAAAATAATTAAGTTGGAGAGATCCAGAAAAATGTGGTGCTACTTCCATATATGCATGGGAACCTCTAAGCTCTCCCTTTTGATGGAAGTTCCTGTGTCTCTCAAGAAGTCCTTTCCCCAGGGTTGGAGGTCCTCTGGAATTCCACCCAATGAAAGGCTAAAACCAGCCCAATCAGCCTAATGAAAGTATACCAAAGGGATCTACTACCCTTGCTTAAAAGACAGCCAAGTGTCCTTTACACTTAACATTTAGGCTGAAGCCCCATGTACACTTTGACATAATAAGCAGTAGATAAATACTTTACATAAAACAAACAAATAAATAAATATGACATTGCACCCTAGAAATCCATGCCATAGTTTTTGGCAACACTGCCTACCTGCCAGAAACTTCCTCTTCACAGTAGTATTAAGAAATGTTTGTCCTTCATTTCAAGATAATTAAATGTCTAGTTCAAAATGAGCATTGTAAATTATAGAGCTGCACATTTTAATTGATTAATTAGTGTGATTAATCAATTAAAGCTTTCATAGTCATTACAAATAACCTCCCATTATCTGATTAATGGGTGCTAGGTGCTCTTACATATTTTTGTGTGATTTGCTGAGCTATGGGCCATTTAATGGTCTCTGGGGTTGCCATGTGTCCTCTTTTTCCAGGACATGTCCTCTTTTTTATGATGAGAGTTGTCACAGAGATCCATAGAAGTAGAAGTTGGCAAATGTGCCCTCTTTTTTGCTCTTCAAAATATGGCAATCTGCTTTAGTTTTTGTTTTAGTTTTAGTTTTTGCCCAATCCTCTTTAGATAGGTGGACGCGGATGGTGCTGTGGGTTAAACCACAGAGCCTAGGGTTTACCGATCAGAAGGTCGGCGGTTTGAATCCCCATGATAGGGTGAGCTCCCGTTGCTCAGTCCCTGCTCCTGCCAACCTAGCAGTTTGAAAGCACCCCAAAAAGTGCAAGTAGATTAATAGGTACCGCTCCGGCGGGCAGGTAAACGGCATTTCCATGTGCTGCTCTGGCTCGCCAGAAGCGGCTTAGTCATGCTGGCCACATGACCTGGAAGCTGTACGCTGGCTCCCTCAGCCAATAAAGCGAGATGAGCGCCGTAATCCCACAGTCGGCCACAACTGGACCTAATGATCAGGGGTCCTTTTACCTTTACCTTTAGATAGGTGCTTCCACACTTCTTCCATATTGCTCCAAATATTTCCCTGAAGAAACTCTCTCTTAATGTACTTATAGGCATGCACCCTAGGTTATAGTCTCTGTTCTCTCTTTTCTATGAGATCTTCTAATGACCTTTTATCTGCTGTGTGTATGTCTGTGTGCTTTCAAATTGATGGTTTTACTTCTCAGTCCTGTTGGTTTGTACGGTGTTCATTCAGTTATCAACTTTTATTATTCTAAGCTCCCTTGAGGCCATTTTACAGTTAAGTGGCATGGCATACATTTTTATAAACAAATGGTACACTTCTTATTTCTACAGAAGTCATTTTCTTTTTGTAAACAAGGTACAAGCACTCCCTTTCTCTCTCCACCCCCGATTTCAAGTATTTAGAAATTTTATATCTTTACCATGACAATCATATGCATGCCTGTTCTTAAGTAAGAGCCACTGAGTTCAACAGGCCTTGATCTTAGGTAGGTGTGCTGAGGTCAAAGGCTGCAATATTTTATTCACTAACATGAGCGCAGTGAACCCCGCTGAGCTTACTGTTGAATAGACATTAAATGGATTGCACTGTTAGCTGCAAGAGGGTATTAATCTATGCACTTTCTCTTATCTGTCTCGTCTCTAGGTGTAGGTCGTTGTCCAAGGTCAAAAAGACAGTGAGATCCACATCTAAGCCAAGGAAAGTTGAGTCATTTATGCAATAATTAATTCACATTTGCTAAATATACATAGCCTACATATCAGTCGGCTGAAATTGCCCTATGATTGTCCCATGTTGGGCAGTATGAGACCTATTTCAGCTTTGTAAAAGCGCAGAAAGCTGCTTTCTAATTGGTGTAATAGAAGGGAGGTGTTCACAAATTCCCTCTGCTGTTGTAAAATAATTGCCACAGAACTACTTGTGCCATCTTTAAAAAATGCCTGTAATTACCTTCTTTCCTCTGCAGGGGAGAAAGAGCAGGCACAAAAGAATATAATTAAGAAATTGCTTGTTTTACAGTTCAAGGGAAATCAGAATGATTGAGCTCCCTTATGAAGCGTTGAAGGGGGGGTAGCAAAGATGAAAATATTGTGGGGGGTGGGGGGTGAATGTTTGTTTTGTCCACACATGCCGGCACCGAAACAAGAGAAACCCTTCTTCAAAGTGTAGCAAATGTTTGCTTACCTACTATATACATATGTTCTCATTTGATAAATGCCGCTTAGACTAAGAAAAATGGCAGTCGGCAGCAAATACCTCTCTGTGTGGCGCAGAAGAGAGAGAGATTGCAAAGGCAGTTTTCAAGTCCTTATCTGTAAAGGAAAAGAGATGATTGCCTTAACCTTTGTTATCAGTATGAGGCTTGCTTTAATGCTCATAAAAGCTCAAAAGGACTTAAGAAGGCAGGGCTACAGGAGCTGGATTTTTCTGGCAAGTGACTTGGTCTTGAACAGAGAAACCTCTACGAAAATATAGAGAGCACACACTTTAAATACAGTGAAACAGTGCCTCTCAGAGGTTACCTCTCACAGTATGTTGCTATCACACAGAGCATAAATTTCAGGAACTTTATGTCTGCGACAAAAGGGATGGCATCACACAACCAGGCCACAAGAGTGCATTGGAGGGTTTTTTGCCGATTCGGATCTGACCTAGAAACAACAGTAATTAGGCCTTAATCATAGAGTTGGCAGTTTGATGCTGGAAACCTCATAGCTCAGTAAAATTTCTTCATGCTTTGGGGGATAAATTGCAGCCTCATATAGCTAGCATGTGTAGCTCTAGTTAATGCATTAAGGGGTTAAGACCACAAAGTAAGCTGTTGTTGTTAAACTTGTCTAGGTCAAGAACCCTCTGGTGAAGAAGGAAGAGGAGTATCTTTGTTCACTCAGTCTACCATTACAACTCTGTGTGTAATTGAATTCTAGACCAGGAGCTCCAGGCACAAACCATGTGTTTAGAAACGTTATCTACCATATTTTGTATCCCAAGATTTCTACCTGTGTTTTCCTTTCTGCTGTATGGAAAGATGCAGGAAAGTTTGTAAGTAAAAGGCATTTAAACTTATCACACTGTGTGGTCTGTTCGCTGTAAAAGGGGGCAGAAAGGAGAAGTGCTGTAAGAGTCAGAATAGGATATTTAAAAGGTCTAACAGCCTATATTCCCTATATTTTTTAAAAGAAAAATAAAACCTACTGTTGGGACTCTCCCTGACTGGAGAGTGTGTTTAGTCCCACATCTTATATCTAAGGCTCCAGAGAATTCTTTGTAACCAAATTTATTTATAGCACATAATAACCAACACAGTTCACTTTTCAGCATTAGATCTCTCATTTTCCTCTCCTTATGTTTTAATAATAATAATAATAATAATAATAATAATAATAATAATAATTTGAACTCTGTCTCCTATCCTTGTAAAAAAATTAACGCATTGTAGCCATGTGATGGGGCTTGTGGTCACATTTTTATTTTAGTCATAGTAATTTCACAGTACTTTCCTGTCTTTTTTACCTTTGGAACAGGCATGCAAACTGAGCTGGAATAAACAGATTAAAAATACATCCCAGCCAGTCTTTCTATAGAGCTAGCAATTTTTGTCATGCATTGAGCTGAATTTGACTGTGTCAAGTAGTTTAACCCTACTTTTCTCACCAGCATCCCTTGTTGTGTCGGGGTTGGGAGGCTGGGAGCTATATGGGAGCTTAGCTACACTAACAGGCCTGGTGACGATTTTATCTTCAAGCACAATCTCCCTTCCTTCTAGCAGCTCTCAAATTGTGACGCCTTAAAAGGCTTACAGCAAGGTGACCTCAGACTTCTTCCATGTAGGATCACTTGGCATGAACATGTCATGTTATGTGAAGTTGCAGGATAGGTACTGACTGGAAACAGCATGGCCACCCTAGAACTTTTGCTGGTGCAGACAATATTGAAAGTAGTGTTGCATACGACTGTCCCAATAGTATTGAAAGAACGTGATTGTACAGGTAAATGATTACCTTTACTCTCTCCAAAATGCAACTTTTGCAATCAGCAAAACGGTGCCTAAAGAATTCTCTCACATTTGGGGGCATTCTGCATCAGTTAATGAGACAAGAAAGTGCACTCAAAAATTATCAAAGGGGAGATGATATTTTAGGCAAATTCTCAAGGGAGTAGTGCAGAGTTTTCTAGTGCCTACCTTACCCAGTGGGTATCTGTCAATGTCCTTCCTTTTACTTCACAGATCAATCTAGAAATTTGCAGTCTGCAGCCTTACTGTGTGCTCATTTTCCTGAAAAGTTTATTACATCCTTAGCTAGGCTTCATTTAAGTACAGGAAGGCAGGGCTGCTGCTCACTGTGTGGTAGCTGTTTGTTGTCGTTTAAAAAGATGAAATTTTTGTTTTAACCAAATCAGTGTGGAAATAATTTTTTTAAGGTAAAAAGGAAGAACTTCTCTTAAAAACAAAATCATCTCACACATTTGGTAACCAAGTTGAAACTCAGGGGAAGACGTTGTGACCTAGCTCCTCACATGAGTTTTTCTCAGATGAGGAGATGGTGCAGCCAAAGCAGCTATAGAGTGCTAGAGGAATATTTAGTGGAAAGAAATACAGCCCACAGACAGCCACCACCCATGGCCCCATTACAGCAACAAAGCAAAATCATCCCCAACTCCATCAACATTCTGAAGAAATTCTAAAGCAATCTGAGAATGAGACGAAAATAGAAGCCTTGTTTGCAAGACAATATCTCTTTAGAGAAGCTCAAGGACTGATTTCAGCACTAGGGTGAATGTTTAGCAAAGCCTTAATCCCCTGCTTGTAACAAAGAGCTTCATCAGAAGAGTCCTCAAGAAAAAAATATGAAAATCCATCAGAGCACTTCACTGATAGTTTCAATTTAAAAGGCCACCACTTGAAACTGCATTGTCAAAGGTGAATAGACAACATGGCAAACCACTTGCAGGTAGTAATTTCTCACTGAGTTGGCTGCTACCATGTGGCTTCTCATGCCACAAGCTAGAATACTTCATGGAAACATTTAAACAACCAAATACCACTAAACTGATTCAACACATGGAGCAGCCATGAATGAAATAACACTTTTTGAGGTGGCCATTTTCTGTGAAGCACACATGCTTTTGGACAGCTTCACTGATGAATTATTCCCCAGAAAGATGTCATTTATGTGCAGAAAAACAACCTGTCTCTGATGACACACTCCCCATTGCTCTTGCCCACTCAATATTCAGCATGGGCATATGCAAATGGGTGATTATAGCAGAGCTGGTTTTGAAAGACAAAGCAAAGTCTGATGGGCAAAAAGAGAGAGTCTCTTCCTTTCCCCTCTCCTAAATTTTACTCATTCATCTCTGCTTTCCAAGAAGAAATGACAAAGAGAAATATTTATGTGTATTTTAATTGAATTCATATTAGAGAAACTTATTAGGATGACAGATCCTTCTCAAGAAATAATTGTCAAGGGCTCTGCAATGTCACCTAGGTTGACAGTGTCCCATAATACGGCAGGTATTTGTGAGTCATCCTTGCCAGCAACCATCTGGTTAAAAAAAACCAACAAGCTGTCCTTGAATGTATGCACTCCCCTCTTCCTCTCCTATTAATAATGAGTGGCCAGTGACTCCTCTAAGAGGAATGAAACATAGGCTGTTTTGTGTGTGTGAGGAAGGGAGAGAGGGTGTTTCCTTGCTAGGTTGGAGTGCATATATACCACATATTTAATGTGCATTTAAAGCATATTTCATCCTAAAGAATCTTGAACAACAGAAGCTTTTTTAAGGTGGTGGGAATTGTAGCTCTGTGGGGGTAAACTACAGTTCCCGTGATTCTTTCGGGGGTATGTGCATTAAATGTATGGTGTGTACACAGTCCAGGTTAATTAAGTGTAAGATCATTTGATATCCCGATCAGATCTCATCCAAATACCACTTTATGGCTGCTGTGTGTGTTTCCAAGAGAAGGTTGGATTTACTGCAGCAGCAACTGCTGGGTGGCATGTTGGGGAAACAGCATCTGCCTTGAGAGAAAAAGTAATGATATGTTCAGAACATTGTTTTTACTGATATCATATTCATATGATATCTGGCAGAATTTGAGTTTCTGGCTGAAACAAACCGACAGCCTTAAAGGGCCTTTCAACATGAGATGTATACAGGGGGAAAGAAATGTGACAACTTGCCTTCCATTGTTATTCAGAAATGTCTTTATGGGTGATCATCCGGATACAATCAAAAAGGTGAATTACTAGCCCAGATGGTCCTCCCTGCATCTACATTCACGATGTTCACTCTACCTCCTTGACTGTACGACTGGAGAACTAGGTGCCTTCGTGGTGCCATCAGCTCGTTTATGAATGTCACAGAGGCTTTCCCATAAATTTCCTGTACATTTAAAACTCTGGTACTCTAAGCAGTTGCTCCAGCAGATGTTCTGATGATTTTCCTAAAGCCTTTGCTGTGCATTGTGCTCTGAGCAGTGGGACGCCTGGCATAAAAAGAGCTTTGCTCAATGTCACAACTTTTTAGCACCCTCACCTGAAATGTTGCTTGCAGTTAGCACCGGGTGTGGGTGAGTGGGTGGCATTTTATTTCTAAATTTCCCTTTTGCTGCATCTTCACTCAGCCTTGATAGTGTTTTGACACAGGGGTGCCAACTTGAATCAAATATTGAAGGGGGGCAGGTAAGCCCCGCCCCACATAATCAATCACATGACACAGTGCATGCACATCATTTGAAAGGAAATGTCCATCAACTTGAGGGAGGGGGACCCTCAAATATTTTATGGGGGGGGGCAAAGACCCCTTGGCCCCTAGAAGTTGGCTCTTATGTCTGAACATGTGGGACTTACAATGTGAAGTCATGCCATCAAACACATGCCAGGCAGGATGAGTGGGTGGGGGCAGAGGTTTGGATGGATTATATAAGCCCGGTGATTCCTTCCATACCATCCAGTTCACAATCATCTCATTGCAGTGCAGAGGGTGGCCAATACAGAGGAGGTGCAGTTGGGCAGTAGCCTTTTAAAGCTGGTGGTACTGGAGTTGTGGAAGAGCTATTGGTGACTTGGTGGTGATGCAAGCAGGATACCAGACCCACAAGAGAATACCAGGGCGGGGGGCAGCTGGGCAGCTGTGAGGTGCCACATGCTTGTCTATGCACCAGCAGGGTACCACATTTTGAAAATAATAAGAAGTAAGTACACTATATTAGTACTGAATGGGGCCAGAGGAAAAAGTGGGTGGTATAATGGATGTGACACTTCCTTTTCTACACAAAGACATACCAAAGTCAGAAGGTTCTTTGCATGCATGCCTCTTTCCATCCAGGCAAGAAAGAAGGCACATTTCAGCTAGGGAAAAGCACTTGAGAAGGGTGTAGAGCAGGGTCCATGAGGGATGTGGCCTGAGGAGAGGTGGACAGTCCTGAGGGCCAGATAAAGTATTATAAAGGACCACTTTCAGTCCCTGCACCAGCCATGACTAGTTTTCTGATAAAGGAGCACCCATTAGTGAGCAGGATGTGTGTTTTCCTCTTGAAAGTTTAATTCCACGGATATGACACTATTGTGTCTTTTGTTAGATCACTCTAGACTGGTTGTTGATAAGAAACCGTAGCTTCTGAGAGCCGGGAAAGTAATTACTGATTATTTGTTCTTCCCAAGTCATGTTTCACAGAGCTTCCTGACTTAAAACTACCTTTATAATGGTTACTGTACTTGACTTTGAACAGAGCAAAATAAATTAAACCACTGTTGGCTGTGAACTGTAATGAACTCACAACATAATCAGAATGCAGCCCAGTGTGTTTGTTCTTTGTACAAAGAGGAGAAAGTAGTTTCAATCTGATGAAACCACAACCCAAGAAAGGAGGGTGTAAAAGCATATAGCATCCAGAATCCATAAGGACATAAGAAAAGCCTTCGAGGAAGACAGAAGTCTATTAAGGAAAATAAGGAATTAAGAATATGGTTTTGTTTATGTTTATGTTGTTGTTGTTTTAGTATTTTAGTTAATACTGTGTGTGTGTGTGTGTTAAGTTTGAAAACTAATAAAAAGCATTTAAAAAAAGAAAGACCTTGTTGGTTCAGGCCAAAAGCCCATCTAATAATAATAATAATTTTTATTTATACCCCACCCTCCCCAGCCAAGGCTGAGCTCAGGGCAGCTAACAAGCAATAATAAAAACAAGTTGAATGAATACAACTTAAAAACAAAATTAAAATACAACATTAAAATATTGAAACATTAAAATATTAAAATGTAGCCTCATCACAGGAGGAGAAAGGAAAAGAAAAAAGAAAGAGGGGGAGGGAATCAAACTGGCTCCAAGCCAAAGGCCAGGCGGAACAACTCTGTCTAACAGGCCCTGCGGAAAGAAATCAGATCCTGCAGGGCCCTGGTCTCATGAGGCAGAGCGTTCCACCAGACCGGAGCCAGAGTTGAAAAGGCCCTGGCTCTGGTTGAAGTTAATCTAACTTCCTTAGGGCCCGGGACCACTAGGGTGTTGTTATTTATGGACCTTGAGGCTCTCCATGGTGCATACCAAGAGTGGCGGTCCCGTAGGTACGCAACATCCTGTTCTAACAGTGACTAAACAAATGCCTATGAGAAACCCACAGGCAGTTCCAGAGAGCAACAGCACTCACTCCACTTACGAAGACCAGAAAGTGCTATGCAGATGCATACTGCCTCCAGCAGTTGGGGTAAAACATAGCCATGTTGGCTAGCAGCTTATGCACTTCTGCTTAGGCAAGGTGCTCCCCAGTTACTGACAATTCCCCCTGGCGCTTGGGATACAGCATGAATGTCAAAAGTTAACAAATTATATGAGGGTTGCAGAAGGAAAACAGCAAGTAGAAATCTATCCAGCCCAAGTGGTTTATTTTATTTGCTTATGGGTTAAAGAAGCGGAATAGGTTTAAATTAGAATGGTTTTGAGAAAGCTGGCCTACTTTTCATTTTAAGGGTAATATAAATGAGTGATAATGCAGTATATTTTAAGCTAATGAAGCACTTGTCTTGGAAGAAAAACTAGAGCTATTTGAACTTATGCATTATTCCTTATGAAAACAGTAATTTTCCTACTATTTTTATTACTGAACCAATCCAAACTGCCCTTCCTTCAAGCTGCTCTTACCCACGGAGGGGGAAACAATAAAGACAAAATAAGAGTGCTGTCATGGGCTTTCCCCCACCTTGCTGTTAATAGCATGACCATGTGAATTATTTGAACCAGCACAGAGATGTATGGATAGACAGATCAGGATACTGCAGTGGTACCAAAAATGCTAATAATACAAATAAATTAATCTGGAATCATGTATGATGAAGGCGAAAAAATGTAAAGAAGGAGGAGGAGGAGGAAGAGGAGGAGGAGGAGGAGGAGGAGGAGGAGGAGGAGGAGGAGGAGGAGAAGAAGAAGAAGAAGAAGAAGAAGAAGGAGAAGAAGAAGAAGAAGAAGAAGAAGAAGAAGAAAAGGTATACAATTTAATTAGTATCTGTGTGAGGTTTTTTCACTTTTTAAGTCTGGTTTAATTTTGAATGTGAAGGATACAGCATTTTGTTCAGGCTCAGTTTTTCCCTTTTGTCCAAAAGGTGCATATTTGAATTCTTGAAGTATGACTTCCTCAACCATCCCAAGGTATATGATGTATCTGTCTTCCCCCATAGCAGGAATGGGGAATTTTTGGCCCTCCAGATGTTCCTGAACTACAACTCGCACCAGCCCTAGCAAGCATGGTCAATGACCATGAGTGATGGGAGCTGCAGTTCAGGAACATCTGGAGAGCCTAAGGTGCTCCATACAGTGGCCACACAGAATCTAATATTAGGTCAAGGAGTGTGGTTTGTTCTACCGGATGGCCTGGGGAAGCTTGCAAAACATGAATGACCCTATGAATAGTTTTCCATCATCTGTATTTACATAGCCCAATCCAGATCAGTGCATCTGGTGCATCTGAAGGGCTGGCATGTAGAAAACAGAACAAACTTGTTATCTGTTGGTCCAGAGAGCGGGACAGGAACCATGTACAGAAACAGCAGGCAGATTTTGGAGAAGCATTAGGAGAAACCACTAACATCATGAACTGCTTAACAGTGAAACAAATTGCCTTGAGAGGTAGTGGGCTGCCATTCATGGGGGGTATGATTTAAGCAGAGACTGGGCATCTACATGTGAGGGATGCTGCGCTTGCAGTCTGCAATTCAGGTCCTTCACTGAGCAAGGAGGCTGGACTTGATGACTTTCAAGACCCTTCCAATGCTCTGAGTTCTGCTCTACTTTCAGGTAATAGCTGATTTCACATGGATTCCCACAAAGCCCATCTTGGCAACCTACATAATCAATAGTGGAAATGTTTTTGTATCCTTGATTGTTATAATTTGTCTTGCAACTTGAGTTGAAACAGTGCATTAAATCTGGAGACAAAACACTATACAAGTTCATCCTAACCTTGATCCTCATTAAGTGCTCTTATATACTTCCCAGTCATTATCTCATTTGCATCTCAAAGGTTCCACACCTTCAGTAAATGAACTGCTGCCTAGTTGTCTTTTCACATTATGCTACAACACTACATACATATTGTGGGAGCTGAGGATCACCTTAGCCTTCATCAGGACTCAACAGGTGTTTACATCATTGGTGTTCCAGCAGATGAATCTGTCAGAAAATCTGTTAATGTAGGGTTAAAATTGTGTCATAAATCTATCCATTTTATGTTTCCTCCAGACTCTATTGTCGAAGCAGTTTAACTTGCTGTACAAATGTCATTTGTACCACAGGGAGCTTTAGACCTTTGAATGCCAAAGAACACTCCATTATTTAGTACTGGCAGTAAAATAATCTTTTCAATTGGGGTTTTCTAGGGAGAAGCATCAAAGCAGAACCTTGAAAGAGAAGATGCCATCTTTTTTTTTTGTCACTCAGGAAAATTGTGAGGTAAGTGACTTTTCCCTTCATCCAATGGGACTTTGATTTTTGACCATGGATATCAAGCTGACATATGCCATCAGTGACAGGTTTCAAAAGGTTTGCTTTTTCCTTTCCATAAACCACTTTTTCTAAGAGGGCAGCCTTATCTAAGCAGGTTTTTAAAGCAATGTACATTGTTGCTTCTAAGAACTGCTCAAAGAGGATGCTTTAAAGTTCTCTAATAAGTGGAAGGCCAGAATCTTTTATTCATAACTGAATTAGTGCTTTGTGGTATAAGATAAAGTTTCCAACCAAATGGACCATCCAGTTAACACTGGGGGGTTATATATCTTTTGTTTACAATACTTTAAGAGATCCCCCCCCCTCTATATATGAAACCAGCTTCTGCCAACCTAGAAGTTTGAAAGCATACCAGTGCAAGTAGATAAATAGGTACTGCTGCGGTAGGAAGGTAAACAGCGTTTCCATGATCTCTGGCACTCGTCCCATTGTGCCAGAAGCAGTTTAGTCATGCTGGCCACATGACACAGAAAGCTGTCTGTGGACAAACACTGGTTCCCTTGGCCTAAAAGCGAGATGAGCGCTGCACCCCATAGTCATCTTTGACTGGACATAACATGCTCTTCTAACCAGGGTCATGTGAAGGGTGATGGGAGAGGGGAGAAAGGATCAAGGGCAGCCCCCTTTAGGGAGAAAGTCGGGACGGCGTGTCTCTTTATCCATCCCATTGCATGAACTCTCTTTGGGTTGTATGAATGGGTGAAGTGGGGAACAAGTACCCCTTTCAAACCCTTTTAGGGAGGGTCTCCTCCCTGCTTCAACAGCCTCCTCCCACCCCACCAGTTCACAGGCAGGGCTTCTTTCTCAAGCCATGTGAACTGTGGGGGCTGGGAAGCATAGCAGGCAGCATCAAGGCTCCAACCCTTAGTGAGAGGTCTGGGAAAATTAGGAGGGACTGCCTCTCACCCCCACTCACACTTTAGGGAGAAAGGACCCTTATCCTTCCATAGAAGGAGAACATGTGTGTTGCAATCTAAGTTGTGTGGACTGGGGGACTGGAGAGGCAACCTCAGGATCTGGCCAGGCCTATCTGCCTCTTTCTTCCTTCAATGTTTTCCCCTCTTACTGTCAAGCTACTCCTCCAGCTCTGTATCCTAAGGTTGCTGTTGGGGTGTGTGTGTGTGGACAATGTCATTTCCATGAGGGAGGTTTTTTTTAAAATAACATTGTTTCTGAGCTGCCTTTTTTTGTTCCCAAATGGTGGCATTGCCATTTAAAAAAGTAAAGTTTAAAGCAGATATGGGGGGCTACATCTATGTGCATTCCCCAAACCAGATGTTTGCTAGATTGGAACAATTCCCCCCATCTCCTCCTCCTCCTCTTCCCTGAGACCATTTTGGGCCAGCAGGTGGCTGATGGGAGCCCAAAGCAACTTCTGGAGGCAACACCTGGAGGTTTGAAACAGGGATGAGTGACATTTGTGGCCTTTCAGATGTTGCCAGACTACAACTTCCATCATCCCTGTCTATTGGGCATCTGATGAGATGATGGGAGACCGACTCCAACAACATCTGGAGGACACCCTCCTTAGCTTATAGTAGCATCCTTGCAAGGATTTGAAAATGAGAAAGAACTGTCCATATATCATAACAACCTCTCAGTGATATGTGCAGTCTTAATATTTAGCACTCTCAGCCTAACCTACCAAACAGGGTTGTTGAGAAATTTAATATATAATAAATACTGTGGGGGAGGTATTCATGTATTCATACAACCCAAATAGAGTTCCTGCAATGGGACAGATAAAGAGATAGGTTCTTCTCTACTTTCTCTCTAAAAAGGGCAGCCCACATTTCTTTTTCTTTCTCTCTATCACCCTTCACATAACCCTGGTTAGAAGTGTGTGTATCTTAAAGTATTGTATACAGAAGAGATATAGCCCCCCAGTGTTAACTGGATGATTCATTTGGTTGGAAACTTTATCTTACACCCCCAAGCACTAATTCAGTTATGAATAAAGGATTCCTGCCTTCCACTTATTGGAGAAGTTTAAAGCCTCCGCTTTGAGCAGTTATTTGATTCAACAATGTACATTGCTTTGAAAACCGGGTTAGATAAAGTTCTCTTTCTTAGAAAATTCAGGTTACTGCCTCTTCAGCCTTTAGTGCATTTTTATTGGATGTTATTAAAAGTTCCTGATTCCCAAAGGAAAACAAAGACTCCCCACCTGCAAACATGCATCAAGCGAACTCCTGGGGCAGGGATTAGTCCATAATAAGATAAAGCTTACATGTAGGGTACTCACCTTCGCAAGCTGGAGTTCCACCCCTGCTACACTGCGTTAGCTCTGCCTGTTGCCGACCTCACGCAGAGCAGTGTCTGCAGAAACCTCCACTTGTGAGCAGCTCTCAGACAAGCAGAACATTGCTTTTCAAATGCTGCTCCCAGAAATCCTTTTCAATTTGAAGTCGTGATGGGGCAGACATCTCCACCCACCTTTGTGAGATGCATAATTGGGTTTGGAGAAACCAATTTATCTCCCAAGCTCAGTTAGACTCCTCTCTGTAATTGACTTCCTTTGGAAAGTCATGACTGACAGCACTTTCCACTTGGTTGACATGGGAGACGACATTTGGAATGGGAAAAGGGGGTAGACATCCAGGTTGCCATAAGTCTGCAGAAACCATTTTCCAAAATGTCCCCCCCGGGCCAGCCTCCAGTGTGAATTGTGGTGTCTTCATCCATGACAGTTATGTTAAACTGTATGTTTTGGGGTTTTTCAATAAAGGATGATATCATAATCACTGAATAAATAATGGATGGACTACCAAAAATTATTTTATCTCCATCTCCATGAGATTGCTCTCTATAAGATGGCATTTTACTGAATGTAGCCCAATGTGAGACCTAGGCACAGGACACTGTCAAGCATGGAATTCTCAGACCAACAATAGTCAAAATATGTAAAATTATTATTATTATTATTATTATTATTATTATTATTGTATACCCCGCCCATCCGGCTGGGCTTCCCTAGCCACTCTGGGCAGCTTCCAACAAAATATTAAAATACAGTAATGCATCAAACACTAAAAGCTTCCCTAAACAGGGCTGACTTCAGATGTCTTCTAAAAGTCTGGTAGTTGTTCTCTTTGACATCTGGTGGGAGGGCATTCCACAGGGAGGGCGCCACTACAGAGAAGGCCCTCTGCCTGGTTCCCTGTAACTTGGCTTCTCACAGTGAGGGAACCGCCAGAAGGTCCTCGGCGCTGGACCTCAGTGTCCGGGTTGAACGATGGGGGTGGAGATGCTCCTTCAGATATACTGATATAATAAGGATGACATTGAATTGTGCCTTGCCCAGGGCTTTCTTGGGCCCTGTGCTGTTGGCAGATGTGGGAGCAAGTAATAGAGAAGGAGAAGCTGACAACAAAGCCCATTGGACTGTATCACTCAGCCTATCAATGTGTACTAAGTAGATCAGGTATATTGAAAAGGCACATCCAATCCCTGACATAAGATAATCAGCCCCAAAGATGTGACTAATTGTCCTCTAACAATAGAGATTTGTTGTGTAGAAACCTGCTATGGAAGGGACAGATAATTTAGTTTGCACTGAATTTACTACCTGCCAAAGACATGAAATACATTTATGGTGATGTCAGAAGAGGAGAGATGCTTATTTCTGCACTGATTCTTTGTGACAAATTTATGCAATGCAGGTGCTATACTTTATTCACACTGGAGTTAAAAATAGATTTGTAGCAATTTATAAATACATGTTGAATCAGGAGGACACGGGCAACTCTGTGCAAATAAACCGGGAGGAAATAATTCCTCTGGAATGGACTGAAAAGTCATGTAACAGATCTGAGCTCCCCATCTAATGGCTTCATGAGAAGAGTTATGTGCTTCAGTGACGGATTCTTAGAGCAGGTGGATGCTTAAAACCTCAGCACTTTTCATTTTAAATGGTTCCTCTTATTGAGACAGATACAGAAATGTTTTGTAATGACATAGGAATACTCAGCACCTTCCAAATTATGTTTGCTATAAACATTGCTCAAAATATCTGTTCGCCAAAACTACATGGAATATTGTATTTTCACAGGCCTCCGAGCTAATGGGTCAACTGCAACAGTGAAGGCGGTAACCGATATGGTTATGTGAATGTCGCAGGCATCTGTTTTATTTATTTGCTTATTTACTTCCATTTGTGAGTCGCTTCTCATAAACTATCTTGAAGTGATTTCACAATAAAAACATCAGCGGCAAAAACAATTGTGCCATTTCATTAAATAATAATAAAAAAAACCCTGTAAAAAAACACTTTCCTATGTAAAAACAATTTAAAACGATTCCAGATGAAAAAGCAACTTCAGATTCAGTGCAGGCACAGACCGGAATAAAGATCTCCACTTAAAAGGCTGGTTGAAAAAGGGAGGATCTCAATAGGTGTCCGAAGGAAAATAGAAACAGCCCCTGTGTGATAGGTACCTGGAGAGAGTTCCAAATGCTGGGTGACACAACTTATACCATAAACATGCCTCTGGATGAGAGAGTGCCTGTCGGAGGCCCTCTACTGCAATTGGGTATATAAGAGGAGAAACAATCTTTTAGGCATTCAGGTCCCAGGCTGTTCTATCCATGAAAAGAAGGTCTCAGTCTTCAGTAAGGCCTTGGGTGCTGCTGCATTGTGTCCCAGGCATCCAGGACTTGTGAAATTTGTAATCTCCACATGATCTCTTTCACCCCGCACGCTCCTTTTCCTCGCCATGCAAATGAACTTCTCGTCCTCCTTTAGCTTACATCTCACATCCCCTTTCTCTAATGCTGATGATGCATTCTGTAGTTACCACCTGGGTCAAATAAATAAATATTGACATTTCAGTCTTTCGTTCTTTACCACTCCAAATTCCTTTTGACAGTAATTGAAATCTCCGATGTTAAGCACATTCTTGATCAGAACTTACGTGGCATTATCCAGTAGATAATATCCAGGCTCTTTTGACTTGGAAATGGATGGATGGATACACACACACACACACACACACACACACACACACACCGTATAAATAGTCAGGTATCCAGTGGCGGAGGAATCCTCTCCGGCACCCAGGCCGGGGCAGCCTGTACAGAGCATGCATGTTCAGCATCCGTGTGCATGCACTCCATACAGAATGCTGCACATGCACAGTCCATATGGGATGCCACACAAGCACACTCCATATGGGCTGCCGCTCATGTGCAGTGGCTGTACAGGCTGCCGCTTGCACAGCATCCATATGGGCTTCCGCTTGCATGGAGACCGTACGGGCTGTAACGCGAGCAGCATCCCATACGGAGTGTGCATGTACAGCAGCCCGTATGGACGCCATGCAAGTGGCATCCCGTATGGACTGCGCATGTGCGACATCCTGTACGGAATTGCACGAGCGGCAGCCCGTACAGTCACTGTGCAGGAGGCAGCCCATACGGACACCCGTATGGATGGCACATGAGAGCAGCAGCCCGTCCAGACTGTGCATGCCCTTGGCCACTCTACAACTGGGGGGGAGGCAGGGGCCATCTTCTCACCCACCCAGAGTGGCACCCGGGGCAAACCACCCCCTCCACACACCCCACTTTGTACGCCCCTGCAGGTATCTTGAGCACACTCGGGAGATAACTGACAGGCAACCTGCATTGCTTACAGGTCCAAAGTCTTCGACTAAAGATAGTCCAAAGCATTCTGCTACTTGAGACAGAAAATGCCAAATGCACCCTTTCATCACAACAATAACAAGTGAAGTACTCAATCTGCCACCTGAGATTGCTCCCTTACCCTACATAATGGTGGGTTTGGAGCCACTCGTAAGTGGGTTGTGGTCGTCCTTTCAGTACTCCTTAAAAGGAAGGAGAGAGAGTTATGCCAGCCTAGGCAGGATACCCCAACACTGAAAGGAGAAAGACATGGAGTGACCAATTGTGCAGCACTCACCATCTTCTACCCTTCAAAAACCTCTAGCCATCAACATATTATTGTTTTATTGTGTGGCATGAACCAGAGGCCTGGCAGCTGACGCAGCCAGCCAGGTCATTGCTTATCTTTTCAGCAGCACGCCTAAAAAACAATTTAAAACTTATCTTAAAATGAAAAATCCTGGTGGGCTTCCAAGGCCCACAGGGCCTGGCCTTTGTGGTGTTCACGCTGACTTGGATGGTTTCATAGGACTCTTGCTTCACTGGCACTTGGTGTCAGTGTTAGCAGGAACTACTAGCAAAAGGTTGTGGCTCCAGCATCCCTGCAAGGCTGATGATTAACTCCTTGCACCGATGCTGGGGCCACAAAGTTCCATTTCATGTAGTGTGTTTGTTTCCATGCCACAGCTTGCCTGGTCAGCCTGCTATATAAAGGACTGCAATCTATTCACCTGTTTGTGCGCCATGAAGATGAAAACCAGGGGCGAGGAATCTTTTTTCAGGGTCAGCCTTTGGGGGGGTGGAGCATACCAGTGTTGGACAGAGCCACAGGTAAAAGTTGGTAGGACCAGAGATAATGGCAAGTGGAGCAATGAGTGTGAATTGCACTTTTCCAGCAATGCAAAAGGCAGACGTCTCTATATCTATGCAAACATTACAGCTAGTCAAAAGGAGGAAGGATGGAACAGGGTCAGTGAAGGATGTCCCCTAGAGAGATGGGTGTGGCTAGAGAAGGGGACCTAGGGAGAATCACAAAGGCCGAACAATTGGAGGACATTTGGCCTGAGGTTCTGCACCCCAGTGTATTACATTACTACAAATAGGTAAAGTAAAGGGACCCCTGACCATTAGGTCCAGTCGTGACCGACTCTGGGGTTGCGGCGCTCATCTCGCTTTACTGGCCGAGGGAGCCGGCGTTTGTCCGCAGACAGCTTCCGGGTCATGTGGCCAGCATGACTAAGCCGCTTCTGGTGAACCAGAGCAGCACACGGAAACGCCGTTTACCTTCCCGCTGGAGCGGTACCTATTTATCTACTTGCACTTTGACGTGCTTTCGAACTGCGAGGTGGGCAGGAGCTGGGACCGAACAACGGGAGCTCACCCCGTTGCAGGGATTCGAACCGCCGACCTTCTGATCGGCAAGCCCTAGGCTCTGTGGTTTAACCCACAGCACCACCTGCGTCCCTTATTACTACAAATAGACGCTCACAAATTATTACAATCCTGGATTATTCACAGCCTTTTAAAAATGTACCACCAGCATGGAACTCACATTGGACCTCTGCTATTTGTCTCCACTGCTCATAACCCGCCCCCCCCCCCCCCCGTGTCACCAGACAGATAAAAACTTTTTGTGCCTAAAACTACATTACCCTTCTCAGATTTCTCAGTACGCTCCAACTAGACGTAATTGTGGCCTTCACTTCATCATATATGTAGTTCTCAAGTCTGGCGGGAATACAAATTCAGAAAAGACAAGATATTATTTTCTAGGCAAATGCAGCCTAAGGACTCATCAAGAATTCACTTTTGACTTATAGTTTAACATGTAAGAAAAACGATGCCCCAAATGGGAGTTCTGGGGCACTGAAATTAACCATTCTGGGGCTATCACGTTTCCGGCCTCTTTATTCCATTTACATGTCGAATAACCGTATCTATCTACCGCAGAAACTCTGTTAGAATTATGTTTGCTCTCCCTGATTGGATTTGAAATGAAAAGTTGTCTCTCTCCATGGACTGATTCCTTTCACTGTCTAATCAACAGCATGGCCAGAATCCCAATTATAGGTTAGGGACTTGATGAATCTCCTTCAAGAATATTAATTTAATGGCTGAAATGCCAGCCAATAGAGTGAATGTATTATATTGGTCTTTGCTTCGGGGAACTGCATGCTGGTCTCTTTCTTTTAGAGTAAATCAGCCTTGAAAACAAAACTACAATGAATAAAACTATATACTCCATTCATTCTATAAAAAGGTAAATAATCAAGATGGAGAGAATGAGATCTGGGTTGTTGTTTTAAACAAAACTCAATCACATGATGATATTAAAAGCAATGGTGTGTCCTGTTTTAAATGACTCTTGAGTCTTAGGACATACCCACATATGAAAGTGTGTTAACATCTTTTCTAGATTATAGTTCTGCTCTCATTCATCTCGGAGTGTTTTTAAAAAATGTTAGGGCCTGATTCATATATCATTACCAGGGATTGTTATTATGAGAATGAGCAAATGGGAACCTTGGGCTCTCATGGGGTGCAATTCCCATCAGTATTATGGCTGGGGAGGGAAGGGTTAAACTGTCTCTCCCTGTGCATTGCATTCCTGATGCAAACCCCCTCCAACTTATTATTAAGAAAAAAAGAGAACTATTACACACTAAACATTTAAAATGCAGACAGCAAGGATTTTTGTATGGTTAGCCCTCCTGACCCATCCCTTCCCCCTAGAATTTCAGAAATTGTATGCCCTTCCTCCTGCAAATGCCCCAAAATAGCATCTGAAAATATCTCCTCACCTCTAATCTCAGAGCATGCATTGCTTGCAGCCTCAGAAGACCCAATGTTATAACGAATCTCCCTCCATGCATACGTTGCCCATCATTATAAGGGATAATTTTCTATTGTCAAAAATGAGTAAATAATACTTGTAGGCAAAGTCGTTCGTGTACTGCTCCAGTAATTATTATTTTTCTAAATTTTTTAGGCACATCTGCACAAAACCACTGAGTCAGGACTAAGCCTTTTCAGAATCCAAATCCTCTTGGACAAATGTCAGTGTGTATTGCAGTTGATTTCAGCAAATGTTTCTGCTTCTGTAAATCACTGCTCTAAAGTCAAAGAGCCAACCAGGAGACTGAACACTGTAAGGAGTTGATGAGTAGTTAACAGAGCAATCCAAAGCCTGGGGAAAGAAGAACCATAAGCAGATGAGGCAAACTAGGCCATCTCCTGCTCAGTGCAGAAAAATTGGCAACAGAGTACCTCCAATGGATATTCTTGTAGGCCTCCAACCAGCAGCAGTTGGCATGGTGGGCTGTTGATGCTCACCTGACCTCCTGACAGCTGAGTCTCTGCTGCTTACCAGGGCAGGGAGTGGTAAGGGTGAGGCAGTGGGGAGATTGTGAAATGCTCTCCCCAAGGAGGCTCACCTGGCGCCTTTGTTACATATATTTAGGTGCCAGGGAAAAACTTTTCTCTGCAACCAGGTCTTGGGCTGATTTAACATTCCATGGCCTTGCAAATGTGTTTATGGGAGGGGGGGTTATTGGTTTGTTTTTGTTTTATTATGCATTTTGTGTTCTCGCTTTGTATTTTTTATGCTATGAACCGCCCTGTAAATAATAATAATATAGGCAATCCTGCTCCCTGCAAGCTGGCTATTTAACTGAATGCTAAAATAGCTACTTGGCGATGGTCGTAAACATGTGGCTGCTTCAGCTCACCTGACAGTAACACATGTGTTGATTTGATTGACTGGCAGTGTCAAACTGAAATGCTTGCGGTGATTATTTTCTGAGAAAGCACTGAAATGTGTGGACTGTAATTTGCCCCTTTCTCAAGCAATGGATGATAGATGAGTAATGTTGCATCGGGGTGAGGCACTCAACACATCACTAATGCTTTCAGAGAAAGTAACTCCACAGGCTTCCTGAGAAATCAAGGAAAACCAGCGTGGCCTGGAGAAAAGTGAAACAGTGATTAGGTGAAACTCTCAGTGCAATAATTTCTGAGAAGAGATATCAAGTCACCCTGTGCATCATCTTTGGCTGCTTCTTCCCACCCTTATTATCGCTCTTTCATTTGCATGAAACAAAACATGGCGCTTCCTTCAGGGTGCTTTGATTACAAGACAAATCGAGCATGGAGAAAGATGCTTTCAGGCTGATAAAATTCTCACGAAGCTGAGGGCTCTTTATATCATAACCCATTATCACACCACACTTGAACCTTCTCATCCTGCGGCCACTCCTGTTTGAGTACTTATCCATTAAGGACATCGTGGCTCCCAATAAAAATCATTGCTTCTAGCCCAAGACTTTGGCATATTGGCTTGTTAGCAAGGGACAAGAAGCTAAATGGAACGTTCTGCTCACTGACAAGTAATAAATGTGAGTGCATGGATGTAACCTTCTGTCTACTGTCATAGATTAGCTATAGGCGTAGGGCTATAATCAATTAAATCTTTGCTCTAGCAGAAGGCAGTGCAATTACAGTGGTACCTCGGGTTACAGACACTTCAGGTTACAGACTCCACCAGAAATCGTACCTCGGATTAAGAACTTTGCTCAGCGGCAGCGCAGCGGCAGCGGGAGGCCCCATTAGCTAAATTGGTGCTTCAGGTTAAGAACAGTTTCAGGCAAGCAACAAAAATGCAGTGGTACCTGTATTAAGAACTTAATTGCCAACAAAGGTCCATATAGTTAAAGCTATGGTTTTCCCAGTAGTGATGTATGGAAGTGAAAGCTGGACCATAAAGAAGGCTGATCGCCGAAGAATTGATGCTTTTGAATTATGGTGCTGGAGGAGACTCTCGAGAGTCCCATGGACTGCAAGAAGATCAAACCTATCCATTCTTAAGGAAATCAGCCCTGAGTGCTCACTGGAAGGACAGATCCTGAAGCTGAGGCTCCAATACTTTGGCCACCTCATGAGAAGAGAAGACTCCCTGGAAAAGACCCTGATGTTGGGAAAGATTGAGGGCACCAGGAGAAGGGGACAACAGAGGACGAGATGGTTGGACAGTGTTCTCAAAGCTACCAGCATGAGTTTGACTAAACTGCGGGAGGCAGTGGAAGACAGGAGTGCCTGGCGTGCTTTGGTCCATGGGGTCACGAAGAGTCGGACACGACTAAACGACTAAACAACAACACAGTATTTTTGCTACTGCAACAGGACTCCCCCCCCCGCCCCTTCATCCACCCTCCCCAAATCTGCTCCAGAGGGTCAGGAGAAAACCCCCCCCAGAACAGCAGGTGAGGGGACAAAGTGGGGAAGTGCTATTAGGAATCGTTGCTCTGGCTCCCTAATCAGGGAGCCCTCCACATGGCAACAATTGTTGCAGGTCCCATTTGTCCATGAACTGTATTCAACATTGCACTAAGGAGATTGTTCCATCAGCACAGGTTGTTGCCTTGTGGAGGGCTCCCTGATTAGGATTCCAGTCACTCCACTCCATTCCAGTGCTCTTCACCCTCTCTTTTATTCCCCGTCTCCAAAAACCAGGGACCACTCCAAAAACCAGTGCTCAGGGGCCACTGAGCATGCATGGTCTCACTGATTTCCCCCCCAAAAAACTTTTTTTAAAAAAAAGAAAGAAAAAAGAATGTGCACGGATGGTAATGTTTTGGTTACATAAACAACAGCCCTTACAGCCTTTATGTCAGAAAGAGAGGAAATTATATAGCAAAGGCCATTTTTTTTCCTGCTATGCAAACTATGGGGGGGGGGGGAAATATGCTATTCAATGGGGATTAAGTTTCACTGGTGAGAATCCCATTATTTTCAACCTCTTGGAAGACATTATTTTAAAAGCACTCCCTTTTAGATGGGAACCGAGAAAAAAACATTGTGGCTGAATAGTGGAGAAGCACTTTGAATCTTTAGAATTTGAGGTGAGGAAAATAGTTGAATATAAGATTCGTCATGACCAAAGGTACTATGGAAGTAACAAGATCTGTATGCTTGCTGTTCATCTGATCAGCTTGTACATTTGTTCATGGTGTTTAAGAAAATTTTAAAGGTTCAGAACACTGTGTTAAATGGGGAACTCAACCTGTAAACTTGTGCTGTTGAAGAATGGGAGAAAAACAGCACCATTTGAGTGTGTGTGCATTAGCACCCAAAGTCTGCAAGTGTAAAGAACTGTCAGGAAAAGAAGGGAGACAGTGACATCAAGCGAAAGGCATTAAAAACCTACCAAACCCTCTGAAAAAGGATTGCAACCTTTGGTCTGAAAAAAAAAATGTGATGATCATTTTCCACTTAATTTGGAAAACTGCAGGCTAATACCAAAAGAAACTGGAGCTCCACAAACTCCTCTTTCTGCATCAAGGAGGATTACGTGGAAGCAACAGGGTAGGAATAACTGTGGATTAACTGCCCATTCATATAAGCAATGCATGTGGAATTAAATAAAAGGGTTACCACAACAGACCGGGAGATAAATTTTGTAACATGGAGGGAAGCCACAGATTAGGGGAACAGCTACCAGGAAGTGACTCAGCACAAGCCGTACAGAGATAGGACAGGGGGGACAGAGAGTTAAGAGTTGAAAGCAAGCCTGTTTAAATAAAGTTATTCATTACTTTCTTACTAAACATAATTTCTGAATTTGTATATGGGTCAATCACCTGCAAGGAACAGTGTTTGTGGACACACATGACAGTTACCCAGCATTCCTAACTGCATATGTAAACAAATCCTCTATCTTTTACTTTTTATAATAATATTTTTTATTAATTTTTCATTAATAACAATCCAATATAGGCAACATTAGTACAATACCAAATCATAATTTAATTTAAAAAGCCAATTGTCAGATTCCAAATTAAACATTTTGGTTGACTTCCCATGTTCTGATTTTAGGAGATTTTTAGGAGATGTTGATTCCTTGTTCCTGCTCCAATCTTCTTATTTAATCCAAATAATACAGTTCCAATGTTGATCCTTTATTTTAACAGCCACTGGTGTGTTGACTTTCGTTCGTATTTAACTATTCCATATCCTTTAATTTGCAAGAGGAGTTTATATCTGGTAACTTTCTGTGTGGAATTTTTTTTAAAAAAAACAACAACAACAACGTTTCTTATTGCAATCAATCATTTTCGGCATTTCCCCTCTACTCCAAGGACTCAATTTTACTGTGTAGTGACCTTTCGCCATCTTGCTTTTCTTAAAACCGAAAGTGGTCTGACGTCTTGTGTCCGGCCATTACTCCAGGCAGACTTCTAGCGTTTTCTTTGAATACTTTCCCATCCGATAACAAGCCTCTATCTATTTCACACTGATGCCTTGCCTTGCCATAATTTCTTCTTCTCAAGGCAGGCATTCAGGGCTACTTTAGCTACGAGCCAGAGCTTCTTGGCCAAACATTTTCTTCCATTGTGTACCATGGCTCTTTAAGGCAATCACCTTCACCGTGGACTCAGATTCACCTCAGAGACTGAGCTCAGCAACAAAAGGATGATGGGAGCTGAAGCCCAGCATGATCCAAAAGACACCACATTGGCTAATCCTGCTCTAATGGTTTGCTGCCGTGATGAGGAACACTGCCTTTACAAAAAGGAAAAGTGCATATGGATGAACCATCATTTCTAAGGAAGGCATTACCTTAATCTAATTAGCAAGAACAATAATGTTAGGAGTTGACCCAAGTGGAAACTGCTTCATTATCAACCATTACACTTCTGGACAAGTACCTTATACAAAACAACACTCAACATACAAAGGCAAGATTCGAGCTCCAAATACTGCTATAAATCAGTGGTATCCCACGAGTTTCTAGATGGTTAATGGGGAAAGTGGCGTGAATTACTGTTTAACAGGGACATTGAATCTTCAAATGAACTGCATGCCCACATTTCTAATAGCTGAAAGCTGTAGCCAGGCGTAATAAAAATAATTGAAATGAGCTCTTGAACCTATTCGTCTAGATGTGAAGTAGCTAAAAGAACAAGAGAAGCATCTTCTTAAAAAATTGTCCAAGTGTATATGTCGTCTACATGTAGGCAATATTTGCTCCAAATGGCCTTCATTACCACTAATAATACAGGATAAAGAGCAAAGAGTTAAACATAAAACTTGAAATAATTTTTATTACTTGGAAAGACATGCATTCACTGGACTGCTTTGACATTCCACATTATCATTGCTCAATCTGCCGTTCCTTATGGGAAAACAGAATGCAACAGCGTATACTAATTAAAAAGTATGCAACTACTGAATGTGGAGAACTTGAATCTGAGTTCGTTTCATTCTGATAAAATTTCAGTTTGAATACCCTCATATATGATGAGGCAAAGAAATAGCACTTACAGTGTACCTTGGATCCCGAATGCTTTGGTACTTGGACATTTTGGCTCCCGAATGCCACAAACCCAGAAGTGAGTGTTCCAGTTTGCAAACGTTCTTTGGAACCCAAATGTCCGACAGGGCTTCTGCGGCTTCTGATTGGCTGCAGGAAGCCACACTTTAGTTTCCAAACATTTTGGAAGTTGAATGGACAGATTCTTTTTGACTTCCAAGGTGCGACTCTATTTTAAAAGAAGGAATCCCATTGTACAACGTAAGTCCACTCTGATGGCTAAATGTTAGATGTTATTTCAGCAGTAGCAGACATTGGTGGGATGTGTTAACATGAACTCTGGGGAGGAGTTATGCTTACTGACCTCCCATCACTGGCATAGCTGTGGCTTACCTAAAGTGGAGAATAGAGACAAGTGCAGCGTGGTGCAAATGCACTGGTGGGAATGCCAGGTTGCCTCTGCCAGCATGTTTGCAACTCACCATCCACACCACTGCCTCCCCCTCCCCCCTTTCAGGTAACCCTCCAAGATGTCAGTGATGGGAGGTTAGGTGAGTGTACCCCTCTATCCACTACTGACAGGAATCCTGTCCCCCTAAATGGGCCTGATTCCAAATATGGCTTTGATTCTACATAAGACTGAAACCTCAATTTCCCATTTTAAATGCAGAGAACAGAGAATGGGAAACAGCTGGACACAATCACTCTCAAAAGTAGTTATTTGCTTCTTTGCTTGCCATATTTATTCAGCAGTGCACTTCTACTAAAGTCACATAATCAGAAGTGCTTATATGGTATACCTAGAGTAAGTAAACATCTTGAACATTTTCTCCTTGAAATTGCACCAGGAAGGAGAGAGGAAATGAAACCAAAGCAAGAACAAATTTACACAATAATCCATGTTGGCTTTGTTTATTTGCAGTAAGGAAACTTTCCAGGGGAGCCACAATAGCTGGTGGCTAGAGCATGCTGCTGTCGGAATGTCAGTGTGCTTATTTTTAGCTATATCATGAACCTTAAATAGCTATCATGGCCTTAAAATAGGTCCCCCCCCCCGCCTTACGCAGCATAAGATCAAAAGTTATTTGTTTCATGCTCAAATGGGGCTGGGGAACCCTGATAACTTGCAAAGGGCAAATTCACATAGTATCACCATGAGAGTCTCTCAATGAAATGCATAAATTGTTTTGACTAAAAGAACAAGGTTTTTTATTATGGTGAGGGTAGAAGGAAATCTAAAAGTAGCTATCAAATAGGAGGGGAAATGTCATTTTTCTTTCTAAAGTAGCAATGTCCTTTTCCAGGAAAAATAAGCAATAGTTCACTTGATCTCCTGAGCATTCGTTCCTACATTCACTAGAAGACGCCCAGCTCTGAACGTGAATGTAGACAATTTCCTATGTGAGACAGCACCTCCATTCAAATGTCAGATCACATAGGAACTCAAGCCTCATTTTGGCACGCAACTCGCGTATTGAAAAGACACATGAAACAGGGTGGAAGGAGATCTGCATGTTAAGCTCTGCCCCTCCCTCCCCTTGCTATGCATGTCCTTTGCCAGAAGTTATGGGACAAAGTCTGAAGCAGAGAGCCTCCTTTCCTCACAGATCATGCGGGGAGGTCCACAAGTAGAGAAGGCTCCCCTCTTCGGACTTTGTCCTCCAACCTGTGGAGAGGAGTGTGCATCATCACATGTGGGGCTGAAGTGTAGACAGTTTGTCTTCACTTGCTTTGCTTGTAGATAGCCTTTCCAGATGAACAGCATGCCCAGATAGGGCTTCAGTTTGTCTAATTTAACCATCTCAGGAAGGGGAGGAGAATTGTACAGAGAATCCACATGATCAATGACCCACATTCAGCCCACTCGGGTGTTCAGAAAACACATGGTGGCAGGGAACAGTAGATATGAGTGCACTAGTGCCAACCTCTCAGCAACCTTGTACTCATGTAGTCTCGTCACATATTTTAGAGCCTTGGAATATCAGAGCTCTAAAATGTGTAGGGCATCTCCATTGTTATAGGAATTCTAAGGTCTCATATATAAAAATCATATGTACCATATGTATTTGCCTTGTAGATTTATGAACATTATTAAACACATGTCTGAAATAGTACAGGAGAGCAATCTGGAAGCCATTTTGACTCTTCCAGCCACCTCAAAAATTATCTGCGGTGAGGAAGGAAATGGGAAAACCTCCCCATTGTCTCTTTGCTCACAGATCCTGTTTTAAGGGCGTATTGTGTATGAATAGGGTGAGCCTGTGACCTAGATTCAGGAACTAAGTATTTAGCATCTCAAAAGGAATGGCCAGGCTGCCCAGGTGGAGCAATCAAGTGACCATTATCAGTATGCTACCAGACAGGATTTGTGTTGTAGACCGTCCCTTGTGATGTATTTCTGCTGTAGTCCGCCTCCTTCTGTGATGCATGTATGATGTTTTGGGGGGTGGTCTCTGGCTACAGGGTGGGCAACTTCAAAAGTCTATGTAAGGGCTTGCGCACCATTGTTCTGGGTCCCTTCTGCCTCCTGTGTGTGGTTGTGAGCACCCTGTTGCAACAGTTAATAAAGAGCTGGTTTACGAGCTGCCTTGCTTCTCAGTATTCTCTGGTTGGCCTCTGTTATTTTCTCATACCGATAGAGAACCTACTTAAGGACTCTATGCAGGCTCTTGGATACCCCTTAAGTGAAAAGGAGCAGTATTTTCTTATAACACCATGAGTATGGAAGCCTTTCCGCTTCATATAGTTGCCCTCCACAAGTTGAAGGAATGAC
This sequence comes from Podarcis filfolensis, assembly GCF_964270895.1. NCBI lineage: Eukaryota > Metazoa > Chordata > Lepidosauria > Squamata > Lacertidae > Podarcis > Podarcis filfolensis. The sequence goes on along the minus strand of NC_139607.1, from coordinate 35,187,463 downwards.
AACAAAGGGGGCAGAGCTAGTGTACTCCTCTCCGCTGTCCCCAGTTCATGCTTTCTGAATGACGTCAGTGTCATCGGCACATAACCCTCTGTCAGAGAAGCAGTCGCCACTTCATTAACCCGGGTACAAAGAGCTCTGGCCAAACCGATTTAATCAGCCTGCATGGATAAGGTCCAAAACACAAGCGGCTAGTTACACGAGGTTATCCCCGTCCTCAGAGCACAGAAAGGGAAAGGTATCCCACAATATTTAAGCATCCTTCAAAATTACTGCTGAGAAAATCGAAGCAAAATTATATACAGATTGATTGGAGTGAGGACATTCCTCCACCTCTTCCATGTCCTTTGCTCTAATTCTACCTCTAAATAAAATAAAAAGAAAAGAAAAAATAATAATCAGCATCACTGAAGATGACAACAACATATATTGATGTCCTATTGCATTCATTCACATCTGCTGTCACCTGCATACTTATATTTCCAGGCTGATGCTTATAGAATTGTGAGGGTTTATTAATATTATTATATTCTGTTCTGCACTACCACTCAGATGTGTGTGACTTTGAAATTTATTTCTTTAAGTGCAATGCCAAAAAGCTTATTTCAAAAGCAGACATGTCAGAGCATATGTGCAGGGCAGCTGAGAATAGTGATGTTTTGACACTGTCTCACCTCCAGACAAAATTTTGTATTATCATCTGTTAAAATCACTCTGGGAAGTCAGTAATGGCCATTATCTATTATTAAAATAGCATTCACTAAGCCAGACCAGAGACATAATCCACATTATGGTATTATTTTTTTCCAAGGGACAAGTTGAAAATACATTTCCAATTGATGACAGACGTCCTGGCAGCAATTTCATCTCATGGTTATTTCAGTACAATATCCCAGGATGATAGAGAGTTTTATAATTAATGGCAGTTATGCTGGACATGCTCTGATAAGAAATGATGGGCTTGCCATTTACAAACATCAAATTTTACGAGCTGGAAATGAAATGCAGTCATAACAGGCCAACGGACCAAGGAGCGATATGAGCTGTAATTTCATGATAGCATATCTGGTGCTGGCAAAGCAAAAGTAATTCCCACTGGAGACTGATTTGCTGTGGGATTGGCTTAGCAGGTGAGAGGTGGGAGGAAAACGTTCAGAAACTGCTCTGTTGATTTAGAGCTTGAAAACATTGTTCATTTAAAACAAATGGACCCTTCCACAAATCCCCACCCCCAGATTTCAGCTTTTGCAATTTGGACATTTAAGGGTGCTTTCCCCCAAGTAGGAAAATAGGAAGCTACCTTGTACTGAATCATACCTTAGGTCTATCTACCTCAGTATCGTTCATATCAACTGGCAGTGACTATCCGGGGTTTCTGAGGGGAAACATTTCCAGCTCTAACTGGAGATGCCAGGAATGCTGCAGATATTAAATACTGTACAATTTGAAGCATAAGAACTGATGCCTTTGGAAATGAACCATTGTCCAGGCCCACGGAAATATTATTCAAACATTTACTGGCAGAACTTCCTTTAAAACAGAATTTAAACACCAAAAATATTCATACAATATATTGTGCTGTCCAGCACAGGCTCAGCATCTTACAAAATATGAAATAATCCAAGCAAACAGACCTATAAGCAAAGGTCTCCCCCCCCCACCGCCTTCTTTCCAGTCTATGAGCTGTTTGGTGTCCCTTCAGGAAAGCCATTTAAATGAATTGTTCTCCCTGTAGTGTTCAGAGAGATGACTCCATTTCCATCTTCACTCCATTAGGTTTGGGAGGCAGACTCAAGGCAACTCCTTTCAAAATGGAGATTTTAAACTTTATAACCCTCACATGTGAGCTACCGGAGAACAACCATCAGTTAAAGGTAAAGGTACCCCTGCCCATACGGGCCAGTCGTGACCGACTCTGGGGTTGCGCGCCCATCTCACTTAAGAGGCCGGGGGCCAGCGCTGTCCGAGGACACTTCCGGGTCACGTGGCCAGCGTGACGAAGCTGCTCTGGCGAGCCTGCACCAGCGCAGCACACGGAAACGCCGTTTACCTTCCCACTATAAAGCAGTACCTATTTATCTACTTGCACTTAAGGGTGCTTTCGAACTGCTAGGTGGGCAGGAGCTGGGACCGAACGACGGGAGCTCACCCCGCCGCAGGGATCCGAACTGCCGACCATACGATCGGCAAGTCCTAGGCGCTGAGGTTTTACCCACAGCACCACCATCAGTTAGTTAATCATTAACTCAGCAAGAGCTCAGAGTTCTTTAGAAAACCTCTTGTGGAAATGACTCTAGTGTTAGCAATACACATTTAGCCACTTTCCATTTTAAACCTTCATTCATATATATACATTTTTTCATTTCTCTGTGAACTAAACATTATACTTAACAAGGAATTGTACCCAGGACCTTTTGCATACAAAGCAGACGCTTTCATGCTGAGCCTTTCCTCCATTTTATTTGTATTTGCCTTCGTATATTTTATAAAATGAAACAATGACAACTTTGAGCACAAATAAAGTAATTCAGAAAACAACATGCATGATAAAGATCCCCTGGAGAGAATCTGCTCTCCGGTCTTCAAACAGAAATTCAATGGGACAAAATCTGTGATAGGAAATGCATTGCACATAGCTCTTTCTGGACAAAGTAGGCCGGGGGAGGGGGTCCACCTTATCAGATTGAGGGATAGGGTGGGGGGAAGGAGCAGCAATTTCTTTATCATCATCTCTGTCCTTGTACGTGTATGTTGATAACCTTACAAGAACAAAATGCATCTCTGCCAAGGAAGAAAAAGATGTCGAGCTGCGATGCTCCTAAATCCTCAGTGGAAGATGTGATATAACATAAAACACAAAAAGGAATATAAAATGACAGCACCCATTAAGTCAAGGAACTAGGTGGTTGGTGAGAGAGATGGATAAAGTTAAGATATTATCCTCAAAACGCTTACCAAGAGCAGGCAGATTGAGGTCAATGAAACACTGGCAATTTTCGGAGCATGCGAGTGCTTCCTTCGGAAAAACACCTCCCTATCACAGGGAAATTGAGGGAAAGAATCACCTTATGGTAAGTCCTCCATCTCAAAATTGGGTGTCTGAATTGGCCTTTATTTTAAGTGGTTGGAAGATAGCAGCCATTAACATCTGGGTTCCTCATGTGACAAAATTGCCAGGTATCCTCAGGAGGAATTGTGTAAATGAAGCTATCACAGGGTAAGTGTTTCATCAGGCATTGATGGAGAGGCACAGTGAAATGTAGGATGTACATGTGCTTGAATATGACTCCTGTACTAAAGGCAATGGAATTATAAGGACTCAGGTTACTAAGGGATGATGATAACATTTGTCAGTCAGTCCACATGGAGATGTCTCCAGGAGGAGGAGTAGCTGTGGTGCAAAATGCAGTGAGAAGCACCCCTGACTGTATCCAGGCATTATATTCTCCATGCCCCTGTGTCCCTGGGCAACTCTGAGGGCTTTGCAAACATTTGAACTGGCCCTCAGAGATATGTTTTGCCAGCATGTTTATTCTGGCCAAGAATAAAGACATGGACTCTCATGGAGCTTTTACAGTTTTGGATTATTAGACTAAGATGTAATTGCCATGAAGGAATCAATTTTTTTCCAAAGTAATGTGACAAGTGAGCCTGACCAGCATTCATTTCATCGTTTTGATTATTGTTTCATTGACAACATTTACTTGAGGACAGAGGTGGAGAACCTTTTACAGCCTCGGGGCTGCATTCCATTTGGGGCAATCTTCTTGGAGCCACACATCGGTGATGGGTGAGACCAGTCACAAAAGTAGGTTGCAGCTTTTTACAACTTGAGCCATGCAAAAGCCAAAGGTTTCTGTAGACACATCTGTCCATCCAGACAAGCAAGAGGCATTGTGAAAGTTCAAGAGCACATTCCAGTCGGGCAAAATACTTAAGGAGGCTATAGAGGAATGCAAGAAACAGGAGAAAAGAAAGCCATACTTCCAACCTACTGGGGTGAGATATGGTACAGTGGCACCTCGGGTTACAGACTCCGCTTCAGGTTACAGACTCCGCTAACCCAGAAATAGTACCTCGGGTTAAGAATTTTGCTTCAGGATGAGAACAGAAATCGTGCTCTGGCAGCGCGGTGGCAGCAGGAGGCCCCATTAGCTAAAGTGGTACCTCAGGTTAAGAATAGTTTCAGGTTAAGAACGGACCTCTGGAACGAATTAAGTTCTTAACCTGAGGTACCACTGTACATGGTGCATAGAACAAACAGCCCACAGAAAAGAAGAGGCCTCAGAGAAAAATTGTACCCCTTTAACCTGTGGAGTGGCCTTTCTCTTTCCATAACTGTCTCACAGCCCCTCTACTCTGTTCCTTCCCTCAGCATTTCCTAGCCTAATCTGGTGCTTCCAGATTCTGGTGCTACCTTTTCCAGATGAATCCATCTGGCATTCTGATGGTCACAAGGCCCTTTGGCTCCTCCTGACCCTTAGTCAGAGTGAAGCAGCAGGTGCTGAGGAGTGAGAAGTAGACTGAGTTGTATGTGGCGTGTCCTGTGCCTCCTTATCTAGCCTGCTACCCTCAGGTGCTGTGGAAGACATTATCCCATTGGCAGTGTTGACTTTTAAGCTTCACCTACCACACCAGTCAGACTCTGTACAGGGAAGAGATGGTGGGAGCCATTTTGTCATTTGCTTCAGGTAGCAGAAGGCGGTGGGCCAACCCTGCCCCTACATTCACTTTGCAGCCCCCAACCACCACTACTTCCTCGGTGCAGTGAAAGCTCTGCATAAAAAGCTATGTTGTTGTTGGTGGTGGTGGTGGTGATGGTGTTGTTGTTGCTGCTGTTGTAAAATATATTCCTCCTCCTTTATGGCAGGCAGATGCTTCATTAGAATCAATTCCACTCTCCTGGAGAGGATTACCTGCACAGGAAAGAAAAACCCATCTAAAAAATGGAGGAGCAATCGAGATAAAATTATGCCTGGCAGGTGCCCCTGTTTTGCTTTTGAACCTGAGCCTGGCCACTGAGAGCTCTCAAAGACGCAGCTCTTTCTTCCTCTCTTCCCAGCATGGAAGTACCCTGAAAGCTTTATTCTCAGAATTAATGAAAGGACCTGAAGGATATCCTGCTGAATCATGCACAATTAATTAGGTCAATGATATGGGTGGCTTCCCGCAAGGAACCTACTGCAGTGACATTTTTAGATAGGGCATTGCCTATCTCTTAGTCTCATTCCCAAACATTGTAAGACATGTGAAGTCATTGAATGTAATGGTATTCCCCCCCCCCCGCCGCCGCCCATAACAGCCATGGTCTTATTTTATTTTGCTTCTTTCCGTTTGCATATATTTAAGCAAACAGATCAGTAATTATTCCCTAGAAGGTGGAGGGGGCAATCTCATCGAACATGCTTTTCTTTTATTTTTCTTCATTGGACAACAGCTCCCTCTATTGCTCTACCTTTTTCTTATTTCCCCTCTTTACTTTTCCCAGAGTCAGGATGTCAGCGCAGGTTACAGCTTGTGATTTTATTTGATATGTCAAAGCATTCATCTGTGAATGAAATGCAAAAATATTTCTGCTCAACACACCTTGGATCATTCTTGGGTTTTTATATGCCTATGATGGATTGATCTTATCAGCAGTCATGAACAATTGTCACTTGTGGAAAGGAGGCCATAAATATTCTTGAAACCAGCAGCCTCCGATTTGATCTCTCCTGGGTCCATTGGCCATTTCACAGGTTTATGTAGGATTGGAAAGCAGAGAGAGGAAACCATTTTCAAGCAATTGGGCTATCGCTCCCCCTCCTCTCCTATGCCAAGTTATTTATTAACTTTAGCACAGCAGGAGCCAGCTCAGCATTGCTGTTATCTCTCAAAATATAAATATCTAAACAGCCTATGGATCTCTAGAGCAAGAAGATGCATTTGTAAGCTATGCTAGTCTGTCTTTGATGGCCCTCTCTGTGGGAAAATATTCATAGAATCATAGAAATGGTAGAGGCAGATGAGACCTGAGAAATCATTCACTCTATGGAGATAGGAAAGCATATATACCCTCGAATCAATCTAGCAAAAATGATAGTAGTCATCTAAAATATGAGAAATGATATATCAACCGCAATCCTAACAGCACAATCCTATGTGTGGGGGGAAAGTCCCAGTATCCTGGGGTTGGCACCCTTGCTCTGAATGGTCTGGAAGTTTTTCACCTGGTCAGCCACTGTGCATAAAATGAAAATAATATGAATGTGACATGATTGGTGTAGAGGTGAATATGATAATTTGTATACTGTAAAAACATGGAATGATTAAAAGAAAAGAAGATAGGAACCATGAAGCTGAGAGCAGAGCTGAAATGAATTCTGAAATGCTCATTTGAAAAAGCAAAGATTCAAGGTTTATCATTTGAACTTTGTAGGGGATTGTGTGAAAATGGTAGAGATTGGTGGAAGGGTATGTCACAAATTGAAGGTAGTGCATTTTGAATATCTGACAAAGGTTTCTGCAATTGGAGGTGTAGGGTATGGGGGTACATAAATAAGTTGCTTTTGCAAGGGTGGCATGGTGTTGAACATCAGAAAAGGATAATCTGTTAATTTGGGTTTCTCCCATTTTTGCATTTTTTCCCATTTGAAATTCGCTACCTGACCACCACCACCTCCCAGGATCCATTGCCTCAGGGATAGATGAACTAATCAGCCCAATTGCATCCCATTTCAGTTTCTCTGGCACTCAATTATAGGTCCATCCTGTGTCATGCAACTTTTTTCAATACTTTTTTTACTGTAAAATTTCTATTTTGTATGCGCTGCTTTGCATGCTGAAACTACATTGTGATACCTGGAGAAGTGTGCAATCCAATTGGGAATTGTGCTTGGGTCGATCCACAGCAAAAAGCAGGCCAAACCAATTCCTCCTCCATCGTGATCATGAGATGGTCACCTCACATTGTCAGCCATTCTGTATTGTGTTTCATCTTATACTTATACCAAAAAGAAGCGCTGCTGGTACATGCAGCAGCCTTTGCTATTATTGTTTTAGGGCAAACTCTAGCAAGTCCAGCTAACTTGAGGCAATCCTCACTGGGAACCGATCAGATGCAGCCAAGCTCAATTAAGCTCAGCGTGTTTAAATGGACTTGGGTTACCCCCATGGAGTGGAAGATAAAAGTTTACTGGCCAGACGTTAAGGCCTGCAACCATGGAAATAAATAAGAGCTGTCCTGGGACTCGGCTAGACTAGTAAAGAAACAACTACAGTATTTATATGTGTTGTATGTGCAATATAACATTGTGCCAGCAGATGGCGACGTGGAGCTGCGTTTTTCTCTACCTGTTTTTCTCTACCTGTGTTTTACTGAAACACAGATGACACAACCTTGCAGATGACACAACCTTGATGGCAGAAAGTGAGGAGGAATTAAAGAACCTTTTAATGAGGGTGAAAGAGAGCACAAAATATGGTCTGAAGCTCGACATCAAAAAAACGAAGATCATGGCCACTGGGCCCATCACCTCCTGGCAAATAGATGGGAAGAAATGGAGGCAGTGAGAGATTTTACTTTCTTGGGCTCCATGATCACTGCAGATGGTGACAGCAGTCACGAAATTAAAAGACGACTGCTCCTTGGGAGAAAGGCGATGGCAAACCTAGACAGCATCTTAAAAATCAGAGACATCACCTTGCCAACAAAGGTCCATATAGTTAAAGCCATGGTTTTCCCAGTAGTGATGTATGGAAGTGAGAGCTGGACCATAAAGAACGCTGATCGCCGAAGAATTGATGCTTTTGAATTATGGTGCTGGAGGAGACTCTCGAGAGTCCCATGGACTGCAAGAAGATCAAACGTATCCATTCTTAAGGAAATCAGCTCTGAGTGCTCACTGGAAGGACAGATCCTGAAGCTGAGGCTCCAATACTTTGGCCACCTCATGAGAAGAGAAGACTCCCTGGAAAAGACCCTGATGTTGGGAAAGATTGAGGGCAGTGGCGTAGCGTGGGTTGTCAGCACCTGGGGCAAGGCAAGTAATTTGCGCCCCCTAACCCGTGGATTTGCGCCCCCTAACCTGTGGATTTGCCCTAACCCCAGATGTTGCGCCCGGTGCGGCCGGCCCCCCCTGCACCCCCCACGCTACGCCACTGATTGAGGGCACCAGGAGAAGGGGACGACAGAGGACGAGATGGTTGGACAGTGTTCTCGAAGCTGCAAACATGAGTCTGACCAAACTGCGGGAGGCAGTGGAAGACAGGAGTGCCTGGCGTGCTCTGGTCCATGGGGTCATGAAGAGTCGGACACGACTAAACGACTAAACAACAACAACTGAAACACTTTGATGTGCCTAGATCCAGCCCTGTTTCATGTGCTTTGTTGTACTGCAAGTCATGGGTTTGTGAGCCTCAGGACTTAATGAGGAATATCTTTGCTTGTTTGGATATTAATGTCAAAAATAAACAAATGGATGTAAACATTTCCCAAAAGCCTTTTTTTTTTTTTTAGAAAAGTGACAGAGAGTAAGAACAGCCTAATATTTATGATGGAGACATTATGGCCAGGCCTTACACATCTTTGTCATCTGTATATTTAATAAATTTATATATCCCATATTTCCTCCACAAAACTCAAAGCAGTATACATAGGGTCTGTAGACAGTTTCTCATGTAGGCATGACCTGGTTAGCTTCAGAAAGGCTTCTGCATTGTGTCCTGGGGGCTGGGAGATTAGTGAGCAAGTAATTTTAATCCAGTTGATGAAAAGCTTTGCATCTGATGTGCTAAAAGGTGCTGGGAAATACCACTCAACTATCCTGATTTAAGCAAGACATCCCATAATAACAGAAACCATTCCTGGCTTCTGATTGGATCCCTGAATGTCTCATTTTTCAGTCCAGCACTCTTGCACGAGTCAGCTGGCTCACACCACAACACCAGACCAAAAGACTTCATTTTTTGGCCTGCCACTCTTGCGCAAATCAGCTGCCTTGCGCCAGACCATAAGACATTTGCCTTTCAGATTTGCACTCTGGCATGAGCCAGCTGGCCCCTGCGAGTGCTCAGGACCAAAAAGAAAGCATCCCAGTTTGGATCACCCAGATGTTGGAGGGTATGCTAAGAAAGTTCTGTTTCTGGCACTATTTATCTGGTGTTCCATTTGTTACGAAAAAGGAGCAATGCTGCTGAGTGCTCCAGATGGCTGGAAAGCCAAACAGGATGTTGATGTTTTGGGACTGTACCGTGGGAACAAGGGACAGTCTATTATGTGCACTGAGCACCGGATGTTAGCTCAGAGTGTCACATGACCCTGTACTGGAAGTACATGGGAGGAGTTATTCTCTCTCTGCTGTTGATGTAAAGAGAGTGCAGACATGTTTTCTCTGCACTGCTGGAAAGACAGAAATAAAGGCATGTAAATACATTTCTGTCTGTCTCTCTCCCCTCCCTGGGGATGACAGGGGAGGAGGGATGGTGTGTCCTTCTCACGTTTGTGGAGGATCGCCGGGATCTCGCCTTGTCTTGCCGGGAGTTGCTGACGGGGGAGATCAACAAGGAATTCAAGCCGGGCACCTGGAGAGTGGCCAAATTCCTCTGACTGAAGGCTTGATTCCGACACCATTCACATGTGGAAATCATAGCTGGATATGGCAGCCATTTTGCATGCATTTGTGAAGCAACCCAGAGGGCAGGGGTGGAAACTGAGTGGCCTTCAAGATGTTGTTGTTCTACAATTCTCCTCCTTCCTGACCATTGGCCTTGTTGGCTGGAGCTGATGGAAGTGGAATCTACATCTAGAAAGCCCCAGGTTGCCATGCAGTTTGTTTTTCGATAGAGTTAGATTCAGACTGAGTCATGCTTAGAATAGACCCATTAAACTTAAGTAAGTTAATAAGTAAGCTTGTACATTTATGTATGGGGGTACAGGAGACCTAATACAATAAGACTAAAAATTTGTTTGAAAATATGAAATCAGAATTCAACATTAAAGCCTGCGGGAATAAAACAATCTCCAGTAAGCATCAGAAGTTCAGCAGAAAGGGAGTCAATCTGACATAATTGGGCCCATAATACTGAGTCCAAGGTTCTTGGTTCAAGCCATGGGAATCTGGCTTGAATCTGAGCCATGGGAGACTACTAGCAGTGACTTCTCTGAGGACCTCACTGATTAAAGAGGTATATAAGGGATCAGGCAATCTGAACATGGCCTAGCCTGTGCAAGCTTTTGAGCAATGGGTGTCCCCATCCACAGTCTAGCTGCAACATATTGCACAAGCCAAAACCTATGGACCAGCCTCAAAGGTAGCCCCACATAGAGTGGACTGCAATAACTGAGTCTTGACATTACGGATGCGTAAATGACTATGGCCAAACTACCCCTGTCTGAGAATGGCCATAGACTGCATAACAACCATAACTAGCAAAAGGCTCTCCTAGCCACATCCATGATCACCTTCACACTCCCCAAACTGTTCTTGCAGAGGGAGGACAGTCCCATCTAAGGTAAAGGGACCCCTGACCATTAGGTCCAGTCGTGGCCGACTCTGGGGTTGCGGTGCTCATCTCGCTTTATTGGCCGAGGGAGCCGGCGTACAGCTTCCGGGTCATGTGGCCAGCATGACTAAGTCGCTTCTGGCGAACCAGAGCAGCGCACGGAAACGCCGTTTACCTTCCTGCCATTTATCTACTTGCACTTTGACGTGCTTTCAAACTGCTAGGTGGGCAGGAGCTGGGACCGAGCAATGGGAGCTCACCCCATCGCAGGGATTCGAACCACCGACCTTCTGATCAGCAAGCCCTAAGCTCTGTGGTTTAACCCACAGCGCCACCCGCGCCCCGAGTCCCATCTAGAACAGGCATTTTACTGATCCCCTGAACATGGCAAGCACCAACCCACAGTGCCTCTGTTCAAGCTTAGCTTATTGGGCCTCATCCACTCCACCAATATGCCCAGACAAGTTACTCTAAGGATGACTCAGTCTGGATCCAAGCCATAGTATAAAACTTTATTTTACAGCCACTTCTTCCATCTCCCCAATTACAGTATTGGAGAATATCATCCCATCTTCTCCAAGGTGATGGGGCCAGGGAGAAAAGGGAAGACATCTAATCAGTGTGGTGCATTCTATTAAATATTCAGCATTATGCTAAACATGACTCTGTAGCTCCCTTACATAATGAAGGAGGCTATTCATGCCTAAGCAGAGAAGGTATGATATAGAGGGATTTCAAATTGCTGGGCTGTGGAACCAGGAGATTTGATCTACTGAAGACCAGCCTCAGGTAATTTATTCACTTTTTATTAGCCACAGCACCAGCAGACTGTGTGTGTGGAATACATATCAGCATCTCAGAAACTCTATTCACCAAACATAATATGTAAAGGTCGTTATGAACCTGGAAAAGAGGCAGTTTAGTGCTGTATAAAAAAAATATAAAAAACTCTTTTATATCTATCCTATTCATCCACTTGGGCACTCACACAGGTAATATTATTGTGTTCAGCTGGAGCTGAAGAAAGAAAGAAAGAAAGAAAGAAAGAAAGAAAGAAAGAAAGAAAGAAAGAAAGAAAGAAAGAAATGCACTTAGATGTGATGACATTTCTTAAAACAAGTATATGTACCCAAACCCATATTGACAGAATTGGCGTGTTTTTATCCAAGAGCTTTTTGATTAAGTTCACTGAGGATGAAAACAGGCCAATGACATAAAACACAAGTCTGGAAGCATAGATCACTGATTCTGCACTGTACAATAACAATGGGAGGCACATAGTTTTCAGAGAAGCGGCAGGCAGAGGTCCTCTGTCCACCGCTTTCCCTCCTGCAAACCCTCTGGCTCTTTGCCCTTGCTTACAGTACGTGTCAAATATGCTGTTAGGAATATGGAAAGTGCTTTATACTGAGTCAGATCATTGTTCATCTAGCTCAGTAATGCAGACACTGACTGGCAAGGGGATTTCAGGGTTTCAGACAGGGGACATTCCTAGTCCCTGAACCTGGGACCTTCTGCATGCAGAGCAGTTGCTGTTCCACTTTGCTATGGTCCTTGTCCAAAGATGTGGGAGAAAAGCAACTTCAGGGGGAAAGTGGCAGGTAGGGCGTGGGTTAGGCACCTTCAGCTGCCACTTCTTCCCTAAAAAAAAGTCTCTTCCTCAAAAAAAAAAATAGGTTTCATGTGCATGTTTTGCAGCCTTTGCAAAAACAGACAACAAACCATCCTGGAAACTTTCTAACACATCAAATCAGCATTCATTTTAAATACTAACATTTCTGTCAATCGTCAGCTATAAAATAATGTATAAAACAAATACTACAGATTATGGGTGATGGACAACTAACAGTATGATCCTAATCTATTCAGAAGGAAAGCCATGTTGAATTCAATGGGGCTTACTTCTAGGGTTAGGAGGGGTTAGGGTTGAGGCCTAATGCATCAAGTTAGAAGGTGACAAGACTTTTGCTCTGGCAAAGGAGAATTCTACCCTGGCTAATTCTTCCCTTCCGTATATCTGCCATTCCTGATTACTCACAGGTACATGGGGTTAGAATTGCACCCTACATCATAATACAAGCAGAACAAATAGACAGACTTAAGTTACTCAACTGCATCAATTTCAATGGGGCTACTCTGAGTACAACTAACATTGGATAGAACCCTATTTCATTTACTTCATAAAATTTATATACCACTTGATTGTAGAAAACCTATGGATTGCAAGCTATCAAATACCAACGACTTAAAGGCTGGCTTCCAGTACTCTTTTAAATTAAGTATGCAGCAGATATTTGACCTCAAAATCCATAGAAGAAAGCTTCTCTACTGTTTGTATCCTCTATACAAACTTTAACTCCCAAGAATCCCTGAAATGGAGAGGCCGTGTGATAAACTGTGGCTGTGCAAGTAATTTGAAGTATTCCCTGATACAATTTGTGCCCAAACTGGCTGTTTTCCACATGCCATTATAGCAACTATTACCGAATGGGCTTCAGATATAATCCATAAGGCACAGCATGGTTCTGATACCTCTCTCTCTAGTGTATCATTTCTGGCATCATTTGGTAAACATGTGAATCTGTGCAGGAACGTATAGGAGGCACCGTCTTTCATATGCTGAAATTACAGTTGCTGCCCTGATCTATACAGCTATAGATATGTGGGTTAGCTAACAGCTGGAATCTCTCAGGTTTTTTTTTTAGGAACACACTCAATTGTGGCTTGTTTAAGTCCAGTACTGATGAAAGTCCCTGTAAACTAAATATTTTCCACCTGCAAAGACAAGACTCCTATCTAAATTCCACTTCGTGCACTATCCAATTCAAGCTGAGCAGTGAAAGCCTTTAAAGTGCTGGGCTATGCTGTCACTAACCACAGTGCCAACATTTAAAAGGTATTATCATTTGCTTTGGACTTTGTACCACCCTGGTGCCTGGATTCCCCCCAGCTTGACTGTCTGATCAGTGTGTGTTTTCCTTTAGGTTAACAATCTCAAAAGCTTCCTGTGATCTGATTAACAAATAAAAGAAGATTTCGACTAGCAGAGCACACATGTTATCTGGGTCTGACTTGGAAAGCGATATGCAACAGGATGTGGACCAGAACAGACTTTAAAAAGATGCATTAATGATGTACATAAGAAGGCGATATTTTACTGGCTGGAGAATTCTGCACCAGCTGAAGTTTCCAAACCGTCTTCAGAGGCAGCCCTAGGTATAATGTCTTGCAGTAATCCAGCCTGGAGGTTACCAGAGCATAGATGACAAAAGTTAGGCTATCCTTGTCCAGACAGGGGTGCAGCTGGGCCACTAGCTGAAGCTGATGAAAGGCACTCCACATCACTGAGATCACCTGAGCCTCAAGTGATAGCAAAGGATGCAGAAGTACCCCCAGCTGCATACTCACTCCTTCAGAGGGAGCATAACTGCATGAAGAGAAGCCAACTTCCCATCCATCTGGTCTCAGGAACCACCAAGTAACAATGCGCAGTCTAATCTGGATTGGAATTCAGTTTATTGGCTCTCATCCAGTTTGTTATCAAGGCAAGACAGCAGTCCAGCACATCCACTGCCCCTACAGATGTAAAGGAGGAATAGAGCTGTGTGTCATCAGCATATTGCTGACAACGTACTCCAAAAGTCCAGATGACCCCACTCAGCGTTTTCATGTAGATGATAAACAGCATGGGGAATAAATTCCAACACCAAGGAACCCCACATTGAAGGCTCCACAGGCCCAAACATCACCCTCTGGAAGACACCATCCAAGTAGAACTGGAACCACCCCTGCTGTAGAATCTCAAGAATCAGGAGCATAAGCAGTATTTGGCATAGGCCAAGTTTTCAAGGCACAGTTGAAGCCCATGCATTGTTACAGGGACTGGCATGACCGTGGGGCCACCACTCAAAAGGTCATGTCTCTCATGCTAACCAGACTTTATGGTGCTGCAGGAAAACAAATGGGGTATGTGTATGCAGGGGAGACAAGTTAGTAGCCTTTTACCAACATCCAGGATCTCTTCCAGAATATGCAAGCAGTAGGGTGATGGTGATGGTGCAGAAGACTCTGCTCCTGTCTAGAGCCAGCTCCAGGCTTGAGTGACCCATAGGAATCACGCCATCCTAGTTCCTTCATACCTGGGCACAATGGTGGTTGAGGCTGCCAACAGGGCCATAGACAGTAGTTGGGCCTCCTACAGATGTGTCCACTACTGTGGTCTCTCGCATTTCCCTGTGCATGCTGTGTGGTGGTACAAGACCCAACATGTGCATATTTGTTGGCATGTCTCAACATATCTACTACACATGCATAGGTTGACTATGTTAAGAGGCATTCATGTGTATACACTTGCATGTGTATAGCCACATTGTGGATGTGCCAATGAATATGAGAACCATGTGGCATGAAAGCCTGCCTACACAACAACACACACACAGAGAGAGAGAGTGCATTCATGCACCACATAGTGGAGAGTTTGAACATCTGTAAAGAGCTATATTATCTCTGATTCCTGGTACAAGAGTTCTGAGACAGAAAAACAAGAATCCTAAGGATCCCCAATTTAAAATCTGGTGACGATGCCAGAAGCTGAGAATTGCAGAACAAGCCTACCCATCTAATCTAGTATGAAAGAGGTTTTTAATAGCAAATAGAGTAGAATTGGGCAACTCTGTCTCACTCATCATGTAAAGGAGAGTCATCAGAAGCACACTAATGGGATTGGGCTGTGGCTTAAGCCATTCCTCTAAATTTTGTCATTTATTATTGGCAATTTATAATAAAAGAGAGTGCTCTTTAAAAGTGGTTAGTGGCCGTTGTGAGGTTTTGTTTTTGCAGTGTCTGGTGCCCTCTGGTGGTTTCAGTTTGATACATTTAATTCAGCTCTCTTTCCAGACAACTGAAAGCTATAGGAGAGTAGTGGAGATAATCTCCTTAACTGCAAAATGAATGAGGATTATTGACAAATTCAGGGGAAGGGGATCTAAACTATGGACTAGTTTGAAATGTTTATGCCATGGAAACAATTTAATGCCCTTCATTTGGCATGGAATTTGTATCACAGGTGTGCATTGGATTGAGACAAATCATGAATCCGACATCAAAACAGGGTGATTCAGGAATCATCAGAAGTGAGTCAAGGGTTCTCTGAATCAGTCCAAACCAAGTCTGGCTCCCACAGTGCTCCATTAATGATTCAGAGGTAAACAAGGGCATAGACAGTGTGTCCATAAAAATTGAAACAGTTACATGTACACTACTTCTGAGCAGTGGCAGATTCCAAGGGTCCCACTGCACACCTCAGGTGCCTTTGTGATATGTGGTGTTGCTTTCACATATGCACAGGCTAAGCATGAAATGGAAATGTGGTGCCTCCACACTTGTGGCATTCTCCCCATGAAAGAGTTTGAATTTTAGGCCTAATTTCTCTGAAAACATTATCCTAATTTCATTATATCATTTCAGTGCAGATAGTTCTTCAGCTACCACATAGTTTAGATTCGTTGGAGTGTGCTGGCTATTCAGACAAGACCGGAAGACACCAGGCATGGATTATATACAAAGCTTGTTGTGATAAAGATACAGAAATGTGTTGCTTCAAAGTTATCGCCAATAGGACAAAGCTGATACTTGCAGCTGGTCAAGTAGTAAACAATAAGACAGCAAGACACTTTTGGGTATGTGGGAATCCAATTTTGGAACAGGTGGCTCTGAAACTGATGACACAGTTTGGGTCCTACCTCTTTGGATCTCTAAACTGTGACACTACCCTCTGGTATCTGATTGGCTAAGTACCGAAATAGCCCAACCCATCCCCTGGGGGGTGTCATACCTAGTTTTGATTTTCACAGATGCTCTTGAAACTGACAGTTCATCATTCTTGACATCTGTGGCGATCACACAGGGTCCCCAGACTTTTAACAATCTATTGATCCCTGTGCCACCATTGTGCTCGCTTCCCCGCTGCCACCAACCAGTTACTCTCTGGTAAAACACTGAGTCCAGTCAGTAGTTGAAAGTGAACAAAACAAAAAAACCAAGTTTATTTTACAAACATTAACAAATTTATCCCCCCCCCCCGATAATATTCCTGTCAGTATCTTAACTTTCGTTTCTTTGCCAGCCTATACCTTCCTATTACCTTCTGACTGATTATCTCAACTGTTTGACTGACTCCTCTTAACAAATTCTCTCACTTTCTCACACCAGACTAGCCCAACCCACAGACTTATCTTCTCTGTCTCTCCTAACTCCAGACTGTCTTCTCAACCACCCTAACTGGCCGAGGGAGCCTGCGTACAGCTTCCGGGTCACGTGGCCAGCATGACTATGCCACTTTTGGCGAACGAGAGCAGCGCACGGAAATGGCATTTACCTTCCCGCCAGAGCAGTACCTATTTATCTACTTGCACTTTGACATGCTTTCAGACTGCTATATATCTGACCACAATTTCTTACTCATACCCCTGTACAGTGGTACCTCGGGTTAAGTACTTAATTCGTTCCGGAGGTCCGTTCTTAACCTGAAACTGTTCTTAACCTGAAGCACCACTTTAGCTAATGGGGCCTCCTGCTGCCACCGCGCTGCCGGAGCATGATTTCTGTTCTCATCCTGAAGCAAAGTTCTTAACCTGAAGCACTATTTCTGGGTTAGTGGAGTCTGTAACCTGAAGCATATGTAACCTGAAGCATATGTAACCCGAGGTACCACTGTATTCTAACTTTTCTCCTTGCCTGCAATTTCACTTCCCCATTCTTGCTGGGCATCTGTGGTCTTATCCTGACATGTGCACTTGAATGTACTTGCAATGCCAACTATCAGTGCTCCTATATTAGCTTTTGGAATCTTTCCATCAGTCATGCCCTTTCACTCAGATCTCTGTGTCCATCGTTTCACTTCTTCTTTTCAAATTCCATACTTCAGCCAACACAACAGTTTGTACCCATAAGCATCTGGTTTGTGACTTCCACAGAAAGGACTTGTAATATCAGAATATAAGAGCATCCATATATACCATAATCAGTAGGGGTCTAAGGTCCTGTACTCGCACGCCCCAAGCCATAGCACTGGATTCAGAGCACAGAGAGCAAAATCATGGCTCTTTGCGGGTTCCCAGCTTCAACTGCAAGGACTGGCTGTTTTTTTTCTTTTCTTATATTCAGTAACGATATTACCTCCAGACATCTAGCCATTAAACTATTTACATGAAACCACAGAAAGAGGTTGTCCGGAGGTTTGGGGTTGGGTATCACCAGTATGCTGATAATATCCAGTTTTGTTTCTCCTTTCCACCTAAATCCAAGGAAGATGTCTCGATTCTAAATTTATTTATTTTTTAAAAAGATATTTATTGAAGTTTTACAAAAAGAAGAAAATTACAAAATAAAAAGAAAGCAGAAAAAAGAAAAAAAATACAAAAATACATAGAAAAAAAGATAAAAAGTACAGAAAAAGTAGATAAAAAATAATTAAAAACAAATCAATTTTTTCATATCTTAAATTCCATTTGCTTATTTCCCTGACCTCCTCACACCTCCCTTTTTTGTATTCCCGTTCACATGGTTAATTCAGCAAATTCTTACCCTCTTTCTTTTATCTTAACTCTATATCTCAACATATTATAACTTTATATTTTCATCCGTTATCAATCCATTTTTACATATTCTTATTAACCTTGTTGCTAAGGCCGCTTGATTTCAATCCAACATCATTTTAACATTCATTAATTTTACAATGTTTCTGCAAATAGTCTCTAAATTTCTTCCAATCTTCTTCCACTGACTCTTCTCCCTGGTCTCGGATTCTGCCAGTCATTTCCGCCAGTTCCATATAGTCCATCACTTTCATCTGCCATTCTTCCAGGGTGGGTAGATCTTGTGTCTTCCAGTATTTAGCGAGAAGTATTCTTGCTGCTGTTGTTGCGTACATAAAAAATGTTCTGTCTTTCTTTGGCACCAATTGGCCGACCATGCCCAGGAGAAAGGCCTCTGGTTTCTTCAAGAAGGTATATTTAAATACCTTTTTCATTTCGTTATATATCATCTCCCAGAAAGCCTTTATCCTTGGGCACGTCCACCAAAGGTGAAAGAATGTACCTTCATTTTCTTTGCATTTCCAACATTTATTATCGGGCAAATGATAGATTTTTGCAAGCTTGACTGGTGTCATGTACCACCTGTATATTATTTTCATAATATTGTCTCTTAAGGCATTACATGCCGTAAATTTCATACCTGTGGTCCACAACTGTTCCCAGTCAGCAAACATAATGTTATGTCCAACATCTTGTGCCCATTTAATCATAGCAGATTTAACCGTTTCATCCTGAGTATTCCATTTCAACAGCAAGTCATACATTCTTGAAAGTATCTTTGTTTTGGGATCTAACAGTTCTGTTTCCAATTTTGATTTTTCCACCTGGAAGCCAATTTTTTTGTCCAAATTGTAAGCCTCCCTTATTTGATAATAGTGAAGCCAGTCTCGCACTTTATCTTTTAATTTCTCAAAACTCTGCAATTTCAATTTGTCTCCTTCTTGTTCCAAAATTTCCCAATATTTCGGCCATTTGGCCTCCATATTGAGCTTTTTCTGGGCCTTTGCTTCCATCGGTGACAACCACCTTGGGGTTTTATTTTCAAGTAAGTCCTTATATCTTATCCAGACATTAAACAATGCTTTCCTGACAATATGATTTTTAAATGCTTTGTGTGCTTTAACCTTGTCATACCACAAATATGCATGCCACCCAAAAACATTATTAAAACCTTCTAAATCCAAAATGTCTGTGTTCTCGCAAGAAGGTGACAAAGGTAACACGGCATTTGGGATATAGTTAAAAGAGGTATAAAAAAAAGGATTTAAAAAAGAGGGGAAATTAGAGATATAACAAGTGGGAGTATACAATTATAAATGAGATATGAAAGAGGGTTAGAATTTGCTGAATTTGACGGAATAAAGAGGAACACAAAAAAGGGAGATGTGAGGAGGTCAGGAAAGAGGGTTATAGAACCTTGAAATTTAAAAGTGGATCCTTTTTCTTTTTCTTTTTTATTAAGTGTATATTTTTTGGTTTTTTGTGTGGATTTGTCTGTTTTTTTATGTGTTGTAAAATTCTAATAAATATCTATTTAAAAAAAACAAAATGTCTGTGTTCTCAAGAAGCAGCCATTCTTTCAACCAGCAGAATGCTGCTGATTCATAATAGAGTTTAAGGTCTGGCAGGGCGAATCCACCTCTTTCCTTTACATCAGTATTTTAAATTTTATTCTGGGCTTCTTGCCCTGCCAAACAAATCTAGAAATGTCTCTCTGCCACTTCTTGAAACAGTCCATTTTGTCCAAAATTTGCAATGATTGGATGTCTCGATTCTAAATTTAAAGGTGACTTGCACAAAAATACCTGCACCCATCTGTCTGATATTTTACAGTGTTCATCTGAACAGAAGGTTCTAGCACACCTGCAAATTTCATCTGATTATGCTAAACGATAAAGTTTTAGACAACAAAAAGAAAAAGAAAGAAAGAAACACCCAGAACCTATTTATCTGATGATTGGTAGGCTTTATCTAACCAGGAAGGGCTAGTATGTCTGCAAATTCCATTAACTTGTAACAAAAAGCATTCCAAAGTGGAAGCTGGGCTCTGAATGTGCCATCTCATCTCTTGATTACCTGTGCAGGCATGAAAGAGAATCTCTTATAACATGCTTGCTGTTAAATATTTCAAATACTAAATACCATATACCATTACCTCCCAGCTGTCAAAGACATGCCAATCATCAAATATTGTCATATGTGAAATACCATTGCATGTCAGCCATCAAGTCCCATTACATGCCAACTATTGTTAAGCATCAAAAGCTGAAAGCAAAATGCTCTCCGGTGTTAAATATAGATGTCAAATAGATTGCTTTTTGTACTTCTGCAAACTTTGGCATTTTCCTGAGCCTGCTGATTCCAGGTAGTTGAGGCTCATTTCGGCTACATACCCAATGGGACTCAAAGTCTGAGCATCAGAAACAGAAGGATTGATTAAAAGGTTTCAGCGTAGTATTTAGTGAGCAAATTTGTTCTAGCTTTCAGTCAAACATTGCACAGATACTTTTGATGACTGAAGCAGTATTTTTTCAAAAAATGAAATGGATGCTGTGATACCATGAGCCACAGAGCTGCTGCTGGTACTACCATTAAGAAAATGTTGAGTGGCAGAAGGAAGCTAAAGTCCCTGCAGCAGATGCCATCTGTCCTATAAATACTCAGACAGATGCTACTGCTGTGCCAATTGCTCATGTCTTTCCTGGTGTGTTCAAGGTTCTCCTAACTTTCCTTTGACAAATGTGAAGCTTTTGCCAAGAACCTACCCTGCCAAATGACCATCTTTTATAACACGGAATCATTCCCCAGCTGCCAATTATGCTCAAAGTCATGACGCTGTCACAGTTTACCAACATATGCATTCCGGAGGATAACTTTAACAACCAGAGTGCAACTGTGCTGTTATCACAGTTGTACACATAACCCTTTATGTGTTCCTGTTAATGTGAACTATGCAGCTCAGCTAAGATGCAGCTGCCAAGGCAACAAATATTCTCTCACATGCTGGGCACAATAACCATTTGGATCACATTTTAAAAGATAAATGTTTTCCTTAGTCCAAGCTAACAGGTGTGAAAATGTCTTGGCTGGGCAGGAAAGAAGCAGTTCATAAAACCAGTCACTAGAGGCACCATGCAAATATAACAAACAAATATTTAAAATTAATAAATAAATGTGTAACGTAATACATTCAGAAATTACGGCACGATCAAGTGCTTAGCACAAAAAAAGCTTAATCATAACAAGAGTATAGTAGCACTCTAAAGAAAAGCATGCTTGGAAACTAATCCAGAGCAAATGTATGCTTAGCACTGAGGAGATAGAAAGCAGTGGGCATGATCCAGCTAAATGTAAGCATTTTTGCTCAAATGGTTTTACAGGAAAGTAAAATATATACTACTTAAACCTCCCACTTGGGTGGGGGATGAGAACTTAGTGTCTGAATCATGTTCAAGCCTTATATGGTTTATGCCCATGCTATCTGAAGGACCATATTCCCTACTACAAACCTGCCCAGGGCCCAAATCTTCAGTGGAGGCTCTTCTCTCAGTCTCTCAGTGGAAGCACCAGCAGGGGAATCTGCAAAGGAACTGCCAGGGGAAGAAGGATCAGTGCCAGGTGGTGGGACAACGCTGAGTGGTCAGAGGGAGAAGAAGGGACAGAGTGAGAGGAGGATGATTCAGAAGCTGAAGAGGCAACAGGGTTTAGTGAGCAGGGAGAGACTGTGGCAGATAGTAGCCCAGAATGAGACGCAGAAGCTGAGGTTGGAGAGGAGCAGGACCAAGAGGCAGAGATGAGGCAGGCTTTTGAAAAATTCCAGGGATTTTCCCCCTCCTGCTGCAACCAGCTCCCCTCCTCTCTGTTCTCCCAGAACACATAGAGGAATGAAGAGGGCAGAGCAAAGAGAGATCATCTCCCAGAAAGCCTTAATCTTTGGGCACGTCCACCAAAGGTGAAAGAATGTACCTTCATTCTCTTTACATTTCCAACATTTATTATCGGGCAGATGATACATTTTTGCAAGCTTGACTGGTGTCATGTACCACCTATATATCATTTTCATAATATTCTCTCTCAAGGCATTACATGCCGTAAATTTCATACCGGTGGTCCACAACTGTTCCCAGTCAGCAAATATAATGTTATGACCAATGTCTTGTGCCCATTTAATCATAGCAGATTTAACCGTTTCATCCTGCATATTCCATTTTAACAGCAAGTTATACATTCTTGAAAGTATCTTAGTTTTGGGATCTAACAGTTCTGTTTCCAATTTTGATTTTTCCACCTGGAAGCCAATTTTTTTATCCAAGTTATAGGCCTCTCTTATTTGATAATAATGCAGCCAATCTCGCACTTTATCTTTTAATTTCTCAAAACTCTGCAATTTCAATTTGTCTCCATCTTGTTCCAATATTTCCCAATATTTCGGCCATTTGGCCTCCATATTGAGCTTTTTCTGAGCCTTGGCTTCCATTGGTGACAACCACCTTGGGGTTTTATTTTCCAATAAGTCTTTGTATCTTATCCAGACATTAAACAATGCTTTCCTGACAATATGGTTTTTAAATGCTTTATGTGCTTTAACCTTGTCGTACCACAAATATGCATGCCACCCAAAAACATTGTTGAAACCTTCTAGGTCCAAAATGTCTGTGTTCTCAAGAAGGATCCAGTCTTTCAACCAGCAGAATGCTGCTGATTCATAGTAAAGTTTAAAGTCTGGCAGGGCAAATCCACCTCTTTCCTTTGCGTCAGTTAGTATTTTAAATTTTTTTCTGGGCTTCTTGCCCTGCCAGACAAATCTAGAAATATCTTTCTGCCACTTCTTGAAACAGTCCATCTTGTCCAGAATTTGCAATGACTGAAACAGAAATAACATTTTTGGCAATACATTCGTCTTTATAGCTGCAATTCGACCCAACAAGGAAAGCTTCAAATTTGACCTTATTTCCAAATCTTTTTTCACTTCTGTCCAACATTTCTCATAATTATCTTTAAATAAATTTAAATTCTTAGCAGTCATATTAACCCCCAAGTATTTTACTTTCTTAACTAATGTTAAACCTGTCTCCTTCTGAAACCTCTCTTTCTCAATTGGTGTAAAATTTTTCTCTAAAACTTTGGTTTTTAGCTTATTCAACTTAAATCCTGCCACATGACCAAATTATTGAATTAATTCTAATACTCTTTTCATACTAGATTCTGGCTCCTGTAGCGTCAAAACTAGGTCATCTGCAAAAGCTTTCAATTTCATTACTGTTTTACATTTGGTACCTGTCAAGAAGGAGAACAATGTAAATTATAGCTTAGTGAAACTTCTCCGCTTTAGGAACTTAGGAAACTGCCATATACTGAGCTTGCATTCACATGGCAGTTTATTCCATTTTCACGACCTTTTCCTAACTGTAAATTTCCACATTTTATATGAACTTTCACATGATGTAAAAGCCACTTCTACACGCATTTCCTTATTATTTGCAAATGGGTCTTTTCTGGAAGCAAATGACACAGAAACAAGCATTAAACCTAATTCCAGAAGTAGCTTACATCATGAGCTCAAATATAACACAGAATTCAACAGTTAGGGGAAAGTCGTGAACATGGAATAAACTATCATGTGAAGGCAGCCCAAGTCAGTGCTATTTTTCTAGAAAAAGAGGTTTCAGAACTCACCATGAGCGCCTCACTTGTTTGCTTATAATGTCAATGGCACCCACCTGTTAGGTGTCAGAACTGAGTTCGGATGAAAAAAAGCCCTGCCTTTAGCCCCTCAAGCCCAATATTGCAAACACTTAGTGACAATAACCCTCCAGAGTTTCAGACATGAATCTCTCCCCACCCACTCCCCCCTACATCAAATACAGCTTATTAGTGAAGCTAAAGTTTATTTCCTATGGCTACAGGGTGTGGAACACCAGCTTGCAAGTGAGTACAGTGGTACCTCGGATTACATACGCTTCAGGTTACGTACGCTTCAGGTTACAGACTCCGCTAACCCAGAAATAGTACCTCAGGTTAAGAACTTTGCTTCAGGATGAGAACAGAAATCGTGCTCCGGCGGCACGGCAGCAGCAGGAGGCCCCATTAGCTAAAGTGGTGCTTCAGGTTAAGAACAGTTTCAGGTTAAGAACGGACCTCCGGAATGAATTAAGTACTTAACTCGAGGTACCACTGTATTTAGAAGTTTGAAGTGACTTTTTCCCCTTCTCTTTTGACAGGGAGACAGTTGTCTAATTCTTCCAGAAGAGGGTGCTGTTCTCTTTCAGGAGGTAAGGCGTCTCCATGCCTAAAGATTCTGGAAATGCAATACAGATTATGGGCACTTCTCATGGGCACTGTATCTTTAGCCATGGGATGGAAATACTGGGAAGTAAAATTACTGGGAAGGAAATGAAGCTTTTTAACCCTTTAAGGTATGTGCTTGTGTTGTGGGGAATATCTGAAACAAATCCAAAGTTTCATGTATTCTGCTCTTAAAGGTGTAGGAGCTTTTTCCTCATTTCAGCTGGCCATCCTAATAGAATTATGCTGGAAATCACTTGGATTTATGTGGGGGATACTGCATTAGTTTTCCTGCTTACAATGCTGGTGCATCTTCTTTCTAGCATTCATTTCAAACCGCAGTACCTGTTGTATTATGAAACTGTGGCTTTAGCATACCGGCATGTCATGCGAAATTTCATTCACCCCAGTGAGGATGGTGTGACACTATAACAATTGTCATTGGACAATGTTGCTACTCACCTATCCTTTCCACACAAGTGTGTACTTCAGTTTCCCAATGAAAGTAGCAGGAAAAAAAACTATATGCCAGTATTTCATCCACACATTTTGTCACTTCTGCAATTTTGGGTGTTGATGGGGTTACTAATTGATTTTTTCTGGAAGTGATTAACACAAAAATGAGAGTTAAACTGCCACTATATTCCATGTTGTTCGGATGTCTGATTATCTCCTTCCAAAGCAACTACTCTATTCCAAACTTAAAAATGAAAAGCGTAATACTGGTGGTCAACAAAAGAAGTTTAAAGACTCTCTTGAGGCAAATCTTTAAAAATGTAGTTTAAACACCTACAACTGGGGAACACTGGCCTGCGAGCACTCCAGTTGGAGAACAGCCTTTACCAAAAGTGTCATGGGCTTTGAAGACACTCAAACTCAGGATAAAAGGGAGAAACATGCTAAGAGGAAGGCACATTTGGCAAACTCTCAACTTGATCAACACTCACCCAGAAACCCATGTCCCCACTGTGGGAGGATGTGTGGATCCAGAATTAGGGACTCACTGCTAAAGCTGTGTTCATGGAAGACAATCTTAGTCGGCTATGAGTGGACGCTGAAAAAGAAGAAGAAATTCCACTAAATATGCAGGAGTTGCTTTTGTATTGTGTGAAAGCTCAAATATATTGCAAAAGCTAACAGTTAACTCAGTCTTTGTGATTTATTGTTTTTACGTGTCTGTGATTGGCATTGACATGTGCCTTGTTTAAAAAATGGGTTCATAAATTAACATCAGCTGGTATTTCTTGGCTGGTCCTGTGTGACAGCAGAGCATTGAAGGCTAATATACTGTGGGTAAGGCTGATAATTAACTCCCCTGAGAAAAGCATTTTCATCAAGGGATAGTGGCACTTAATTTCTAAATGAAAGAAAAATATATAATTTTCCTTCAAGAATTCCCATGTGATAAAGGCATATTCTGCTCTTGGTTCAGGAGTTAAATCAACATGAGTTCAAAAGACGAGTGAGGGGGAAAAGACCCGCTTTGTGTTTTTATTTCCTGTACCTATTTTTGGAAACATAACCCTCATGACTTGATGTAACAGGATTTGATAGAGGATTCAGCATGACAATGTTGCAGTTGTTCTGTGTGCAGGAAAGCAAAGGGATTATTCTGAAAGCTGTACTTAAAATGAAGCCCTTATTTGGAATGCAGACACCATGTGAAATTCACGCTTGGCTTTAAGCTTCCCTGAAAAGAACACCTCTGTTTATAGGGAGGGACTGCAACTTGGTAGGCAGGCAGGCAAGGAACGCCTTCAGTTTCCAAACAGGGTTGCTAATTGACTGGGGAGAGGGGGTGCTGAGGTACCCAGACTAGAATACCTGTGGGATTTCACAGGGTCCCCCATCCTTTTTTTTAACAAATATGTAGGCACCAACACGTAGATTGTGAGCAAATCAAAAATAATTTAAAGATGGATGACCAATTTGTTTTATTTGCCTATGATGGAAATTTATCACTGAACACCAGGATTTTCATAGCACACATTGTATCTGTTTGATAGAGGAAAGGTGATTGCATGCTGAAGGAACAGAGTCACAGACTAGGCACTAGTTTGAGTTCAAAAGAGCAAGGTGGGCAGAAGTCATGCAACCACCGCTTCCAAAAATCTATCAGCTATGGGGAGATAAAGCAGCTGCCAGACACCTGCCTTAGCATTTAACTCGGCAGGTGTGCTCTCAGATGGTGAAGAGTCAGCAACTTGGGAATTACTGTTGCACCTGCAGACATCTGAGCACCAATTACATCAAACAAATTCCATGCCGTGTATGAACTGACCAACAAAAAGGGGAACCCAAAAGAGCAGCTGGAAGCAAACAGCAGAAAACACTGGGTTCAAATTTTTGTTTTTGTTACCAGGTATGAATTGTATAGAACTTTCATTACTTGTTTAAACTATTGAGCAGGAGAACAATTCCTTTTTCTAAATGCCACTTACATGTATTCTAAGGAAATAAAACAATGGAAGACACATGAACACACTTCACATGGTCAAATTACAAAATTGGCCAAATCACAAAAGGCTTAAAACATTTTTTCAGTGGTGATGGACATGATGGGTAAAGAGCTGCACATTTAACTGTTTCATAGAAGAAAGAAGTGCAATGCTTCCCTAAAAAGTTATATACTGCCGTTTTTATTCGTATTATTATTATCGTACCACTTATATGCCAAAATGGCCTCTAAGCAGTTCACAGCTATAAAATGAATGTTATCTTAAATTGCACAGAACCTTAAAGTATTCAATTAAACAAACCAGGTTAAAACAGTTAAAAACATTTAAAACAATAAGATTGAAAATTTAGAACATCATTTGTGCCCCTTCAAGGAGCTCTGAGCAGAATACACAGGGTGATCTCCTTTTATCTACATAGCCATCCAGTGACTTGCAGATTTCCTTCCGATGAGGAACATGGCCTGCTCTTGCTTTGAGGGACCATCAGCAAAATGCCCTCTTGTGGAACTACTCCTCCATTAGTTGTCCCCTGGTGCCAGCCACAGACAGTAATGTGATCAGCACTGGGCACTGCAGCATCAATCTGGGGCACTGTGTGAAATGAACGTGGTATTTGGTAGGCAAACATAGTAGGTCCAGCTGTGGCTCCAGAAGATGCCCAGTTGTGCCAGGTGCTGACACCAAAACTTCCAAAGAGGCATGGCTGAAGTGGTACTACTCTGGCATGGATAACCACAATGTTGCACCACAGTGTCATGTTTCTCACAGCATCAGCAGCAAAACCACTGCTGTTGCCTTGAAATGCAGGACGATCTTTCATGCCAACTTGGCCTGCTACTTTACCCTAGATTGGAAGGTTTGTCATCTAGTGAATTTAGACACTGCGATATTGCTCATCTGTTTAATATACAGCTTTACTCTCCAACTTCTGAAGCAAAGTTTATTTTAGTTCCAAGCCACTGCAATCTCCAAGCAGTCGTTTTAACCTTTCTTATCGCCCTTTCCAAACAATTTTTGTATCGGAGGCCTTTGAATCATGTCACCGTATCCCCTGGCTGGAGAGTGCATTGGAAAATAAATCCATATAGCTATGGCAACAAGAGAAGTATCAGATTCCACACCCTGCTCCCGCTACATGCTTCTGGTGTCAGAAAATGGAAATGCCTATGAATTGTTGCTTAAGACAGTGCTGCGCGTTTGATTTACCCAAGCAAGCTAACAAGGGAGAGTGTCTCTTAGCTAAAAGGGATACAGTTTTGAAAAGCAATTTTGGCGCGCGCGCACACACACACACACACACACGGGTATATTGCAGACAGAGAATTACTGAGGGGGAAATAAAAGTGACATTTAAATGTTTAAAGAAAATACCACCCCCTCATAAAAGAGGTTCTTTACTGCCGGGGTGGGGGAGGGGATACACAATATTCTTCTAAACCTGTTTATATCAAAAGGAGACCTTTTCATAACAGAAACAAGTCCTCGTTCTCCCCCATAATGTATTTACACAGTTTCAGCCCTTGCTCTCTCATGCTGACTGATTCAAAGGCTGCACCTGCACTATGCATTTGAAGCCTCATCATCCCACTTTAAAAGGTCATTGCATCCCTCAAGGAATCCTGGGAACTGTAGTTTGTGAAGGGTGCAGAGAGCTTTTAGGAGACCCCTAGTCCCTCACAGGTTGGATAGCTCTGCCAGACAGAAGCAACTACAGTGGTACCTCAGGTTAAGTACTTAATTCGTTCTGGAGGTCCGTTCTTAACCTGAAACTGTTCTTAACCTGAAGCACCACTTTAGCTAATGGGGCCTCCTGCTGCCACCAGAGCACAATTTCTGTTCTCATCCTGAAGCAAAGTTCTTAACCTGAAGCACTATTTCTGGATTAGCGGAGTCTGTAACCTGAAGTGTATGTAACCTGAAGCATATGTAACCCGAGGTACCACTGTAGACTCATTGTTGGGAAGGGATATCCCCATCTTACCCCTTCACAGGTTCAGGGCTGCCTTCCTCACGTGTCTGCCCTACCCCCCTCAAGAGGCACCCGACTCTCTGACTCTCTGAGACTTCTGAGCTTTCAGAAGGAGTCTGGAAGCTTGCAGCGTCCCCTCAGCCCCACCCTTTCCCAGCTGCCATCCAATTAAGCTGATTGCTGGTGATGATAGACATGAGTAAGCAGCTGGTCAGGCAGCTTCTTTTTTCCTTGCCTCGCAAAGATCATGGATGAGCAACAACCCTCCTCAGACTCCCTCCCCATCTCAGAGTCGGCATTCAGAGTCATACTCTGCTTCTAAACATGGAGGTCCCATTTAGCCTTCATGGGGGAATAGCTTCTGGTAGGCCTGTCTTTAATTCTAACCAACCATGTTGTGGTAGCAAATTCTCTATGTTGATTATGCAGCTTGAAGAAATACACTTCTGAATCCATTGCCAGGGCGTGGCCAACCATTGACCAATATGGCAGCATTGACTGTCTTGCCTCAGTCCTTAAATAAGCAAATGCAACTGAATTAAAAAATTCTATTTTTCTTAAACCAGGAGCCCCTGATGGGACACACTTTCTAGAAGAAAGAAAAGCAAAGCAGATCCACTTAAGCTGTGGATCTCTCCTTCAGTAGCCGTGGAACATTCATCAGGCGTCTCAACCTCACAGAAAAGCAATATGGTGCCCAAGGTAGAAAGAAAGTAGAAAGAAGCAGGAGCAGCAGACCTGGAAAGGTAAACAAAAATTATGAACTAACTTCAACACAAATTTTAGGTCCCTTAATCAGAAATTGATTAAGCTAAGACTGGTCACAAGCTCTTAAGCCCCTGAGGGAAGAGAAAGCGAACTTTCATGAAACTATAACAGAAGTAAAAAGAACTGCTAATGAAGCATTTGATCTGAATGTTAAAAACAGGATCTCAGTCCACTCTCTTAAGTGCTCTCAGACAAACTTCCAATTACAACTGAATGCATTGCCAATCTAGCCATGTGGTATGTCCCAAATGGCTGCTGTGCTCTCAAGGGAGAAAATGGGATGTCCCAGTTTTTCCAGGGCAGTTGACAGGTTTGTATTTGTACGTGGCGAGTCTGTAGCCTATGGGCCTAGTTGGAGGCTGGCTTGCCAGGCCATTTTGGGCAAACCACACCTACTTTATCCAACATCACAATGTCAAGCAGAAGAAATTGTATATCACAGCTGCAAACAAAAAAACATCAGGTGCACACTCTAAGAGCACTCCTTGTTCTTCCTTTGAATTTGGCATCTTTTTCTTTTTTGCCAACCTTAGTTTTCACAGCCTGAGTTAACTATGCCCACAAAGGAACATTTTCCCCTTTGCTACATCTTGAACTCAAACTGGGCTGCAACAGAAAAAAGTCCCTTTGCAGGTGTGACTTAAATTAGCCATGTTTGCAAGGGAACATTTTTCCTTTGCAGCTTGGAATGTGTTCAAGCCATGGCTGCAAAAAGAAGAAAACACTTAAGCGCATTTTCTATTCTTTCCTTTAAAGTTGTGTCACTTGTTATTGTGATGTTAGCTGATTGCTGACTCACAGATAGACAGCTATTCCCACCTTTTGAAGCGGCTCATCTGGAGCTCAGAATCCAGCTCATTGGCAAGATCCTGTTTCCCATCCCTGACTTAAATAAACATGCAAGGAGGGGGAAAGGAAGGATCCATGTTACCCTACATGTATCCAAAGCACTGTCTGTAGCAGGGGAAGCCTCCTGTACTCATGCAGTGAGCCCTGTGTTGTACACAGTCACTCCTGAACACATGGAAAGTGGTGGCAGACAGACATGGATGTCCATGCATGCTGTCCCCTCTTTGCTTACTTATTTAAGCCTTATTTTGAACACATGACTAGGGATCATAAGACACCTCCATTTGGGATTAGGGAGTATGAAATCTCTCCTGTGAGTTCCAATGCTTCATTGGACCTCTGCATGCATAAGAACATGCTTACTTGCAAAGAACCTGATCAAATTATTTTGAATTACTTCTGATCAATCAATTTTGATCCCATTGACCATTATCTTCATTGGGTTCTCAGCACTGATTAGAACTAGTTTCAATATACTATATACTATTTACAATATACTATTTACAAGTGGTGAAAGTTGCTGCTAACACAAAAAATTATTATGGAAAAATGAATGCATTGCATGTCTCTTTGTGTGTAAAGCTGGAGTAGGCACAACCCAAGCAATCTAAGGTTAGGTTTGATTCCCAAACTTACCGTAATTTGAAACTGGATCAACTTCTTGCTTTGTCTCAGGGTGGATTCTCCACCTAGTCAATTAATTTGCAAGTTGAAGGCGTTCAACTTCTGAGCCCTTGGGGATGCCAAGTGCTCTAACACTACAGTGAAGAGGGAGGATAGTTTTCCAAAATAAGCACACTGACGTCAGAAGCTTTTGTGTTGCTAAGAGAAAGAATGAGCATGGCTTGGGAAAAGCACGCTGTTTCAACAAATCCAGTCGAGTTGGCAGCCAAACCTGGTGAAAAATAATGGAAGCAGTTTGCCGCAATACATACCAGATTGTTACATCAGCCTAGGTTACATGAGCTAGCCACATGTGTGAGGTTATTGAGGAGCATGCCAGAGAAGATGATCGTCTTCTCGTTCATGCTTGCTGCAGAGACTGCAGATTTATTTATTATTTTTTTAAAAAAACTATCAGTTGTTCAAGCGGTAAAGGAAGGGACCAAAGGGTAATTATATACAGAGCACAGTGGTCATTTAACAAAAGGGAGGGAATTTCTTGATCAATTTCCTTTAATCAGCAAGTGTTCCAAGCTTTCATGGTCCATTAATTTTTAAGAACTGATCAGGAGATAGATGGCTTGGTTTCTGTAATTCTGCCTAGTGATTGTGGACTCTGTATTACCATTTAAATAGCATCATGGTCCATGGAGCAATATGCATATCACTTTCACTATGGTCCCTAACTGCTCAACAGATGTTCCATTATGATTACACCTCTTTCCCTCCAACAAACAAACAAACAAGGCAACTAACAAAATTGTAGTGTAGCCTTCCTACCGAATAACATTAACACAGCACATAAACTGAACTTTCAATGACTGAATGGGAAGCACAACTTGGCCCTGCTCTCAGGGGCAATGCCAGTGGTCAAGACACTGAAGACACCTTCAGAAATGTTGCTCGCATGTTGCATCAATACCAGTGTGCCTCAGCAAGGATCTGCACCCCCAGTAATCCACATTCCATCTTACCATGCCCTCTGGCGGCCACTTGCACAATGCAAACTTCCCTATCAGGGTCAGGAAGGCCTTCCCGCATAGGATTCCGCACAGTTTGGAAAAACAGTTATGCAGCACTCCAGAACATGTGGGGACCTTCACAAACACTGCTGTATACACAAAAGCTTCTTTGCTGAAGATGTCTATGTTGCATGTGCAGATGCTTAGAGGTGAGACAAGCCGGTGTGCGCAGTATCAGGCGCGGGGCTAATCATTGTGAAACAATGAATAATACTGATGTGGTAGTAAGTCCCATGCTTCCATGGCACAAAGTCCGATTCTACTCATGATGATAGGATGATAGGATTTCATTGTAAAAACTAGCACTTTTTAATATTGCAAGAGTTTTGTGTTAAATGACAAGGCACCCCCTTATATAACAAATGACAACAGAATACTTAATTCCCAAGATCCCCTATGCCACAAGGCAAGAGCATGAGCACAGGATGGCACAGTTAGAAGCGTCATAAGTTAGACCATGGGCAGAATCGAACTAAACAGTTCCACCACTGCAAGGACTTTCAGCTGTGCAGAGGAACTTCCATGC
The DNA here is from genome assembly GCF_964270895.1 of Podarcis filfolensis. Taxonomy (NCBI): domain Eukaryota; kingdom Metazoa; phylum Chordata; class Lepidosauria; order Squamata; family Lacertidae; genus Podarcis; species Podarcis filfolensis. The sequence continues at coordinate 35,154,848 of NC_139607.1, read as the reverse complement.
CCTCTCTTGTCCATGTGTCCCCATATGACCCATAAATCTGTTTTAGAGTTTTCCCAAATCCTCCTAAGTAGATGCACAAAGCATGTGGGAGAGGAAAGAGGCAAGGAAGTTCCATCGGGAAGCTAAAAGTCCTTGCACTAGCAGAACTGTTTACTTCAATACTGCCCTAGTGAATCAGGAGGAAAGACATACAGATGTTATTAATACAGTGCATATTAAATAGTTTACTGAAAAGCAGGGTTGCCCATTTGCAACAGGAGAAAATGTTTTTTTAAACAAACAAACAAACAAACCCATGAAAGGACTTTAAACATATTTGATAGGTGACATTTCCATGTTTATTTATTTTATTAAAATTTGCTTTGCTCTAAGAGTGCCAAATTGTGTGTTATATAAATTTGAATTCTTCAATATAACTGAAGGCGGGAACTTCTGCCTTCCAACTTGAATGAATTTGAATGCAAAAGAAAAAAATAAAATTGGGCTGTCTCTTGATTTCTTATTATGATTACCCAGAGCATCTGTGCAGTTTTTGTTAACTGTCCTGCAGTCTAATTAACGCCTCGTAAACTGCTGTTACATGGCAGGAAACTCAGGTTTATTATGAAGCACAGATTTGACAGTGAATCACAGCAAGCTCTTTACTTGCATAATTCACAATTACAAGCACTTGTTTGGCACATGCACACTTTGATATTTTTGCATGTATGTTTCAAGTAGTATAGGAATATACCTAAAAGGTGTAAGGGGCAAAGAAGCCCTTATTCTGCTTTTAACCTAAAGAATAAATCTAGTCATTAACAGTGCAATCATAGGCATGTCTACTCAGAAGTAAGTCCTGCTGAGACTTACTTCCAGGTAAACATGTCTAAGATTGCAGTCTAATGGGCAGTTTCAGTGCAATCCTAAGCATGTCCATTAGGGGTATTTCCTATTGAATTCCAGGTGAGTGGGGAGAGTATTGCAGCCTTATGTTCCCATCAGTAGATACTAGTCATGATCATGAATGTTATCTCCAGACGTGGGAGTTGCTCTGGTCTAAATCACTGAGCCTCTTGGGCTTGCCAATTGGAAGGTTGGCGGTTCAAATCCCTGTGATGGGGTGAGCTACCATTACTCTGTCCCAGCTCCTGCCAACCTAGCAGTTCCAAAGCACGCAAATGCAAGTAGATAAATAGGTACCACTGCAACAGGAAGGTAAACAGCATTTCCATGCGCTCTGACTTCCATTGCGGTGTTCTGTTGTGCCAGAAGCAGTTCAGTCATGCTGCCCACACAACCCAGAAAGCTGTCTGTAGACAAATGCTGGCTCCCTCGGCCTGAAAGTGAGATGAGTGCTGCAACCCCATAGTCGCCTTTGTCTGGACGTAACCCTCCAGGGGTCCTTGACCTTTGACCTTTACTAGTCATGATCATTGGATATTATCTCCAGGATCAGAGGCAACATGCCTCTGAATATCAGCTTCTGGGGAGCAGCAGAGGCAGAGAGATATTGCTTTCCTGTCTGGCTTGTGTGCTTGCCAGTGGTTGTTCTGGAAAACACAATGTATTAGATGATACTTTTTAAAAAATTATGTACACACTTGTATCTCACTTTAGAAGGGGTGTCTTTTTAAACCAATGAACTATGTCAGGGGTGGCCAACTCCCAAGAGACTGCGATCTACTCACAGAGTTAAAAACTGGCAATAATTTATCTATCATCTATTATTATTATTATTATTATTATTATTATTATTATTATTATTCCCCCTTTTGGGGGATTCAGGTCAAAGTTGTGGAGCGTTTTTAGGAAGGAAAAAGAAGGAAAACCCTGTGTTTTTTTTAGGGAGGAGGGAAGCCCCATTTTGGGGGGTGCAGGGCAAAGTAGTTGAGCTACTTTGGGGGGATCCAGTGATCTACCACAGACGTTCAGTGATCTACCAGTAGATCACGATCTACCTGTTGGACGTGCCTGAACTATGTGAGCCCCAATATTTCAGATGATAATAACCATTCAACAACAGTGTCATAAAATCAAGTCACCTGTAACTGCAAAAAAGCAAGCAAGAGCAGTTCAAAACCTAGCACAAACACTTCAGTGGAAAATACTACTAGTAAAGTAAAACCAGCAGTCTTGTGAAACCCAGCAACTGATGATGCAAACTAGGATGGAGAGGCAGTGGTGAGATCAGTGCAGTACAAAAAGGTTTGCCCTACACTTGCTGCTGCTCACTCTTCCCATTTTCATTCCCATTCCCAGCCAGAGGGAAGTCAGGGAACTGTGCAGCACCATCATACCACCTGCTAATGCCTAGCACAACTCTTTAATTAAAAGTAGATTAAAATGCAGGCATTTTCAAAGCCTTTTTGCAACAGATAAGAACCTGCACCAGGCCAATGGCACATCCAGTGGCCACCTGGATGCCTATGCGAAACTGAGCAGGACCTGAGCACAAGATCCCTCTCCCGTCTTGCATTTTCCAGTAAATGGTATTCCGCAGCATTACTGCCTCCAACCATGCCCGCAGAGGATAGACTTCATGTCTAGTAGCCATTGATGACCTTATCCTCCATTAAATTCCTCATTCTTCTTTTAAAGATGGCCAAGTTGGGAGCCATCACTGCCCCCTGTGGGAACAAGTTCCATAGTTTATGTGCTGCATGCATTATAATATTCTCAATAATAATAAAGAAGGGGCTCTTGGGATGGAGACGCAAAGAGATGGGGACACCACTGAAGATGTCTCTTTGGCTCACCGATCCATTAGATCTTGATGGAAAACCAATGGTCTGATCAACAGGATACTTCTTATGTTATATTCTTCTGAACCTTAGGTGCTTACCTGCAGTGACCATGGGACCCTAATTTGCATTGCGGGGGGCGGGCGTGGTACCATAACCAGTGAGGCACCAGCTATAAAAATGTGTTATATGCAGTTTGATGTATGGCTTAAATAAGGAATATGTAAATCCTAGCTAAATTAAATGCCGTACATCAACACATAGGCTGCTGTGCCAAATTAGAACAGCTCATTTTTCCTCCCCTCTGAGACAGCTTGTGGCTGTAATTCAGACAGATGTATGAACACAATGCATGCAAGCAAAAGTGTATGAGATGATGTACAGATGTCGTTGCAAATTGGTCTAATCCTGTGTTTCCCATCCCCATTAAAAATTATCAGTTATATCAGTGATAAATTGCTTGCACATTCCTATTGGTTGTGACAACACAGTTTCGATTTTGCCTTTATCTTCCGTATATGTTGTAGATATACATTTAAAAACAGCTGCCTGACCTCTTATGCCCCGCACTTAAATTTGCTGATATTAACTTGGAGTTGAGTGCAGTTTCTGTAGTGGGAGGATTGCCAACTGAACATATTTTCTTTTAGGGGCAGGGGGAGATTTGAGTTCAGGCTGGAAATACCCAGGTGGCTGTGCGTTTTTGGATGGAAAGGTGTTTCTCAGGAAAAGAAACCTACATAAGGGAAAACACCTGACCTATATATCCTGTGCTCCATTCTCTTCCAACTTGCATAGCATACTTATTTCCAGTGAGAGAGCCATGTGGCAGACACATTCCTGCTCAGTAAAACTAGGCAGCTTGTAAGATTTATTTTTGATTATTATTATTTATTTATTTTAAAAAGGATAAAGACCATTTTACTCTGCATAGGCATATATTTATTCACAAATTTCATTATTATTAGTAGTAGTATTTTGTAGGCAAGCTTTGGCACTATACTTGCAAGACTTCAGAACTCATGCAGACAGAGGCTACATACACACCTAACAGTTAAAGCACATTGAAAGCACATAATTCCCACCCCCTCCAAGAATCCTGGGAACTGCAAGTTTGCCCCTCACAGAGCTATAATCCCCAGCACCCTTAACAAACTACAGTTCCCAGGATCCTTTGCAGGGGAAGTCATGTGCTTTAAATGTGGTTTAAAGATGCCGTGTGCGTGCGGGCTTAGATTCTGAACCTGCGTAGAAGATCGCAGGTTGATGTCCCTATCAATTTAGGCTAGCCCTAGGCTGGGTAGTGACCCTGTGGCCCTTCATGTATCAGGGACTGGCAGGTTAGTGTGCATTAGGGGCAGGGGGCTGGAGTCTTGGGACTTGGGAGAGGGGGAGCAGTGGTTTGTGGGGGCCTGTACCAGGCAGGAGGCAAGAATCAGAGGCAGGGAAAGTTTCAGAGCTGGAAGGTGGAGCAGAGCATGGGTCAGAAGAAGAGGAGGAGGAAGAAGCAGGTCAGGGAACTGAAGGGACAGGTGCTTGCCCACCCTCTCCTGCAACACTGTCTTCCAGAACCGGGGGGGAGGGGTTGAAACAGGATGCACAGAGGATGTTTCCACACAGGCTACATGCGTACAGCAGCCTGTCGGGGGAAGGTACATAAACGGGTGGAGGTCCTTTTAAACATTTTTTTCAATTCATTATATATCATTTCCCTTTTCTTATCTTCTCTACATTCCCACCACATATGATAAAAAGTACCTTATTTTTCTTTACATTTCCTATATTTGACCCAATTTTATACATTTTTGCTATTTGTACTGGTGTGATATACCATCTGTACATCATTTTCATATAATTTTCTTTTAAAAGAGAACAATCTGTAAATTTCAAATCTACTTTCCACAATTTTTCCCAGTCCTCAAATTGTATATTACGTCCTATATCTTGTGCCCATTTGATCATGACTGATTTGACCTCCTCATCTTTCTAGCAGAACACTATATGCTTTCTTCAGCAGCTTCACTGGGAATAGCTGCCTAGCCATTAGATTGCGGTGCGTAGATATCCAGAGCTGTAGAAGCGACTGCAAGTGTTATCTTTGACAATAAATACTTAACTCTCTGCCATGTGCGTTTCTCGGCTGGGAAGCCCCCTTGACACCAAGTGTTGTTGGACTCTCTACTCTCATCATCCCCATGGCGAATGGTCTAAAAAGGTGAGAGCTGTGGTCCAGCTCAGCAGGTGTTAGCTCTATGGTTGAAGGTGGCACGATAGTACAGTGGTACCTCGGGTTAAATAGTTAATTCGTTCCGGAGGTCCGTACTTAACCTGAAACTGTACTTAACCTGAAGCACCACTTTAGTCTGTAATCTGAAGCGTATGTAACCTGAAGCGTATGTAACCCGAGGTACCACTGTACAAACTAATGTATGGTCACAGATAACTGGTGAAAGGAGTGACACCATGTGTGTCCCCCTTCCCACCCCAAACTGTAATACTGTATATAATAGGGCAAAGTATGTGATGATGTTACTGCAGTGTACTTTACCTCGTCCCTGCTCTTCTTCGTTGGTTGTTGCTTTCTGGAGCAAAGAAGGAAACTCCCTGTGTGAGTATGACATATCTTGTCCCCTGCCTTACTGAATGTTATATGTGAGGGTAAGAGGAGGAGGAGGAGGAGGAGGAGAGTTGGTATTTGCTTTGGTTTATTTAACAGAATTTATATTCTAGTAAAGGGTAAAGGGACCCCTGACCATTAGGTCCAGTCGTGGCCGACTGGGGTTGCGGCACTCATCTTGCTTTACTGGCCAAGGGAGCCGGTGGACACTTTCCAGGTCATGTGGCCAGCATGACTAAGCCGCTTCTGGCGAACCAGAGCAGCGCACAGAAACGCCGTTTCCCACTGGAGCGGTACCTATTTATCTACTCGCACTTCATGCTTTCGAACTGCTAGGTTTGCAGGAGCAGGGACTGAGCAATGGGAGCTCACCCCGTCATGGGGATTCAAACTGCCAACTTCGAACTTCTGATCGGCAAGCCCTAGGCTCTGTGGTTTAACCCACAGCGCCACCCACATCCCAATTTATATTCTACTTGATTGTAATAAAACCTCAAAGTGGCTTATAAAAAGTAAAACATTAAAATTAGTATTAAAAGACAGCTAATCTTGAAGGTTTGCAGAGGGCTGGAAGGGACAAGAGAAGGAGAGGGAGCTCTCCTGCATACATGGAAGTCTGCTGCTCTAGCAGAGCTGCAGCCCATAGAACTTGAGAACCAGCCTAATTATATTATACTGTCATGTTCTGTTGGCATCTCTCTCTCTCTGTCTCTTTCTGTGTGTGTGTGTGTGTGTGTGGAGAGAGGGAGAGAGAGAGAGAGAGAGAGAGAGAGAGAGAGAGAGAGAGAGAGAGAGCACCTGTATGTATTTAGTAAGCAATGTGAGATGCAAATCTGAATCCCAATAGAGTTCAGGCAGTACTCAAGTGTTCTTCTGGTAAAAGTCCAGCTAAAATAAAAGGTATGTCGGAGGAAGGGAAGGAAGGAGAGGGAAAGGGAAAGGGAGAGGGAGAGGGAGAGAGAAAAACTCTTTTCAAGGTCAAGCTGATTATCAAACAGAGAAAGACAAATCCTATACAATTTACTCTTTTATTTCCCTCATATTTTCTTCCTGCTTATAGGAGGTTAATGTTATACACCCCCAAGCATCCAAGCAGGGAGAAGTTTGACAGGTTCCGGCATTTAACCTGGCTTTCGTTTCTTTCAGAATGAGGATGCCAGAGGTTTATTGATGTTTTGTAATACAGAGGTACCTCTGGTTACGTACTTAATTCATTCCGGAGGTCCGTTCTTAACCTGAAACTGTTCTTAACCTGAAGCACCACTTTAGCTAATGGGGCCTCCTGCTGCTGCTGTGCCGCCGGAGCACGATTTCTGTTCTCGTCCTGAAGCAAAGTTCTTAACCCGAGGAATATTTCTGGGTTAGGGGAGTCTGTAACCTGAAGCGTATGTAACCTGAAGCGTATGTAACCCAAGGTACCACTGTATTTGTATTTACAAATAGGCAAGTGGTGATACAGCACTGAACGCCTCAACTGATCCCCCAAAGTCAGCTGTTTCCTTATCAGACCTTCAGATAATCAGCAACTACAGATTCTTTCAGAGAGCACCTTTATGTGTATTTTCAATAGGTCCATTGACACTTCTGTTTGTCCTGTGATTTCAAGTCATGGGGCTGAGAAGCCCTTTTTTTTGTCCTGCCACTTTCCCCAGGAAAACCTGCTGTTCACTGTTTCTGAATCAGAGCAAATGTGAATCGGGCTTTCTGTGGGTTGACATTTGTGCTGATTCAGCAGTAAACAGCAAGTTTTCCTCTTAGATGTCACAAACAGAAGTTTGGATGGGTGTCTCTCTACCAGTTTGCCCCTGGCTTGCCTCATCCTTCTGGCAACTGTCATCTTGGCCTTCAGCCATTTTAGCTCTTATTCAGACGCATCACCTTAACGTCATGGGTTAACAGTGTCTCCTCAAGTCTTTAAGAGATATTGCCTTGAGGCTACACACACGGATAACTCTACTCACAGAACCCTGATAGGAAACCCATAAGAATGTGTGCTGTGAACATACGCCACTTAAGTCATGCTTTGTAATAGTGGAAATTGCAGACTAAGTCTGAACCTGGAACAAAGCAGAAGGAATGCAACGTAATTTGGGCAATCCTTCTGGGCTCAAACATGCAGCACATCCCACAGCGTCTTCATCCCAAACCCACAAGTCCTTTCCCCATGACTTTGTTCAAGAATGCATTTGGCGTTATGGTGCTGCCAATGTAAAATTCTTTATCTTTGATCTCGATGGAAAATAAATCAGCCATGTGGAAAACATACCATCCAGCTGCTGCAAGCTTGCTGATCATAAGTACTATGAAACGTGGTCCCTGGGAGATTCAGTTTGGATCTGTCTAGCATAATGGAAAGGACGAATCTCTTAGGACTGCATTTTTCCATGTTCTCTGCTTTTTTTATTTTACTCTGAGTTGGAAAAACTGGTTTCTCTTCCTTGAGAAAGGGTGGGGCTAGAGGGAAAACACAGGAAAAGAGTGAAAAAAGGTCCTAAGATTCAACTTGTATCTGTGTTTTGTTTTTGATTTTTAAAAAACTGGTCTCTTTCTTGGTCTTTCTGTGCTCTCTCTGCTTCATTCTGTAATTTGGATTCTAAGCCACTCTATGTAAAGAAAGCTCTGTGTTCTCTATTCACTATAATGAGAAATAAATAGAGAAATAAAACTGCAACTTTCCCCCCTGGTCAAAGTGCATGAAATTTGCAGGCATAGGAGCCCAATTACAGGCAGGCAGACACATCTGGAAGTTGTTGTGCCGGCTTCTCTAATGTTTGATTTTTCAAAAATAAAAAGTCTACAGCTTTTTCATCATCTTCCTAAATTGGATGCAGTTTGCAGCCACAGGTAGCTTTTATGGGAGCATGAAGCCTGCTAGATTTCAGAAGGATAGCTACGGGGTGTCTAAAATACTAGGAATTACTGAACCTACCCTAGTGTTTTGTGAGTAATCAGCCTGAAAACTGTTGGCATGAGAGAGGTGTCCCTGGTATAAAAACCCTGCAGACAGGTGCATCCAAGGGCTTTGGTGAGGGAAGTAAAAATGATTCACTTTCCTCCATACCCCATATTAGAGCCATACTTTTATTTTGTTCAGTAAAACTCCCAAATCCATTATTAGTTTTGCATTATTTGTTTATTCGTTTTTAAAAAACAATTAGAATTTAAAAAGAGAGATGCAAAGAATATTATTTAGAAGTGTGGAGGAGGAGATTTGTCTCTTGCTGTTTGATAGGTTAAAATGTTTTTAAAAAGTTCTTTTTTTAAAAAAAGAACTTTACAGCTTCACACTAGCCTTTCTGGTGCCTTTTGTGTGCTATGATAGGCCCCACTACATGAGGCTGTCAAAGATTTTGCCTGCAAAGTTGTAAACTGCTTTGGTGTGTCTTTCTTTTCTTTTTTTCCTAGAGTGGTATATGACAGACAAAGTAACCTTCAATGAAGCTTTTAAATCTTTTTTAAAACAACAAAAACAACTGTTGACTGCTGTGCTCAAACAACAACCAAAATCTGGCACTTTTCAGTGTTCTCCAGGCAATATTTTGCACAGACTCCCTTCTTGAAAAGCCCATGGGCAGGGTGGAGACAGGGACTCAAGGATAAGAGCTGCAGAGTGCCTGCTTGTTGGGAATGGCTAGATGACACCTGAACAAAAGCCTTCCTTTTTGGAGGGAGAAAACATTGCAGCATTTTGTTGCAGATGCCACTTGTATGATTTGACTTCTGAGCTGGCAGACAGAAGCCTCAAACGTCTGTGATTTGAACCCAGTATAATGAGCTGTGCTCTAAAAGAGTCTAGAGCAGGGTTTCCCAAACTTGGGTCTCCAGCTGTTTTTGAAGTAGAGTTCCCATCATCCCTGTCCACTGGTCCTGCTATCTAGGGATGATGAGAGTTGCAGTTCAAAAACAGCTGGAGACCCATGTTTGGGAAACCCTGGTCTACAAACTTTCCTGGTTACTATATTTGATCACACGTTTATTTCTTGGCCAGGTGTGACTGTGACTGCTAGAACCCACCTGTCGAGGCACCATTATTTATTTTTTATTTATTCAATGTGTATACTGCCCTTCATCCGAAGATCCCAGGATGGTTCACAACAGACTATGAGAACATCCAGTGCTTTTACTTAACGATGTTGTTTGCTAAAATAGCAGCTGGAACATGTTGCAGAATTGCATGGAATCTGTGAATTAAAATTACATTAGTGTAATTTTACTATTAGAGTTCCTTCAGTATAGCTCACATCACAGCTGCTCCAGAGATGCCACTGATCTACATTCTTGCTACACTGGAAAAAAAATGTGTAATAACTGAAACTATCAAGCTTTTAAAAAGAAAGGGGGGGGGGACCAATCCAAGTCCACAACAGAGATTGCTATTTGTGGCAATTATTTTGTCCCTCTACTAAGAAAAAAATATCTACACCAAATGTTCACTTCTAATATCCTTGGCTTCTCTAAACTAAGGTTCAAATGAGCTCAGATGAATATCTTAAAGTGCATGTATGCCTTTAGGCATTTGATGAAGTAATCCATGTGGATTGCCAAATTGTCATATATGGAACTAATCAGACAGGTTGTTGCCAGTTTGAAATGCTGAATTCGTTTGACTTTGTCTTCACAAGCAGGAGGTGATTACTTTTCAGTTGCCTGATCCCAAATATGCATCTATATCCCCATTCTTCTGAAAATGTAACAAGATGTTATGATTTCAGGCCAACACATTTAAAGAAAGCAAACATTTATTTATTTTTTAGTTACAAATGTTATTGTTTTTCATATTCATAAAAACAGTTAATTTCCCCCCAAAATATACATACAATATAAACAACAACGTAACAACCTTGTTTCACACTCCCTAGCTTTCCCCAAGAGCTAGTGAGACAGGAAGGATGGGGGAAAAAGAAGGAAGGAAGCAAAATATAAAGCTGCTTCAGGCATAATGTTAATTCATGGCTTAGTTTTGCATTCAGAAGTAGTCAGGCCAGGGGCCTCTAGTTTGCCTATTATTCCATCCTTCCTATTGTTAATTATTGTTGTGGTTGTTATTTATTAAATTTGCATACTGCCCTTCATCCATAGATCTCAGGGCGGTCCACAACATAAAAATACAATATGTTCATGCAGTAGAATTGGAGGCATTTTTTGTGTGATTCCCCCTCTTGTTATTTATTTCTTTAAAATATTTATCCTTCCACCATTTTTGCTCACATAGCTGTAGGTGGCATTTTTACACACACTTTACCTTAGTATATGGATTTTTGTAGACCAACACACACACACACATACACACACACACACACACATTGGTTCTCAAACTTAATCCGTTCCGGAAGTCTGTTCCAAAACCAAAGCGTTCCAAAACCAAGACTCCCATAGAAAGTAATGCAAAATGGATTAATCCATTACAGACTTTTAACAACAACCCCTAAAACAGCAATTTAACATGAATTTTACTATCTAACGAGACCACTGATCCATAAAATGAAAGCAATAAACAATGTACAGCAGTCGCACAATCAATCAGTAGCTGAACAGAGTTCCACACAGTCACAAAAACAAAACAAAAAGAGCTGCAAAAACAGAAACACAAAATAAATTGCAGAAACAGACAGACCTCAGCGTACCACTCAAAACGCAAGTACTCAAAATGGAAGCGTAACACTCAAAACGGAGCATGTTCGGCTTCCAAAAAAAGTTCGCAAACCAGAACACTTACTTCTGGGTTTGCAGTGTTTGGGTTCCAAGTTGTTTGAGTACCAAGGCGTTTGAGAACCAAGGTACCACTGTGCACACAAGTTTTTACTGGATTGGAGTACAGCATTGCAAAATTAAGATGAGTGTAGATTTTGAAAGAAGGCTGTGCTTTGGTTCTCATATTGTTTTGGAAACTGTGGGAATACAATCGGAAGTGAGTTTTCACCACATCCCTACTTGTAAGTAAGTGGTATACGATTGCAGCCTGAGAGAGCATTCTTATGCATGTTTACCAAATAAATCTGATGGCTTTCAAGGAGTTTTAGTCACAAGCGTGTGTGGGATTGAAGCCTGCCTCCCTCTTTCTCTTTATAGATGTGAAAAGAAAAACCTAAATGTTTTCAGACGTTGACATTGTATGACTTAAAGGAGATAAAAATATTCAGTAGGAATCACACTTTGTGAATAATAAACAAAATACTAAACAGATCTCCCCCCCCAAAAAAAAAAATTGCCTACAACAGAGTGTGTGAGCAATAACTGTTTTAGCATTAGGGTTTTACATTATTGTACTTACAGCATGTGGATTATAGTTCTTTCTAGAGACCCTTAAAATCCTATTGAGATGAGGATATCTTTAATCATGTAAGTAATCCACAGCTTAGAGCCTCTGTTGATGTGCGTTGCTATGAAAGACAACAATGGTAGTGAAACAGCTCCTGTGGTCTCTGGTGTCATCAGTGACTTTAGAGGCAAAATCCATTTGGAACCATTAAAGATTAATTTTCAGAACTGGAAATGCATCCTGGCAGCCATGTGCAGAGGCATTTTCCTTGCACTGGGCTGTTATATTACACTATTGCTATTGTCTTAAACCACTGCTTCAGTATATTAAATTTAACACCACACTCCCTCTCGGCTCTTGCCGCCCCATTTAGTTTGCCAGCTCTGCAAAATTCTATGGTGGTGGGAGGGGGTAAAAGTACTAGAATTTTGATTTGGAGGCAACTCTAAAAAGGCACACGAATGGTCACTAAAGTTGTGGATACAGCAATAGCATTCCCTTGTTGGCCTTTCATCCAGAAGCCCCATTGTTCCTTGTCTCTTCTCTCCCTTCTGCTGAGAACTCTGTCCCTAGACCCTGTGTTGTTATGTACTGAAGTTCTCACCCTGGGCCAGCAGGGGGATACTGTACATTTTCACTCAGGTCCACATATGCAAATAAGGGATTGAAAGTGACGTTCAGTGATTGGATAGTTACAGAAAGATTGTTACTGTTGTCTTGTAGTTGAGCTCTATATAAGCAGGTTGGCTGAACCCTTCAGTTCTGTTCTGTTCTGGCCTGTGAATATTGTTTAGCTGTTTATTGTTGAGCTGTCTGAAGAATTGCTGTGTTGTCTGATATGTTCACCCACAACTTAACATGTGTGAAGGTTCCTGCCCCCATCTTATTCTTATTCTCCTTCCTTCCTTCCTTCCTTCCTTCCTTCCTTCCTTCCTTTCCACTACCCATAATTTCATTAGGCCCCTAGTTTTCTGGCAACTATCTACTCTGTTTCATTTTGTTTAAACCCTCCCAGCTAGCCTTCCTGCCTGCTCACCTTGCCTGTTTCTTCTCCTCTTATCTCACTGGCTTTCAGCAATACACTACTTCTGCCCTAAAATCACATATGAGCTGTTTTTTGCAGTTACTGACCTTTCGCTTCTTCAACTCCTCCTTATCTGTCCATCTGCTCCCCAGGGCCCTTTTTTGTGTCTCATGCACCTAATCTCCCTTTATCTTACTCCATGGTCTGTGTTCCTTCCCTCCCTTCCTTTCTTTCCTGCCTCTGCAGCTCAGCACTATGCTTCTTAGCTTTTTTTTTACCTGTTCAAATCTTTTTACCTTCAGCTTTCCAACCTCCAGGCTGTCCACATACCACCCAGCTGCTCCTTTCCCAGGTGCACATATGAAATTTTAATCCCAGACAAACTGATGATTTCCTTTAGTGAAGCCCAAGTGCAGAGATCCTGTCAGCCGTGTCCCAGCATCTGAGCTAGAATGTTCATAAGCATTCTCTGATATCACAGTAGTTTAGCCAATGGAGGCTTTTTTAAATCAATCAACCAATCAATCAATCAATGAATCTCCATGTACAACACAGCATAATTAATTCAGTTTGCAACTTCTTTTGTAGATCGGATCAGATACTGTCCAACAACAACAACAACAACAACAACAACAACAACAACAACAAAAATTTATACACCACCCATCTGGCTGGGCTTCCCCAGCCATTCTGGGCGGCTTCCAACAAAATATTAAAATACAGTAATGCATCAAACATTAAAAGCTTCCCTAAACAACATTCCACATCATCTCATACCAGCCTTACGTACTGTATTCAAATTTCATATACATATTGGAATGTCATTTATGTCAAGATGAACCTAGTAGTCTCATTCATTTCCATGCAACACACTTAAGTGGCAAGTCATTCTGAATTCTGGTTTATATCATTAGTTGCCTCAATTAATTTATTGGTGGGGGAATAGTGTACTTACAGTGACTTTTCTATTACACATACTACTCTTTAAAGCTCTTTAAAAACAGTGTTTCTTCCCTTTCGGCTCTCTATCTTATTCACTAAAGGAGTATTGGTATGGGATGATAAAGAGGGATTTACTATTTGAAACAGCTCTCTTTTTTTCCCCTCCTCAAAAAAGGCCATCTGGTATCTTATCACTGTAATGCATGCACATACGCGGCAAAGTATCTATTAGAACGATAAACTGCTAGGGAGGTTTTCCATCCTCTTAATCCAGATGGTTTGTAATAACTTAGATCCACAACATTTTATACGGCCCTTTAGCTGTAAGGCTGAATTCATTACAATTATATCACACACACACACACACACACACACACACACACACACACACACTGCTTTCCTTGTAACAACATATTTTCACTTCAGTCTTATTTTTCTGATACTCTAAATCAGCCTTCACCAACCTGATGCCCTCAAGCTGTTTTAGACAACAACTCCCATCTTCCCAAGCCAGCACAGACATAAGTATAGAGTTGAGCTGGAACTTTATTGAAGAATTTCCCACTTGAAACATGGAGGTTCAGGGTGAAAGGTTTCGCAGAACTGTATCCCCTCTCGGGTTTTGCATGCCTACCTGTTTTCATGAGCCTCACAGCAGAGGTGATGGGGCTCATCACTGCCTTGTTAACTTTTTCTCTTGAAGGCTTCATGTACAGGAGTGAGAGCAAGAACCAATGCTGCCCTCACTCTGACTTGGCTTCTTAATTCTGCCCCTATTCCCCTCCCCACTACCTAAATCACCAAATATCTCCACACCCACCCACCCCTCACCTTCAATGTCTGTGAGCAGAGCAGTGAAACTGCAGAGGCAGACAGGGATTACAGCTTCACTCTGCAGTAGATTCTGAAAACCTCTAAATAATAATGTCCTGTCTGAGCTGACAGAGCTGGTCTCAGAGGCAGTGTTGAGGACTCCTGGACTGTTGGTTTTGGGGGACGTCAACATCCATGACTAGGCAACTGACTTGGGTGGCTCAGGACTTAATGGCTGTTCCAACATGTAATTGGCTCAATGCATGTGACAAGTCCCACTCTGGACCTTGTTTTCTCAACAGGGCAGGAAGAAGGTGATCTGAAATTGGGGGATATTGACATCAGTCCGTTCCAGGAGCTTGTGCTAAGTCATAGCTTGACTTAGTGTTACAAGTTAGCCAGGAAGCCAAGTATACAAGAGTAGTTACATGGGCCTGTATACCATGCATGCATGCCAAAGGCACAAATAAATCTTGTTTCATTTAACAAAGTCAGTACCAGGACAATTATCTTTACAGAAATGTTTGACACCTCTTCTGATGCATTGTACCTGTTAATAGGACCTGTCATGTTGTAAATTTTACACAGCTTTGCACTCCCTGTTAGTGTTTAAGCAAATAGATGACTGACTGGCTTTCCTATTTAAAGATCCCAAACTGAATAGCCACAAAAAGGTATTAGGCCTAGAGATGGGCAAGCACAGCTGTAGATCCCTTTTGTGATCCCATAGCCAGGATCATCCCCCCCTTTTTTAAAGCATTCTGACCTGGCTTTGCCAAGTGCCACAAGACAGCACCATCACTCCTAACATTCTGGCTTCCCTGAATGGAGGCCAGTCAGGGACTAATGCGATTACATGTCCAGGATCCTTTTAAGAGGAAAATGGTTTAGAAACCTGCAATTGGATTGAACCCATAATCCCTTGAAAGCAAGGTGGCTTTTCAAATCCCGATGCTGAACTAATGTGTCTAGGAGCTTTTTATAGGAAAGGCCGCAGAGGCCACAAAACCTGGTAAGGAGCTGTTTCTTTATTTTGCTTACAAAGCTGTAATATATTTTAGTGCTTATCTGTTGGGCATAAACTAGGCTGGTATTCACCTCAGGCATCTTGGGGTGGGGGGGTTGAAGGAAAGAAACCATGCTGGTGCAGTCTGTGTGCTATCTGTGGAGAACCTAAATGGTTTGTGTTCCTTAAAATCTATCTTCCTCCTCTGCATTTCAGCAGTATTAGAAAGCAGCCACAGGCAAAGGTCTTGATAGGCAGAACCTCCTTCCATCCCGCTGTGTGTTTGCAATGCAGCCTGGCCTCAATTACATGCATTGGAAGACTGTTTTATTTTCTCTGCATGAAGACACAAAATATTGAGACCTGTTTACTGAAGCCTGCTCAGCTTAACCAAGCCACTTTCACATGAAGGAGTAGCTTACTTGAACTGGATTTTGCCTCTTCTCTTACTGGGCTCGCTCCTGTGCTTTAGCAATAGTCTTTTTCTTTTTCTTTAAAGAAGTTTTTCCTGGCAAGGAGACAACTGGGAGCGAAAAGTTCACTTGCAAATAAAAATAAACAAACACGGAGCCAATATATTACATATGTTTGCTGGCTGCTCCTTCAAGTGAGACATTTTTGTCTGGTGGCTCACCAAATAATCATTCCAGGTGGCTTTTCTGGATCTGGGGTGAGGAACCTTCAACCTGGGGCACAAATGTGACTCTTAGGGTTAGAGATATCTGGCACTGATTTACACCGTCCTCCAGTTCTTTTGCGAGGATGGATGGAATATGGCCTTGAACTCTAACATTGTCCTCTTGACTACCTGGATGGTGAGATATACATATAGAAAGCTCTGGCTTTTTCATGGTTGGACTATAACCTGCTAAACAAATACAAGAGTCATATCAATTGCCCAACCCACCACTGGCATTATTTATTGCATAAAATTTATATACCGCTTGATTGCATGTGGCCAGCAGAGGGTTGCCCATGAGGAAATGCGCCCTGTGGAATGAAAAGTGTTCCACACCCCTAAGTCTCAAAGATGTCACCACCAAATATTCCTCCTAACCATGTGAGATGCAGTGATGGAATGAGGGCGGGGGAAGCTGCCATTCCATGTGATACCAGTGACAAGCCACACAGAGCAGCCACCATGTGGGTGCAATTTATTTTTATTCATTAAATGTCATGTGACATCCAACTAGTGACCATGTTGGGTGAACGGAGCCTTCAAATACCACAGGATAAATTATACAGAAGTATGTGGCCAAGTCCAGGACTCATAAGGGTTTTCAAGTTCGTAAAGTTGGTATGTTTACAATCATACGAAGGTTGTTGTTTTTTCCAACTCAAAGGATTAGATCTTATTTCAGCTTGAGACTAGAGTCAGCCGGTAGCCTTCAGGAATGTAGTCAAATACCTCAGAAGCCTGGTCATGTTCGCTTGCTAGGCCCCTTAACAAAAGCTATCTTAATCTTATTCTGTGTGATGTAATAAATATGGTGTTTCCCTATAGTCTGTGGTCATGCTGAGTATCATGGCATTTAAAAAAAAGCATTCCATAGTACTTGACTCAATAATATAGTTGCTAGCCCAACTGGCATGTGACCAAAACACTGGAGCTATTTTTACCCACTGCCCACACACATTCCGCTTACAGTGTCAGTCAGGTTTAGGGAACTTGTCGCTTCTTGTTTTGGATATCTCGTAGGGTGCAATTCTTTGTTGTATGAGAAAACACCCACATGATTCCTACTGCAGTAATGGCTGGCTTTCAGCTGTGGTGGGTGGGAGTGGAGTGATCTGTATAATTTGATCCAAAAAAACTGCTTTGCCTTGAAATCTCCTGCAAACCAGGTTCGCTGCTGCCACAATCGCTGAGCATCAGCCAGGGGGATAGCCAGAGACCTGCTGTGTAGCAGCCAAGACAGGGGTGCTATTCTGTCAGCACTGTTTAGGGCAGGCATAGGCAAACTCGGCCCTCCAGAGGTTTTGAGACTACAAATCCCATCATCCCGGACCACTAGTCCTGTTAGCTAGGGATGGTGGGAGCTGTAGTCCCAAAACATCTGGAGGGCCGAGTTTGCCTATGCCTGGTTTAGGGTATGACTACAAATGATCACAAACCCCTCACATTGGTGTGTGTTCTTATGTGTCAGCAGCAACAACACAAGGTGCTGTTGGCCCTTCAGAAGTCATGGACTTGTACGCTGTCACCACAGCTGGGCCTTGCCATGGAGCTCTTTTCTTCTGAGTAAGGACATCCTCATTCCTTTGTTTTTCATGATCACTGGCAGTGTAAAGTACTGCCTTCAGTGTAAAGTACTGACATCAGATTTAAAGGCATAATATTTTTTCTGGACCACCAATTTGGCAACCATATTTATGGACAATTTAACATGTCTCAAATAAAATTTACATATGGACGGGCTACAGTGAGGAATGGCCTACACACTCTTTAGTGGCTGTCTTTTAAAATAGTATAGTATAAGGCTGTAAATACCTTGTTGGCTTACACATGTCCACTAGGTATTCAATCAGTGATAATAATGGCAAAGATCCCTAACCTATCATCTCTTATTGATCACCAATTTCCATAGCACTCTATTTGCTTCTCATTGGTCGCATCCAAATACTTCCCAGCAACCTTCACAAACTACAGTTCCGAGGTTTTTTGGGGGAAAGCTGTGACTCTTAAATTTCCACAAGAATTCTTTAAATCAGGCTTCCTTAACCTCGGCCCTCCATATGTTTTTGGCCTACAACTCCCATGATCCCTAGCTAGCAAGACCAGTGGTCAGGGATGCTGGGAATTTTAGTCTCAAAACATCTGGAGGGCCTAGGTTGATGAAGCCTGCTTTAAATGTATGTGATGGATGTGCCCTTCATTGATGGCCTGCAATTCTTCATGTGAAAATCATACGATGATTTTAGTTTTTTCTACAAGTATTACTGTAGTGCACTAAGGCTGCAGCCCTGTATATGTTTTCCTGAAAGTAAGGCTAATTGAACACAATGGGGTTTAATTCTGAGTAGACATGCCCATCATAGTAACTAAGTAGGTGTGGTTGGGAAATCAATGAAGGGCAGGGATAAATTTTGTCTTCTGCAAAAGGAAGGCATATCATGAAGCAAATGATCAATAGCTTGAAAAAAATGTAACCAGGAGAAATGGCAAGGCCCACTTTCCCCAAATCATCTCTTTTAAATTTTATACCTTGAGCGTCTGCTCTAAAGGTACTCTGCTCTTAACCACCTGAGCTATCACAATCTTCAGGAAAATAATGTATGGTAATTGCTGGCAAGAGTAGCCAAGTTCACTTACAGAGTTTTTCACATGTCAGCCCAAGTGTAGTTGATAATAAGACAGAAGAATGCTTGAGGGACAGCAGTGTTTTGGAAAGCCAACAATTATCCAATGGCAGCTTAAAGTTACTATGATCTGACAGACACTTGCCAAGGGCAATGCATGCTAAAAATATACCCTGCACACATTCCTGGGTTTTACTACCAGGACGTTATGATGAACATAGACTGCAGCCCAACTTCAGAGTATCTTAAAATTATTACTTCTAATCACATACGCACACTTAAGCTGTGCAGTAGTTCCTGCCACCTTCATTTCCTCCCTTTGCATTCAAGGATAGCTTTAGTCTGATTGTGTTGATTGGAGCCTATTGATTCACAAAGTCTTGGGTGTTGCTGATGTTTTAAAGGAAATCCCTTGGTTCCAGCATGCAAATGGATCTCCCTGCTACCCCACATACATTAAGTACATACAGTATTGTCAGAGCATTCCATGGGATCTTCTGCATATCCTTTCAGGGAATCTCATCTCCTGGAATTAGTCTAGCAGTCACATGCTCAGTTGGCTCAGATCTTCCACACGATGTATGTGTGTGAAAAGACACACTACAGGTATGCTGGATAGAGTACCCACAGCTAGGGGGATCAATTTGAATTAGTTTGCACTTGAAGGTGAAGCTAACAAATGAGCACTTTTTGAAACAATGAACAAACACAGCCCTACTTTGAGATTTGCACGTCTCTGAATTTTGCAGTGCGAG
Source organism: Podarcis filfolensis (assembly GCF_964270895.1). Classification (NCBI taxonomy): domain Eukaryota; kingdom Metazoa; phylum Chordata; class Lepidosauria; order Squamata; family Lacertidae; genus Podarcis; species Podarcis filfolensis. Next base: position 35,135,409 of record NC_139607.1, on the reverse strand, counting down.
TTCTGCCAAGTAACATACACAAAAATGCAAATACCGGGCTAAAGTGTGCATAAAATACATATCTTTATAAATATAATCTACAAAAATGCATTATATTAGGCAAAATTGCATTGCAAAATATGTATATTAGGAGAAATTCACACTAAAATACCGGTGGATTTTCATGTGAACTTTTAAAAACAATATTCACCAACCAATATGGAAAAATGGAAAAAATGAACTTAAGACTAGAAAACTGAGAAAATGAGAGACACCAAAATAGATTGATTCGCCCATCCCTATCCACAGCACACCTTGAAGTTTTGTATATACAAACCTTGTGGACATTAGCCCAGGCATTGACAATATGTTGCAGGACGCTCCTGAAGAGCTGATTCTCCTGGCTCCTATCTGTCAGGGAACTGCCATTGGAGCCAAGAGTGGAGGTAAGGCTCCCCAACGATGCAGGAGAAGGGACCAGCAGGGAGAGAGAGAACACTTCCTTTGGGGAAGGAAATCGGCATGACACCAGGAAGAAAGGGGAGCAGGGAAGGACTTCGGAGAGATGGCTCCAAGACTCTTCCACAGAGACCAGCGGGGAGAGCCCAGGACCTCCGCTGGCCACGCCCACTCTGCGCAGAAGACTTCCGCGCAGGGAAGCTAGGCGGAGACTTGGCGTCAAGCAGCTTTTATGTTGGAAGAAGTTCAGGAAACACCCACTGACGGATTCTGCCAGTGACTGACACAGCCACGGAGAAAGGGCTGTCCAGCCAGGGAAAGGTTTAGCCAGACAACGTTGCCTAGAGCAGCAGCCCCCTTACGCACGAGCAACCCCAATTACCTTTACATATCCCTTCATTTCCAGCTTTAGGATACTGCTTGTGATGGGCTATCTAAGTTTCCCCACAGCATGGGTACCTCTCCCCTGGGATGCACAAGACATACAGTTTGGGATGCACAGCTGAGGGACTGTTCTGTGAATCAGGAAAGACTTCATTCAAATCTGTCGTTGACCATAAGCTACTGCTTACCTTGCAAGTTTGGCATATGGATTGTTGAGACAATGGCCAAAAATGTTCATTTACCCACCACTTTATGAACCCCTCCTTTCTTTCTGCCACACACCAGTTTTGGCACAGAGACTCTGACTCGCATAAAGCTTGGGTACCTTGGAATTTGCTGCAGCATCTGAACCAGGGAACTCTGGTTTAGTGTCAGGAATAAACCAGATAGTAAATCAGATTGTGGTTTATGAAGCTATGGACGAATGCCCAAATTCAGTCAACACATAAGAAGAGGGTGGTAATCTAAAGTGTTATTTAAATGTGAAATATTAGATATATATTTTTAGAATGAATACTGCACCACTTTGTGTTTATTGTGAAGCCAAAATTATTACAAGGTTTTGCTTTCATTGTCAACATCCATATCTTCCTCTTTAACAAATGCATTTCCTGAGCACAACTGAATCAGAAAGCCATTTCTAATAAATATTCATGATAGCCTCTCACTACCACAAGTACCTGTGTAGCAACAGCCAAGAGGGTGAAGAATGAGATGCTGAAAAGTGATCAACAAATGCGCTCTCAGTAGCAAAGGAAGAAGGCTGCAAAATCAATTCAGCTGTAGAGCCAAGATGAGATGGCTCAGCAAAAGCAAAGTGCTCAGGATTGTTTTGGGAAATCATTACTGCAGCTTGTTTTGGAATCTAAAATACACAAGCTTAAAATGCCATAATAGAAATAATATTCTCTTTCAGCAGTTCCAGAAGAAAAAAGTGTCCTCACTGTGAGATACTCAAGAGGCATAATGAACAATTTAAGACAGAAACACTCACCGGGGGTGGGGGTGGGTGATAACAAAATTCAAAGATAAATACAAACAATCTAACACTTGTCATGAAGCAAGTGATATATGGGAGAACAATCATATACCAATGAACTCTGAAGTTCATTGGCATTTACTCTTGAGTAAGGGGGAGCTCCCGTTGCTCGATCCCTGCTCCTGCTGGTCACATGACCCGGAAGCTCCCTCAGCCAGTAAAGCAAGATGAGTGCCGCAACCCCAGAGTCGGCCATGACTGGACCTAATGGTCAGGAGTCCCTTTACCTTTACCTTTACCTTTACCTTTATGAGCTGAATAGGGAAACAGGAAAAACACTGGCAACAAGCAGATTCCAGCCATAAAGAACCAAGTATGCTTTCCTCTGTTTGGTCTTATTCTGATTCACTTTAGAGCCATGAGAAAAACAAGAAATGTGAATTTTACCTTTTCAGTGGCACCTAGTTTTTGCACACACCCCTCTCTATCCTCCATCTGGTCAAGCAATAAGAAGTAAGGAAACATTCTAGCCAAGGAAAAATATCCCAGAAGGGTGCAAAGTAGGATTGGTGAGGAGTATGGCCTGAGAAGAGTCCTGAGGGCCAGAAAGAGAGACTGTGGACAGGCACAGTTGGTTCCCAGGCCTGAGGATCCCCATCGCCACACAAAGTGTGATAGAACAGAGGTAGCTTTTAGATGGATTTGTGTCTATCTGATAATTTACTTTGGGGTGTGGGAGCAATGATCTGGCAAGCCAAGGATGTCCCAGCTTCTCAGCTGGGCAGTGCAAGCCTTTGATCTTAGGTGACAGCAGGTGGCACTGCCCATCACTATGCCTTCTTCCAAGACCCAGCAATTCCCAAAGAGAATCTATTTAACGATGCAACTGCAATGAGCTGCTTTAGAACATACTTGTAGTGTGTCGGAATGAGGACGGTAATTACCTTCAGCTATCTAAGGAGGGTGACACTGACAGAAAACAAAAGTAAATATTTAATACTGAAAGGAGTGCATAAATGTTAAGGACTAAGTACATTTCTAGATCTGCAAGGGCAATTAACTTTTGGCCTGTTTAGATGTTGCTGGAACTGTCTACATTAATAGCCTGATTTATAGAGGAAGCCTTGTAAGCTTTTGCGCTAATGCCTCTTTGATTGTACAATTGTTGAAACTATGTACGCTTGCCAGAACAATAACATTTGAAGGGCTGGGTTTTAAAGTTCACAAAAATGCAAGTGCAGAATTCGTCTCTTGTGCAACTCAGATAGGATTCTCCATATTCTGCATGACTGACCCAGAAATGCTTTTCTTTTGCTGGGGTAGGATGTTTCTGTTCTAAGTGATTGTCCTGTAGTCAAACCTTGATTCTAAACTACAACTTAATTAACCACGATCTTAAAAAGAACCTGTTTTGCCAGCGCTTTAAGCATGACTCAGTGTCATTGTGAGCAAAGGATGCTTTGTTCAATGTAGAAACATGAAAGGGACTGACTATATCATTAGAATACGCCATATTATGTAGATTTACTTCTAGAACTTATACGTCCACCAAATGGTGGAAATGTGAGCATAATCTTACCATAGGAAGGATATCGCTGGGAAGGCAACTTGCAGTCAACATTCCTCTTTGTAACCAGTACTGACCCATCATCCTTCCTCTTAATGCTTTATATGCCAATCCTTTGAGATCCCATACTCCTTCCATTTCTCCTTTGCTACTTCCCTCTCTTTCCAGATTTATCTTCTCTGTTCCTTTAGACCAGGGGCAGGCAGGAAACTTTGTTCAGCCCAGTAGCCACAGTCCATCTTGCACAACCATCTAAGGACAGCATGCCGGTAGTGGGGAAAGCTTGCAACAAAAGTGAGTGCAGTGAGTGCAACTCTTATCTGTGCACAGTCAGCTATATTCCGGATGTGCAAAAGTCAAAGATTTCCATACACACCTCTCTCCATCCAGACAAGCAAAAACCCCAGTCCAAGGACACATTCCAGTCAGGCCAAAAGGAGAGTGTGGAACAGGATTTGTGATGGGTTAGGTAGAGTCTCAAGGGTCAGATAGAAAGGGCTGAAGGGGCACAATCTGCCCACAGACTAGAAGTTCTTCATACTTGTCTTATACCTCTGTCAACTCCTCTCTTTCATCATCCTCCAGTTATTCAAACCCCACCTTTCTGTCTCTTACCCTTCTGATTCCTCTGCACTGCCTTTCCTCCCTGCTTTCTCTTACCACCTTAGCTTGGCATCTTCTGTGCCAATTTGTCCAGTCTAAATTCATCCCTCTGCCTCTCGGCATCCCTGTCTTCAATCCTGCTCAGCTGTTGCCACAGAGTTTAAAGATTTGTAATCATGCAAACGGGTGATGGTAGCAGGACTGTATAAGAAGGTTGTTGTTGGCATCTGACTGTCTCAGGAGGAGTGCACCTTTAAGGGGTGAAGTCAAACCGTCAGAAGGTTGAAGCACCAGCTGTGGCTGTAGAGAGAGCTATGGGAGAGAGATGCTTTGTTACAGCTAGGGCAGATGGAGGCAGCTGGTTGTGTTGGTGCAGATGCACCATGGCGTTTCTTCTCTCTGTGCCCCTCACAGTGGTCATTCCTTTTCTGGTCACTGTTATGGATACACGACCTGACTGCCGTTGGTACAAATACTTGCAGGCCTGCTTATTCTGTCAGCTATACTATTTTTTTAACCACTGCAATTCTTAATAGGGGAAGCTGAGGACATTATTCTTGGATGTTAAATGTTCCCTCCAGACTATTAAGTCTCCCTTCCTTTCAGATTTTTTATATCATAGCTTTTCTCTTGTTGGGCTGTGAGACCCCACATGCAGAACTCCATCTGTGGGGTTCACCTAGTGCTTACCTAGGGCCTTAAAGTTTTTTTAAGTGCTTTTGAGTAATCCCCTTCTGCTGTTGTTTTATGCTGTTTGTTTTTGCTGATGGCTGCACATTGTTTTAATACATTGCACACTGCCTTGCAATAGATAATAAAGGACAGTATAGGAGTTTTTTTCGAATAAAGATTGTTCCAACCTGTGCTTGCAAAGTGGTTCAGTAGAAGAGGGCATGCAGTAATACAGGCATACAGAACATTATATAGATATGTGTTCTCAACTCAATCTACAAACCCATCAAAAAACAATTCTTACTAGACTAGCTAATTCTAAAAAAAAAAAAGTCAATGCATACTGAGTTGACAAGTAATTGAAGAAGTTGCCTGTGCCCGCATATCTCATGAATATTATATCGTTCAAAGTATTCGTCCTTTCACCCTAATTCACACACTAACAAAATTTATACAATAAATACTAAAATGAGGAAATAGTCACAAGAAATGTTATAAAATTTATCTTCATTTTTGTCAACGTTAAGGCGGTTTTAAAGCAAAATGAACACTAAATTAGAAAATAAAATGTGATTAATTGAAATCATATGTAAACTCTGGACTAGCACAATTGCCATCTGCAGAAGAAACTCTGACTCATTAATCTCGTGCGTATGTTTGAACAAGGTCCAGAGTCTAGTGGTTGTGTTTATATGATAAATTGGATGGTAAACTTGACATAACTCATGAATCACAGAAGTCAAACAACGCAGAGTCACAAATAGAAACACCATACAGTCCGCTCCCCATCCTTCTTCCTTATATATATGAAAAGAAACTTCACCATGGTCCCCACGTTGTACAATCATGTGAACCTCATTGATTTCCAAACAAATAACAGCCTGTTTGACAATGAGTTCAAATGTCAAGACAGGTCCATTGGCCTTGATACTTCACTGTTCAACTAGGCACACAGTCAAAAAAGGATAAGTCAGGGATTCCCTCATATACATATTTGTTAAGAAACTGAGATGACATTTCTCTCCCATTTTCAGTAAGAAAGCAAATGTAACTTTTACTAACTCTGGAGAGTAGCAATATGGTTGGTGTAGGTCAATAAGCAGATAAGTTTTGAATAATGTACCCCTGTTCTTAAGATATTTGAATTGGATGCAATCAGAAAACGTATGATATTGAAAACTAATGTAATGCCTTTGAAAATGACAGGCAGGAATCCAGGAGCTAGAGAGGCTCACAACTAGGAATGGAAGGATCTGCCAATTTCCATTCTCCAGTTTCTAATTTTTCCCAATCTTAAATTTAGTTCTTCACATTTCTACAGCAACTTGCCATTTTAAAAAAAGGAATGAACATTCATCAGCACTTTAGTTTGACTTTCTCCTAATAAACCCAGTTTTGTATGCAGTTTTAACCAATATGCATATTTTTGCTAGCAATTTTCCTGAGACTACAAGCATTTTTGTATGCTCTCGAGTGATTTGTTTATGCATGCTTTCTGCTAATACAGTGGTATCTCGGGTTAAGTACTTAATTTGTTCCGGAGGTCCGTTCTTAACCTGAAACTGTTCTTAACTTGAAGCACCACTTTAGCTAACGGGGCCTTCCGCTGCTGCTGTGCCGCCGGAGCATGATTTCTGTTCTCATCCTGAAGCAAAGTTCTTAACCTGAGGTACTATTTCTGGGTTAGCAGAGTCTGTAACCTGAAGCATATGTAACCCGAGGTACCACTGTACATGCATTTTGTAAATACTGGTTTGAAAACTGCATTGCAAAATTCAGATTAAGTCAAGTTTTAGAGGATGACTGCTTTGATTTTCATAGTGTTTTGGAAGATGTGAATTTGGCAGAGTTACCTATAAATGTGGACTGCATTGAATTTCTCCCCATTGAATTTCTCCCCATCTTCACATAATACAGTATCTAAGTTTGTGATAGACATCAGCCATTGTCAGTGGCAGAGTTCTCAGCATTGACAGGTATGCCCACCCTCACTAGGCAAATCTAGTGGTGACAGAACTGTCCCACCCTCCACAGATCACTTTGGACAGATGGATGGCTCCTATGGTATCAATGATTCCATTCAAAGGAAGAATTGGGAGCACACTCTAAGAGCGTTCTCCCAATTGTTCCTTTCTTCCTTTGCAGTCATGGCTTGAATTCAAGTTTCCACTCCACAAATTGCTGCCAAAAGCAAAATGTAACTCTTGCTTTCAGCAGGCTCCACCCAGGAGCTGCTAAGTGGAGTCGATCTCGATGGGACTTGCAGCTGGCACAGAAATAAAAAAGATGCAGAACCTCCTGCATAGAACCAATCCCGGCAATGCTTGCATTTGGCACCAAATTCAAAAGGTGCTGAATGCAAACCCTATGCTCCAAATGATGTCATATAATGCCAGCTGTGGGGCAGATGGATGTGGTGAGGGAAATTGTCTTATGGGCCAAACTAGGACCACTGGCAGGCTTTATTCAACCCATGGTCTGGAGGTTCCCACTTCCTAGTTTATGGCTACCATTTGCATGTTTAAATGCAAGGCTGAGTTATGTATTTTATGAAAATGCAGCCCAAAGTTCATGTTTTACCTGGAGGTACGACTGACCCACTGAACTCAGAGGAAAATACTCTTAAGCAAACATGCATAGAACTGCAGTTGTGCAGCCCAGTTCTGTGTTTGTTTATATAGAAGTAAGCTCCACTTTGTTCAGGAAAGCCTACTCTCAAGTATGTACTTAACAGAATTGCAGTGCTAGCCTTGCAGTTAATTATTTACTTGGGACAACTAGCAATTCCTTCTGGGCAACTAGCCTGCTATGCCTGCTGCACAAGCTTCTGTAAGCTGTGACACATGTGCAGATGATCTGGTCTATGGGAACCAGCATATTATCATTCTTATTTGTCTGATGAAAAAAGATATTGTAACAGGATGCTGTTAGGACACCACATGGAGACTGAAGGCTCTTCTATTGATTCATTGCAACTATTTGGGCTTCTGCCTCCAGTTCAGCGGAATGCAAACGTCTGTGTCATAGAAGGAGGCTTGTTAAAACATGAGTCATATTGGAAAACCATTACGTATGAAAAAGAAAAAAACGATTTTGAAAATTTCCAGCCAGAAAAGTCAGACTGATAAAAACAAATAATATTTTATTGCCTTTATATAAATGACAGCAATGAAATACACAGCGCACAATCTATCCAAAATAAAGCAATTTTAAAATTATTACAATAGGAAATATTTAAGCAGGTGGTTAAGTCTGCTAGTTTAATTCAGTGGCAGTTAATAGTACTACACTTTGGCCTGGCTTGCCCGTAGCAATTGACATTCTTGAGCAGTGCTCTTCCTGTTGACTTCAGCTAAGTGTGATTTCACACACGCAGAAAAGCTTTTGCATACTGAATGTTTACAATAGGGCTAGTTGCAGTTTTTTATTAGATCATGGCATCTCAGGCAGTAGGTCTCCTTAGTGGTCTTGGGAGCAATTCTACAGTTGTTTACACAAATGCCCCAGATATCCAATGGTATAGTTGTAGCGGGTACAAGCAGACCCAGCCAAATCAGTAGTAGTGAACAAATAACTGAAATAATTCCTCTAAGATCTTATATGGCAAGAAAGGAGTCTGTGATACAGAAATGGTGTCGGTCAACACTGCCTCCAGTCAAACTGGCTGGATGATTACATGAACTGTTAATGTGTCTTAGAGCCCCCCACCCCCGCAAAGTGCCATTTTTAATTTCACTTGGTATGACATCAATAAAAGTCAGAGGAACACATTTTGTTTCTTAACTGGCTGAGCTCCACCTAAACTGGGAGCAGACCATAACAACCTCTTAGCCATTTTCCAACTCAAACTAAAGTTTTCAATCCAACACATTAGAAGCCAGCAGAGACACCCACTTTATTCTGTCTTGTCTGGTATTTTACATACTGAGATTACAGGGTGAAACACAGAATGTATATATGGATGACTAAAGGGAAACTAGGAGTTACCTAAGTAAAGTAAACAGAAGTTATGTTACCAGAATAAAACCTTGTTGAAGAATGAAACATAGCACATCTTATTCTTTTATTTATGCTTGGATTTAAAATGGTTATGTTATTTGCCTATTTAACTGTGGTGTAATTCAGGCACCACTTCCTGAAAACTTGTTTGCTGCAATCCTGGCTTCATCCTATTAGTTTCACTGTATGTAGAATGACCTTTGCTCATTAGGTACAATCAATTACTAGGGTGAGAGGCATCTTTAAATATTTATGAACATTTGCATTATCAAGATTACTGCTCCTCATGAAAATTGCATTAGCACACAACAACACATATTTTATATATATATATATATATATACATATACACACTGTATAATACTCAACAAATCAAGATTCCCCCACCATACTTCTGCAATATGGAAATTTGGATGGAGTTTAGGGCTTACCTTTTGTTCTAGGTTTCAAATCTATATTAGGGGCATGCATAGGTTGAGCAAATAGGACTGAGCAAACCGGTTTTCAGACCTAACCTTCAACCCCTTACTTCAAGCTTTGGAAAACGTGGTGCTGTGTTTTTAAATTTCATTTTAAATAGCTTCATTTCCTCCCATTGCACTATTTTTGTTGCTCCCTGCACATTTGAACATTCTATCACTATCCCTCCCCAAAAGCACACATTGACAAATCTGTGGCTATTAGTCAAGAAAAATCAGCCATAGTTAGCCAGTGGCCTTGATTCAAATATTTACTGCTAATAGCCCCAATTAACAATAATTCACTGCATGGCAGCTGTAATTCAGGCCTAATCCTCATGACCATTTTCTTACAATGTGAGCAAATTGCCTGGTGAAATTGCCCCTATTAAGCAGCAGGTAAATTTATATATAATCTATTTATAAACCCCTTTTTATTATGCCAGGCTTCCAGCATTGAAGCTGGCTTGAGCAGTGGAAACACCCAATGGACATCGCGAAAAATGGCTTTGAGGGTCAAAATGCAGAGCTAAAATAATTGTGCTTTAACACCTTCCATGGGTGTAGCCGGGTTTTAAGTTGGGGGACGAAGAGCCTCAGTTAGTTTAAGTACTTTTATTGATTTACTTGATGGGGGGGGGGGAGCAGCTGCCCCGCCTGCCTCCCTTGGCTCCGCCCACGCACACCTCTTTGTCCAATAGCCACTGAGGTAATGAGGTCTCCCACCCTCAGACGGGGGCGGGAGGATTGCCTTGAAGACCAATCAAAGAAAATGCAACTGGCGGCGTCTAAACCTAAGGGGAAGAGAAGCGCGCGCTTCTCAGAAATTCCCACAGCTCCTCCAAAGCACCGAGAAAGGTGCACGAAAAGAGCCGGGGTGTGCGTGGGGGGGGCACCCCTCGCCCTTCAGCTTCTGACAGGTTTATTTTAAAAAGGAGGGCAGGGGGAGACCGCGTCAGCAGCTGCAAGGGCCATGTGCAAAAGGCAGGCAGCAGCGCTGCGGCGTGTTTTCGTTGTAAATTTCAAGCAGCAGCTCCCTCCAGCCGGTCGTTTGTTGCTCCTCCTCCTCCTCCCGCTTTTCTCTCTCGCCTCGCCCGCGCGCCCCGCCCTCTCTCCGGCTCTTGCCGCAGCTGCAGGAAGCCAAGCCCCGCCCTCTCATCCCCGCGTGCGACCGACCGACCGGCTGGCTGGCTGGCGGGCGGGCGAGTGAGGCAGAGAGCGAGACTCGGGCAAGCCCCATTGTCTGCGCTGAGGCGCCGGCGGGAAGCGCGCGAGGAGCGAAGGCGCACGACCGGTCTCCAGAGAGCGAGGCGAGCGCGCGCGCACATCACGCACACGCAACCAGGCAAGCCAAGAAGCTGCGCCCGGGCGCGATGCGGGGCGCCAGCCGCCGCTTTGCAGCTGCCGAGAGGCTCCTCCGACACCCGGGCCGGGCTCGGGGCAGCGGCAGCTGCTGAAGAGGGAAGGAGGCCGGGCCGGCGCCGGCGCCCCAAACTTCGCCCTTTTGCCTTGACAGGGCGCGCCTTTTCTTCCTCCCTCCCCTCGCCGCCCCATGGAGACGCTGAGCGCCGTGCGGGCGAAAGTAGGGGCCAGGAGCCCCGGCGGCTGCGAGGCGGGCGGCACCGGCGAGCCCCAGCCCGCGCCGTCTTCCAGTCCTGCTGGCCGAGGCTCTCCGGCGCACCCGGCGCCGGACTCGCCCGCTTATCGACTGGAGGATCTGGAGACCTTAGCCACTGTTGGTGAGTGAGGCTGGGCGCCAGCCAATGAAAAACAAAGGAAGGGGGGATAGAACGTGCTCGTCTGCAGCCGCAGCTGCCCCCATGACCACCCACCAGGTTTAAGAGGCGTCTCTGACTGGCAAGGGACACCCCCCCTTTTTTTAGCGCCCTCGCGATACGTAATTCTGGTCACCTCTGTGCTCACAATGCCATACCTCTGGGGCGCTCCCTAGACCAGGTAGTGAAATACAACCTTGCGGTGTCGCTCCTTTTGGAGATCATTCTCTCTGAGAGCCAAGGCAACCGGAAAGCTGTTGCTACTGCTTTCCTTCCCCAGGGCAGAGCCCCAGAGGATGCTGCCAGCTGCTAACACTGTGCCATCTCCACAAGCATGGATGGGCGCACCTCATGCCCAGGAAACAGTTTGTTTCTTTGGCGTCCAGGCTCACTTCTTAACACGATCTGGGCTTGATGTCTTCCTGTTTTCGTATCCGGAAAGCTTCCCCAGTACTTTTTATCAGAGAGAAACAGAACAAGCTTTTTGCAGATGGCAGTTGAGAAGCAGGCAGGTGCCCAGCGGTGCTTGAGAACTGTCAAACCCAATGTGGAGAAGTCTGCTGTTTGGTCTCTGTTTATCTGCCAGTAGTCTGGATTTTGCCCAAATCTGTCTGGTGGCAAAAAGCTGAACTGGTTTTGTAAACAGTGTGTGGTCTTGTTTATCCCAGAAACTACTCTGAGTTTGCAACCCACAAACCCTTTGAACAAAAATATTTGCATGTAAATTGCTCTGAGTCCTGGCGACATCATTGAGCGTTCAGCCTGTTTAACTGAATAATATGCTGTTTAAGCAGTGCATCAGTCATAACCTTATGTTGCAAGTAACTTTGATGCTTGCTTTCACAAGTGTTGTGTGTGAAGTAATTATGTAAGTTGATGTATGTTTATAGCTCTTTATGCTTATACTGAGTGTGCGCGCTCTTCCTACAGTTCGCTTGCAAATTCCATCCAAGCTCCTGTTAATATTAAACATGGCTTGCAACTGTGGGCTTGTTCTTCTGTTCAGCTACTCGGGTTTCATGATATCTAAAGCATTTTAGTATTGCTCACGTGATGAGCTGGAATGTGTATTCCTTTTTAAAGGCAGATAATCTGTAGAATCTTAAACAGGACCGGGACCAAGGGAGTCCTTCACTTGGACATGACTTTCTTCCCCAAATTTCCCCTCTTGAGGGATGTTTGCATCTGATCTGCGTAGATGGTTTTGTTAGCAGGCATTGGCTGCAGTGGGAGAGGAAGGAGAAGGGACACAGGGGAGGAGAGGATATGATTACAGTGCCATATGACACATGGGGAAATCTGATGTGAAATACTCTGTAAGAGAGGGCACCTGACATAAACAACCGCTGCCATTTGTTTCGACTTAAAAGGCCCTTTCATACATTACTCTGTGTATTTTGTACAGTAGATCCCAACCTCTTGGTGCCTAGCACTGCTTAAGGTGGCGAACACCAAATAAAACCTGCCATCAGATGAGTTCATATTTATAAAAGTACATAGGAGGGGGAGGGGCAGAGTTCCTCGTTACATGGGTTGTATTCAGTATGGCTCTAAGGTGATTTCTTCTTGCACAACAGAATGTTCTGCTTGTCTCCTCCCCCTGGCTTTGGAGCCCACCCCCCAACTGCTCAGGATTTCCCCCCAATCCTCTGGAGCGGATTTGGGGATGGCTCAGGATCCATGAAGGAGGAGAGGGGATCTCGTTGCATTGGCGCTAATACAGTGGTGCCTCAGGTTAAGTTCCGGAGGTCCGTACTTAACCTGAAACTGTTCTTAACCTGAAGCACCACTTTAGCTAATGGGGCCTCCTGCTGCTGCCGTGCCGCCAGAGCCCGATTTCTGTTCTCATCCTGAAGCAAAGTTTTTAACCTGAAGCACTATTTCTGGGTTAGCGGAGTCTGTAACCTGAAGCGTATGTAACCTGAAGTGTATGTAACCTGAGGTACCACTGTACTTACACTAATGCACAAATGCTGCCCTTGGAGAAAAGTGTATGCCCATAAGTGTCATTTGATATAGTAAAATGAATTGGTGTAGGTTTAGGGGCACAGCCAGCCATATTGAAGATACCCCATCCCACATATGTGCATTTGTTTAGTGACAGAGTAACATCTGGTAGCAAGGAATTCATACAGGTGAATGATCAGGCTGGCAGTGAAGGGCTGTATCTCTCTGCCCCTCTGCAATACTGTGGGCAGGAATATAGCTTGCTATGAAGCTAGTATCCTTTCTGTCTGCAGAGAAGGGTAAGACAGTAGTACTTCACAGCCACAATGAAAACACAGGGTACTAGGGTCTTACCTGGCTGGTAACTTCGGGGTTTATCTGCAACATTGGCCCATAATCTTCCTGCTACAGCTCTTGGGAAGCTATATTAATTTTGTGTGCCAGTGTTATTCTGATCAATTTGGGTCTCAGCTGGTGGATAAACAAACTGTCTTGTCTTCAAATTAAGGAATTTATAGCATGGCTTGATTTGCCTGCTAGGCACATGGTTTTCATGTAAGGTGAACCTCCTAAAAAAGTTCTGGCAACTAGGAGGGAGCTGTAAACTATATATGTGTTGAATGGGTCAAGAGGCATGATCATTATTGGATACCCTGGGTCAACTAAGAGCGTCTGCAGTAAGGGCATCCCTGGGGGCCATGTGATAGGTTGCATCTTTCCCTCTGGCATTGGAGAGGGAGTTCTGATATCAAAGCCTCCTTCCCCAACTGTCCCAGCTACTTATCCAACTGGCATTGATTGCAGTAGAGCCAAAAGGGGTGTGTGCTAGGAAGTGGCTTGGATCTGAATGATAGAATGCCCAACATACCAACATACATACCAACAACACACCACGAACGGGTGGAAGATTTAAACACACTTCTGAACAGGCGCTAAATCTCTCCATGGGAAACAATGGGAGAGAAAATGAATACTATTCACATGATATGTGAATGGATATAGGAACATCCCTCCATCCTTGCTTCTGCCCTGTGGGTAGAGCCAGGCAGAGCTTTGGATGGGCTGTTAAGCCATCTTTGTATTTCCTGCCACCACTTGTTCATGTATTGTGTGTATACCTCCTGCAGACGGTGCTAAAATACATAATGACAGTAACTCACTTCAGACATACTATCAAAGTGTTGTGACTTCCATGACTCTATTTTTATCTGTAAGCTAAGCTACCTTGAGTTCTGTCATGGACAAAGGTGGGGTAGCAGTGCTAGAAACTCAGATATATAAGCTAGGTGCTAAATGGCTCCTTAAACTAAGTTGACAATCGTCAAAACGAAATGCCTCATTGCCATTTGGGGCCAGACGGTTCGAAAGTCATTTTCAATACGACCTTTAGGTTCCTGAAATTCATTCTAATTGTGGAGATAAAATATAATGGGTAGGATTCTACAGAATGTGTTGCTAGTGTGTGAAAACAGTCAGGATCCAAGAAATCCCCAGCATGCACCTCCAGATGGTGGAGACGTCAGGTACCATTCTGGTGCCTGGGCATCTTTACTTGGTCATTACTTGGCTAATAGCCAGGTATAAAATGTGCCTGGTGAATTTCAAATGCTGTGGGGTAGGAATAAATAAATAAAGGCTCTGCTACATGACATTCACACATTTGAATGGGTATCTAGGCAATGGAACCCTTTGCATGCAGAGATATACACCCTTTGGTCACCTTGCTTAGATGCCCATGAGCAAACATAAAGAGTGAGAACTAGGAAGCTTTCTGACATTTAAGGTGGGACGAGCAGGATGACGTTCAGTGTGTGGACCCATTTCATATGTGTAATGTGATTATTGGCTCATGAGTTAGTGTGTGCCTTGTTTAGAATCCTAGGATTTTGTTTTTGCATCCAAATATTTTTTCAAGATATGGAGTACTACTTGGCAATTTTAAAGATGCAGTTAAACATACTCAGGTAGACACTGCACATAACAAATGGAAACATGACAAAGGCAGAATAGCACATATTTTGATGGGGCAAAATGAGCGTTTTCCAAACAAGCTTTTGAAATGCTTTTTTTTTTTTTTTTGCTGGAAGAAAAAGATGAAATTATTACTTAATTTTATTTGCTTCTTCGTGTATTTAAAGATAACCATGTTCACACCTATGTCTTAAGTTTTCATTTTTATTTCACCAAAGTTTTCCCTTAAAACATCAGTTTTATTATCCTGCAGGGTGTTATCTCAAATGAGTGGGATGGATATGCTGAGAAAATGTGTTGTGCTCTATCCATTTACTGAACATTTCAACTAGGAAACTGTCATCTTAAAGCGTAGATTTGATCTTTAATTCTCTGAGCACTTGGGTGTCCTCCCATTGATACCAAAGGGAATTTATATAAAGTATAGCTTTGTGCACAGCAGAGGTAATATCACTCCTACATACCTAGTCAGAAATTTGAATTCTGACATGTGCTACACTAAATGCAAGCAGAACTACATATCTGCATTCATTTTGATGCTTGGAGCAAGTTCTCACATTCATTTGATAAAACAGTATTTGTGACTGCACAAGAGAATTGAGGGTGGAGGAGGCATACTCTTGAGTTAATTGAACAAAAATATATATATAATCTTAAGTGGCGGTGTTTCTCTGAAGTTTGGGATTTATCTTTTCAAATATTGTCATTATTTATGGTTCTTTTTAGTGGGTGTAACATCTGGACTGGATACAAATTTTGCTAGCTATGCCTCAGACACATGGCTTTTATTGGCAGTCAGAACTTGCAGAATAAGTAAGATCACTTGCTAGGGTTATTTGCATGATTCCCCTATGAAAAACATGGCACACTTATCTGGCAATAAACTCTCTTGAACAAAGTGGAACTTAACTATGAACAAACATACCCTGGATTGCACTGTAAATTTGTGACATAACCAAAAGGTGTTATGGTGTTGACTTACACTATAGGTTCAGCCAATAGAAAGAAACAATGGCTACAATTCTGTAGACAAGTTGTTTAAGTCCCATGGATTTAAGTGGGATTGAACCAGCCCAACTATGTATGCTTTAATCTTCAAAAATAAAGATCCTATTGTCATTCAGGAATCCCTGTGAATAGTTAGGAAATAGAAAATTGGCTGATACAATCCTTAAACAAGGAATTATAAAAATAGTGAATTGGGTGATTGTTTCAGCTATAGAATAAAGGCACAGACTTTTCATTTCCACAACATAGCATACTGCAAAAAGGTTCAGGCAAAGACAATTAATCCTTATGTCTTGTTTTACCCATATATTTCCAACACAATCGCTTTCAAGTTGTACTGAGTTACACTAGAAACAGTCATACCTTGGTTCTTGAACGAAATCTATTCCGGAAGTCCATTTGATTTCCAAAACATTTGAAAACCAAGGCACGCCTTCTGATTGGCTGCAGGAGCTTCCTGCACTCAAATGGAAGCTGCGTCAGACATTCGGCTTCCGAAAAAAGTTCAAAAACTGGAACACTTCCAGGTTTTTGGCATTCGGGAGCCAAAACTTATGAGTACCAAGGCGTTTGAAAACCAAGGTACAACTGTATTATTAATTACATTTCTATCCCACCCTTCCCCCATAGAGCTCAGGGCAGCATACATGGTTCATCTTTTATCATTCTTTGTATTCACAGACCTGTGTAGTAGGTTAGGTTGAGAGACAATTCCTGGTCCAATTTCACTCAGTACATGATATATCTGAATGGGGAGTTGGGGTCTGCCTGATCCTAGTCCAAGGCTCTAAGAACTACTGTATGTTGAAGTTTAAACATGCTCCGATAGGTGGTACAACCTTGAGCAGTCTTTCTCAATTGTGGGTCCACATATGTTGTTGGACTACAACTCCCATCATCCCTAGCTTCCAGGATAAGTTGTCAGGATGTGGGTTGTAGTCCAACAACATATGGGGACCCAAGTTTGAGTCAATATTGTGGACTACAACTCTAATGCCTAACCACTTGCCATGCTGGCTGGATCGGATGGGAGTTACAATCCAAAACACATGGAGTCCACCGTGTTGGCTACCCTGATCTTGAAAGTGCAAATTTGGCTATAGATTGGTCCACAAATTTTGGTTACACTATGTAGCTAGTTATTTCTGACTTCTGCAATGTCCCTCTTCTCAGGGGAAGAGCTCTTTTATGTCTTGCTTTGCAACAGGCATTGAAGGAGGGCAAAACCAGCAAGAGGCTCACTGCTGCTTACCTTTTCCTATGCCAGGCATGTGAAGTGGAAGAAAAGATCCACATCTCCACTGATAATCCTGAACCATCTGGCAGTGGGAACCATCTAGCACTGAGCTTGCTGGCTGAAGCAACATCAGTCTCTCCTATCGCTTGTGCCTTTCTAAAGTTTAGAGCAAAGTAAAGACTTGACGTAGAGAATCTTTAGAGTTGGGGAATGTTGGAAAGGAAGTCTCTCCCAGTGGCCATGTTTGTGGCCCTGTTTTGCTATTGTTTGTCACTATGGTATATATTTTTGAGTTTCTATTTTGTAAACTGCCCTGTGACCCTTGGATGAAGGGCAGTATAGAAATTTAATAAATAATAATAGTAATAAATAATGTTAGTGTCTACATGCATGTATTGTAATTGTAGACTTTAGCCGGCTAGTTTTTATGCCTATAAGATAAGAGGTCCATTGATTCAATGGGCCTTATGTGTTGTTGAGTCCTCTTTTCCCTCAGTGGTCCTGCAGTATCTTGTCTGCAATGCACCTTTCTCTACATGCTTCAACTTTTTTGATGCCGTGAAGTACTGCTCTGCTTTTAGTGTCTGCTGCCTGACCCTATGTTTACAAGTCTCTTTGTGATATTATCCCCGAACTGTCATAGACTTCTCATCTGCTTTTTCTTGCTTTTCCCTTGTTAAAAAGGGCCTTGTATAGTTGCTCAGGGAGCAGATTGCTTAAGGGCATTGGCCAAACCTTTGATTTTCTGTTCAAAGATCCTTCATCTAAGTGAAATTGTGCTGGAGGATATTTACATTATGGACTCCTGAATGATACCTTATGGGTGCAGTGGTCACAGATCTGTAATGTTACAGCTTTTTCTTAGGGCTGAATGAAAAGCATTCCAAATTATCCATGCTATTTGTGGGTGACAAAATTTAGAGGGGCCATTCTTGCTTAATATTCTCTGGGATGAGGAGGTTGAATTCTCCAACAGTTTGCATAGGGGGAAAAACCAAAAAGCACAGAAAAGTCATCTTGTGATTCCCCCCCCAACTTAATGTTAAATGAAACACTGTTGTTTATATTGATAGATGAAGGACTCCATGTTGTAAGAGTAAGACATGAAGGAGTAGCATCAAACCATAAGTGCCAACTTCCTGGGTGCCCGAGCACCCACAAAATTCCCCATGAAGGGGCCGGGCACCCACAAATTTCAGTGCCAGGACCATGCACATTGCATGGCACCCATGGCCCTAGGCACCCATGGTCGCGGGGCTAAGCTGACACTCCTGCATTAAACCCATTTTTTTCCTTCAGCAAATATTAAACTATATTGGGCTGGATATACAGTTGTACTCAGAATTCCCCATTCTGCATACTGGGAAATTGTACCAGCTCTGTGCATGTCCTAAATATCAAGGCAAAATGCAATGATTTCGGGGCAAATGCACATATTCCCGAGTTGGATTGTTCTGTTAACATGGAATGTTGTGATGGACCCTGGAATCCCAAACCTTTTGAATAGTTTCCCCCCAAAGTTGCAACAACCCCCCACATTTTCTGAGAAATGAAACCAAGCTGACCAGGAAAACTCCCAGAGCTTGAATGACAAGGGAGATTGCAGATATAAGGTGAATGTTGTAGCCACTGCACACATCTACCACATATTCATGGAGAAATCAGGAGAACTATTCTGCTGGGACATCCTTTAACATATTTGGGTTTCTTTTTTTGTGGGGTGTATATGTGTTGTGTTCCAAAGAAAAGTATATTACCAGATAGTTCTCAGAATGTTCCTTTTCTGATATATTTATCAGAGTTCCAGCCTGGTTTTCAGCCTTTTAAAAAACTATTATATTGCCGCATCTTTATTTTCATAAGTGAAGTGTTATGCTATGTTGCAGGGCATGTTCTATTAAAAGAGAAGAGGTATTGGAAAGGACACTCGCAGCACAATCCTATACATCAGAGCTTTCCAAACTGTGTGTCGTGACACAATAGTGTGTCAGCTGCAGTGTGTACAGTAGTTGTGTCATGCAAACACTCCCCACGCTCATCTCGTGGCTCAAAAGGGGTTAGTTTAACCTCTGGTTTGCTAGTAAAACTGAATTACTATGTCACGAAATGATGCAAAACTGAATTACTGTGTTGCGAAATGATGCATGTCCAAATATGAATAGTTTGGAAAGCTCTGCTATACATGTTTATTCAGAAGTTAGTCACATTGATTTCCATGAGGGTTACCCTCAGTTAAATGGATATAGGAATGCAGCCTCAGAGGGAGACTGGGCTTTTATCTGGGGTTTTTTTTGGGGGGGGGTATGGTTGTGTTGCAAGTTTAAAAGGCTCAAATGCTATGGAAATGTAACTTTTCTTCAACAGGAAGCTAGCATATTTATAGCCTCATCCTCTTTTTTATGTTTGTGATACACAGTTGCATCGTTTCCTTACTCCCTTTATGTCCTGAGATCTACAGTGTAGCATTAAATTTATTTATTTATTATCTTTCTTTGTTGTCGCTTGGCACACATTCACTGATGCAAACTATCGTAGACTTGTGTGTTTAGTTTCAAGAAAACTCTTGTTTCCTTTTGTTGAATTGTTTTGTTTACTTTTTTTGTCACAGTTACCTCCTAGCATTGCTTAGGTTGCCCTGTGCTTAATCTTGAAAATGCCCTCTGGAATGGGAATTGTGAGAGCATGTGAGCTTGATCATTTTCAGAGAGGGAGAAGACTTTAAACAACACACAAACACACCATCCCGTTTTCAGTGGCTATAACTAATAAATGGGGCAAATAACAGTGGAATAAATAATAGTTGAATTCAATGTATTTATATAATTTATTATTAACTAAGTATTTTAATATCTAACCTGATCCAAAGGATTGAGCAGGGATAGAAACAACATTAATAATAGGGAGTTGCTTTCTAGAACTATGAATAAACACAATATCATCTCTCTACTCCTCAACAGCTGTTGCAATGCTAAAATCTTAAGACTGCTTTTTGTTCTTCTTTTGTATACCATAATTCGTCCCCCCCACCACCACTCTCAGCTAAAGATCTCTCAGTAAGCTGGTCTGCACATTAAAGCCAAACCATAGAACAAGCCTTATGTTCTTCAGCTTAATAGTAATTAAGATAATAAAATTGAGATATGAAAATTCTGCTTTAAGGTTAAGAAACAAACTGAAGCAGGTGTTTCACCTTACAGTATTGAGTTGCTCCCTTTTTATTCCAAGTCTCACATTGGTTTCTTTATGGTAACTCAATGGTTCATGTTCCAAAGTTCTACTAATGCCCTAAATAAGAATAGTGTTAGTGGATATCTGGCACAGAAAATAAAGTTGGATTGTTATGTACCATTGGTTTTCTTTGTGAGCATGGGTAATACTGGGTTCAGTTTCCCCAACCTAGAATGAACCACTCTTGCATGATATTTTTTAACCATCAGGGACCTTGTCTGTGGAGCATTCCTTGCATTTGAGGAGAGTTATTAGCTTATATGATTCTCATTAAACCTCGGGTCAACTGTAGATAAGTTGTGCGATTATCTTTTAACAGAATGGTGCTGAAATGGAACATGTTCACAATAGTTCCGTTAATTTTTTTTTTCTTCAGTCACTTTCAATGCAACTCAGTATCAAATATTAATGTATTCATTCTCACAAGCTATAAATAGCAGAAAGACGCAGCAAACACACAAGTGGGAAGAGGCCTCTTCACAACGAAGTCTTTTTTTAGAAGCAAACAATTAAAATTGGGTATGTTTCTATAGCATGAAAAATACAGATGTTGTTGTTTAAAAACACCTGTCTTTATGGACTGAACTTATGTGTAAGGTAAGGGTAAGGATGATCCATCTCTAAAGGCTGTGGCACTCCAGAATTCTTCCAGCTCCCATTATCCCAGCCTGGCCTTGCAGGCTGGGGCTGATGAACTACAGCTTATCCACCCCTGGAATGAGGTTGAGCAATGTGTTTCTAGTAGCCAGCCAGGCACCTTTAAGAAGGTTACCAGTAGGGCAGTGGAGGTGATTGTTTCCTTCCATTCCTATGATCTGACATTCTGAGAGAAATCACTTTTCAACATTTGTGCTGTTGCTTAATGACTGTGGCTGATTTATGTCTCGATAGACCTGCTCCACACAAATTTGCCACATCATTTTCAAAAGGCTTCTAGGTAGCAGCTATTGCCATATTTTGGACTAATGACTTCTAAAGTTGGGTCTACTTATCCCTCAAAGTCATCCTGGAGTAGATCCTAAAATCAAAAGAATTCTATAGATGTGTGAGGATTGTTGTTTAAATGTTTAAAACTAATGCCTGAGGAAGGGGTTGTGTTGACCATCCTTCCCTCGTCCTGTCAGTTAAGATTTGGTAGGCAAAAGGTCACAAAGTCTGCTTGCATTTAGAAAGGAATGAATGGGTGAATGTTTTGCCTCTTGGCTAAAGGCAAGAGAGAGAAAACAGTTTTGAAAGGAAACATGGAACTAGTTATATGTTCCTTTGTAGACCAACCTTAAGCTAGGAGAAATGTGGCTCTAGAGTGGACATGGGGAACCTTTAGTTCTCCAGATGTTGCTGAACTACAGTTTCCATAATCCCTGGCTAGTGGCCATGCTTGCTAGGGCTGATGTGAATTGTAGTTCAGCAACATCTGGAGGACCAAAGTTCCCCCACTCCTGCTCTAGAGGAACAGTGACATCTTCTGTATTTTTCTTGATTCTTGCCTTTTGCAGGGCAGGAGATAAATTCAGTACAGTAAATAAATAAAATTAAATAAGTTAGATTGTGTTGTATACTGGTAAACCATAATGCTAAACTGCTGAACGTCAAATGATCTTTCTTAACTACATTTATTTTTAGTATTTCTCTTTCTGCAGTGACTTGTCAATCTTAAGTGCCTGAATTAAATTGGAGTTTTGAGCTCTGTTGCCTACTACTCAGGTTCTCCTGCCTGTTGCTCCGAGTGAAATAGCATGTTTAATATGAGTTTGAAGTGGTATTCATTCAAATCTTCCACAGATGAAATGTTCTCTGTGATATTCATTTAAACGTTGCTTTGAATTAAGCTGCAGCCCAGCCCATAATTAGGTGCAGCAACTTCATTAAAGGCAGTGGGACTTTCATTTGCTTACTTCGTGCATGGGATTGTAGCTTTGAACTCTGCTTAGTTTTGCAACATATTTATAATTTTAATAACCGGTGGACTTTGGATCATTTGCCATGGAATTGCATATTGCTTGTTGGCGTAAGAGAGCTTGCATAGCTCTGAGCTGTATTATCCCTGCTCTTCTTGCAATGTTTCATACTGATGGACAACTTGTGCTCAAAAGGCCAGTACATATCAGATTTTTGTCTGCAAAACTACATTTTAAAAAGTAAGTAGCTTGGCAACTTAATATCTGTATATGTGTGGTCCAATCCACTACCAAACCAGTTCAGCAGCATTTTCTCTGAGTTCATGTTCTGCAAGGGACAAAGCGTGGCCAGTGTTGCATTGTGGTAATATCAATGACACAACTGCAAAGTTTATTCAAGGTTTACTGCTTAACTTCCTCCAGAGTTCTCATGCAATTTTGGGAAATACAGCCAGATGTCTCTCTGTGTTTTCAGTTATTAGTGTGGAACTGACACTGCAAAGCATATGCTTTCGTAGAGGAGACAATACGTATTGCCCAGCCTTGCCAGTCAATCCACAAACATTACCAGCCCCAAATGTTTTTACTTTCTCATTTGATCACATATAACAAATGAACTCATATGTCTTTTTAGCACAGTTCTTGTTGTTATCTGTGAGTTGCCTTGAGTCCTGTGAGGGGAAAAGGTGGTAAATTGCTACTACTGCTACTATTATTTACTATTATTATTTGTTATTATTGTTATTGCTATTGTTATTGTTATTATTACCACTAGTAGTCTAAAAGGTGAATCAAATGGCCCACTTTGTCTGGAGGCCATTCTTACACATGAGTAGAAGCCTGCTGTATGTCGTGACCTTGCACTAGAGCCCACACATATTTTCCTTTAGAAGATCGGTGTGCACAGTTAAAGCTCCAGCATTCTGCTTTCAGGCACCTTCGGCTGAGGTGTGTCTCCAGAGAACACATGTGTAAAATGGCATTGCCACTGTTATGAAGGCTTCCATACTGGATGCTGATGATATTAGGTACTGCTGTCTCTTCATGAGATCCTGGTTGCATTCCCCATCCCCACCCCAGTTTGGCTATGAAGAACATTTTGTACCCTTCTTCTCCCATTAAAAAAGCAATATAAATTAGGTGACATGGCTTCCAGGTATTGCTTGCTGGTAAATAATAAGGTGACCAATAGCTACTAATCATTTGGTTGTGTGATACTTTCGGTGTCTGAGGCAATATGCCTCTTAATAGCTGTTGCACTCATGTCCTATTTGTGTGCTTCTCATGGGCACCTGGTTGACCACTGTAAGCACAGGATGCTGAACTAGATGACCTTTGATCTGACCCAGTAGGCTTTCTCTTACGATCATGCAAAAGCACAAGAAGTTTGAAATTACAGAGATTTTTAAGCATGATATTTCTTGTCCTTATGAATTTGAATATAATGCTTGTGGTGTCCTCTCCCTTTCCCAAATCTTCCAAAGTACTTCCCAATTTGCATTTGCAGGTGTAACTTTTTATTGGTTTAGCAACAATAAAATATTATGTTTTAATTGGTCTGGTACTAAATGTATTAGGTCACAAAGGGTGTCTGTCTGGAGTATTTTGTATATGTCAATCCTGATAGGTTTCAAGTTCCCTGTGCCCAAACAACCATGAGTAAATTCTAAATCTCCTTCCTGTTTAGCTGAATGAGTTCTTATAGGCTTACAAAATTCGGCAAAGTTGAACTTGTTTGGAATGACAAACATGCTTTACTTTTGGAAGATCATAGCTTTGTTCCATATAAGAAACAGAATATCGTTGATGGGATCATGGTTCGTGGTGAGTGAATTTAAAGGAGCAGCTTTGAGTTGTTTAAGTACCTGTCACCATGTTTTTGCCTTGGCTGTTAGAAGAATCGTGTTCTGTCCCATGAGAGTAATTCACTAATTATGACTTACTGAATTCTGTACTGTTCTCCCTAATGTGAGCCAGGAGTAGCAATTTGACAATGAATTTGAAGGGTGTGTGTGTGTGTGTGTGTGTGTGTGTGTGTGAGAGAGAGAGAGAGAGAGAGAGAGAGAGAGAGAGATACCATCCTTTTTTAATTCCACATATTTTTTTTATTTTTTATGCTACAGATGTGTGACCAAGATTACAAACAGAAAAGTAATACTCTTAATAAAGGTTTAAAGTTCTCCAGTAATGCTTTAGGGAATATGTTCAAGAGACTCTTGACTGTACTGAAGAGAACAGGATCATATGCTTTTTCCCTTGTGAATGCCTAACCAGTTACAGTGGTACCTCGGGTTAAGAACTTAATTTGTTCTGGAGGTCCATTCTTAACCTGAAACTGTTGTTAACCTGAAGTACCACTTCAGCTAATGGGGCCTCCTGCTGCCGCTGAGCCGCTGCCGCGCAATTTCTGTTCTCATCCTGAAGCAAAGTTCTTAACCCAAGGAGCTATTTCTGGGTTAGCAGAGTCTGTAACCTGAAGCGTCTGTAACCCGAGGTACCACTGTATTACAGTATACTGCAAGGAATTTTAGCTTGCCTGGATACAATAGCACCACTAGTAATTTGGGATACTCTTTTAAAATGTGTGGGACTCCTCTGTTTTGGAATGGGCAGAACTTGTTTTGCGACATTCAAATTAGGAAAGAAGGGTGGAGAGCAAGGCATAACTTGGAGACACTTAGCTGCATCCTCCTCCAAAGGGTGCATCAGCCTCCTTTCTTGCTGTGCACTTTAATTACTATAGCATGCACTCATTAGTAGATGGACAAGGTGTGGAATGTCTTGCTTCACATGAGACAGGCTTGAGTAGGAGGTGGGGGAGATTTGCCTTAGATGATGAAGGAGAAGGGAGGAAGATCCCCTTCTGATTCCTGCCATAAAACTGTGCGAGTGAGGTCTGTCAGTTTCACTTCTGCTGTCAAAACTGGGAAGTGAGACTGACAGGGTTTGACTTCCTTCATAGTGTGAAGTGGAACTTGGAAATCTCAGTCAGTGCTGTGAGCCAGTTCCCTTCCTAAATTAAGTTATGTATCCAAGCCAGAATGAAACTAAAGGTTTCCTATGTATTTGCTTTGGACTTTTAAGCAACAAATCATTAGAAAAACAAAATGGGAAGCACAGATAATACAACCAAGCATCAACCAAATGTTCACATAATGATATAAGAATGAATGGGAATATTTTTGCTCATCACAAGTGACAGAGGCCAGTCACATTTATACAAACATGTCTTCCATAGCACTCATAACTGTAGTGGACAAAATGGAGGAGAAGAATCACATCTTCCCAGGAAAAATTAAATATCTTCTATTATTATTATTATATCCCATTTTGCCTCCAAGGAGCTCAAGGTGGTATACATAGTTCTCACCCACTCCATTTTATCATCACAAAAACCCAATGGGGTAGGTTAGACTGAGAGACTGTGACTGGCCCAAGGTCACCCAGTGAGCTTTGTGGTTGAGTGGGGAGTAGAACCCAGGTCTACCAGGTCTTAGTCTAGCAATCTAACCACTACACCACACTGTAGCATGAGTACTTGGGGACTGCTGCAGCTGGAGCACTGGTATGAGTTTAAGCCTTCTTGCAACTAATCTGTATATTTTTAAGCTGGAAAAAGAATTGTTTGAAAAGTCCTAAAGAGCCACCTTACACTAGTTCATGATGTTTAATGAAATGTTTGGTGTAGTTAATCATGTACAGGCATTAAAATGCACTCATATAATGACACTTTTAAAGTGTGAAAGCGAAAGAAAGAGGGAGAACGATCGTAGCATAAAATGTGGCCTACGTGAATGTGCACACAGTGGAATGTTGTATGTACTTGCGGGTTTCTGGCAAGATAACACCTGCAGCACTTCACTGAGATGGAATTTGTCCTAAGGTGCTTGCCAGAGTTGAACAGGTACATACACTCTTTCTAGATATGTCTACCAGAT
Organism: Podarcis filfolensis; assembly: GCF_964270895.1. NCBI lineage: Eukaryota > Metazoa > Chordata > Lepidosauria > Squamata > Lacertidae > Podarcis > Podarcis filfolensis. The sequence goes on along the minus strand of NC_139607.1, from coordinate 35,109,307 downwards.
AAGAGGCATTTTAGACTACTTACTTGCTGATGGAGCAGAACAGTAACATGGAGTCCATTATCTTGTGTTGTGGCCATTGAGAATACGCCTTGTCTTCAGCTGTTCTGTGTGTAAGTCTGGAAGTGCATTTCAGATTCTCTTAACGATTTGAACTCCTGAACAGGAAGTGAAGGCAGAAAGTGATGGCTATACTGGTCTTGTAAGATCAGTGTGTTTGACATAGTGCCTACAATAATTCATGCACTTTAATGTTCCCCTCTCTACCTTTTATATCCTGCATAATGCACCAAATAGGATGAAGACAAACACAACAGACAGACAAGAGAAGTGTCACTATTAGCATATGGCTGCACTTAATTCTAGAATTAGTTACGGTGTTCTTCTTTGAATTTTGAACTTTACAAACCCTGTGCTGGTAATCACTGTGCAGATAGTATGTGAAAGAATGCACAAAAAATGTTGTGTTTGTCATAATCCAATGTCATAATGAAATCCCTTGTCAAACACTAGCCAAAGCTGGGAATTGATAAAACCTGATCTCCCATGTAGTAATATTGCTAAGGAATGAACATTTAAAAGAGAAAATTATTCTAAATTCTGAAGCATCCTAGAGGTATTTTGAGTCATCAGGATGTCAAGCTTTTAGGAAACTGGAGATTGCCAATTCACTCACAATATGGCAAATTTAGAACTTTCCAGTTAGAAGTCTTGAGATACGGAGACAGGAAGGTACATCAAAGATCAAAATGTGTGTTTATGCATGATGCAGGCTGGCTTAGATTCTAATTTGAGTTTTCCTGGTAATTCAAGTTACTTCTGCGATGTACAGGTTCTGTCTGTTTTGCAAACACCTATTGGATAGTGCCTTTGGCAATCAGTCATAAGTGTAGGGATCCACCCAAATGTTTACTTCTGGTGAACACCTGCCTATTCTGAAAAAGATGAGGAGAATCTCCAGTAACTCATGTTAATACCCCTCCAAGCCTTAGTGTGACAAAGAGAAACCATTTCCACAGCTTAAAGCTGGGGAGGAGGCAAGAGTTTGACCTATTATGGGGTGTAATAGGTGTTCTGAGTGTCTTTCAAAAGTGCAGAGTGATGTCACAATCAAGAGTCTACCTTTTCCTTCTTGAAGGAGAAATATGATTTGTGGTAGCACAAATTATGGCTTGGTACCAGGCTTATCCACAATTTTTTGGACTCCTGGGGAACAGTTACTATCTTTCTTCCTAATGCCTCCGCTTTGTTTTATTTAAACCAACACCCTAGCAGTGAACACTTCTCTATTGCAGCATATAAGCATTTACGTAAAGAGAATGAAAAGCTGCCCATGAGCACGACTGCTTTGTTCTCCCTTCCCAAGTGAATGTTTAACCTCTCTGATATTCACATCATATTGGTTAAAAGGGGAGTGGGTGAACATCCTTATCTCCACAGTATGACTGTAGCTCACTTCCGTGTTACTGTGTGACTCTTCAGCTACTAGAACATAATCAAGGTTGCAACATAACCTTCAAAGTCCCTGACAGGAGTTGTAGCATTCGATCAATATGTTCAGTTTCATGATCTCATCAGTCAGAATGTGTGTGAAACTGTTATGGCATCACGTCAATTTGACCAATAACTGAAGAGCTTTCACTGCCACTACGTGGGAATTTGCAGTATAGTTTGAGATGCTTGAGGAGAAAAGAAATAGGACTTTTATATTTCTATGGGGGTTTTTTGTTATTGTTTTTGGTGTGTTTATATATTACTATCCAAGCAGATTGCTAAGAGTTTGATTAGCTCGCTTCTTTTCAAAAAATATTTGCAAATTATTTTGTAACCTTTTCTAATGTAAAGAAAAGGAAGATGACTCATTGAGACTGGAGGAATTCATTTGCTATAGTGACAAAAGGGCACACAATTAACACTTCTTCTTTTTTACTGCAATACATGCTTTGCAAATAATTACTTCTCGAATACAGCAAATTTGGCTAAATTTATGTGGCTAAATATATCACCTTCAAAAGAGTGTGAAAATGCCTTCATCTTGATATCTAAGCTTTTACAGCTTTAAGACAAAACCTTAAGAAGTAAAGGTCTTTTATCAGTTGAACGCTTGCTTCAGGGCAGTGGTTTTTTAATATTTATATTTTATTAAGGTGGTTTCAGTTAAAAGAAATAAAGTGATACAGAAAAAGAAGGAAAAGTGAGATGGAGAAAAACAACAACAAAGATACATATAAAAGAGAAAATATGCAAAAAAAGAGAGTAATATACGATATTCCTGTAGATTCTTGTATAAATTGGGATAGTGTTATTGTCCTAGTGCTTATGTAAATGTTAATAGCGTACTACATTTTGTATAAATTCATTCCAAATTTATATTTATCCATACAGACTACACCTATAAGCAGTCCATTCATAAACTGCAAGTGATCTCATATTGTCAGTTCATTGATTGGAGGGTACCATATCTTTATTTTTCCAATTCCTCAGTATCAGTCTATTGCCACCATTGGGGCACAGAAAATCCATTTGCATTGTCCCATTGATAGTTTTCATACTGCAGGTATATAGTTCAATAAAATATTCTCTGCTGAAAGATTTAACTTTTTCTGCAGTCATAGTTACACGGTCCATCACTTTCTCCTAAAGCTTGTTATGTAAAGAAAATTGTCTAAACATGTTTCAGAGAGGCATTGTCCTTGCCACATCTCCAACACTGAGCTGTCTTAGCTAACCCTTTTTTATACAACCATAAATGAGTCCAATAAACTCTAAATATTATTTTCTGTTGTATTAGTCTTAATTTTAAATCTAATGACACCTTAGGTATTAAAGTTAATATATGTCTGGGAAGTTGATAGTCCCAATTCTTTATTCCAATTATCTCTTACAGTCTGCATAATGAACTTGTGTATTGTTAATAGATATCTATAAACAGTAATTGTTGGCTTTTTATTTTTGAATGAGTGGTCCAGTTGCTCCAATATCTCTGGTGTCTTGGAAGCTGAAAGGGCTGATGGCCCAAACACACTTGTTAGGAGGTGTTGTAATTGAAGATAATGCCATTGGGCTGTATCTGATGATATTTTTGTCTTAAAACAGCAAAAGTATAAAATTCATCTTCCCCATCTATCAGTTGGTCCAATGTCAATACACCTGTTTCCATCTAATTTTTCCATATCAGCATCTTTAGGGAAGTGTTGGTAGCACTTAATTTGCCCCTTTTACGGGGATTCAGGGTATATATTTGTCATCTATTCCTATTTGGCAAATTACCCCTTTTGTATCAGTGGATTCAAAATTATGTCATTAAAATACTTAGTGTATACTTAGACAACACTTTGATCCAGTCCCAGTGAATTGGGGCATAAGTTGATATGCTTATAGAGGGATATGTGTTTCTATAAATGCACATTTGGTAACATTAGAACCTGTCTGGCTGACGCTTGTATTAGTAAGCAAGAGGTAATATGATCATATATTGCTTCTGTGCATATTTTCTTTCTGTAAATACATGTCTTTAAGTGAAAAATTCTGAGATTACATGTCTTTAAGTGAAAATTTGACGTAAGCATTCATTCACCTTTTCCCACCTCATGTTGTCTGCTGAGTCCCGCTCCAGGCTGATGTGTTGACTTCCTCTTACTATATGTAAAATGTATTATTTTTCTCTATTTATTCCCTCATTGGGTACAGTATGGTCTATCTGCAAGAGCAAATAAGCAGGAGTTTGATTGTCTAGTGTGCTATGCTATAAGTTGAAACAGGCCCGGGTACATCTAGCTTCTGAGTAGTTTCAGAGTTAGGTAAAAAAGGTAAATGACCCCTGGACGGTTACATCCAGTCAAAGGCGACTATGGGGTTGCGATGCTCATCTCGCTTTCAGGCCAAGGGAGCTTTCCGGGTCATGAGGCCAGCATGGCTAAACCGCTTCTCGCACGACAGAAACCAGAGCGCACAGAAATGGCATTTACCTTCCTGCCGCAGCGGTACCTATTTATCTACTTGCACTTTGACATGCTTTCGAACTGCTAGTTTGGCAGGAGCCGGGACAGAGCAACGGGAGCTCACCTCATTGCAGGGATTCGAACCATTGACCTTCTGATCAGCAAGCCCAAGAGGCTCAGTGGGTTTAGACCACAGTGCCACCCACGTCGGTTTCAGAGTATAAGCCAGTTTGGTTGCACAATATTGGTGGATGATCTTGACCTTGTGATAGATAGGGGGAGTGTATAAAATAGTACAGTCAGTAGAGAATGAGACTCTTAGTCTCAGGGTTGTGGGTTTGAGTCCCACAGTGGGCAAAAAGATGCCTGCATTGCAAGGAGTTGGACTAGATGACCCTTGTGGTCCCTTCCAATGTTACAATTTCATGATTCTATGGCCGTTTGACTTCCTCTACAAATAAGGGGATTTTACAGGGGGTGAGCAGTGTGAGGGATGTGTGCATTTGTAGCAACCCACCCTTCCAATATGTGATATGGATGCTGTGTACTAGCACAAGATACCAGCACATGCCTGTTTGAAAGAGGCACTGATGATCTAGCAACTCCTCTCTCGTAACTATATAAAAGTTGTAAGTTATTAAACAGCCACAGATGGTCAGGGTGAAGGTTTTAAAAAACACACACACACATACCAAATCTGAACAGGGAATTTAAAAGTGCAAAGTATGAAACAGTTGGTGAGGAAGTGACACCCACAAAACGGAGATACCACTTTCATCCACACATCTGTCTCTTGTTACAAACCTGTTGTAGCACGCACGCACACACACCAGTTTGGGTGCAGGTTGGATGCATATTGCCCAAAATTGAGCAGCATTTGAAGTGAAGAAGAGGTGGTGAGGAACCAAGTTAGTGTGGAACCAGTCATTCAGAGTTATACCCAGTGCTAATTCATACTAAGAGTAGATCTGTTGAAATAACTTGTCTTAAGTTACTGACGTTGATTTATTTTCACTGGGTTTACTTGGAGTATTCTTCATTGGGCACCCCCCTTTATTCCTGGTGTTGGTGGGGAGATTTTGAAAATGAAATCAATAGCAATTGGGTGGGGGTATCTGTACTATAGTTGTGGACCCTGGAAAGTGCCTAGTTTTTAGTAACATTCTGAGTTTCCAATCAAAGTCTAGCTGTATCTTTTTTGTTAAATGTTGCACTGATACTATTTAAGAGTCTGAAAGCACTATTGTATGACTTTGCAGATGACGATAGGTTGAGGTTTTTAAATGGCCATTTCCCCTCCTTTGTTGCTATGATCAAAGGGTAAAACAAATATTTTATTTTAGGAACGTGTGAATAGCAATGCCATTCAGATAGGACTCTTATGGAATGAATGGGTGTGTAACATGGTGAGTGAAATTTAGGGATTAAAGAATTGTTCGTGCATTAGTGTCCTGGCATCTAATAATGGTTTGTGTTGACATCAATCTTCCAGGAATTATAATTGGAATGAAACTCAGCATCACACATGCTTGTCATATTGCTGGTCACACTTTGCTTATGTATGATATCCTGTTTTCATATCTACTTGTCACTTGTCACAGGGAAGAATCAGAGTTCATTTGTCTAGAGAGCCATTTCCCACATCTCAGCTGTTGTGAAATGAGACACTAAAGAACAATGAGATGGCAATAAACAGGTCACTATTTTGCTGGGTTTGAACTTGTGACTTGTAGGGATGGAAATGTATACTCTGGAGCATTGTATACTCAAATTGTGGTTGAGGATGTTAACACTGAGAAAGGTGCTGACAGATCTGGTCAACAAAATGAAGCATGGCCATGAAAGCAGGATGTCAAACTTAAGAAAAATGTGGCAAGCCATATGACAGCCATGCATGATGTCTGTGAGTTCATTGTAGTTGCAGTTACAAAAATATCAAAGTGAGGTAAATGGATAGTGAAGGTAAGAGTAGGATTGAAGCATGGAGAGGAAGGGATGGTGTTTAGGAGAAGATACATGTCCGGTGTTGAGCACTGTAGGTTATGCTGGAGTTACTCAGAATGCAGAGCTGACAATATCCAGAAGATTTACATGAAATAAAAGAGTGTGTTTCTGTAACCTATTAGCCACATGACTTGCAGATTCACCATACTTGCCACCAAGTTCCCAGAGGAAGTTTGGTTTTCTTGATTCTAGGCTTCAACTAATGACCTGCTGGTAAAGAGACAAGTCTGCTCCCTATGGATTAGGATTAGCAAACTCTGTAGCACCTCTGATGGCTGTCCTAAATATAAAAGGTAAAGGGACCCCTGACCATTAGGTCCAGGCATTTTAATACAAACTCCAGGCTGTGAAAATTGTCCTCAACAGTTATATTGCATGGCCTGAACAAGATGAAGATTATAGAAAGACTCTTCTGTAGAGTAAAATGTCTAGAATGCACCATAGAATTGGTTGTATCTCATGGAAGCATTGGGCTTCTGCTAGTGTAAGGTGAGGCATCTCTTTTTCACTAATTCCCCACACAATTTGCAGCCCTCTGCCACACCGCAAACTGTTCCAGAGGGCCCTCCCCCTCCCATAGGAAAAGTGCATATTGGGAAGGGAGGTTGGTCTGCATTGGATGGAAGGGATCATGGAAAATCAGGTGCCATGCCTTTCACAAGTGAAACCACTTCTCCATAGCAGAACACCACCGTTGGATACAACCCCCCAAAATTAAATGCTTCTGTTTTTTTTAGCCTTTCTGAATTGTTGTTTGTCAACAGCTCATCATCCCTAATACAGTGGTGCCTCGGGTTACAGACGCTTCAGGTTACAGATGCTTCAGGTTACAGACTCCACTAACCCAGAAATAGTGCTTCAGGTTAAGAACTTTGCTTCAGGATGAGAACAGAAATTGTGCGGCGGCAGTGCGGCAGCAACGGGGGGCCCCATTAGCTAAAGTGGTACTTCAGCTTAAGAACAGTTTCAGGTTAAGAACGGACCTCCAGAACGAATTAAGTTCTTAACCCGAGATACCACTGTAACTGCAAAACCTGTTTAAGGCTAAGAGTTCTAAGGGATCGTTTGGGACATTGTATCAACTACAAAATCTCTCTGATGCTTTTGAGGAAAGGGGGCCCATTCCTCTATTAGCAGAGCCCGCATGGAGGGAAAGATGGGGCCTAGGGAAATAATGGCTTTGCTTTGACCCCATATCGCCAGAGGCAAAGCAAGGAGAATGCAGTGGGGGCAGTCCACCCTGGGTGTCATCCCTGAGGAGGGGTGACATCACTGTGAGGCTAGCCGCCACTGGTGCACCCCCGTGGGCAGCTAGCCCCGCCCAGCATGTGCACCACTCCGGGTGCCGGAGCAGCTAGCTCCGCCACTGCATATAGCAAAGCTCTAGGGTGCAATTAGCTATGGTCTTGCAAGACTTGGATGTCAGTTGATATAACTGACCCCATATAGCCACTTAGGCAACAAAGCCTGTGACTAATCACTCTGCATAAAAGATGGGAAGGGTTTTTAAAAATTCTTTTTGGCTATTAGGCTGGTATTGTTTCTTCCAGGTGGTGTTTGTGGTCTGGCTTCTGCCAACTTCAGCTGAAGGGCCAGTCTGGATGGGAAAATTGCCCCCACATTAGCATGAATAGGAAGGTGTCTGCGAAGTCCACTTTGGTTGAGACTGGGGGTGGTTTCCAGGGTTATGAAGGGATCGTATGACTATAAAGTTTTAGGTGATTCATTTGGGGAAACTACTTCACACCTGCCTTCCCTTGCAGGGGAAATAGCTTACAGTCCATCAGGCATACCTAGTTTAGGCTTGAGCTTTGAAGCAGTAGTGGGAAATTGCAACTGACTATCCATGCCACTCTTCCTGGCCTACTGTTTGTGATTAGGTTAGAGCTACACCCTCCACATTTAGTTGAGAATGATGTATGGAATTTTATTTCAGTGGTGTGTTCATTTCAGCTATTTGTGCATAGCTTCCTTTTTTTACATTCTCACTGTCTTGTTTGCACAGCACTTTGCCTGATATATCAGAGGGGACTGTGTGATGGCCACTCCTTCCCCCTGCTGTGGCAGTCGCTTCTTCATGCACTCACATATCTGAAAGCCGAGTGATTGAAATAGTCCTGAATGGCTTCATAGTGTTTGCAGTACATTATTTTTCTTAGTCTCTGCACTGTTTCCTTTGGCTCTTCATAGTACCATAGCACTGTTAGTCTGTTCCCACCTTTAGAACTATGTGATCACATATGGCCATGTGACTGCATCTGGCATTCCAATGAAGAAGCACTCAGTGAAGTTGATGTTCAAATTTGTGTCCCTTTTCTATGTACTAGTCTCTTCTGTTGGGACGATTTCCTTGCCCTTTAATGTAGAGCTACCTCAAATCTCCATTCTTCCTCCTCCTTATTTGGGTGACTATTTTTTATTATTATTATTGAAGGGGTATGCAAAATTGGCTCCAAGTTTTGGACTGTTTACCATGTTGGGACAGCAGTTTTGTTTCCATTAGTGTGTAGTGCTGCTAAAAACTTCCATAACCACCCCACTCTACTAGTACACCTTTGAAACATTCAGTCCCCTGTAGTGTAATAGTTTGGCCCTCAAAGGCAGCTCACTTAGCTCAAGACTGTGCCTGGAAAACACCACCACTTGGTATTTTTCACTGAAAAAAATTGCAGCACTCTTTAAAATTCCTCCTCATCTTTAATGTAGGTTCCTAAAGCTAGTAGTAGCTTTTTTAAAAGGTCCCCCCCTCTGTAGTACAACCACAAGAAGATTTTACTCATTAAACACATTTGAACTGAAGTAGACAAACTTGACTACTGAGCTAATGTAAATCTTGATGACAAAGTGATAATTTTGTTGAGCAAAGCATTTTGAGTTGCACTTGTTCAACTCAAGGTGTATCTCTCAGAAGTGCTTCATGTCTGTTCCAATTCATTGCAGTACAAATTTGTCCCTGTTCTTCAAATGTATTTTGCAATCTTAACCCTGAACCATGTGGATTTTAAAACAGGTGGCAATGATATTATAGTTGCATATCCCTGGTTTGTTTGTTTTTGTAACTTAATGCTTTTACTTCAAATTTGTTTAATTCTTGACAAATTAGGCTGGCTGAAAGATCACTACTGCTTAATATGTTCTGGCTTGAGTGCATATTTCTTGCTAAATTGTGGATCTGGTCAGTTTTTTTGGCAGATGTTTTGTTTATATCCAGAACTTGTTGTTATATGAACGAAGGCTAGACACATTGCAATGAGCCAATTCTGAACACTATTATGTAAATAGTACTGGCTATCCACGCATCTGAAGTGTTTGAGCAATGAAGGAATTACGTTCCGAGTACATAATTAAATGACGTTGTTAGATATCACTGGAATAGTTGAGAGCTGTCAACATTCAGCAGTTTACAAAGCAAACTGAAAATACCAGTAGTTCCTCATTAAGTACTAAATTAAAATACTTGTGATAGAACTTGTTCCCCATGCTTGTGCTTGATTAAAATGAAGATAAACTTTTATAATATTTTAAGCTTCTTCTTTTTTTTTTTAAAAAAAGATTAGCTTCCTTATAACACTGGCAAAGCAGAACATTGTTCCCGTATAATACAAAGTGGTTTTTTATTGCTCTTCAACAGTAATAAAAAGCCTTTGTACATTCCAAGACTTGTGTTTGCTTTCTCAAGGATCCATTTAAGATTATTAGGTCAGATATTCTGGTGTAAAAATAACTATTCCAAGAAAGGATTCTTCTAATTCAGATGAGTTCATTGATTTCAGATTTCTAATTCAGTTTTCAGTTTTCCAATCTTATATGTGCTGTAGACAATTTGCATAGTGGGGGATCTTACCAATTTATCAAGCTTAGGAGCATATTTCTCTTTAAGGTTCCTGAATGCGGCAACCATATCAATCACATATTTGCAAGCTTACAAGCCCCGATTTAGCTGACCCGACATTATGTCCCATTATGTCCTTTTCTAGCAACAAGACACACACACACACACACACACACACACACACACTCACTGTTCATTGAAATTTCAATGTAGGAAGTGAAATGTTGACACTGACTCTAAACTGGTTGCTGGATAGGAGGTTGGAATTCTTCATCTTAGAGAGGAACACAGAAATAGTGCTCATAACAGGAACCTTGTGGAATGGAGAGAAGCAGTGGAACATAGTTTTCTCTGAATACAAACTCTATAGAAAGGATAGGGTAGGGTATCCTGGATGCAATGTCACTCTGTTGCAATCCCAACAAGTTAAAAATCCCCAAAGTGGCATGCTCTACCACAGAATTGGTGTGGGTGGTGATGCCAGGCCCCAATGCAAATCATGTTCCAATGAGGAAAATGAAAGTTACCACATACTTTGGAAAAAGAAATGCAAGGAGACAATAAGGAATGCCAAATAGAATAAGAGAAGCATGAAGACCGCCAACAAAACATTATTTATTTACTCTGTGTTAGCATGAGAAGAGCTAGGGAGACAGTTGTACCTTTGAACGATGAGAAAGTCATAGGTGTGCTAAAGGGGATTGCAGAGAAGCTGAATGAATTATTAGCGACTTTCTTCACAGCGGAAGATGTAGAGCAGATCTGTGCCTGAATTAACATTCTAGGTCTGATCAATTAAAGCAAACCATGGTGAAGTTCTAGAATTGGCAGTCAGTCCAGTTCTCTTTGCTGAGGGGTTATATGGTGTTGAGAGGGTATCCCAAGGGAAGCAGCATACAGAGCATACAGTGCCAGGACCACGGTGGTTAAGCTGCCTCAGACCAGCAATGTCTGTAGCTGTCTTATCAGCCAAAGCTAGCCAAAGGCACTCCTAACCACTAAGGCCACATGGGCTTCAAGTAATAATAACGTTGGGTTCAGGATCACCCCAGACTGTGTACCTGTTCCTTAGTACTAGTAATGCGTGAAAACCTCATTTGGCTTAGTTATAATGGCAAGTAAGAAACTGCATTTTGACATCCCACAGCACTGTGAACCTTATCAGAGTCTGGCTTCGTAACCATATAACTATGTTATGCAAGACAGTCCCATAGAGATTAGAAATTTGAGTGCTGGGTGGAGGGGGAAGGCAAGGTGAGTAAAAGAAGGCATGCTAAATGCTTTCAGCATCAATGTCTTGCACATTCCTGTGAGCATCAATGCTCTCCACTTAGCTAAAATGTTTACAGTATGTTTAAAGCAGCAGTTTATTGCAGCACCCTCTGTAAAAGTCAAAAAATAAAAATGACACTAATGCTTGAGGCTTTCAACAAGCATACAATTAAAATCACAAGTTTTGAAAGGTGTGTGAGGGACCATTGTTGTCTCCTACTTTGTCATTAAAGTAGCCACTTTGCTGTAGGCAAATTTAATAACTTCTTGGATGCATTTTCCTCAGAGGAAAATAGGATTGAGTGTAATTGGCTGAAGTCTTCAAGATAAAACTGAACTATGTACAAAAGAGTTTGCTTGTTGTATGCTTTTTCTGTGTTAATATTGGCTCAGACACAGACATTTTTTCAGTAGTCAGTATAGCAGTAATAGGTTTGTTTTCAAGACCATGACCTTGTTTGGTCTCTCTCGTCAGGCAGAAGACTGCTTGGGATGGTTGTGCATTCTTGCATGGCTACTGGCTTCTCTTCCACCCCTAGAGGATAGAAAGCAAGGTGGTGTGCCACGTGTCTGAAATAACCTGTCAAATTGTTTCTGTAGATTTATAAATAGCAAAGCTATTTTTATTTAATAGAAGGGTATTAGAACCTTGCTTGGAGCAAGTATTTCAGTATCCATCATTTAGGAATGCTCTGCTGGAAGGATGGTAATACAGTGGTACCTCAGGTTAAGTACTTAATTCATTCCGGAGGTCCGTTCTTAACCTGAAACTGTTCTTAACCTGAAGCACCACTTTAGCTAATGGGGCATCCAGCTGCCGCCGCGCCGCCGGAGCCCGATTTCTGTTCTCATTCTGAAGCAAAGTTCTTAACCCGAGATACTATTTCTGGGTTAGCGGAGTCTGTAACCTGAAGCTGTATGTAACCTGAAGCGTATGTAACCCAAGGTACCACTGTATAACTAGTTGCAAAAGCAAAACTTCATGCCATGGGACTTGTCACAAACATATTCCTATTATGACCATCCCAGAGGGAAGTGAAGGCTGACATTTCTGGCATCTACCAGTTGATAAGAGCATGAGATTCCTAATCTCAGGGTCATGGATTCAAGGCAATGTTAGTCAAAAGATTCCTGCATTGCAGGGTTTGGACTAGATGACCTGTGAGAATCAACCTATGAGAATTATTGGTTTGCACATTCAGACTCTTGCAAATTAAGAGGCTCACATAAAGTGTCTTGTTTTAGTGTTTCCCAAATCACAGAATCCTATAAACATAGGACTGCTGGCATCATTTGACTTGCACATATATTTCTGCAAATGCTTCTGTAACAAACCTGTGCACTTCCATGCATTTCTCATAACAACTTCTTCACACTGCTTTGCTACAATGTAATTATTTTTTAAAAAGTTTCTACTTAACAATTGGCAGCAGAACTACTATGTTTAAAAAGTTGAACACTTAACTCTTCCACTATTTAAATCTGTAAGGGACTCACAATGGCATAGATCATTGTTTCAGTTGTGTTACTCAGGTACAGTGTTGACCAAATTATTATTTTGTTGCAAGCCCACCGTGAAAACAAGGTTGTTTACTGGTATCTGCATGCAACGTGACAACAGTATTAAGGGATTTAATCACATGTTCAATTTCCCAGGGTAGTTAGATGACATAGTTGAATATGTTAAGAAGCCTTTTCTGAACGCTGTTTATAGTTCTATGTTTAAATCAAAGCACTGTAGCTCAAGCAGGATGTGATAAGCTACTGCTGTCAAATCAGTTTGCATTTAGAGGCTTTTTCAGTATTCCATGACTTTGCATGGCTATAGTTTTCCCGTTTATTTCTTGACAAGTGTGTTAAATAACTCTTTAGCAGTTCTGCATAGAGGGAGATACATTTGTGTGGTCCTGATTTTTATGTAGGGGTGAGGAAGGCCACACACCCCTTCATGATGATCTGTCAAGGGTGCAGATTGCATGTCCATGATGGAATGGGCTGAAACCAATGATGGAGGCAAAAGTATGCAGTGCCCCCGTCTTCTCTCTGCCACCCCACTTTCTCTGTGACACCCCCTTTTCCTAGCTACCACCACGAAGCTAGACCAAGGGCAACATTTTCTCCCTGGGACCTTAGATTGCACACCTCTGTTTTAAAGCATAATAACTTATTTCTTGGGAGTAGTTGGTATATAGACAACTGTTTTATCATGCATGCATTGTATTTCATTGAAAACCATTTTAAAAGTATACAACTGAGAGAAGCAAGCTAGAAAATTTAAACATGTAGATTCATATAGCAAATCTAGCTAAGTTGCATAGCAGGAAATCTTCACCTCAGGATCAGTCTGTGGTGAGATTCTGTTTAATCTTTTAACTGGAAGAGTCTTAATCAGAGTTATGATTTGACTTCATAGGGTGGAGCTTTCCACTTGGGGCTGAAAATGCCCCAAGAGTTAAGCTCTTATCCATCTGTCTGTGCAGCTTCACATAGATGTTCCCCCTCTATGTACTTGCATTATAGCTATGGATAACTGATGATGCTGTATTTTTAAGAATTAATATGTGGGTGGGGTGGAAGATGAATGTGCCCTTTTTAACCTTGATGTTTGCCTCAGGGAAGCTTCTGCTTTCAGCTTCTGTCCTCATTAATTTGAACTACCTTATTTTAGAGAACAGGATTTTGATGTGCTTCAGAAGATTATAATCACTAGCTTAAATCTTGCATTCAGCATTAATACCTTTTTTTAAAAAAGTATTAAAGATCTCACTCTGTGTATGCATAAAAATATAGTACAAGTGTAAAACAAAGAAACTTCCTAATGAGGTAAACAATGGTGTAATAATTTGCTGCTGTATTCTCAGCTATCAATATGAAGCTGGCAAGACAGGAAGTACATTATATGACATCCCCTGGCCTTTTGTGTTGTAATGGGTGCTATAAGTACAGAATACATCCATAATTTCCTATGAATTTATTTTCAAACCAAGACTTTTTTCATCTGTCTATTCCATCTATTTTAGGGTTTCCAAAAGTGGTTGATATTGACTCCCTGGGGACAGTGGGACTGGGCAGGGGATGAAATGGGGGTGGAGTGTTAAAATGGGGTAGAAAAAAAGTATACTGTGAAAATTTTAATTAGGAACTATGAGCCTTGGAAATAGAGGGCAAGCGCATGTACAAAAGGAACCTCTATCTTCTATCTCATTAGGGAAGATGAAAAATACGGCATCATTATTTTCACTTGTTTTACTTCCATATATATGTGCATGTGTATGTAAAACACACACATTTTTATTGGTGATTGGTGATTAATAAACGTTGATTATAGATAGATGGATAGATATTTCTTGCCTATTTCATGTACATTCCTAAGAATTTGGGTTGAGGTTGATGACAACTTTACAAGCTCATCAATGGGTCATTGAGTCTAAGAAGTTTGGGAAGCCAGAACTAGGCTTTATTTCCGACACATTGCTACAATCCAAGAAAAGAGATGGCAGTATTTATTTATTTTATTAAATTTTTATACCACCCTTCATCCAAAAATCACAGGGCAGTTTACAGCATAAAAGTAAAAAATGTAAATACAAAAGAGGTTAACATAATAAAAACAAGCAAACAGAAAAAACAAAAGAACAATTCCACAAACACATTTAAGAGTCCAGAGATTGTTTAATGAGTCAAAGGCCTGATTATGGAGGAACGTTTTCTGCCTGATGCCAGAACCGGGTGCTGAATCATTTAATGTGATCAGGTTTCTGCACAGAGCAGCTTGTCTGTGGTTCCACTTAAAACCGCCACTAAATTGCTATTTGTATGAATCAGGGTTTACTCTACTCATAACTAGGAAACATACCTCATTGTGATATGGACTCTCAAGTGCTTTTAAATTAGAATGCTTAGATCTTGCCTGCTTTGCTCCTAGTTTGGTTTTGTACCTCTTCAACTGATAACCTTATCCTTGGTATTAAGTGCTCTGTAGACAGCTAGCTGTTTTCAAATGGAATGCATCTCACTTCAGAAGCATGCCTCTTGAGTTTCTTAGCTAGCGAAAGATAGTCATAGGCTGCTCTGTGTTTATAACAGTGTGCTGCTCATCTACTCGAATGCTTGCTAACTAAATCCAACTGCAGATTTTCTTTGTCTCTCTGTGTGTCTTTTTAATGCTGGTGTACAGAAGCTGTTCCATCTGCTCCTCCTTAAATTAATTGGATTTGTTGAGAGAATTGTGAAGAAAGTGAAAAATAACCAAGGGATATTGCTCTGCAAGCGATACTGAGGGTGGATATCCAATCTATGGGCAATACAGTGGTACCTCGCAAGACGAATGCCTCGTAAGACGAAAAACTCGCAAGACGAAAGAGTTTTTCGTTTTTTGAGTTGCTTCGCAAGACGAATTTCCCTATGGGCTTGCTTCGCAAGACGAAAACGTCTTGCAAGTTTGTTTCCTTTTTGATTTTCAATGCATTCCTATGGGAATCCGTGCTTCGCAAGACGAAAAATTCGCAAGACGGAAAAACTCGCAGAACGAATTAATTTCGTCTTGCGAAGTACCACTGTATATGTTTGACACGGAAAATAATTGTCTGAGGACTGTGAAGAGGGTTATGGCAGCTTGGCTCCCCAAATGCATTGTTCAGCTGCCACTAGGGCCAGACCATAGCAGCTCAGTGAGAAATTAACATCTGGCTGTTGGCCCATCTTGCAGCAATAAGAGCATAGGAAAAGCCTGCTGGATTAGCCAGTGGTCCATCTAGTCCAGCACGGTTTCCTCGCAACAGCCAACCAGATTCCTGTGTGAAGCTCACAAGCAGCACCTGAGCTCAGCAGCATACTTTCCACTGGTGGTTCCCAGCAGCTCATATTCAGAGACATGCTGCCTCCAACAGTGGAGGTATTTCCAGGCTGCTGAGTGGCAGTTGGACTGGGAGGAAAGCTTTTACATGCATTTGCCCGGCATTACTAACAGTTGTGCTACTAGCTGTTTCATTGTGTTTTAGATATTTTGTAAGCTGCTGCAAGGACCTCAGTTAACAAGCAGGGTATAAATATTTAAATGCACAATGTCTTGCAATGCTTTTTTTTCATTTTCATCAGACTCCACAAAATGCTTAATTCCAGATAGATAATACAAAATATATGCAATGTGCAACTTTAATCTGAGCAGCAATTTCTAGAGTGAGGGAGAAAACATAAATGGTTGCATTTAGCTCTTCTCATTTCCGATCCCTCCCTGCTGCTACAACACTCCTTCCCGTACAGAAAGAGGAACACAGATTTTTGTGCAGACAAAGCCACCCTGTGTGCTTCTCAGCATGCCGATAACTAGCCTGACCAGAGAGAAAGTTAAAAAGCACTTCAGGTACCTCTTCTTAGTATGAACAGCAAGCAAGAGAAATATGGTTATATACATTCTAGCTATTATAGAGGTCTGTTGCTCACAAACCCAGCATTTAAAATGCCCCAACATCTCCAAGGAGGACTAGGAATGAGGCCTGTCAAAAACCCTGGAGAGCTGCTGCCAATAAGTGTAAATTGGGGGTATAGCCAACTTAATCCCTTCCAGATGTTTTGGACTATATCGGCCCCAGTCAGTACAGCCAATAACATGGGTGATGGGAGTTGTAGTCCACAACATCTGATGGTCTACTTGTCTACTCCTGATGTGGATGCACCAGTGGTCCAACTTTACCGGTATACGGTAGCTTCTTAGGTATCTGATATGCTCACATCCATTCACAAACGCAAAGCCTAGGGAAGGGCAGTGGGCAGTAGAGGTATCTGAAGGAAGGGCTGTAGCCACTGTTGATGGAGGAGGGGGGTAAAGAGTTCTTTGCCTTGATTTCTATAGATGTGAGGGAGTAGGTGGAGCTGACTGTTTAGCCTGTTCCCTGTTAAAATTGTCATGAAGTATTTAGGATTAGAAGGGCGAAAGCTATGAAGGAGTATATAATGCCTACCACTTGCTTTTATATTGATTTCTTGCATTTGTACATTCCTTATACATCTTAACTGCAAGATAATGTTCTTTGCAACTGACACATTTTGCTCTTTAATTTTCAGGGACAGGTACTTTTGGGCGGGTTCATCTGGTGAAAGAGAAATCGGCCAAATGCTACTTTGCATTGAAAGTAATGAGCATTCCAGATGTCATTCGACTAAAACAAGAACAGCATGTGCACAATGAAAAAGCGGTCTTGAAAGAAGTGAATCATCCATTTCTGATCAGATTGTAAGCTCTCTTCTCTCCCACTCCCCCCCCCCCCGCTTTTATAGCTTTTGTGGCATAATGTTCAGTTCTAGCATTCGATCTCTCGTCAGTTTGGATTAATTCAAAGTCTTTTGGGTGGCAAATGCTACACTTGTTTTATCCTTCTTTTGAAGAAATACTTTAAACAGTATTGTGTTCATATTTTTTTAAAGGGGGGAAATAATCTAGAAAAGCTAGGAAACAAAATGTGTTACAGAAAATGTATTTGATGGAGAACTGCTCCTTGGAACATACACAACATGATGTAGTAGTTGTGCCTGCCTGTTGTGTGCTTGATTCCACTTCAGAATGTTCCATTGTCTTTTTACTAAGGCGCAAGTGTTCACAAACTGCACTAACAGCTGTCGTGGTTAAGCAAGCAAGCAAACAAAAACTATAGTAAGGGGAAAATATGCCATAGGTGGTGACATATTAATGGAAGCTGCCACCCTTCAAATTAGGGTGATTCCTATAGCTATTAACGATGTGGTCTTGTATGCTAATTATTCAAATGCGTCTACTACTACAGTGTTCCAGAGATCCCCCAATCTTCTTGAACATATTTTGGGGTGGGGTGAAAAGAGTGCTGCAGAAAGAAGAGGGAATCAGTGCATTCAAAGCAGAATTTTATTCATCTCTCACAGTCTTTGATGCATCTCTGACAAATCATAAGCTCATTTTCGGTCATGCATCCCTATGTTCTTTCATGTGTTTAATAGAGCAACCTAAGAGTTGTTGATAGCCTTCATTGGCAAAGAAAGGACCTTGGTTCTACCCTGACCCCAGAGGAATTATGGCAGCAGTCCATGGAGGACTTTAATATTGACCATTGCACTTGCTGGTGGTACAGTGGATTTAACATGCCACTCTGTTTCCCTGTGTTTGAAAACTGCATGAAATCTGATCCCTGTGCATATGCTTCATTGCTTGTTTTGAATATCTTGTGGTAAAGGGTGGAGTAATGCATGCCACCGGAAATGTCAGCATTTCACTGAAAACTGATAGGAACAGAAGGGGTGTGGGTATGTATTGCAAAAGTAATTTCGACATAGCAAGATTGCTTCCTGATAAGGCAATGGGGAGGAAGAGAATACAAAGCAAACCCAGTTAAAATGAAAAGTCCTGTCCAGTGTTCAAGTAAAGACTCCCAAGTTAATTAAACCAGGGGGAAATGAACGCATTAATTCTGAGCTCACCACAACTAGTTTTTCATGACAACCTGTTAAGCAATTATGGGTGAAAGAGTTTTGAAAGAGGTAGAGTGGCAAGAGAAAACATAAAGCAGAGAAGCACCTGATGACTGAAGAGTTATAGGATTGTTTCTAGTGGACAGCTTTGTGCCAGCAGAAAGCACATCCACTAGGAACCTCAAGCAAACAGAACTCATACCAGATGGTGCATCCTGTTTTTACTCATTCCCTTTACCCATTATAGCTGCTGCACCCCTGAAAAACTGTTCCTGAAGATTGGGAGACCCTCAAACAACAGACTAGGGTAGAGCACAAAGCGCTACCATAGGTAGATAGGACCAGCAAAAAAAGGTGTGTCCTACCTTGCGCTTTATGCTAGCCAAAAGCGGATATAACCTGTATCGGGTGCATTGAACCTGTATCTGCTTGCTTTCTCTCCCCTCCCAGTGTATAGCTTTCTATTTACATGTCAGTAAGTTTCCCAGGTTAAACAGCAGCAAGGATGAAAATTACTCCTTAATTAACAAAGTATAGAAATTCCTCAGGCCAGAAAAATAAAAATAAATGATCTTTTCTCAATGCAATCTACTACTAATAATAATCCATTTCCAAGTGTTTGCATAAAGCCTCACAAAACAAATTTCGGGATGGCTCACACAAGAAGAATAAAAGCAAATCTAAAAACAGATACAGTAAAACAGTTTGATAGACTAATGTATATAAGCAACATAAAAACAAGTCACAAATAAAAAAAAATACAATTTAGATCTAGAGCAGATTATAATGAAATGTTAGAGGAAAGAAATGTGCATTGTCTGGGTGTTGTGACTGAAATGCCCCTTCTGCTGTAGCTGCTGCTTTTGCTGCTGCTGCTGCTGTTACTGTTTTGTTTTTACTTTTACTTTACTTTTATATGCCATTTATTTGCCAAAATGGCTTAAAAGCAGTATACAACTACATGATCAATTCCTTGGCAATGACACCTGAAGAATGGCCTCAAAATTCCTTCGCAGTCTGTTACTTTTATGTCTTTCCCCTGTTTATACTGGTGGTGGCACTTCATTTGTGATGCCAAAATGCACAGGTGATTAACCCATAGCTGTAATTCAATCCTGTCTAAACCAACTGAGAATATTCACAGAGCTGCCATGTGTCACGTTTCCCCCCAAATCCCCCAGGTGCTTTTTGCTGTGGTGCTGTGGAGCTTCTCTTCCATTTTAAGCTATGATGCATCTATCAACCCACAGGAGCTCCATGAGTCAATTGAGGTCTAGTGTCGGGACCTCCACAAATGCCGAAAATATCTTGAGGGGTTTCAGGCCTTGGGTGGCAGAACAGTTTCTCATGACCACACTGCTGAGCTTGTGCTTCACTACATCTTCTGTTTTGAATATTGGAAGTTCTTCATTCATATTTCGAACCCTTAAAAAATAATTAAATCATTTTATGCTTTTCTGACAAGTTGTTCTCTTAGTATTTTTTTAAACACGTATCTCTTTCATTGCAGATTTTGGACTTACCATGATGAACGCTTTCTATATATGCTGATGGAATATGTACCTGGGGGTGAACTTTTTAGTTATCTGCGCAACATGGGACGCTTTAATAACAGCACTGGACTGTTTTACTCTGCAGAGATTATTTGTGCAATAGAATATCTTCACTCAAAAGAAATTGTTTACAGAGACTTAAAGCCTGAAAATATTTTATTAGACAAAGAGGGGCATATAAAACTCACCGATTTTGGATTTGCTAAAAAGCTGGTTGATAGGTAAGCTCTTTTTTTAACTGTAATTTTATTTTACTTTATTATTTTTTGGGGGTATGCAAGTATGGTGGGAAGAGGACAGAGAATGAAATTTTGAACATGACTAGTGGTACCAACCATGATTAACATTTTCAGTTTTTAGTCTGTTTGGTTAACTGCTATAAATACATGCAACATGCATTAAAACATATGTATTTATATTTATTAAGAACGTTTCACATAGCCTGCGAAAGATGACAAAGTAGGCTCCAACAGACCTTCTGCGGCAGAGCATTCAATAATCAGGGTACCACTAGATTAACATGTCTTGCAAATCGTCAGAGATTTTCTTAACTTTATATTTTTAAAAATAAATAAATTATATACTACACTTTCTGCTAAAGGAGCCGAGGTTAGTAAGCACATCTGTGATACAACAATTAAAATTAAAATGTATTTAAAAACATAAACATCTAAAAGCAATAAGCACAGTAAATCATTAGATGGATGAGGTATTATTATTATTAATAATCACATTTAAAGTTTTCTAGGCTTCCCTTCAAGTTCACATATCTTACCTGGCAATAGGATCTTTCCCTACAATGTTAAAGAACTGTTGGCTCTCAGGGTACATATTACTGTATTAAATAGAGCACTGGTTAGATTTAAGATGTTGATATAAACTGGTACCTTCTCCTCATGTTGTGGAAATCATGCCTTGGTTCTTGTTGTTATTATTTATTATTACTATTATTATTCCTGAAATCCAAAAATACTTCTATCCCCATCTAAAAACTTCTAATGCACAAGCCAAATATATTTGTATGTATATGAAAACAGCAATTATTGTAATTTGTGGGTGAATAAGTAGTAGTTTTGAACAAATGATGAGGGAATATGAAAGGGAGACAAAAGAGACTGCAGTTCAAAAACAGTGTAAGTATACACAAGATAGGTAGCTGTTTCATTTTGTGCTTACAACTCACCCCCACCACTGTTTTATGTAACAGGGAAACATCTGAATATCTGTACTGCCTTCTGTAAATATCCACTCAGTATAAATACCCCTCTTGTGAAGGTTATCCTGAGACCCGTGTGTGTGTAATCGCCACACTGTCCAGCTCACCTCTTGTGAGCACATGTGCTTTAATGTATACTTTCCCTTCACCCTAAAAATCTGTAGAAGAGCAAAAGCTCTCCCTGATCTCCAAAATTAGTATGAGAGACTTGGGAAAACAGCAAAATGAATTGCTGTCTCCCAAACCCCTCTAAGCCTTCCTCTCCAGGTCAAGGTTGGGGGAAGGGGTGATGAGCTTCCCCTCACAATCATGTTGGGTCACAAATGTCTCAGATGCTTAGAGAAACATTGCAGAAGACCAGCACCTGTCTACCCTTCCTTGGTGAGAAAAATACAACTTTGCTCTCCAGGCCCATCCATTAACTTCTATGGATGCAGGTTAAAAATATTAATTGACCAACAATTATTGCTAAAGCTTAGTGAAATTGGCTCACTTAATTTAATACCTTGAATATGCAGTCCTACCAGAGCTACACATTTTTCAGCCTTGCTTCTTTCCCTGCTACTGAAATCAGTCAGTGTAAAGTGCTTTTTCTTATTCGTATTCTGGATAAGGCAGTGTGCATATGATTCCAGGTTATCTCCTATCCAGACAGTACGGTGCATATATTTGGCAGTAGCTTGTCCTAAAAACATGACATGAAATCTAGATGTTCGAAATCTAGATGTTTTTCAGTCTGATTCGTTAGGCAAAAAAAATGATATCTAGCTCTTTAAATTTTTAACTAGCATTCTTTTTTATGGAGGAATGATTGGTATTGCAATGCTAAGCTAGATGGAATGAGAAAGAAAAAGGTTTACATACTGCAAATTACTGACAATCTTTTGGAGATATTTGGGAAATATATGTCGCAACAGAGTGGTTTGATCTGTGTTCTCTTGTTTGTTTGCATCTCTGAAGTTGGCCTTGCAACTGCAGAGAGTTTTAATGTTTGTTTTTAACTGTTGTGCAGAAGTCACAACTTGTCGTCAGCTTCCTGGAATGTTTGCATTTGGATTTTCAAAGTATTTTGTATAAGCATGGAAAAAAATTGCTCTGTCTTCCATAGAAAGTTGTGTTGGTGCTGGTTACAATATTACTTTTAGTAGTGATGAGCAGATTATGCCTTCATTAGGAAGTCAGTTTTACTGTTGAATCCAATGCATACCGAACAAGGCTTGTAAAATATCATCAGGTTGCAGGTAGCCAGATTGTGAGTCAACTTGTACTCCAGAAATAAATGAAGATTGCCTCTGTATCCTAATGAGGAGGCAGCAAGCCTTCGTTAGATAGATATTTTTTAAAGTAAAACCTATACAGGTATTAATCTATACCCAGTTACATTTGAGGACAAGCATTGCTTACAAAAGGTCTGGTTAGAGATAGAGGATATGAAGCTGTTGGCTGTGATCCACCCAGAGTCGAGCATTTATAACCCTCCCCCCCCCCCCCGGTAAGAGTTAAGTGCATTCTTTAATCAATGGGATTTACAAGGGCTTAATGTTTGGCTGGATCACAGCATTTGTGGGATGTTGACAATGCATGTACGCTCCTCAGTATTAACCACATTCAAAATGTAAATACAGCAGTACCTCGGTTTACAAACTTAATCCATTCTAGGAGTCCGTTCCTAAACCGAAACAGTTCTTAAACCAAGGTGTGCTTTCCCATATGAGGCCTCCTGCCCCTGGTGGCCTTCCACCATTTGGATTCCGCTCTTAGACCGAGGAAAAGTTCTCAAACTGGGACACTATTTCCGAGTTTGTAAACCAATTCATTCTTAAACCGGACTCTTCTTAAACCGAGGTACCACTGTAGTCCATAACTCCCCATTCCATACTCTATAAGGTGTTTTGTCTCCCATGTATCATCAGTGAGCTTAGAAGTATACCATCTGACAAGGGAAGATCTAAAGTAAGATACTGGGTGTTTAAGTTTACTTGCAAGTTTACCTTCAGTTCTTCCAGGAGAAGGTGAGCATTACAGGCATACTTACCTAAAAGGCAGACTGCCCACCATTACTGGTCCTCTTCAGCTTCATGAGGCTGCTGGAGAGAACTCTTATAAGACTACCCTGTCCTCACAGTGGTCAGCCACATGCTTATGGAAAGCACAATAGGAGAACCAGAGTTCAGTGGTACTTGTGATTCCCAGAAACTGGTATTCAAAGGCATCCTTCAGCCAACAGTGGAGGTGGAACATAGCCGCCATGGCTAGTAGCTTTTGAAAACCTTGTTTATATATTTAAAAATACTTGCATACTGAAATTTCATTTTTTGAAAAATCAATACAGTGGTTATGCAATTAAAAAACCACACAAAAAAGATCCTCAGCTTACGTTTTTCTCAATTTTCTGCATCAGCCTGGCGGTAGAGAAAAGTTTTCAGCAGAAGTCTGAAGGTTAATATGGAAAGTTGCTGCTGAATCTGTATTGGAAGAGCATTCCATGAAAGTGGACCACTAGCATTGAAAGCTGGATTTTGCGTTGAGGTCAAATGAGCCTCACCAATTCAAGTAAAGCTCCTACAAATGATCTCATTGATTCAGCTGGGATATAGTGCCTATGCTCTATGTGCAAGGATTCTTCAGCAGCCCAAAATGTTATGGAAACTGCTACTTGAAAGCAGAAAGTTCGAAAATGACTTCTGTAGCTTTTAGTTTGAATGTTAATACAATCTTGATTGGAGACTATATTAAACTGAAGGTACAATGTGAAAGTTCTACACCTGTGGTCCACATGCCCACCCCCTCACCAGAGCTGAGTGTTTTCATAGCCCTCTGGTGAGAGCAAGGAGAGGACCCCTAGCTTTCTTCTGTAGCTTGGTGCTGGGAAAGGGAACCTGTGGAAGCACAAAGTCAGGCAGTGGAGCTAAATGGAAGGCTTGCTGTAATACAACTGAAAATAGAAATAAATCTATTTTGGTCCTATGTGAGAAAGAGCCACCAACTATTAGGCTGTGTGTGTGTTAAGTAAGACCATTGCTCATTATTACAAGGTCAAGCTCCTGGATAATCTGCCTTGTTGTGTTATCCTTTGTGCAACAGTCATGACTCAGTGTCTCTTGGGCATCTTTCGTCTTTATGCTTAGTGTGATTTACTGGGGAATTGAGGGGGATTAAGTAGGAGGGCAGATGACTACAGAGCAGTTGGTGCTTGATTCATGCTGATAACAGATTGCGGTGTGTGTGTTTTTAAGGTTATGAGTGCCACAGTGTTTACAGAAGCAAAGGCGACTTTACTCTCTGGGTGAAATGCCATCCAGCAGATAGGCCCTAGGTTATGAATGGCCTGTCAAAAGCTAAGCTGCCTCTCTACCTGGAGGCTGAAACCATCCCCTTCTCACTGTGATAGTTGCCTGTTACTGTGCAGAACACAGTTGCAGTCTTCCATATATTTTCATGAAAGTAAACCCACTAAACACAGAGAGACAGGGTTATTAGGTGAACAAGCCAATAATTGCTCTATTAATCATTGATGGTTCCTGGTTGAGACACTGGCTGAAGATTGATAGAACACAGAAAGGGCCTGTGACACATTCACACACTGTAAGCCCACCTTGGCAACAGATGCGACCAAGTCTTGCTCACCGCTGCCACTTCCACACATGGGGAAAGTTCACAAGGTATTATTTCCCTATGATCCAAGTCTTGCAGTGCTGACTACCCAGCATCTGGCCATGAGAATGGACTGGATATGGGACAGTTCATTTAATCCATATAAGGCTCAGATAAGGCTAGCTAGCAGGTTTTGTGACTTGCAGTAGTGGCTTCAGCTGATGTAGAGCATAGTGTCCTCATGGGGTTGGATTTCAGAGAGCACATTTCGCCTGTTAATTGGCTCCCCGTGCATGCACACACATGCCTGCCTATGAACTGCTTGTGTACTAAATGCTGCAGATACTATCACCTCTCTGATTTTACATTGCAGGATTTAAAAGCTAGCTGATTCTTGACTGTAGATGAAGATATGTGGGGGTTCACATTTCCGTTTCCCCTCCTTGACATGGCAAGTGTTTTAGCATCCTTGGGCAAAAAGGATGAGAGGGAGCTCCAGCTCATCCTCTGCAGAGGAAGATAGTGGGTTGGGGATTGTGCCTATAGTTGCATGGGGCTTCAGAGGGCTCAGTGCAAATATGAAAAGGACTCCTCTGCCCTTTCCAGCTGCAAGCTACAGAGGAAGGATGCGGCTGGAAGTTTTAGTAACAGAGGGTGCAGAACATCTTAATGGGACAGCACAGAAACAACTCTGTTCCCCTCCTGCAGCTCCAAAAGATTGGGCTGAAGAGGAGAGCAAGGCATAGCCCCTTCTTCCAGTGGAGGTCCAGCACAAGGCTACAGACTAAGGAAGCAATGCTCTGTACATTAACTTGGGAGAACGCCCCACTGGACACCATGGGAGTAATGTTTGAATAGACTTGTAGTCAAAACCTGTGGACCCTTGAAGATGGATGTGCTTAATGACTGCCTTGGATTAAAAAAATATATATATCCTAGAGACTTGCTAAGTTCAGGCTTTGAAGCTATATTTAAGTGCTGCAAGACTGCTTTGTTTTATTTGGCATGCTTTTTTGGGGAGGGGGGTGTTAAGCAGTGATAGGGCAATTTTAATCCTGATAATCTATTCTGATGTTTGATATTTTATTGATCTATTGAGTTTTGAATTTAGTGTTGCTATTGGGCTGAAGTTCTTAGGAAGGAGGTAAAAAAAAATCCAATAAGAGGGATTTTTCGTTTTTTCAAAGGTAATAACATGAGGAAACAATGTATCATAAATTCAGAACACTTCATTCCTTCTAATTTGAATATACAGTTTTCCAGGATGGATGGATTTTAAGTGAAGCGTGGTTTATATCCAGATTTAAATTGCCAAGCAAAAAATTCTCATCTAAATACTGTACTTGATTTAAATCATTTTTTGTTTTTGTTTTTGCAATATCCTTATTTTATTGGAAGCATGTTACTAGCCAGTTGCTGGAATAACTAAAACATGATTGTTTGTAAATAAATATAGCCTAAGTACAGACATTTTTTTAAAAATTCAGCAAGCATTTTAAGTAAGCTTTCCTGGATTGTGGTTAATTTTAACTCATTTTTAATCTTTTGCATCTCTTTTATAACTCCTTGGTACACAGCTTAGAAACTACAGTAGTAAGCAATATATAAATTGTTGAAGTAAGTAAGTGCAACCTTAGAAGTAGGCTTGAAAACCTTTGGTAAAGCATCCCGCATGAATTGCAGAATTATTGCCTCAAATAAAGAGATCGGGTATATTTGGTCTTTGGTTTGGTACACTCAGAAATATTAAGTGTGATTGCTCATTGGGACAGCTTTTAAGTCTTTTATTAAACTGGGATAAATTCCTATAGAAAACTTGGAATGGTAGAGTACATTATCCTCTGGGACCTCTAACTTAGCTTCTGTGTAGCATATAAGAGAGTTTTAAATCCAGGGTTGTTTCTAGCTTCAAATAAGTATTTTAAAGGGATTAGTGATTGGCCTTTGGCTACTTTTTGCAACGGAGAATGTTTTTTATGCAGCATGTGTTTGATCTCTAAAACTTTTAAAAAGGAGCTTGCCTTGTATAAATTCACATGGTCCACTTGCATTGTGACAAAAGTCTTCATATGCATAGTGTATTTATTGGCAGCTGTGATCGGTTGAGTAGATCTTGTAGACGACAGATTACTATAACACTGTCAGTAAGAATAGGTAGCCAATGTAAATACCCTCCAGATGCTGTTGGACTACAACTCCCATCAACCCTGACCAGTGTCCATGCTGACTATGGCTGATGGGATGTGGAGTCCCAGCAACACCCAGAACACACCATATTGTGCATCCCTGCAGTTCTTACTAAAGTATCCTACCCAGTGTACAAGCATTAGGGCTGCTATGATTTCCTGTTTTCAAAAGTTGATTTTGAACTTTGTATTGAAGAGTGATATTAAGTTCAAAAGTGCAGAAGTTGATAAACTTCTAGTCAGGAGTTGATGTTGTGCCTTAAAAAGGCAGACTTGATCACTGTCTTTCTCATAAAGGAGGAAGAGGAGACCCACCATAGAGTATATAGATGGTCTTTTCAAAATCTGTCAGTTATCTAGATCAGGGAGCTTCCTGGAGTTTGGTCAGACGAGCTCAAGGATTTCACAGATCCTTGTTTCCAGTTTCTCTGAGCTTCCTTGGGTTCTTCCTTGGTTCCCTATAGCATTAAAATTATCCTTGTTTGCACAACTCCAGTGTAAATTACCGTACTTTTGTCTGGGACTAAAGTAAATTGAACCTTCCAGCAGAGAAATGCTCTAAATATCTGTTTGATTGGCTTTTCTATTCCAGTAAAAGATTCTCCCTCATTAAAACAGACACGTGTGGCTAAAAAGCATCTTTGTAAGTGGATTTGCAGAATCTTTGTGTATATTTTGAAGTGGAGAATAACATCAGGTGTGCAGTTAGGCTCATTTTGTCATTCATGCACTCACTGTCAGTGGGACACATTCCTATTCCATACTAGATAGTTACAAATATGGCTACATCATTGATTAAGATAGTTATCATAAATATATTTTCTTCTTGTGCTAAGTCGAGATCTTCTCTCTTTTTTGTAAATTTTGTTCAAAATACCTAGCTTAACCTATTCAATACTTACTAGTACAGCAACAGGTTAGGAATCTGATTGGACAGAATGGTCTGGTGGCCAGAATCCCTGGGATAAAATCAGTACCATTTGGTTCTGGGTACACTGTTATCCCTGAGCTGTGACCAAGCATTTGTGGCCATTTTGCTTAAGCCTCCTGCTTCAGGTGATAAATTGGAGTTCTGCTCCACTTAGTCTGTGAGAGTTACTGCTCACTTGCTTTCAGTGTGGAGTATAAACATTTAGGAGGAAATTCTAATTGTATTCACTAAGTATTAACTTCATTTATCTATCTTTTTGTAATCTTTTATATATTCTCATCCATAACAATACCAAGGTGGTTTACAACCTTTAAAAAAACCAAATAAACAAAAATGTTAAACTAATATAAGCAGCATTACAATAAATACAAATAACCATAAATTCAGTAACCAGAACAGTTCTCAGAGCCTCATCAATTTTATAAGAGGTTATGCCATTTATATGGTATTGTAATGTGGCTGTGATTCTCCTAAAACTTTAAACATGCTGAACTGTTTCTGATTACAAGCCTTTAGGTCTTGGGTAGCCCAGTTTCAATGAAAGCTTAATCCATCACAAATATGAAATGTAATTTTAGCTTCCTGTTCCTTCTTATTTTTTTCTTAGGACATGGACGCTCTGTGGGACCCCAGAATATCTTGCCCCAGAAGTCATCCAGAGTAAAGGTCACGGAAGAGCAGTAGATTGGTGGGCCCTCGGCATTCTGATATTTGAGATGCTGTCTGGGTAAGTTGAATGGGGAATATAGAATTAAGTGAAGTACAGATATTTTTCGTTTTCTCACAGTGAACTAATATGGAAAATCTGGTTCTTTTACATGTCCCAGCTTTGCTTTCGTGTTGTGTGGAAAAGCAATTTTGGAGACAGAAAACGAGACTGTTCTGCACAACATCAGCATACTTAACTGCACAGAATTCCCGTCTTCTAAAATTGAGATGATAAATATTTGTTTCCTTGTGAGAAAACAGTGCCTTTTAACATTCAGTCTCATGGTATTACGTATCCATGGGAGACTCCCACACAACTGAAACAACATCTAAGTGACCTAGGCATATGGTTGGGACTAATTGTGTGTGCCTTTCCCATGCAATAGGTAGTGGCCCCTTCCTGGCAAGGTGCCAGTTTCATAGAATAGAACCATGTAATTGGTGCCCTCATATGGCTGAATTGTTTGTGGCAGGAGTAGGGGACCTGTGGCTTTGCAGATGTTGTTGCATTGCAGTTCCATCATCCCTGATCATCAGCCATCCTGGTTGGGGTTGATAGGAGCTGGAGTCAAATAACATCTAGAGCTTTCCAGAGCTTTCCAAACTTTTCATGTTGATGACACACTTTTTGGACATGCATCATTTCGTGACACAGTAATTCAGTTTTACTAGCAAACCGGAGGTTAAACTAACCCCTTTCCAGCCAGGGAAGTGCATTCACATGACACATCTACACACTGCAACTGACACACTAACATGTTGTGACACACAGTTTGGAAAGCTCTGATCTAGACAGTCACAGGTTCCCCATCCCTGTTTTAGATACATCCTGTAGCCATGTCATAGCCACCCATAGACAAATGCAAGAATATTTCAGTTGGATGATGATTCAGGGGCACATATATTACCAGTAACTTTGAATTCAAAAAGAATCCCATGTTCAACACTTAGATCCACTTGTGTCATTGGGTGGTAGGTTTCATGCCTCGCTAACAAGTTTTAATTGAAATAGATCACACTTTTAATTTTAGAAAATCAATACATCTTTTAAAGACATTCTCACATTTATTTTAAGAAGTTTTAACTCATCAGGCATGCTATTTTCAAAGAGAATCTGTTTTGGGAAAAGAGAACAAATCCCATATATGCATTCAGTATTTCAGTATGAGAAGATACATCTGATAATCTTAAATTTCTATGCTAGATTGGGGCTCATGCTGTTTGAGTTCGTTGGGCTTCTTGCTGGTACCTGTTTAATCGACATTTTTTGCTGCATGTACACCTCTGTGTGTGTGTGTTACAGCGAGAATATTATAATTAAATATCGCATAAATCCATGAATATTTGAATCCACTAGATGGCAGCATTTTCAGAATAATGTGTAGATGATTTAACTAGCTTTGTTGCAGAAAGGCTTTCTTAGCAATTTCCTGCACTAGTAAAAGATAAATTTGTTAAGCTGGCATTTGGATTAGATTTATCCCAGCGAAGTCAATAGGGTTGGATCCAAGTTAGCTGAACTATATTCTCATTGAGAAATCATGATTTCAGTTCAGCTAACTTAATCTAGATCTAATCCTTTGCATTTGAAAAAAGATGGGGGTGCAGTTATAAAAGAATTGTGTAAAGTATCATTGCTTAATGTTGCATTAGTATAACTCTGCAGAAATGGTATGTGTACCAGATAATTTATCCATACATTTTCCCTTCAACTCTTATTATCTATTGGAGGTAACTAGTAAGGCACTTCAAACATAGATCTGTGTCTTGAATGTGCACACCAATTTTCATTCCTACAGTTAAAGCGATGTTGGCTTTTTTTACAAGCAAACCAGCTAAAAAGATGGTCAAACAAGGCAGTAATCTACTCAATCAGCTACAAACAATTCTCAGGAATCAGTGCAAAAATCTGGTTTTAAATATTAAGAATAATTCCCTTGAATAATATGGATTCATTAGGTTTCTGACATAATTGTATGCTTTTCATAAACAGTCTAAAATAGAGAGCCTATGCACATAAGACTTAAATGAGGCCTGCAGTCTTTTACTGGCTTTTTCTTATAGAAGAACCTTCTATAAAAAGATAAAAACAAGTCAAACCAACATGTGGTCTGCTAGTATCAAAGTACTTCCTGCAGAAACATTACTGTGAATCTGTTATACAAATCAGCTAAAGAGGCACAGACATGTTTTTTTTTAAAAATAGAAGCAATTTCCTAAGTAGTATTTTTAACACACCCACACGGTGTTGCCTGATTAAATGCACATCAAAAGAATATTATACCATAGGCTTTTAAAGCTGATCTGAGCTGTATCTTACTCTGAATTATGTTTAAAGAATCTGAAAAGCTTGCTTGATGGAATCTTCCATTAATAAAGAAAATTCCACTTCTGCTTTGGCTCACAGGTCCCAATACTGCAGTCAGCAGACGGCACACTAAAAAAACCAATTCCTAAACGCCAGCTGTGCTTGCTTGATACCAAACTTATGTGACAAAGGAAAACATCACTTAAAGGGGAGGGCAGGCTAGAGGGGCTTATTAAAATCTGGAGAACTTTAATTTTTTATTTAATTTGTTAGCTCTCTCAGTTGGATCAGAATGTTTCAATACATGCCAGCAACCTTTGGCATGCCTTATCCCTGGAAGAAACACTAATGATATTTCGACCTGTAGGCAAATACTAGAGCAGCGTTGGGAGCCTTTTTTGGGCCAGAGGCCACATTTCCTTCTGGGCAGCCTTTTGAGGACCACATTCCAGTGATGAGTGTGGCCAGAGGCAATAGTGGATGGAGGAGCAACTGATATACATTTCCCCCTTTGTACAGTACCCTGGTTTCTACAGACACCAACATCCTCCTCCACTCGCACAAGCAAAAGGCATTAAGAGTTCAAGGATACATTTCAGCCAGGCAAAAACTCACCCACTTAGAGTACAAAGATGAGCCATTGAGGTGTTTGGCTTGGGCATTTTTGAAGGGCAGACAAGAGAAACCTGTTGTCAGGGCCGTCTTAAGCATATGTGGTGTTGGGTTGCAAAGATCCACCCGCCTTCCTCCTGGAGCCAATCGGAAGCCGCGGAAGCTGTGTTGGACATTCAGGTTCCAAAAAACGTTTTAAAACCGGAACACTCACTTTTGGGTTGCGGCATTTGGAAGCCAAAACGTTCTAGTAGCAAAGCGTTCGACTTCCGGGATACGACTGTATAAAATAATTCCTTACAAATGCGCTCCTATAAATTATGCTTTTTGCTGGCTACTCGATTCTTGCCTGCTTGCCAAACCAGCTCTTCTTCTTCACCTTACTTCAACAGTGTTCCTTCAGAGAAAAGCTTTGTAAAAAAATATATGCAACAACGATCCTTGTGGCTCCAGAAATAAGGATTAGGACACTTCGGTTCCAAGTCACCAGCTAGGCTTTATTTGGCTTTATTTATACCCTGAGTTCTTTTGACCACGAGGAATTAGTTGAAAGATACTTTCCAATCCCACCTAACTGATTTGGAAAGAAAAGGTTTTTCCTGCCCGTCAATAGCTGGTATTATAATAGTGTTAGCCATTAAACTGGAGTCGACTTCTCCAACAATAAAACAAACACTTCCATTTTTAACTGATCTATTACTACCTAACATCAACCATTCCAAAATACCCATGAAGCTGATTTCTTAAATTGGAACAGCAGGAGGAATTATTCCCAAGATGGACAAAATTTACAAGACACATGAGGATCTAAGGCTTAAAAACATGTTTCTGAAGAGGTCTTGGGTGTTTTGTTAGAGCTCCTTTTATACTTAAGTGCTAAATATTTGTACTAAGTTTATTAACTAAAGTAATATCCTCATGGCACAGATATGCTGCTTCACCAGTATTTAAAACATGCCACCCCAGGTCTTGCTAGCATAGCAAGCTTTATGATCAGACCCCTATTCATCACAAGCTAGCACTTAATAAATCAGACCTATTTCTTTAACAGATGCCCTGTACCTCAATTGTGAGGAATGCATACACCAAGGCATAAAAACCCCAGCCTGTTAACAAGAGGATTGACTTCACTGTGACGCAGGGTGCTTCAGAGGGCAAAAGTGAAGGCTGCAAGGCAACCCAAAGTGTTTTAAAAAAAACCCATTCATAATTTTGTCACTCGTTGCATGGTATAAGCATACTGTCATTCTCTATGCTTTATGTATGTTTCTAGAAAGTGTATTCTTTGGTTTACACCAGGCGAAGGGGCAGCAGAAGTAGTCAATATGTGTATGTGTTTAAGAAGTAACTTTTCTGGACTTCAGTAAGTACAGTACAGCTGTATGCATAAATAATTGCAGGTCTAATATTGGGAAGCAGATGGCATTTAAAGTAGGCTATATTGCAATATATTTTCAAAGATTTTTAAACTTACAGCTGTGTGGTTTCATGTGTCTTCCTCCTCTTGATTAGGTTTCCTCCATTCTTTGATGACAACCCTTTTGGAATATATCAGAAGATTCTTGCTGGTAAAATAGATTTCCCCAGGCATCTGGATTTATATGTAAAGTAAGTGCATTCACCTTAATCGCTGGTTTATTCTATTTTGGTTCTACCTTAGCTTTACTTTAAAGTGCCATTCAAAGTACAGTGTATGAAGCCGCTTGTCACATGCAGCCACTATTTGTACAGTGTGCACTGTCTATGGATTCTGGGGAGAGAATGCTCTAATTTATATACTTGACATTAATTAAATTCTAGGGGGCTCTAATGTGAATTCAGAAAGCTTGCTCAGAGTTTTAAATATTTAACTTTAATTAGAGCTGAGCCTAATTAGTAGCATTAGTTCTGGTTTTCATATAGCAATTTGCATGTTTGATGAAGATTTCCACCCAACAGCTTAGCAAATCTCATAAAATCAGACACTACTTTGCCTTCTATAGCTCAGACAGAGCCTATTTTTAAGACTCCAGGGAACTCTGTCGTCCCTGAGCTGGCATATAGGGCACAGCTCAGGGAAACTGACAACCCTTGAGAACAAGGGAGGCGTAGAACCCCTGGGCTTTTCTGACAAAGCTTTGGGAAGCTTTCCAGTGTGAACTGAAACCCGAGCAGGATCTTTTTGTCTATACTTTATGTAAGCAGTCGGGTCATAGCCCTGACTCAGCCAAGTGGGCTTGAGAGTAGGGCTTTACAGAGAATATCTTAAAGGTGTCTGCCTGACCTTCACCAACTGCACAGTTCCTTTGCTCCTAAACCACTAGAGCAAGTATGGGGACCTCTCTGCAGGAAATGCCTCTCCCAGACCATGCCCCTCCCCAGTCTGCAGCAAGGATTAATAGAGTAGAAACTATATATCACATGGCTGAAAAACGATACAACTATACTAGTTCAGCCGGTGGCAGCTGTGTGCTTAATATGTATTTATAAGGGGTCACTTAATCAAACTGGAATGCTGACTAAATGGTTTGAGTAGATCAGCGAAGAATTTAATAATTGTGAAATATGTACCTGCCCTCCCCATATGTTTTCTTGGCAACTCAGCTTTCAGTTACTCTGTCTGCATCCCTGTCAAAGGTGTGTTGAAAGGTGGATTTATTGCTCACCTTCCCCAGCTGCACCCCAGTTATCTCAACTGGAGTATTAAGCATTGGAGGTTTGTTGCTCAAGCTACAATCTCTCTCCATTTGAAAGCTGATAACTGCAGGGAAAATGTTAGCCTTATTACACTACTACTACTACTACTACTACTACTACTACTACTTTCACTATTATTAGATGCCTTTATATATTTTCTGTCATCTTGAACTCAAATACAACTTCAAAAATCAATTTTTACCACCCCTTGTCCAGGGACCTTATTAAAAAACTTCTTGTGGTTGACCGAACAAGACGGCTAGGAAACATGAAGGTAAGCTTTAAATGCTACTTTTAAATCTCAGCACATCCTAACCATTGGCAGAAAACGTTTTCCTTATCTTCGGTTTCCAGAAATGCTCTTTTTGCTTAAAACCAAATTCTAATACATTTGATTTATTTTGTGGAGGGGGGGATCTTATTAATGTATTCTTAAGTGTGGGAAAGCTGTATCATTCTAGTGTTAGGGGTGAGCAGTGGGGCTCAAGGCAATGCTATTTTTCTAGAAAAAGAGGTGCCGGAACTCACCATGGCTGCCTCCCTTGTTGTCTTATAATGGTAATGGTGCCCACCTGAGAGGTGCCAGAACTGAGTTTCAGCAAGTTCTGGATGGAAAGAAAGCCCTGGTCCAAGATCCCTAAAAGAAAAAGGGATTGCAAAAAGTTCCAAACAGGCATCTCCAAACTTGAGTGAATAGGTAGCAAATGCCATTCGGTGTAAACAAGCATAAAGTTACGCATGTTAGTGCAAGACACCTTAGTTTCACATATATGCTGATGGGACCTAAACTGGCAGTGACTTGGCCAGGAATGAAACCTTGGGGTCATAGTGGATAGTTTGATGGAGATGTTGATTCTATGTAGAAAGCAGCTATGAGAAAGGCAAATTTCATGCTGGAGATCATTAGGAGACAATCTTAAAATAAAACTGCTGCTATTCCAGTCTGTGATCTAACTGCATTTGGAATACTGTGTGCAGTTCTGTTCATTCAGTAGGACTCCAGTCATGTGTTCCTCAAAAAGGAACAACCCATAGCATACCAATTTCAAATTTGAGATCAGTTTCAAAAACTTGTACTATTGCATGTGGGTCTGCTACTTAAGGGTAAAAGAATCAAAACCTTACTCAGTATATGCTTTGTAGAAATCAGTCCCAATCTCACAATATTACTTGCATTCGGTATGTAAAAGGATGATTTGTGACAGCAGAATCCAAATTTGGTACAGGAAAAACTGCTGGGGAATCCAGTATTTAAGAGAGAACCAGAAAAATTGTGTGCACTACAGTGTGCCTTCAAAATGCAGATGGCAGAAATACATATGGGTCTGCATAAAGTGTTTGCTAGAATATATTTTGGCATTTCCTGTCAGTGAATAAACATCTAATTTGATTTTTCTTCAAAAGAATGGAGCTGATGATGTGAAGAGGCACAGATGGTTCAGGTCTGTAGACTGGGATGCTGTACCACAGAGAAAATTAAAGGTGAATTGTGCAAAAACAAATGCAGCTTTGAGATAATGCATTATACTTCTGCTTCATTTGATTCTTTTTCAGCTAAAAAAAAATCTGTTTGGAAGGTTGTCCTAGAATTATAGTGAAGGTCATATGCCTGAGTTCTTTATGTTGAAATCCCAGAGCCATCACACCAAACATTTCCCAAACTTACTATAAGTTAGGATTCCAATGGACAAAAAGAAGTTAGTGATAGGACTCTCAGGAGGCAGATAAGATATCCACCCAGCTGGAGCAAAGTAGATTTGGGTTCAAGTCAGAGCCTAGATAGGAACTTAAATTCCATAATGAAAGAAAGGTGGGATATAAATGTACTGTAATATAGATAAATAACTGATCAGGCCAAGCAATTGTGCTAAAACTAATCTGTGATAATGAGCTAACTTTATGCCAAGCAAAAAAAATTGGGGAGGGGGTGAAAAATTCTAGACTATACTTCATTTGACATGGGATTTAAATTGATTATTATTTTCCTTTTTTAATTCAGCCTCCTATAGTTCCGAAGGTATCAAATGATGGTGATACATCCAACTTTGAAGCTTATCCTGAAGATGACTGGAACAAAATGCCTCCTGTACCTCCTAAAGATTTAGAAATTTTCAAGAACTTCTAAATGTGAGACACAAAATGTCATTAAGGTATTGGATACTCATCTTCCCTAAGTTCTACTTCCTTTTTATTCCATTATAACATCTATAGGAAAGCTCTGGCACATGACCTAATTAGACCCACCTTTCCAAGCCACACCTATCATATATTGTATCAGCTGTGAGGCAGGTAAAGATGCAGCTGGGCCAAAAGGGGGCTTTGCAGGCACACAAAGTCCCAATGATCAGCTGATTGTCAGGGCTTGCAAAGCACTGAACATTTGCCTTCATGGAGTGATTTTAAGACACATTGGTGAAAACAGGTCACCTGACATTGTGATGTCACACAGTTGGCAGGCTGGTAGGCCCACTCACTTGTCAAACTTATCTGTTGGGGGTAAAGAAACGAAAAGGATCAGATCCGCTTCCTCTGCATTGTAAAAGCATCCATGGTGATCTTGATGTTTTTATTCATTCCTGTTGCACTTACGCATTTTTCAGCAGATAGCGTTAATGAATGTCCACTCTTGTACTTTATAGAATCACCCCGATACTGATTTTTCCTTTGGTAAAAAGTAATTCCTTGAGATCTTTCTTGACTGAAAGTCAAGAAAGGCATTTTAAAATAGTGGTTATTAGAGTAGCATGAAAAAAAGAAAGTGATCTTTCCTTGCAGAGATTTTCTTGTGGTTATGTGTCCTACAGTGCATAAAGTCCAGAACTTTGAATAAGGAGATTCAAGTATCTACTACTCTGAAATATCAATTAATCGAACACTTGTTTTTATTTATTTTGTAGAAACTGGAAGATTATTAATGTGCTAGTTGGGAACCGGCAAAGAAGAACTTGAAAAAAGTTATGAAGAATTTCTTTGAAATGAGTGAAAGAATGTTACTTCATTATTCATAAAGAAATAATGTTAAAAGTTGGGAAAGGGTCGATAAGTTTAGTTGTATGGATTTGGCATTAGTTCAGTAAACTAAAATACTGAAGCACCTACCCTGAGGTGTAGACTTTGAAACTGTTATAGTTTTTGGGGGGTTGTTTTTTTTTAAAAAAGAAACCGTTATTTTTAGTTTTGTTTCTTGCTATGCCCAAATATTTTTGCATAGTTATCTCATTGACTAACTTTATAAGTTTATACTAAGATTGTCATTTAAAGCACAGATTAGAATATGTGTATATAAAGAAATCAATACAGAAAAAGGCACAGAAACTGTGCTGAAATGTAAATTTTTGTACTTTACAGAGTCTATGGTTTTTATTCTTAAATGTTTTTTCAAGATGCCCCCTAGAAGAAGAAAATCTTAAAATGATCAATAGGTTTTTCAGCATCTTCTATACGTTTTATAATTCTTTGTAAAAAGAAATATACAAGTAAATTTTGAGAAAATTGTATCATTTCCAGTGCTCCACACCTGCAGCCCTACTATTTGAAAGCTGAAAGATAAAGGGCCTGTATGTTTTGTTTAGATTACACAATGTTTTCTTTATGAAGTTGAGTTGAAATTTTGTCCATGAAAATCATGATTCTTGATTACTGCAGACTATGTAAAGTGTTTTTCATTAACTATATGAAATCATGGCAAAATCGTACCTATTGGTAAGGTGTGTTCTCTGAGTTTAGGTTTAGAATCGTTGCACTTACAGGGACCTGAAGATCATCTAATAAATCTTCTGCCATATGCACTGTTTCATACATGAATTACCATCACTGAACAACTGCAACCTAAGGTGATGGCTTGGTGCATGAAACATTAACCACAGATCAACTGCTACAATCAGATTTCACATTACATAAGTATCACTTCAGGAAACAAGGCTATTCACATGGTCTTCTGAATCATCATCATGAAAATTAATGAACATCCTTGTGTGTAAATTAAAATTCTACAGATTCTGAAGTAGAATCTTCTACCTGTCAATTAATGTCATTCATACTGCTGAAATAAACCAGAATATGTAGAATTAGGACTATATACTTACACGATCCCAAGGTTGAGCTCAACAGGCAAGGAGAACCTGTGGCCTTCTAGATGTGACTGAGCTACAAGTCCCATCCCTTTGATCATTGGCCAGATCAGCTGGGACTGACTAGAGTTGGAAATCCAACATATGAAGGGTTATGATGTGTTCTTTGAGCTGTTCACACCTAGTACCACTACTAGGATTTAAGCTTACTTATTTCTGGCAAGCTTAACTTTGAACTGGCATGTATGTTTAAAAATAAAATTTCAGCAGTTGTGCATTCAGAGAAAGATTTGTTGTATGTGAAATTCTCTCCAATGATGGCTTTAGACACCTACCATGGTTATAGATGTTTGGTCTGTACATTTGAAGAAGTTGTTTAAAAAAAATCAATGACTGATTCTTCTCCCCATAGTCTGCAAATTCTCACTGTTAGGTGGGTCATGCATATGCAATTTATAAATGTAAAGACTTGTCCATCTTTCTGCTCTCTTCTGGTCAGTTTTCCCCACAGACCTTTACTGTGACTATTTGAACCTGAGATGCTACAAAAACCCCATATTTCTCTTATTGTACATAAGATCACATTTTTTTTAGACCACATTGTGAGGAAAACTGGCTCCAAAAAGAGGAGATAGTGTGTCTTGCAAGTGGCAGGGGATTGAAACTTTTCACAGTTTCCTGTCACCTACTCAGTATCAAATGAGTTCTAGTGCTTTTCCTTCTGTACTTTTCGCAGTTAGTACAATCTATCTGCCAGAGAATAAGTGACTGTTTTGCTGTTACTGCATCTACTGATTCTGAACAAACAATGTTTGTGTGTCTTGCATAATTCTTCCGAGATGAACCTTCCAAACCTTGACTTCCTGTGTTGCAGAATCTTGGCATTTGATGTGCAGTATATTAACGTGCTTGCAAACAGAGTACTTCTGTTTGTTTCTAGCTTGCAGCAGTTTTAACAGTTGGAACCACACTAAGCAAGAAAAACAGTGGATACAGGAAGACATACTGCTTAATTTGCACATAACACTCAGCCAAACCACAACTTGGCATGAATGCACATGTTCCCGGACAGGAGGTTGTGAGCTGTAAACCAAGAACAAACCCTGGTGCAGCTCATAATTTGTCTAAAGCAAAAGAAACAATCCACCCAGGTTTTGCATGACACACTAAGCCAAACCATGGGTAGCTCAAAACAGGAAGAATGGAACAGCCTCTTCTGTGGGAGTATGCATGCTCATGCTAAGCCATGATTTGCCTTATTGTTATATGTAAATTGAGCCAATGTATTCTATGAGTTGGTCTGCTATTCCATAAATTTATATCCTCTGAATTCAGTTATACTATTACAACTTCTTTCTCAAGGAAAAAAAATACTGAAATAGTGCTTCCATAAGTAAGGACAGTAACATTCCCTTAGCTGTAAAAGTTATACCAGAGAATTGTGGCTTTCAGTTGGCAAGTTAATCATCCATAAAAGAAATCAATTATGTATTGTAAATTAAATTCTGCACAGGAAGAAACTGAATCTTCATTTGTATGAATGACAGGTGCATTTTAGAATATAGCTTCCCTTAGCGTAAACAACAATATAAAGGAGCTGTTCTGGTGCATCTGTTCACAAAGCACTGGTGATGCTCAGCAAATATTGTGCACTGAAGTCTGAAGCCTGCCTTATGGTTAATTTAGCAGGATGCCACCAAACTGGAAACAGCAAAAGGCTGCCTCGAAAAGTGATAATGCAATATGGGTGTTGTGCTTTGATCTTCCAATTTTCTGCTGTAAGCTGCCCTGGGGAAATAGTTATTGACAGTTTATATAAATAAAATGAATAAATTAAAAAATATCAACTGGAGCTGCACACACTGGGCTGGATCCAGACTGAGTTAGCTGAACTTGGTCCAGTTGAAGTAAATTGAACAATTTAGCTTTGACTTGGGTATCATTGAAATCAGTGGGTGTCAAGTTCATCTAAACCTCTATTTGGGCATTATAAGCCCCTATGAAGGAGCAATGCAGGATCAGTGAGTATCTATGCCCCTTGTGTCTGCACATACAGCATGGCATCTACTGGGAAGTGTACCTTTTCAAATGCAGAGGTGCGCACAAAAGCTTCCATGTGATCTGGAACCACAGCCCAGTTTTGCTGCTCCCATGTTGCTTTATATGGGAGCTATAATGCCCGAAGATGGCTTAGGCTGCAGTCCTATATGCCAGGAAGAGGAAACTTGTTTCTCTCCAGATGTTCGATTCCAAATTTCATAGCTGCAATCCTCATGTCCAGTGATCAGGAATGAGAGGGTTTGTAGTCAGACAACATGTGGCAGGCCACAGATGCGTTTCACAGCCCTAGCTTCTCCTAAATTCCACTTAAAATTTTTCATACACCTGTTGATTTATTTTTATTAGAATTCTTATTCTTCATGCCTTATTTTTATAATGGTTAGATCTTTTTTAAGGGACTCGAAACAAAAATTCCCCTTTTCACATCAACACACAGCTTGCATGATATGGATGAAACCAAAACAAATCGCCCCTACAGCCTTCTCTGTATTCAATTATAAGGTGGATAATGGGCATAATTTTGTAACCAAACATGATGCAGTATAATTGAAATGGGGGTCATGCCTTAAATTGCCTAGATGTACTTGCTTGCTCAAACGTTTGTGCTGTTGTTGAATTTAACAAAGGTGATCTGCTGTAGAAGAGCAAATTTAATTTATTGAAATGTAGGTACTAAACTGTTTAACTGGATGGACAAATCTTGGAAAGTGGAAACTAGCAAGCCAGTCATCTTGCCATCCTGGAAAACTAAGATTCAGTGATTCCTATACTACAGAATTTTTCAGCTTTCAAGAACTGTAGCATAATTCCTTTGTACTGTACTGTGTACAGATTTCCTATGTTTTGCACTTTTCTATGGCAAACATGACAGCTTTATAAATACTCTGTTGTACAGTAAGTAAGGGATAGTTACATTTGTGTA
This sequence comes from Podarcis filfolensis, assembly GCF_964270895.1. Classification (NCBI taxonomy): domain Eukaryota; kingdom Metazoa; phylum Chordata; class Lepidosauria; order Squamata; family Lacertidae; genus Podarcis; species Podarcis filfolensis. The sequence continues at coordinate 35,067,987 of NC_139607.1, read as the reverse complement.
AAAAACCAAATTGAACAGATTTGACTTCCAACGCTGACTTGGACTGATGTCGGAGAAGTTGCTTGCTTGTTTGAACTCATGTGTATAAGTACTGTACAAATATATAAGTCAGTCCTCATTGCACAATGAAAATCACTGTGATCTGTAAATAAAACTTAGTCCAAAAATTCTTCAGCTCTTTCATTGTATATCAGTTCTGAAATTAATTATATTTGACCTTTGTAACTTCCAATAGGGTAAAAAAATGTCTCAAAGTGTTTTGAATCTCTTATAACGGGGGGGGGGGGGAATTCCCAAGCGACTGCAGTCTACTCACAGAATTAAAACCTAGCAGCACACAGTGTGCTGTCATTTATTGGATAATGAATCCTTCTCAAAGTATTAGTAACTTCATAGATCAAATCTATTCATTCCTTGTGGGCATGAACCTTTTAGACAAAATCAAGTGGATAAAATATGATAGAATTCAGCTTGTGGGATCTTCTCTGTTGTGGTTCGAGGACCCGATCCCCGCGTAGTGAAATGAAGACACGAGGACAAGTAATATAAGGTTAATGGGCAAGAAAAGGCCACAACTTTATTGATTACAGCAAGTGAAAAGGTATTGGCTTAGGCATTGGATCACGTGACTTGACTCCACCCACTCGGAGAGGGGTGAGTCTGAAAAGGGGGGGTTATTCACCAGTAGGTGGAGCCCGTTGATGCTAATCCAACTATAAGCTCTCCCCTGATGTCACCGAGGGTCGTGCCATGGCCCCCCGCCACACAGGCATCGGACAGGATCCACAACCGCCGGATTCCTTTAACGGAATACCCAAAAATTGAAGGCGTAGGCGATTGCCACACCTAGCCCTTCCACACACCGCAACATATTCCAATGCCTAACCTACCCACCAATACCAAGAAAGTTGTGACGGTTGCTATGAGGTAGGCGAAAAAACCACAAAGCCTAATGCCAAATGGGAAAATTCCTACCAGGCATGAACCTTTTATACAAAATCAAGTGGATAAAATATAATAGAATTCAGCTTGTGGGATCTGCTCTGTTATCTACGACCTTGGAATAAAACAGACCCTGTAGGCAGATTCTCCTTCGCCATCCATCCTCTTAACCTCAAAGAAGAAACGATGACAGGCGCAGAGAAATTTGCTCACTATTACTGGGAGATCTACAACTGTAGCAACAACCTGCTCATGCAACATTTCCCTAGCGGGAATTGGTTGCTTGTAATTGCTTGCTTGCTTTCATTTGGTTTCTTGCACTTGTGAAAATTCTTGTGCAACCCGCGGCTTACTTGTGCAGTCATTTCCACAACAATGATAATTCTCCAACCTCTTGCACTAGCCTGACATTGGACCTCACCCACTCTGTTGATTTGCTGAATTAAATAAAAATAAATAGGCATATATATACATCTGTAGTATGTTGAGCCAAGAAGAGGAAGGTAAAGAAAGAAACATTGTCTAATAATAAAAAGAAAAAATGAAGGCATGGCTTTAAATTTGCAATCAGACCATGTTTTCCAGAAGGAATATAGGTCGTAATTTCTTAAACGTTTGACTGCATCTGTATGCTTTTTCATTTTTCATACTCACTTTAAATTAGAGTAGACTCACTGAAAATAATGAACCCAAAGTTTGTCATGTCCATTTGTTTTCTGAATAGAACTTACACTGGAAATGACCCATTTGTTTTGAAATGGATATTGAGAGTAAATTCCATATAGTAGAATGTCTCATAGACAATGAAAATGGATTCTTAGAATGGCTAGTCCTGGTGGTCTCATTTTAACCACCCCACATAAAAAGCAAAAGCTACACCCTTTTCTTATTCCCTCTTTAAATACAAAGAGTAGTTCATCACAATTTTCTTAAGACAAAATCTGCAACAATAGGGAGGGGGGCAGAGATTGTTGGCATGATATGGCATATTCTTGTCACATCGCTCCATTTAGCCATTATTTTCAAGTTATGTGGAACAGAATGGAGAGCCCATTCTTGGTAGCTTTCCTCCTGGGTGTTTTTGGAAAAGCTACATTTTGATGTGAACCTCATCAAATGCATTACTGCAACCCGTTTGGCTGGGAGCATTGGGGCCCATGTCTGCTCTTGGCAACAGTCCTACTCGTAATACGCATGGCCCACAGATTAAAATAAATCAAAAGTGATGTTTTAAATAACTTCCAGAGCTTCCATGTCAGAGCTAGATGCACTTATCTGGCATTTCTCAGCCATGTCTCCTTCCGTGGCAAAGCCTTCTGATGTCATTCTACAGCTGGGGTGGCATGTCCATTATCTCTTCCTCTACCCTGTGCTACTTACTGCAGCCCTGGTTATGATTAGAAATCTTATTCTATTCATAAATGCAACATTTCTATCAGAACTATGTTTCATGGAAGCCAAGTTTCTGTGGAAAGGGACAATCAGTCCTGTGGAATTCGATTGCAATTTTATGTACACAATGGTGTGTTCTATTACTAGGCTGGGAGAAACACAGTGGCATGGGTGTTGGAAGTGGTATAAAGGTAAAAAGCACACCAAGGCACTGGGACCGCATGCAAGTTTATCAAACTTGGGGAACCTGTGGCCCTCCAGATGATGTCAGACACCAACACCCATCATCCTCAACCAGCAGTCAATAGCCAAGTATCCTGGGAGTTGTACAGTGGTACCTTGGTTTAAGAACAGCTTAGTTTATGAACAACTTGGATTAAGAATGCTGCAAACCCGGAAGTAGGTGTTTTGGTTTGTGAACTTTGCCTTGGAAGCAGAACATTTTTTGCTTCCTGTTGAGTGTGTTCTATTTGTACATTGAGTCCCCTGCTACTATGGGAAAGCATGCCTTGGTTTAAGAAGGCCTTGGTTTAAGAACGGACTTCCAGAACGGATTAAGTTCGTAAACCAAGGTATCACTGTACAGTAGTACCTCGGGTTACATACACTTCAGGTTACATACGCTTCAGGTTACAGACTCCGCTAACCCAGAAAAAGTGTTTCAAGTTAAGAACTTTGCTTCAGGATAAGAAAAGAAATCATGCTCCAGTGGCGTGGCAGCAGCAGGAGGCCCCATTAGCTAAAGTGGTGCTTCAGGTTAAGAACAGTTTCAGGTTAAGTACGGACCTCCGGAACGAACAGGTACTTCACCCAAGGTACTACTGTACTCCCATCACATATGGCACCTTCTTATGAAACACTTCAGAAGTGCCCCCTTCTACTGTGCTAGGGTGAAGGGCTTGTTGATGTGTGAGGAAAGGTAACAATATAGAAACACACTACATGTTTCAGCCATATAGTGCAGAAGTACTAGTATGCAGAACATGCTCCTTACAACCTTTCGAGTTAGAATATTCAGACTGAGAGATCTGTGGCTACTGGAGTGGATTGATGACATTGTATGAATGCTCCCTGTAGGCATTCACTTTTGCTTATTTTTACACTGGTCAGAAGAGGAAAATTTGGAGCTCAGAACATTGGGACACAACTGGTATGCAACCATCGGATGTTTTTGATCTGCTCAGAACATAGGAAGCGTCTATCTACCTGACTAGATTATTTCTCTAGGTAGGTCAGAATGAGCTATGCTAACTTGCAATGGTTCTACACTCCTGGGTCTTTCATATCATCTCTTTCTCTATCCACCATCATCCTCATCCATAAACATCCTTCCAATATCACAATATTCACTCTTTGTCTTCTGACATAAATAGGATTTCATATATTCTATATTCTCCTTACACTTTCATTTAATACAACCTTTTATTATAGACTATATACTGAGGCCGAACATGAGGAGTGCCATGCTTGTGCTGTTTGAGGAAAGTGATAGTATACATGTTTTAGGGTATATTGTGATAATAAGTGTGGTATAGTGGTTAGAGCATCAGACTAGGGTCTGAGAGACCCGGTTTCAAATTGTCAGTCGTGAATCTCACTGGGACACCTTGATTTACTTCATAGACTCTGATTTACTTCACAAGGTGGTTATGAGAATAATATTAGGATACGGAGAACCATGAGTGCCAGCTTGAGCACCTTATAGAATAAGTGGGATATAAATGTAAAGCAAAATAGATAAATATTTCTCATTTCAGAATACCCAATGTACACTTTGGTCCCAGAGGATTTGGGGGCCTTTTAAATTCTGAATCTGAGAGCTTCTCAGTGGCTGCAATCAGATCATGGAACATTTCACCCCATAAAATGTGGTTGGTCCCTCAACATCTTTCTGATTACCAGAGACCTTTATATTCCAGCAGACATTTATTTTACAAGGCATAAAATGTCTTACTGATGTTTTTAACTGCTGATCCTGACTTCTTTGGCCATTATTTGACATTGTTTTATTGAACTGTAATGTTATATATTTGAGTGATTATGCTACAAGGGTGGAATATAAGTGCTTTAATTGTGTGTGTGTGTGTGGTAAAACATTTCCTGAATTTAAATCTCATGACTGCCTATTGCTATTTATTCCTCATATTTATAAAAATATAGATGCTTATAAATATCTCTTTGATTTTAACACAATTCTCTAATGCCTTTTATTCACCCAAATATGAACAGCAAACAGCAGTTACCTATGAAACTTAAAGCTGCTTCTCCCCCCCCTTTTTTGTTTCTATTAAAAATTGCAGGAAAATATAGTCCATTAATAACATCTTTAAAACGTCTTGGCACACTTTGAAATAACTGAAAAGACAAAAGCTTCAAAAAGTGAGTGGAAACAATAAGTGGTTCTCAAAACATGTGTTGCCTAAAGTTTTTCCCTCTTGTGAATTTTGTTTTACTAACTATAACCTCATCGTAGCATCCTGTACCTTGAAAAAAGCCATGTGGTACGTGTGTCTTGATAATCGGATTGCCCGTTTTTGCACCTAAAATATATGTGTGACCACAGTTATTATTTCCCCTTTATGTGGCTTCCTTTACAAAAATCAATACTTCATTGTTCTTCTTTCGTTTGGGAAGTGCCTGCTTCATTTTCATGATTGCCCCCCAGGCTACACTCAGTGACGTTAAGTTATGCTTGTTTGATCAAGAAGTCCTTCATCTGTGCCTCCTCACAAAACTAGTCCGACAAGTTAGGGGCAAGAAACTTCAGAGTGAAATCCTATTTTGATATTGTTGTGCATCCCATTGAAGTGTTTCAAAAAGGAAATGGACTGCAGCGTACCAAGATTGAACAACTTATGCCAGCGATGTTCTTCTAACGATAGATTTACAGTCATCACTTAAGGCTAAGATCTCTAAGAATTGGGAATTTCAGTCATCGCACTTGAATCACATCCTTATCTGAGTCCAGGGTCCCAGTGGTTATGTTGCATTATCTTCCTAATAGCTCAGTGCAGTAAATAATGACTTTTCTAAGGCTACACATTGAGTTCCATGAACAATCCTGGGACCCCATTTGATGGTACTATATAAATGTTAATCATCATCATCATCATCTAGGTGCTGGGTTAAATATAATATAGAGTTAAATAAAAGATAAGTAACATAAGCGATATTGGGTTAAATATAAGCTAAGTGCTCGGGTGGGAAAAGCTAAAATTAGAATTTAGAGAGGATGAAAGGGAACACATATTTCTGTGTTCCCTTTCATCCTTGTTTGGTCAGCCAAGTAGTTTAAGAGTGCACTTCCATATCAAAAAATATTATCTTTCCACTGTAAAAGATTCCTAGATGAATGGGGAAAGCATATTATGGGGTAGACATGAATTAATATTTGAATATTTAAACTCTGGGCAATGCAATCCAGAGCCTAAGTAGCTTCCTTTCAAGTTCTTTCAGCTTAAATATGATGGTGATGTATCTCAGCTTGAGGCTACTTAAAGCTAGAGGAGACAGTGGGGACATAAGGCCTGCTTATAGCAGTGCAGATGATACCATTGATTCTCTCCTGTGCTATTAGCATGGCATCAAAAGCAATCAAATGTATCCCAGGTATAGGGCAGACATAGAACTATGCTGAGTCAGAAGATGGGTCCATCTAGTTCAGCATTGTCTGTGTTGAGTGGCAAAGGCTCTCCAGGGTTTCAGGTAAGGAGTCGATCTCAGCCCCTACTTGGAGAGGCTGGAGATTGAATCTGGGACTTTCTGTGTGCTAAGCAGATCCTCTGCCACTGACCTATGTCTTTCTCCAAGAAAACACCATGAGCTTCTGTTACAGATTAAAGGACTATAGCTCAGCGACAGAGCATCTAGCTCTGCATACCTAGCTCCTAGTTTCAATGCCTAGTAACAGCATGGGGAAGTTCCCCATCTGGAAATCCGGAAAGCTGCTGCCATTCAGTGTCAACCATTCTGAACTAGATGTACCAATGGTTTTGCTTGGTATGAAAACAGCTTCCTATTTCCCAGTGTTCGCTAGCAAAATAGCGTGTGTGAGTTTAAAGCACAGTTCTGAAACAGCGGATCTCCTATTTTGTTCACCCTACTGTGTTTCCCTTGTATAATGTAGATTATAATTGGGGGGGGGCCTTGCGTAAAGTGGACACGACAAAATATACTGCTTTTCTGCATTATTAATGGCATCTTTTGACAAAACTGGAAGCTTTTAGATTTAATAGCAGGTCTGGTAAAGCCTTTTGTTGTGTGTTGTAAAGATCTCATGTGCTCTGACTGCTGTTGCTTGGCAGATATCATCTCTAGACACCTACTACACCTTATTTCTACCCATGGCCTATGTGTAATAAGGTAAAGGTAAAGGGACCCCTGATCATTAGGTCCAGTCATGGCCGACTCTGAGGTTGCGGCGCTCATCTCGCTTTATTGGCCGAGGGAGCCAGCGTACAGCTTCCAGGTCATGTGGCCAGCATGACTAAGCCGCTTCTGGCGAACCAGAGCAGTGCACGGAAACGCCATTTACCTTCCCGCCGGAGTGGTACCTATTTATCTCCTTGCACTTTGACGTGCTTTCGAACTGCTAGGTCGGCAGGAGCAGGGACCGAGCAACGGGAGCTCACCCCGTCGCGGGGATTCGAACCACCGACCTTCTGATTGGCAAGTCCTAGGCTCTGTGGTTTAACCCACAGCGCCACCCGCGTCCCTTAATGTGTAATAGTAAACCTTTAAGTTTATTGACTTTTGTACTTGCACAGCTGTGACTCATCTCTATCGTTACTTTGAAAAAGGAACGAAAATGCTTTCTAAGGGCTCTAAATCCCTAGGTTCTGATGCCTTTTACTCTAAATCTTAAATGTTTTCTTTTCCAAAGGGAGTATGAATACTGTTTTGTATTCAATTTTGCATACTTCAAGGAAGTGTCTATGGATACACGACATGATTTTGTGTGAGTAAAAACAGCTCCTTTTCCACAGGAGGAGATGATGGCCTTCAAACATGCATTGTTAATTTTCTGTTCAGTTCGTGTAACTCCAGGCAGTGACTTTGATCTTTCCCCCTCCACCTCTAACATTAAATCCATTTATAGCTCAGCTAAACTAGGATGCATTTTAATTTGGGCTATATTGAATGATTGCCTGCAAACAATTTGGGGCTAAATATGGCTTTTTCAAGGCTATTTTTCCCTTCAAAAGCCTTGGCTCCCCGTCTTTGGAGGTGGCATCATTTGCAACCTGGGCTGGATCTAGACACATCAAAGAAGTGTTTCAGTTAAACATGTTGTAATCTTTGTATGAGAAATCAGGTTGGCAAAAGTAGAACTCCACAGCGCCATCTGGTGTCACAGTGTTACATAATGTATAATGTATAATACATATAAAGCACATATAAAGTGCTTTTTCTTTGCCAGTGTAGCTGAGTCCCTGGACTACAGTGGTCAAGTATGAAATGTCAGCTGATTCCCCCACCCCTTATTTGCAAAATGTCCAAGAGAGAGGGGAAGCGATTGCAAACATTTTTATCCTGCTGTGTGTTCCTGCTGAAACAGAATATCCATTTTGCAGTGGGTGTTCCCCAAAGCTCTCCCCCAGTCTTACTCCTTCATAATTTTAATGTTTTAGCTTCTAGGATTTCTTTTTTGTTTCTATTTTAATTTTCCCTCAGGCTAACAACTTGGACAGAGTCCTTCAAAGCTCCTGGCCTATCTCATAAGCCTAAACTCACGTGATACCCTGTTACTTAAATAATATTTGGTAGGAGAATGAATTACAGGATGCATGGTGTTCGTAAAGAGAACAAAATGATTCCCATGAACCTTCTTTTTACTACTCTTTTACTGCCCATTGTAAATAACGGGGGATTTTGAATGTGTACTGGTGATCCCGAACAGTTGACACAACAGGGCCTCACAATTTCCATTTTTCCTCCTGTCTATATTTTCCAAAGGGAGCACCAGGAAGTGAAGGATTTGTTATGATTCATAATATGGCTGCTTCTTGACATGACCTCATAGAACAGAAAAGCTTTCCTAATACACTAGGTATTTTTTCATATCCAGCTTCTGTATATTAATACTAAGGAAAACATTTTTGGACTTAGCAGACTAAAAAAATGCATCCACCTCAAGGATGCTTTTATTTTATATGTCCCAGACCTCATCTTCTGATTTCATCTTTCCCCACCGTCATGTCCTAGAAGATGTAGATTCTGAAATGAACTGTTCAGCTTCCAGTAACCAATCAGAACACTTATTTCCAAGAGACTTGAGAGCTGAAAGCTAGATCAGAACATTTTAGAATGTCGTTTTGCATGCATCTCAGTTATTCCCACTGGATGCAGTTCTGTGATAAAACTTTTACTTGGAAACTTTTTAATGTTCTGTTTTGGCTAAGCAAAAACACAAGCGTAACTGAAGTGGTACAGCTATGTGCCAGAAGAATGTACACAACTTAATCCAATTCTTCTGAAGCTTCTCCTGCTGACTTAGAGGGCTTCCAATGAAGCCTTTAATATGCAATTGTCATGCCTCTCTCCTTCAGATTCTTTTTGCAGGGGGGGGGGTGTCCAAATTATGTTGTAAATCAATTGTAACTCTACTGTGTTTTCCCATTGCTTCTTTGGCCTTTGTTTTCTGCTAGGGCCTTTCCTGATTTTCACTATTTTCAGGCGGGATTCAATCACATACTGGACAATTTGGCTTGTGCAATTATAGTTGATCTGGAAGCCTTGTGCAATAAAGCCACTTCCCCAAAAGGATGGTCTTTTTGAGATAAGGAAAGTGCACTGGAAAATGAACTAGAAAATGGATCAGAATGAATACGCATTGAATGATTAATGTTGCCGTGTCTGGCTGCAAACAAATTAAGAAGCATGCTCAATAAACAGGTTGTCTGAAAGCACCCTTACTGTAGAAACCACAGTCTAGTTAAAAAGAAGGAATCACAGCAAAATTTCTCAAGTCCCAAGCAAGGCAGTGTGATGCAGCAAAATTGGTACTACCTAAGTACCTGATTGGGAGACAGTTTTGAAAATGAATTTATGAAACCTTGCTCTCAACAGAAGAAACAGAAGAGAAGATTATTGGTTTGTCTTTGTTTTTATTATGCATTTTTCTTTTTTCTATTTTTTTCTATTTTTCTATTATGTAGTTTTCTTTTTTATATATATTGTGATTTTATGTTGCGAACTGCCCTGAAATCTATGGGTATATGGCAGTCTACACAATTTTAATAATAATAATAATAATAATAATAATAATAATAATAATAATAATATTGTCAGTACCCAAATTAGAAGGTGGCAAAAGAGGGCACAGTCCCCTTACATTTTTTGGTGGATATTTATCTTTTTTGGGGGGGAGCCAAGGGGCTGGGGGGCAGAGCAAGATGTAACTTAAATTGGGGGAGTTAGGGCTGAGATCTATGGATTTCATTCCATTTGCAGGACTCATTAGTTGCATTGGGTGCAATGATACTTTCTACCACTAGGTATTCAAGGAGTTCAAGGTTGTATACATGTCCACCCTCCTGCTACATCATAACAACCCTGTGGCTTTGCAGAGAGAGAGAACTGGAAAATTGCCACCACTTGCTGAAGTAGCAGCAGCCAGTATAAACCCTGGTGTTCCACATAAAGGGTGTTATTTATCTCTTGCCTTCAGCTCTCCACTGTATATAATTTCTTTTCCAGCTAAAGCAGTTCTAGATCATCAGTTTCTGGTGTTCTGTAAAACCAAGCTGAAATCTTTCAGAAGGATATATCTGAAGAATATCATGGAAAGATAGCGGTCTCTGGCATTTCGCACAAGTCGCCAGTGGTGGACACATGCGTCTCCTCTTCAGATTCATTGGGAAGTTTCTTGCTTGAGTAAGCAGCAGTAAATTTGGTCCAGAGGCTGAAGGAAGTGTATTATAGTGAAATTTGAAGATATAGGGAAAGAGTGCCAATAAGACCCAAATGCTTCAGGATTCTTTTAAGGTGAAATGCAGATGCAGACAATGGCTCAGGGAGTGTTGTTGAATGTTCAAAATAGACAGGAAATGGGGGAGGGCTGAGCAAAACACTAAAACAGCTGGAGAGGAGTGGAGGTTTGATAGAGGAGCAGTGAAAATAATTAATCTTTAAAAGATATTTGCAGCGCCCAGGGCTCAGTTTGCTCAACATCAAGGTAAAGCAAGTTCTGTGCCAAGAACAGCTTAACTCTGCAACCTATTTAAAGCATGTGCATTAAGCATATTTGCATAGTTTTGCTTTTGTTAGCCATAATGAAGGGTTTGAACCATGCAGGTCATGGGACGCCTGCCTGCTAACCATGGGAAGTATTGCTCAGTCCTTTCTCTAGCTTGACATTTCATCTAGGCATTGGTTACACATAGAATCATATAATTGTAGAGTTGGAAGGGACCCTAAGGGTCATCTAGCCCAACCCCCAGCAATGCAGGAATCTCGACCAAAGTATCCAAGAGAGATGGCCATCCAAGCTCTGCTTAAAACCTCCATTGTAAGGAGAGTCCACCACCTTCTGAAAAAGTCCATGTAACCATTTTTATTTTGTAAGATAACTTTACAACTGGGCCCCAATACATATGCATCTAATCATAATCATTCACACACACCCTACACATTTAGTAACATCTTTTATCGCAACAGTGAAAATGTTGTGACTACACTAGAAGCAGGAAACCATCAAGCATAAACTTCTCCGTGAAAATTAATCAACATTATAGTGCGGATTTCTCCTAATGTACACATTTTTGTATGCAGCTTTGCCCAATAAGCATTTTTGCAGAGAAATTCCCCTAATCTAATGCCTTTCGTATGCTATTTTCACTAACAAATGCATTCTCATGCACACTGTACCTTAGAATATGCATGTTGCTGCACATTGCTTGGCTGGAGAACTGCATCGCAAAATTCAGGCAAAGTGTGAATTTCAGAGATTGGCTGTATTTTGGTTCGCATATTGTTTTGGAAAGTGTGAATTAGCCGGGTTCATATTTAGAAGTGAGCTGAATCAAATTACTCTCCAGTCCCCTAGGTAAGTTTATTTTTATAGCCATGGAATGAGAACTCATGCCTGCCTCATCACTGAACAGGACGTGGAGCCTCCATTTTCTCTTTCCTTCTCTGGTACATTGCATCACTGATCTCATTCCTCCTGTAGGAAACAAAGGGATTTAGAGAAATGGAAGCAATACATCAAGATGAGATCACTTTTTTGAAAAAGCAGGAACATCTGTTAATTCCAAGTAGTGCAATGCTTGGATACATCAGCCAAGAAGTCATAGTCTCTGCTAAGCATTACTAGAAGGTGATACTTTGATCAACAGGAAAGTTGAAGGAAATAAGATGTATGGATAACAGAAACTTTCTGGTGTGAACCGGGATAGCAACTGCTTTTGCTCAGCAGCAAAGAAATCACTTTGCGGCTGTTGAACCTCTGTTTGACTACACTGGTGGGTTAGCTTTTTGTGTACAGTTCTGGGTTTCATTCATGGATGGGATGTAACCGGGTCAAAACCTTCACCTGCCAAGATGTTTGACAAAAACATTGTGTTGATGGTTGCAAGCCAATGCAAATGACTAATGGTTTTAATTTTGCTCTTAACCTGGCTTGTATTTTTTTGTTGTGGCTCCACCTTCCGAAGTAGGGATAAGCTGTTTGTATTCATGAAATACTGTATTTTTCCTTGTATAAGACTAGGGGTTTTTTTACCCAAAAATTAGGTTTAAAATCTTATACACGGGTAGTGCTAAGGGGTGTTTTCTTACTTTGGAGTCCCACAAAATAGGGATCATCTTATACATGGGGGCATCTTGTAGACAGAAAAATATGGTACTCTCCCTATTAGACGTGAGTGGTGGAGAGAGATATTCTTGCACTTTGACGTTTTTGTCCTCAAAGTGATTCCCAGTGTTCATATAAATGTTCTCAAGAGTGTGGGGTTTAATTTGTATAACTATCTCTTCAAGGACTTGGAAATATCAAAGTTTTGTTTGTTTCTACTAGATGCTTTCCCATATATGGTATGGGGCTGCATCTTCCTTAGCGTTTGTAGCAGGAGAAGCCAAGATAATCCAAAAGGCTCCTATAATATTTGCTAGAAATTGTTGACCGCACAGTGAATCATTATGGATTCTGCAGAGATGGCCACCTGTATGGATTCCCCTATGGGGACGTGGGTGACTCTGTGTGTTAAACCACAGAGCCTAGGACTTGCTGATCAGAAGGTCAGCGGTTTGAATCCCTGCGATGGGGTGAGCTCCCATTGCTCAGTCCCAGCTCCTGCCAACCTAGCAGTTCGTAAGCATGCAGTGCAAGTAGATACAGTGGCGTAGCGTGGGTTGTCAGCACCCGGGGCAAGGCAAGTAATTTGCGCCCCCTAACCCATGGATTTGCGCCCCCTAACCCGTGGATTTGCGCCCCCTAACCCTAAGCCCCAGATGTTGTGCCCGGTGCGGCCGGCCCCCCTGCACCCCCCACGCTACGCCACTGAGTAGATAAATAGGTACCGCTCCAGTGGGAAGGTAAACGACATTTCTGTGCGCTGCTCTGGTTCTCCAGAAGCGGCTTAGTCATGCTAGCCACATGACTTGGAAGCTGTACACCGGCTCCCTCGGGCAATAAAGTGAGATGAGCGCCACAACCCCAGAGTCGTCCACGACTGGACCTAATGGTCAGGGGTCCCTTTGCCCTTTACCTTTATGCATTCCCCTATTGCAGGCATGGAGAATTTCTGACGAGAGGACTAAATATGACCCTGCTCAGGACTGTCTTTCCAGTCCTCAGGACCAGGGCAACCCCATCTCCTCAGACCTCCACCACCCCTGTCTCCTCTGCATTCTCCTTGAATGTTTTTGGCTGGCTCAAATGCGCCCTTGAACTATGAACACACCTCTGCTTGCCTGGAAGAAGGTGTGTGTGGCTTTTGCGCAGGTGCAATGTGTCTTGTTGTACAAAGGTTAAGACTCGTATCTGTTTGTCTAGCCACTTTTACTTCTGACCCCACTCACCAGTGACATATGGCCCCTGTAAGGTTGCCCATGGTGAAAAGTGCTGTTGGGGGGTGGGGAATGTTTTCCCACTCTCGTCTTACAGGGGAAATAGCAGCTCCCAGCAGATGACATTTAGACTCGGAAAACAGCATGGGGATTAACCCCAGTGCCTTGACTTCAATCACATCCCTTTTTCCAGCATGACAGTTTAACTTTCTAAAAAGCTGCAGACTGCTTCAGAAGTCAGGGAACTCTCCATCGATGGAAGTTTTTAAGCCGGGGTTGGATGGCCACCTATCAAGAATACTACAGTGGTACCTCGAGTTACAGGCGCTTCAGGTTACATACGCTTCAGGTTACAGACTCCGCCAACCCAGAAATATTACCTCAGGTTAAGAACTTTGCTTCAGGATGAGAACAGAAATCACGTGGCGGCGGCGCAGCGGCAGCAGGAGGCCCCATTAGCTAATGTGGTGCTTCAGGTTAAGAACAGATCTCCAGAACGAATTAAGTTCTTAATCTGAGGTACCACTGTATAGATTTCCTGTTTGGACTACAGCTCCCATCAGCCCTGGCTAATTGGGGTTGATGGGAGATGTAGTCCAAAATACCTGTAGGGCACCAGCATGAGGGGTGTGTGTAGACTAGCTGATGGACTTCCAACTCACTCATTCAAAGTACACAGCTTCCCCCAAAGAATCCTGGGAACTGTAGTTTTGTTAACTGTGCTTGCAGTTTTATCCCTGTGAGGGAGTAAACTGCAATCCCCAAGATTCTTGGGGGAAGCCATGCGATTTAAATGTATAAGAGCATAAGAAGGACACAAGAAGAGCCACTGGTTTAGCCACTGGTCCATCGAGTCCAGCAACTTGTTAGCGACCAACCAGATGCCAGAGGAAAGCCTGAAGGCAGCAGATAAGCTCAAGAGCCCTCTCTTCTGCTATAGTTTCCAGGAACTGGTATTCAGAAGCATCACTGCCTCTGACTGTGGAGGCAGAGCATAGCCATCCTGGCTAGCAGTCTTCTCCATGAATTTGTCTAATCCTCTTTTAAAGCCATCCAAGTTCTCCATCACTGCCTCTTGTGGGAACGGAGCCCATGAAGAAGGAATTTGTTTTGCCTGCCCTGAATCTCCCAACCTTAAGTATCAGTGGATGCCAAAAGTTCTAGCATTATGAGAGAAAGTTAAATAATTTTCTTAATAATAATAATAATAACAACAATAATAAATTATTTATATCCTACCCTTCCCAGCTGAAGCCGGGCTCAGAGTGGCTAACAACAGTAAAAATAGCACAGTTTACTTATAATCACAATCAATTAATTGAAATACATTCTAAAATCAATTCATTCTAAAATCAATTCAGTGTCAAATTAATGGCAACCATTGGGCTAGAGTTCTATGAGGATTACCGAAAGAGGGGGTGAGGCTGTGCCCTGGCCAAAGGCCTGGTGGAACAGCTCTGACTTGCAGGCCCTGCAGAAAGATGTCAAGTCCTGCAGGGCCCTAGTCTTTTGTGACAGAGCGTTCCACCAGATCGGGGCCACAGCCGAAAAAGCCCTGGCTCTGGTTGAGGCCAGCCTAACCTTCCTGTGGCCCAGGATCTCCAAGATATTTTCATTTGAAGACCGTAAGGTCCTCCGTGGGACATACCAGGAGACATGGTCTCGTGTTTACAAGGGCCCTAGGCCATATACGGCTTTAAAGGTTAAAACCGCTATCCACTTTCTCCATGCACAACACAATTTTATAAACTTCTATCATGCCCCCTCTTATTTGCCTTTTTTTCTAAATTAAAAAGGCCCAACTGCTGAAACCCTTCCTCCTAGTGTCGCTGCCACATTCCCAGTGTGGATGCGATGAAGGTGGCAAGATGAAAAAACAGAAAGATTTTCTGCACCTTCAGTGGTGACTAGAAAAGGCAATATTGGCAGGTATAGGCTGTCATGCAAGCTGCACCTGTTGAATTTCTTTCTGGAACCTCTGAGAATCAGTAAACTGGTTCAAGAGACAGGGCTGGACACAGAGGACTCAGCTACATTAGTAAAGATGCAGCAATTTGAATGCGCTATAAACATGCAACACCAGATGGAGACAGAGAGCAGGAAAATATAAAACGTGGTTTTTCCATAGAAATTTCTTTCTTTTGTTATAATGATCTAATTTCTGACTTATTTATAGCATTTTCCCCCATGTCTAGATGCTCTCAGGTGAAAATGTAGATGTGGGAAATCTTTACTATTCTAGACTTTAAAAAAGGCTTGATATTTGATGTTTATTTCTGTTTACTGTTTTTTCTTTGTACTTTCAAGTCTTAATAACAATAAAGGATATAGTCTAAAAGTTTGCCAAAGGAGAAGGAATAGGTAGGGAGACAGAAGGGAAACTGCAAGAGAAAAGTATCATGAAGTGGAAGTCAAGGAAATGTTAGAGGCAGCAAAAAAAAACCTTTTGAGAATAGGCAGGAAAAGGTCAAAATAAACATGCTTTAAATAACAAATGCAAAAGCAGTGGGAAAGTGTAAAAATATCAGTAGCATATAACTCGAAACGAAATTAAAAGGCCTAAGCAAAAGAAAAGTGAGCCTCTTTGGGGAGAGTTCTACAAGTGCATTGAACTTTTCCCTGGTTACCTCCAAATATAACTACACAGAGAAAATTCCCTAAGACTGATCTCAGCACTGGAGCAAAAACCAGCACATTGAATGCTGCTCTGAAATGAACCAGCAGCCAGTCACGCTGCTGCTTATGATGGGGTCAGATGTTCTGGTCAACAATCTAGCAGCTGTTTTGGGGATGCTAAAGTATCCAGTTTAGGCTGATATGGCTGCCAAGCTCTTATCTAGGATATAAAATTACCTGTGAGCGAGATTTCTTTCTAATTCTCCACTGCAACTGAATAATAATAATAATAATAATAATGTGCAGTCATTTTTGTTGTGCAACCACTATGGTACCATGGAAGGAAATGTGCGAAAAGGTTAGTATAGCCCTCTTTGGCTTGTTCTAATTTGCAGTGCTTTGGCTCAGAAAGAAGAGAAACACTTCTTTCATCATGCTGACAATTTCCGTGCTCTCTCTGGATGCTGCTGCATGTGTAAAAGATGAAGCATTAAAGTCCTTCAGCCTCTTTATAGAGAACAGCAATTAATTGCTTAGGACGCTCCAAGAAACAGGAAATGTAAGTGATGTTGGCAAAAGTCAGCAGCAGTAATCCCAAACATCTGAAGTTCTTTTGTGGGAAGGCTCAGGAATCCTCCAGGGGGCATCCGAATTAGTAAACACAGCTCAGCTAAACTCAGATGTTCGATAGTTTAATGGTTACATCATTTAAACGATAAATTGCCTTTATCTCCTTAATTTATACGGTGCTCACCAACAGATAGTGATTTATGTGACACCCTTCTGCTCCGTGGATCAGTTCCCATAATAGCAGCCAGAGTTTTGCAGTGCTAAATGTGTGTGTGTGTTTTTTAAAAAAGGCTTGTGCTTAGTTCTTAATTCCCAAATGACAAATGTAGGTCAAGCATCTTTAAAATATAGCATGCATTCCACCCCCCCTCTATTCATAGGGTGCCTATAGATGTATTTCTTTAGCAGTAGAGAGAAAAATGTCTGCTGGAAGTTTAGGGATGGATGAGTTGTTGTATAGCTGGACGAGCTGCTCCATAACTCCATAAATCTGGAATACAAAACCTCTGGAGGCTTCCTATGGCAGTCTGTGAAGTTAGGGGGTGTCTTGTCCATCTCTAAACTACCAGCAGGCAACCGTATCTCGAATGCTGCCAAAGTTGTAAATAACCCTCCTGCCAGTTTTTCATATGTTGAACGAAATGTTGGGAGGGGTGGGGAAGGAAAGTTTGAAGAACCCATTTGTCAAATAGGTCGGATTCAGCTGCACAGCAGATAGAACAGCAGAAGGTTCCAATCCACCACTGGGCTAAGACAGGGGTAGGGAATCTTTTTTTAAACCACATGCCAGCAGTGGGCAGGGGCACTGGCAAAAGTGGTGGGTGGAACCAGAGTTGTGACAAGTTACAAGAAAGGAGATTCCAATTAAACACCAGGAAAAACTTTCTCAGTTTGACGGTGGAACAATCTCCCTTGGGAGATGATGGACTCTCCTTCCTTGAAGGTTTTCAAGCAGTGTTTGGATGGCTATCTATCTTGGATGCCTTAGGTGAGACTCCCACATTGCAGCGGTTGGACTAGATGACTCTTGGGGTCCCTTTCAACTTTGATTCTATGATTCTATGACTCTTACATTTGCCTGGTGTTGTGTAGCATCTGTAAGCAAGACAACAACCTTGGAAACTGCCCACCCATCAGAAATGATCGTGCCAATTCATTCATCAGCAAGCCACTGTGACTTTTGCTAGGGGAAAATCGCAACAGTGAACATGCAATTTCAGTTGAATCTGGGGCAGTCACTTGAAGCATCCTTTGGGTTGAGCTATTTCAATTGCTTTTGTTTGATTTGCTCATTGCAAACAGCTGAAAGTCTGTAAAATTTGATAATAAACCTGATTTGCAATGGGAGCTGAATAATGATTGCAACTGTGTGGGGGGGTGGGGAGACTCCTCTCTTGTCCAGTTTGTCAACATATTTCATAAGATAGCACCCCATCTTTGATTCAGTTGGAAGTTTCCATTTGATAAGATGCTCCTTTCAACCCAACTCAGAATTGCACATATATACATTTGCTGCATTACAACTCTTTGATTCATTCAGATGACCATAGGTTACTAGGCCAATATGTTGCTCTCCAGATGTTGTGAACTACAACCCCCATCAACATTCCTGACCATTGGCCATGTGGACCGAAGCTGATGCAAGTTGTAATCCAAAACATTTGCAGGGCACCATGCTGGTGCAGTGCTGCACCATAAGCAGTGCTGACAGCTTCGACACATCATATCTGAACTCATTTAAATTCTTTTTTGGGAGGAGGTTTAGCCATCCCTCTCACATGAATGTAGGTCTCAGAATTTTCAGTTAAGAAACTTATGACGGAAATCAGCAGATCTCACTTTCTTATCACTGAGAAAGATTGTTCAGAGCTGGAAGAGTAAGAATGTTAAAAATTCAGAATTTCTAAAAGTCCTTAGCCAAGCTTTTATAATGAAATGGTACCTCATTCCTTGGTGATTATATTCAGATGTATGATTTTTCTAGGAAGACAGTGAGGTAAACCAGGTGGAGGTTGTTAAAACAAAAACATCTAGAGTAGATGTGTGTCTATAGAGGGAAAGATGCTCTTAGCTATATAAAAGCTATAGAAGAGGTCAAAATGTCATCCAAGGTTTATTTATGTGGAATATAAAATAGTACTGTATCATAAACCAGAACAATACAGGAGATGCTAATTCAAATTCTGGATTTGATATTTGCAGCAAGCCACAGACTATTTTATCTTTACCACTTGAAAAGTTCTATATGGTCATTAAAGTAGATAATCTTTTGTTTTGAAATAATGAGTCATGTATATTTCTCCTTGTGACTCCCTCCCCCGCCCCCGTGTCAGACATTTTGAACCTGAATTAGCCACTGCATTTGATATTGTATGTATGTGTAGCTGGAGGTGGGGAAGAGAGATTCAGACGCATAAACTACATGAAAGAGCTCCCCAGTGACCGATCACATTTCACTGGGAACTGCTGTGTGGGATTAGGAGGCGTACTGCAGAAACCCAGAAGGGCAGAAAAAAAACAAACTGTGCATCCTTGTGTCCTGAGGCAATGTCTGACAGTCCATTCTAGACTTCTCCGATCCCAGAGGCACAACCTAGCAGCATTTGAGACTCAATTTATTAATGAGCCCTTCCGAAATGTGAGAGACTTGAATATTTGCAGCTAGGTTTGATAGCAGCAGCCCTTGGGGGTGGGCTGGGGGTCTCTGGTGCTGTTGCTATACCTCCATAGAATAAAAAGCAAATGCTGAGGAAACAGCCCTTTTATGCAATGTTTGTACAATGGCTTCAGGTAAACCGTGGCAAATATACACTTCTGGCAAAGACCCAATTATCCAGCTGGGAAAATCTGTTGGAACAATAAATATGTTCAGATGTTTCCAGAAAATACAGTTAGGGGCACGTGTTGTATCTTGAAAGGAATTCTATTCCACAGGATAGGGACAGCTACACTAGAAGCCCTACTGAGTAACCATCTTTTTAAACATTTTTGGCAAAATTGGATGAAGTTTGCAGGTGTTCTGAGGGGGGGGAGTGGTTGAGCTTGTCTAGGAACCATTAGATCAGGTCACAGCATCATTTCTGCGACAGCTCCAGGCTGACACGAAGATCTGCATATATTCTACCTTCTGGCCCTCCCAGGCTATAGCCTGTCAGGATTTCCCCCTTAATTCTTCTATTTTACTGGATAGAAATGGAAGACAATGTTTTCTGAAAATATATTGAATCTGTAGATGATCAGTATAAAGAATCCTTTCTTTAAATCAGAGACAAGGAACCTGCAACCTTTGAAATGTTGATGGACTCCAACTCACATCTGCCATAGCCAGCACTGTCAATGGTCAGGACTTTAGTCCTACAACATCTGGAGAGCTGCAAATTAGCCTGCCCCATACATGCCAACTCCTAGGGACCAAGGCAGTTTTTTTAAAAAAAGGGGGCCAGGCCTCCTCAGTGTTCGGAGGGTGTTCATCTCCACCCCCTAGCTCCTCATAATATCACTACATAGGGTTGTGCTCCCTCAATCAACTTGTGAAGCTGGCTCCTGCTCTGCCCTGCCTGAAATATTATTATAGTTACAGTGTTCTGTTGTTTGATCCAAAGAGGTGGTCACATGTGAGGTTTTATCTATGTGTCAGCTAATGGTAAACCATAGATAACTTAATTGTGTTCTTTTTTCCACAAACCAACTTTGGTTGCATATTGAATCTTCTCCACCCACCAATGAAACTAAACATTTTTTTTCCCATCTCTGGCAGAGCTTCTGGGACTCTCTGGGAGATCTTCTAGGACAGTAGAGCACAAAAGCAGCAGGGTTTGTCATGAGAGGAGAAATGTGAGAAAAAGTCTTCTAAATCCTGTATTTCCTGTGTGCTTGCCTCTGCATCCCATAATGCATTTTCAAACTGTACACTTGCATTTGTAAATGAGCTTCTTATAAATATTCTATAAGAAATTTCAGGGTAAATGACTTCTACTTTTGGAGAAGGTGTGGCAGGAACCATTATATGCATATGAGATACTGGAATGTTTCAGGCTATTTTTTAAAAAAAACACAATGCAAGACAGGGAGAGAGAGAAATAGACCAGTAGCATCACCATTCCCTTCAGATGCTTTTTATACCCTTTATTAGAAATGATTCCAGATGCAATTATCCCAAGTAAACTGAGACAATTGGAATAGGAATGACACAGTTGCTATATTTAATGCTAACCCAGAGCCTTGAAATTGTTAAAGGTTTCAGCTGACAATGTCTTGTTTCTTAAAATATATGAAAAATGAACCTTGGCTTCACATAATAATAACCAAACCCATGACAAAAGCACAGTGTAACAAAACGTTATTCTGTGTGTGCAATCGGAGAAGATCTGGAATTTGTAAGCAGTAGCTTGGTTGAGTTCCCGCCTTTAAAGCAAAGGCTGAATTGCTCAGTTATGGATGAGAACAATGGTGGCTTTTAAAAGAACGACGTGTGGAACATTGGCTTTTATGTAGCGCAAGATGCAAGTCTAAAGTGGCTGCGGAGCTGGGCCAGTTCTCTGCATTGTGTAAATTTCAGCTTCAAGCTTGCAGAAAGCAGACCACTGTAATGGCTCCAGTCCCATGCTAATCTAAGACAGGCGAGAGACAAGAGTTCCCCTTCACACACATGGCGCTGTGTTTAAAAAGGGTGCCTGGGTTATAAAGCACATTGAATAGATTCCATTTGGCTCGGTGGAAAAGCCTACTCTTTTGTTTTCCCTTTTGTTTGTCACATGAAGGTTTTAATTAAAGGCAATCTTTGGATCCAAGTCCTACCGCTGGTGATGTCTGTCCAGCTTCCTTATGCTAAAAGATGCATGATGCGAAGTTTCGATGGAGTGGGGAGTCACTTGGAACGCTGAAAATATAAAATACAGAAGAGCAACAGAAGTACATTGTTGAGTTGACTGACCAAAATAACATTGCATCTGCTGAACCGTTTAATGTGTGCCTTAGTGGAAAATCTCAAATGTGTAGGTGGGTATACAGCACGAAGGATATAGAGGCAACAGTCAAAGAGTGCTCAGAACATTCAGTCATTCCAGCAAATGTTGAATGGGGATCAAAGTTGTATGAGGACACTGTTAATGGCAAAGCCTCCTCATTATATAAGATAAAGAAGGTCAACCAAAGAATATTAAATATGTACAGCACTGGGAAACCTTTATTACGATTTGTAATACTAGAGCACATTCCTCGAAAGATGGGAGATATTTATGTTGTAAACTGCATACTTACTAAATGATATGTAACTGTATAGATTGTTGTAAATATATGGAACAAAAATGATTCGTTAACAAAAGAGATGTGAAATGGTTTATTATTTGCAGTCATATCTTAAGGGGAATTTTTTAAAAAGTTTATATTTTTTGTACTTTTTTGTTGAAATAGTAATGTGTGTAATTTTTTACACAACAGCAAAAAGGCTTCCCCCACTTTTGAGCACTTGAATATTGCAGCTGGCTCTCTAAATTTGTAATTTCTCTCTCCCCCCCCCTCTCTCTCGTATGTGTGTGTGGAACATTTACATCTGTCTCAGCATGCAAAGAATACTCACAGTCACTTAGGACCAAAAAGCACATTATCTGGGGAAAATGTGACTGGATCTCCCCAAGTTTTTATTGTTTCTTAGAAGCAGAAATTGGGGCTAGCATTATCCAGCTGCACTATTTACCCAATCTATACCTTCTACCATTCCACAAAGCTGCTGTTTGCCTCATCGGGGAAGGCATATATAATGGTGCAAACAACAATCTGGGAAAGGGAAATTTAAAACGGAAACACCAGGAAATCATTAATTTCCTGCTTAATGCGCTGTTTAGTCTTGAGTGTGGATTAGTTGCCCTTTTTACGCCCTTTAACTTGTCTGCTTTTTTCACAGTAAGTGGTGATTCTAACTGATGAAGCTAGCATTCCAATTTGCATTTCGTGATCAGAGCAGCACTTAGTTCCAGAAACTTAAGGACTTAATGTAGTAGTTTGCATGGTAATTTTGGGGGTGCTGGAGTATTCGAAAATGTTCTTCCACGATCCAAAAACAGATGCATTTTAGATCTGGCTCCAGAGTTGTCTGGGTCTGATTCAAAGGGCGGGGAAAGAAATCAAGATCTATGTCCTGGTTTTGGATCCCACACTATATATGCTGCAAAACTGATTAACTGAAAGTTAATGTTTATGTGCTGTGGAGTTATGAAAAATGCAACAGGAATCAATGTTGCAATCCTCTTGCATACACTTTTGGGATATCTTTGGGGTTTGACATACAGTTTATGACAAAATTCACTTATATATTTAAGATGGTAGACACAAACACATCCCAGCCAAGAATGAAGACCATAGTTGTGTTTGAATTTTTGTTAACTCCAAGGTTGTATTTCTGTTCTTTGTTAGTCCTGTGATGTCTGTAGAAGCCATTTGGGTCAGACTCCTGGCAAGAAATATCCAGACCTTCATAGTATACATTGCTCCATTGCTTTCACTGGACACTTACCAGGCCCAAACAGAGGCATTCAGGGAAAACTATCCTTCACCTACCGCCTGGTGAGAGCAGAAGTTTTGTCTGGCAGCATAGCTGGGTTTGAAAACAGGGAGGTCAACTTGGGGATTCATTGTAGGAAGCTAAACTGCTGTTGAACCTGGAACAGGGGAATCAATGTGTGTTTGTAAAAAATGTAAAAGGGCACTCTACTCATCCATACCACTCATCCATTGTTACAGCCAACACATGGATGTGTTATGAGCTAAAACCTTTTGAAATAGTTTAGCAGTCATGTGTTTCCCCAAGGAATTCTGGGAACTCTTGTTTTCTTAGGGCCCTCACAATGAACTACACTTCTCAAGATTTTTTTTTTTTTAGTGTAAACATGCTCTCAGATTCCTAGTTAACAAGTGCCACCATTATAGATTTGCATGGGTTGTAATCCAGCATATAGTTAAAGTTAAACTGACTGAGAGTCACTGGAAACTTTCTGCAGTCATGTGTTATATGGGAAGTCTTTGACTGAGATTCTATTTTGTATTTGTGTAATGTAGCTCTTATTTGGATACCACACCTTTCTTTGTCTCCATTCATTGCATTTGGACAATAATTGATGCTTTGGACATTGAATCAAAACTTGTAGGCATATCCCACAAAGCTAACATGTCATTCAGATGGCCATTTTTCTTGCACGGTGATAACCAGTTCATAAGACTGAGCTTATGGTGTCATTTCTGGAACAGCTAGCAAACAGCATACTCCTACATCCAATGACTTGCTGGAGTTTCTTGAACTCCTTTATGCTCTTTTCCTCTGTTTTTGGCTTTAATATTTTCTTCCGAATGATATTTCAAGCAAACTGTTGGAAAGACATTCCATGAAAATTATGTAAAGGTCAGTTCTGCTCTCTCAGATCCTTGCTCTTGAGTCTTGCCTTCACATGATGAAGTGATGTCCCACATTACCTCATCTTTTAACCTACTTTTACATAAAATTGGAAACCTGTTCCTGGAAAGTACACATGCAGCTATATGGAGCATGAGAACATAAGAAAAGCCCTGCTGGATCAGGTCAAAGGTGTATTTAATCTAGCATGCCTTTCTCACAGCCTTTGGGAAGTTCACAAGCATGGCCTGAGCTCATGCACTCTCCTCATTTGTGGTTCAGAGTTACTTGTTTCAGAGACAAAAAGCCAAGATATCAACACCTCTCTGATCTTGTTCTTCTCTGCTTCATCCATTTGTTATCAGTGCTGGAAAGGACAGCTATTCATTTTTGGCCAAATCTTCACCACCCTGCAATCATTTTTCACAGGGACTTTGAAGAAGGCTTTATTCTGCTACAACAGGGATGAGGAACCTCTGGCCCTCCAGATGCTGTTTGACAAATTTCCCATCATCCCTGGCTATTGACTACACTGACTGAGACTGATAGGAGTTGAATTCCAATAAAATATGGACGACCAATGATTTTCCATCCCTGTCCTAGAGCCTTTCATTTTCTTTCAGAGTACAGAAGACTAAAGCAAAAATTCAGAGCATGATGCTGGTACTGCTAGGTCACCTGAATAATGTTTGGCCCCAATTATCCTGCGTGAAGCCTGAAAAATGACTTTGTCAACTTGCAAAAGTCTCTCTGTGGTGAAATTTAAGAACTGCCTGATCTTGAGCTACTGCTTGTCCATGCTAATATGAGAAAACAACATTATGATGTTTGGAATGATTGTTAAATAGAGTGTTCTGCAAAAGAGCACATATATTGGTCATTTCTTCCCATATTCCATTGTGAATGGAAATTTTGAATGTAGGCCCCAAGGTTACTGTCTGGGTCCAGAGAAAAGTCATGCAAACAAGCAAGGGAGTTGGTGGGTTTCAATACAACAGGAGACCCAGTGTGATGTAATGAGAATAGGGTTCAAATCCCCAAGCAGCCACAAACTGCACTTTATGATCTTGAGCCTGGAAGTAAGCCCCTTTGAATTCAATAGGACTTACCGTATTTTTCGTCCTATAGGACACACTGGCCCATAGGACGCACTTATTTTTTGAGGGGGGGGGGGAAATAAAGGGAAAAAAATTCCCCCCCTGAGCCCCAAAGAGCAAAGAAGCCATGACAGCGAGCTGGATGGATCCTGCTCGCTGTCCTGGCTTCATTTTTAGCCTCGGGGCTGGGGGTCTGGGAGTGAAGGCGAGGTTGCGCAACCTCGCCATCGCTCCCGAAGCTTGCGGGGCTGGGGGCAGGGGAAGCCCGAGCTTCCCCTGTCCCCAGCCCCCTGAATGGGTCCAGGAGCGATGGCGAGGTTGTGCAACCTTGCCATCGCTCCCGGAGCTTGCTTGCGGGGCGAGGGGCTGGGGGCAGGGAAAGTCCGAGCTTCCCCCGTCCCCAGCCCCCAGAACAGGCTGTTGCCCGCAAGGCTTGCGGACACCTGCGCGAAGCACGGGGCATCCTCCGGAGGGCACCCCGTGCTTCGGGCTGCAGGTTGCCGCCCGCAAGCCTTGCGAGCCCGCGGGAACTCCCCCCGGGCGCGCCAGGCTTGCGGATAGCTTCCTGAAGCCTGGAGAGCGAGAGGGGTCGATGCGCACTGACGCCTCTCACTCTCCAGGCTTCAGCGAAAGCCTGCATTCGCCCCATAGGACGCACACACATTTCCCCTTCATTTTTGAAGGGGAAAAAGTGCGTCCTATAGGGCGAAAAATACGGTAATTCATAATAGGATTGCACTGTGCAAATATTTTAATATTTTAACAAAAAACAGTGTCTTGATTATTTAAGCATTTTATACTTTTCTGTGTGAAAATGAATTATGCACTTCTGGAGGCATACTACTACGCACTCTATGATATAAAGAAAAGCACATCATCTATGTTCCTCCTTGGTTTCAACAGCAAATATTAAAAGTCTTGGTAAGTCCGCGCAAAGAGATGTAACCGTTTGTTATTTTTTATTATTAGATGGGTGACAAACCAGAAACAAAGCAATGTCACATTGATATTTCTATTTCCAAGCAATTTTTGTGTGAGAGAATATTCCCACCAACATCAAATGCTGGGTACTTTCTGATGATATTTGTGGTTTGATTTTAATATACGATGCTAGATCTGATTTATTTCCTTTCTGAACATTGGAATGCACCCACAGAGTGGAGCAGGGAGCATGAATCTGATTAAAATATGACCTCAGAAAGGATTTCTGCTGTAAGGAATGTTCTCCTTATGCTTTGGGTGTTGTGGTTAGTGATGAGCTTTGGCACTGAATCAAGAGGGGAAAATGGGTTCAAGTGAGATGATGCTGATTTATCAATATGCATATTCAATATGAAAACAAATAAAGTGCCAATCAGATAACAGTCCCCTGGATCTAACGGAGCAATTCACCCAGGATTAAGGTTCAGAACCTATGGCCCTCCAGACTGACTCCATTTCTGATCATTGCCCATGTTGGCTGGGGTTAATGGGAGCTGGATTCCAAAGATATCTGGAAGAATACATGTCCTTGATCCCTGAGCCAGAAAGCACTTATTCCTCCTATTAGAGTAATAACAAAATACTTCTTGTTATGCTGAAGACCTGTCAATCAAGAAGTGTTCTTAAGCACTTTAATGATGATTTATCAAGCCATGCGTTTCCCTCAACATCCGGAGGATTTCAGTATGACATGTAGCACAAATATGTATTAAGACTGAGTCAAAAGGTGGGGTTCTTTTTAGGGAAACTGTTGTCTTGAAATTGGTGGGTTTCAGTAGGCAAAGGGTTACACAAAACTGTCTCACCTTTTTCAGTTGCTGTTGCCTCTGCCTGTGTCATTGGTCCAGAGAGTCTAAAATTACCTAAGTGTGCTACTGATTTCTCAAGCCTTTATCTGAATGAAGCTTGTATGGGAAAGGGTTAGTGTGAACTGGCATGTCCACAGCTATAGCTACAACCATTCTGGCAGGATGCACCATCTAGAGCATTGGGTGTTATTTTCTTTTGGCCCAGAGGGGATCCTGAGTTATGGAACCAACGCCTAACACAATATGTGAACTCTATTAAGCATATATGCATGTGTCCTGCTTTTAAATTATACTGTTGGTTGGGGAGGGGGCCCTGACTCTCAGGCCAGTAGACTGGTGGATTAAACTAAATCCAGCCAGGAGAATTAAAAAAAAGCATTTGGAACTTCAAAAGGCATGTCTGAACCAGGCTATAAGCCTTTATAAATGAATGGTATGTATCCTCTCCATCCCTGTTCTTGGAACTGGAACTAAGATTCTTGGTTTGTGTAGTAAATACACGCGATGGGTTATCTATTGAAAGGGTGTTGAAAAGCAAGTGGAGCATCTACAGCTGCTGGTGGAAAAAAAGATGAAACAAGCCAGTTTGATCTTAAATCCAAGCAGCATAAACTTCCTGGACTGCAATTAAATGGTAGATGAAATTTATTAGTATCTGGAAAAGACACTGCTGCAGGTCTTTAGTTTATCAGTGACCCTCTCTGGAAAAAGGAGGAAATGTACAGTGGTACCTCGGATTAAGTACTTAATTCATTCTAGAGGTCCGTTCTTAACCTGAAACTGTTCTTAACCTGAAGCACCACTTTAGCTAATGGGGCCTCCTGCTGCTGCCGCGCTGCTGCTGCACGATTTCTGTTCTCATCCTGAAGCAAAGTTCTTAACCCAAGGTACTGTTTCTGGGTTAACGGAGTCTGTAACCTGAAGCGTATGTAACCTGAAGCGTATGTAACCTGAGGTACCACTGTACAAGGAGAGACCATATTCATTAGTTTGTAATCATTGGCAAACTGGCAATTGCCCCTCGCATTGGGGGTCTCAATGAAAACTTGATAAGATGTATAATGAGTTAAGGTTAAAAGAACTACAATCCTGGGATGGATGGGGTATTGTTTTCGTTGCAAGGGTATCACCATTATGAATGCACTTTCCTGAATATCAAATTTTATCTGGTCCTGTGCCTATATTAATCAGAATTACCTGTGTGCCCATCCCCCCTCAGATCAAGTCATTTTGGGCATGGTTGGTGGAAGATTGGCTTACCAGTTAATGGGATGGGGGGGCGTGTCTCAGATATCTGTCTCCCTTAATGGCCCTTCCCCCAGCTAAGGTGACATGATCTGCAGCAATGCAGTGCTGCTGTTTAGTGCCGGTCCTTATCAAAGAGGCTAGGAGTCTATCTTTGCATATATAAGTCAACCTGGCTTGTCTCACTATGAACTGAGTATGTGAGCTGGGTGGACTTAATGCTCATCTACTGAATTCCACATCATTTCTCAGTGCAGCACCAACTAGTGGTGCCTGGTGCTGGAATCTTATCTCCCTAGCCAGGATCTCTCTCTAGGTGTGTTTGCATCTAATATTAGGCAATCATATCAGCTTAGGGATCTCACTGGTGTATCAACCACCCCACAAGCCAAGAGTTTACCTGCCTGAGCTGATAAAAGTGGTCTCAGATTTGGCCCTCCTTTTTAAATTTTGCTTTATGCTTATACCCATTTTGCAGTGGAGGAATTATCATCAGTTCTGAAAGATAGGAAAAGCAACAAACTTAAATTCCAAATATAAATGTGCTGGCTGACAAATTGCCTTGTTTTCTCCCTCCATCCTCACAACTGCATTGGTCCTCCCCAGTGGGGAAAAAAAGAGTTATCCTTGGAAAATTGAAAATGTAGGTAACAGAAACGTTGAATCAGATTCTAGGTCATACTAGAATTCCCTAAGCAACTCATTGAACAACATGGTTTTGTCCAGCTAGAATGAGTCATAGGAAAGAAACATTGTATGTCACTTTGGTGTGGGCACCACCAATGGCATGTCCTTTCAAGACTGCTGGCATAGGATGGGCTGGAAGAATTTGAAATGCAGGAGTTGTGCAGAGGGGATGATGTAAGCATTTGTCTGGCTCAGATCTAAACACAGAGAGACACAACTCCAAACCAGATGTGATTTTTCCAACCCCTGAATGTCCCCCAAGAACTGGAAATCTGAGTAGGAGAGAAAGTTCTCTGTTGCCAACCCACCTTTACTGCCTGCCTACTACCCACAAGGCCTTCTTGACCACCTCTCAGCAGTCAAATATACCTCTCTTATCTTCCTATACTTTCTTAGTAGAGCAGGACCAGTGGCAGTAGCATAGACAACATGGGAGAGACAAAAGGAATCCCCATCCCTATTTCTCCTATGCATCATTGCCAAGATGGGTTGCCTAGGGGCAGTAGACTCTGGGTAGCTCATTCAAGAATTCCTGCAACTTCAAAAGATGAGCTTGGGATACTTAAGCAAGGGATACTGGTGATACACATAACTTTGAGGTTTGGGGTATTGTAGTGCTCGTTACAATGAGGAGGTGAGCATCAGGGCCATGGTTTCTTCTCTGGCTCAGGTTAAAATCTGTGTTGGAGAAGAATTCTAAGTTGGCCCTTCCCAATTCAATCCCCCTCATTCCCCAACCTTCCTCTCTTTAAACCCGACTTGCTAACTATGCCATGGGTAGCTGAAAAAGCAGTGCTGCTCAAGCTGCAGGCAAAAGAAAGGCAGTATGTCTCCCTCCTTACATGTCTACTCTGTTTGCTACATGGCAATGCGCCAGCATAAAGAGTTCCAGTGGCCCCTTAGAAATGTAGTTTTCCTAAAGGCTGCTGGAATGTGTACATTTTCAAAGGACAACTGTGTCCTAATGTCCTGGTGCTTGGGAGGAAAGGCGAGACATCTTCTTTTCCTTCAGGTGGAATGCCAACCTTGCCATTATTCCTGCCAGCCCAGCCACTAAGTAGAGTTTAAAAGCAAGGGGGAAGGGTTTGGGGGACCTAGTGGCTAGACTATTGGTGAGGGGACAGGAATTTCGGGTTTCCTAGGTATATGATTTGGATTTGAAATAAGCTTAAACTGACCACTTTGCCCAGGTTTCTCACCCATTACTAGTCTAGTCTACCATTAGATTCATCTTTTCTTCACCAAGTGCCAAGCTACAGCTTTTTCTAGCTTTAGGGTATATGCAGATTTACAGTGACTCCTACGCTCAAGAAGAAGAAAATGGGTTTTCATGTGAAGCTAAAATAGTGCCTTCCAGCCAGCCTTGCCCAGTTCAGCCTTGCCCAGTCCTTGACAAATCACACCCTACAAGTTTCAAAGGGGTTTCACCAGTAATGACTACAGCCTATTTCCCATAAACATGAGCAATGATTTGGCTGAATTGTGAGCTATTCCCCTTCCAAGCATCATTCCTGACTCATTGGAATAGGCAGAAATGTAGAAACAGCAAGGCACACATGCAAAGGCATAATTTAATTAGTTTGACAATGTGGCAGGGAGGTTATTAGGTAGCATTTGAAAAAGAGATTTGCTCTTCCAGCAAGCCTCCTTGTAAAGCAAGGCCTCCAGCATCTGTTGGACTCTAAAACCCATCAGCCTCAGCCAACATGGTCAATGGTCAGGGATGATGGAAACTTTGGGCTGGGGATGGATGGATCTGTCAGTTCCACTTCTCTCAGTTTGACACCTTTCCTGTCCTAAATTCAGTTCTCTATATTTCTGCAGCTATTTGTAAATGATTACAGTCTGTGTATATATATTTTTAAAGCCTCATGGAAGGTGCCCTTTCTCCTAATAAACACATTTTTGTATGTAATTTTGCACATCCCTTCTAATGGATTTTATGGCACTTTTAGTGATATATGCATTCTTATGCGCCCTTTGCCCTAGTCATACATTTTTGCATTGCAAAATTTGGAGAAGTGCAAATTTCAAAGGACAGCTGTGTTTTGGTTCGCACCTTGCTTTGGAGAGTGCAAATTCTGCAAGTTCACCTTTGAATGCAATCTGAATCCAATTTCTCCCCCATCACTGTTTTAACCCAGCTCCATCTGGAGGGTCACCAGCAACCCACCCTGTTGCAGAGGTTTGCCTGTTATCTCATCTGAGTTCAAACTTGTTCAAGTAACTTTCCCACAAAGCATCTTGAAATTAATTCACAGTTTCCCTTGCTTTAAGTGATTTACCAGTTTCCTGGTATATTTTCCATACTGGCAGATTTGGATGTGAACATAGTATCGTATTGAAGTTATATATGCGTGCATGGCCCTCTGCTTTGCTCGTTCCTTTCTTTGAAATAGAATTCCCTTGGCTTCACTTTGAAAATAAGTTCTTCCTTTGAGTAGTTATTTGGTTCAAAGGAAGGATAAAGCAGTTCCAATATGCAGCCTAAGAATCACATTGACTTAATCCTCTGCGGAAAACCTCCATTGAACCAAACTTATTTGTGGTTTATGATGCATCTAATGTTAATTCCAATCTGGTTGCCTTTTTGCCTAAAATAACTTTGGTTCTGTTGTTGAAGAGTGCTGATATTTCGCTAGTTATAACGGAAACACTTTTTCATAGTTACGTGCAGTGTGCACCACAATTGGCTAATTAAGGGTCCATGAAATTACACTTGCAAGATGAGGGCTCTTTTGTGAGAGGAGATTATATATGTTCCAGCTTCCTATTCATGATATTTCCATCATGGTGCCCATGGCTGCAATGGGATGCCCTCTGACACCCATACAGCCAGCTAGCAGCTCCCTCCACTACTGATCCTTTCATCATGAGGAGGTAATGGGGATTACCCTTCCCTGCTCTTGGAAAGTGCATAGAGCTGAAGGAAGAATTTGGAAGAGTGACACTCTTTCCCACTTCCTGTTCAGCTCTATGGGCTTTTGAAGTCTCAGCCCATCCAGCACCTGAGCTGCTGATCTGAGCCTTGAAAAGCACACAAAGAGGATGAGCATCCTCTTTCAGTACTATGGGAGAAACAAAAAGCAGAGTAGATGAAAGGGTATGAAGCAAAGGGAACCAATCTGGGATACTTGGAGGGAAGGAAATGAAGCAGTCATTGAGGAGAAAGTGGTGTTCCTTAGGAGTCGGGGGGAGGAGGAAAGGAGAGACAGGAGGGAGAGGGAGGGTGGGCAAAGCAACAAATGCACATGTTGGATCCAGTAAATGGATCTTCTGAAATTGCATTATTGTTTTTAGCTCAACCATTGGACCGCAAATCACTGCTGCCTCCACTGACTCTAATATTGCCATGGTGCAAAAAAAATGGCTCTGAGTCAAAAGGAATATTAAAGGTGGAAAAGGTGTGGTTGCAGCTGTTTTGTTTTCTCTAAGGTAGCACCATTTGGGGGGCTAATATGTAGGATAATACATCATTTGATGATTTGGTCAAACAACTATGGAAAGAAAATGCTGGGTGAAATCCTTCGGTTTGTCATTTTCCACATAAAAGGTAAAGGGACCCCTGACCGTTAGGTCCAGTCGCGGATGACTCTGGGGTTGAGGAGCTCATCTCGCTTTACTGGCCGAGGGAGCCGGCGTACAGCTTCCAGGTCATGTGGCCAGCATGACTAAGCCGCTTCTGGCAAACCAGAGCAACACACGGAAACGCCGTTTAGCTTCCCGCCAGAGTGGTACCTATTTATCTACTTGCACTTTGACGTGCTTTCAAACTGCTAGGTTGGCAGGAGCAGGGACCGAGCAACGGGAGTTTACCCCGTCATGGGGATTCGAACCGCCGACCTTCTGATTGGCAAGCCCTAGGCTCCATGGTTTAGACCACAACACCACCCGCGTCCCAGCATTTTCCACATAGACCCACTGAAATCAATAGACTTAAGTGCCTTAAGTACATTGGGTTTCCATGAGTCTACTCTAAATATGAGTTAGTTGGATATCACCCAATAACTTCCAATTTAGATAACATTAAGGATTTCATTTTATCTAAATAAAGCATACATTTTTAACACACTGTCATGACACTTGGAAGCATAGTTTACCTTAAATTATTCATGCATTTTTCTGACATGAAAAGTTGTTTTTAAAAAAGTTGGAAAGTATACTGTTGTAGCAGGAACTGTTAACAGTTATATGTACATATGCAATGCAGTTTTTCAGTGTAACTACATACACCCTTCAACTCATTGGTGTAAGCATTGCTTTTTTTTGTCTAAGATCATTATATTGAAAGTAATGAAATTTCCATTCAAAGATGCCAGAAACAGTTTTTAATATGCTTCTAAATATAACTTAATGGAGTAATTTTTAATTAGACGTTGGACCTTGGAGCAGAAACATTTTTCCCACTCACTTGTCTGGACACTTTATTTTTGCATCATTAATTTCAAACTTGGATTTATAAGCATGTTGAAAATACTGTAAGCTGAATGGTTTTATATAGAACTAAAACAATTTCTTTAATTTAGAGTGTGCTGCTTATGATGTTTCATTTACATCTGAGCACTTTTGTCTCTGGGATTTCTCATTGTTGTGGATCACTTCTGAGCATAAGAGGCCTGCCATCTTACTGACTTCACTCAAGGGATGTCCTAAGTCCCACTTTCCTTAGATACCTAGTAATTTGTGCTGTCATCGGATGCGGGGTTGGGGAAAGTGATCCATTCTAATGGACCAATCTAATGGACCAAATTCTACTGACAAGCAGGCATGAAAGGCAAGAGCCAGGGACAAGTAGCTGTTGTTGTTCTAAAAAAAACAAAGTGTTCAATTTCCCTTACACTTGTTTTTTTCATAAGCAGGAGGAATATGGGGAATAGAGTCTGTAGGCTATCTCTGAAGTATTGTGCCTCTGGATGCTTTTGTTTCTTCCATTCGGATAGCGTTTCTTACATACTCTGAAAGTGAAGTGATTTTATTCTTCTGAAAACAAAGATTGATCCTCAGAGTACCTCTACATTCCAACCAAGGTTTCACCTTAAAGAGGAACCTCCAGTTTGAGCTCCAATTTCTGAACTTCAAAATCACAGTGTCACTTCTAAGATAGCCATCATGTTATGAGAACAGGATGCTGGTCATTGGCCTGATCCTGAAGGCTCTTCTTATATTATTTTGTTCTTAAGCCAGCAAATGCGATCCGTATTCACTATTGCAGTTGCTTTCAGTCCACAAATAATACGTCACTGAGTATTTCCCACCTGCTTGGGAGTAAGTTACTGTTATGTACTGAGTTGAATAGGATCCAAAATGCAGCAGTTGGATTGGTCCTAGAACAATAGGATCCAGAATGCAGCAGTCTGATTGGTCTTCAGGAGCCACCCAATCCAGCTCCAGGTGGAAGTGAATCCGCAACCTGATTGACCTACAGGAGAATCCCGGAATTAGCCAATCACGCGCGGCCCATTGTGTAAATAATGTATATAAAGCAGATATTTGGGGGGAACTTTCATTCCTCGCTACTATGAGCTGAATAAAGAGCATGAAATCCACACTCGACTCCGAGTATATTTCAGTTACATAAGTTGTGTAGCCTTGCCACAGCAGTGAGACGAATAATGCAAATTTCGGCAGAAGATGAATGGCAGTGGAACAGAAACGCTGGAGCTTGCGACAAATACAAGGCAGAATGGGAAATGATGCCTTTTTACATCCCGACTCTTCTGTTACCCTTGAAGCCATATGCTATGCATGTTTACTTGGAATAAGTCCCCCTGAGTTCCACAAAGCCTACTTCAGGATACATAGGATTTTACTGTTGATCTTGTTCATTACATTTTTAAATTCTCAGGCCAGCTGACAGTAGCTGTATTGAGTTTCTCTACAAAGATGAACCACTAGAGGCCACCACACACCTAATCAAGCAAAATTCCTCCCCTGGGGAATACATTACCGTAATCTGTCTTTCATGTAGTCCCCCCCCTCCCAAAAAAAAGTGTGGAAAGGATCACCATTCAGTTTTCTTTTCTTCTCCAGTCATCTCATAATGGTTCAATTTAAAGCTTCAGCCATAGCCATGAACTGTGAAGACAATGGATTTCGGAACGACTTCTGGGAGCACATGTTGAGTGGAAAGCCCTCCCGCCAACATATTAAAAACAATAAAGTTTAAACTAAATTGCTTACTTATGCAAATGTGGCTGCACATGCATTATGTATATATTGATTGTAAATCCCCACACACACTTAAAAAAGAAAGCCGAAGGAATTAATTACATAGGGACAACCTTCCAAACTTGCCTATTAGATTATATAGAAATAGACCAAAAAGAAAAGGAAAGAAAAAGTACTGGCTATTGTTTTATTAACTACATCTGATGTGCTCATTGGAGAAGTGTCCAAACTGTGAACTGAATCAGCTTGAAAGCTAAATATTTATCACGGCACGTTATATTTTTAGATTGTCCAAGTGAACGTTTCCAGGTGTGTTTATGTCTCCCATGGAAATCAGTGCTTACCTTTGGCTGAATTGTGCTCTTTGTGCTCAAGCATATGGAGTGAACTAAACTCTTTAAAGGGGGGGGGGGGGAGAGACCTTCGGTTTCTATACATAGCAGAAGCTGTTTTGCTCTTCATATAATCTAAACCCCATGGCATGGTCCCACATACAAATGTAAGAAGATAATGACCAATGATAAAGCTTGCCATCTCATGGAACTGCGTGAAAGCCAGTCTAAAGCTGCGCTTCTACCCTACCAATTGCTGTGTAAACATTCTATACTGTGCCAGCATCCCTTTATCTGGCTACTGGAACAGAGATGCTAGACTTTGCTCCCTGCCAAAGAAAGCAACTTAACTGGCACCGGTAACCCTCTTCAGCAGGCTGGAGTGACCAGCTTCAAATACCAACGTGAAAGTGGGTGAGAAGGCTGGTTCAGCAGAAGAGCATCTGCTTTGCCTGCAGAATGTTCCAGGGTCAACTCTGCCATTTCTAGTTAGGGTTCCCAACTGAAACCCTTGAGAGCTGCTGCCAGTCCGTGCAGACAGTACTGAGCTAGATGGGCCAGAGGTCAGATTCAGTATAAGGCAGCTTCCTGTGGTCCTGTGACGGCAAGATTTGGGGTCTGAATGGTGCAGCAAGTCTCTCCCTCCTTCCTTCCCTCCCTCCCTCTATGTGTCATAGCAAGGGTGTAGCATTTGGGCTGCACCAACAGTTTTGACATGAAGTACCCCAAGTACAAATGGCTGTGCTTAAGTTTCGGGATCCAAATTTAGTTGAACACTTTTTGTGTCCTCTTTGTGCACAGCCTAGTTGGGGCCAGGGAAATAATTTCCCCAGGAATATAGCAGGTGAGAGTTTTCCTGCAAAGTGACATATAAAATACTACTACTACTACTACTACTACTACTACTACTACTATACTAATAATAATAATAATAATAAATCCTTCTCAGGGACGCAGGTGGCTCTGTGGGTTAAACCACAGAGCCTAGGACTTGCTGATCAGAAGGTTGGTAGTTCGAATCCCCGCGACAGGGTGAGCTCCCGTTGCTCGGTCCCAGCTCCTGCCAACCTAGCAGTTCGAAAGCACGTCAGAGTGCAAGTAGATAAATAGGTACCACTTCGGTGGGAAGGTAAACGGCATTTCCATGCGCTGCTCTGGTTTGCCAGAAGTGGCTTAGTCATGCTGGCCACATGACCTGGAAGCTGTATGCCGGCTCCCTCGGCCAGTAAAGCCAGATGAGCGCTGCAACCCCAGAGTCGTCCGCAACTGGACCTCGTGGTCAGGGGTCCCTTTACCCTTTATCCTTCTCTATTCTCCCTCCAGTCAACCTAAAGGCATTATCAGGGTCTAGGGCATATTGCAGCCAGACAAGAACACTTGTGGCATAAAGCAAGGCCTGTGTTGGGCATGGCTTGTGGAAACTCCCGAGGGCCAAACAGAGAAGGCTGGAGGCCGCAATCCTGAGGTTCCCCACCTTTTCTATGTCCCTGTTTGAAGTGCTCCGAGCTTTTTCTACTCTCCTTCAAGATCTGCTTCTAGCCCTTTGTCTCAACCTATCAGCTTCCAATTGTATTTTATCCCCAGTTTTGATGCACTTCACTTTCATCACAGTGCCTTAATAGGTGCCACAGTTTCCAAGGCTGCAACCTCAGCAGATGCTACATTTTATTCTCTCACAAACTCTGAGTCACCATTCGGAGAAGCCAAAGGGAACGCGTTGGGGAGCAAAAGTTGTTCCAGATTGTAGGAAACATTTGGCTAACAGATACGTTAAGAATCAGACTTTCCTGCAATAGGAGTCTTACCCCCTCATGGGTTCCCTCCCCTTTGCCTATCAACACAAATAGTTTTGTCCAACTTCTGATTATTTCATCACTTCTCTGCTGTGTTTGCTCAGCTGTGCTGCCACTTTGCTTTGCAAAGCTGAGTAGCTACCAACTTCAGCCAGCTTGCATAGACAAGAGGAGGTCTCACACGGTTTTATATCATACTCTCGCTATGACATACCTAGTGCATGGTATGCATATTAGCTGCAAACAAGCATCCAAAATGCCTCTTTAAGTAACATTTATATTCAAGCAGACTAAGACCAAAATAAAAATAAAAACAACCAATTTGATATGCTTATTGAAGAATGGTGCAAACCATGAACTGAATCAGGTCGAAAGTAAGTATTTACTAAAACAAAGCTCATTGCAAGAAAAACACATTTGAGTGTATCCTTTGGTTTTGGATTTCTAGGCCATGATACTCTGTAATTTGGACATGAGCAACAAAGAGTGTATGAGGCATGTATAAAACCCAAAGCATTTTTACTTGGTCCATTGTCTTTTGTTGAGGAGGCTCCCATCAGTCAAGCAATGGCCATATGGTTGGATTGCATAAATATCCAGGTTCAATCACTGATGTTTTTACTTAAAAGTATCAGAGGGCCAAATGAAGTAGGAAGTTAAATGCAAATTTGCACTTAATGTGTGCAAGATGCAAATGATTTCAGCTTTGGGTGCGGGGGGGGGGGTAATTGTAGAGATCACAGTAAGTGTTTGTGGGGGGGATTTAACACTCTCCTCTCCTGCTGTGGTCCTTGCAAAGCTCACTCCTTCTTAAGCTGGCCTTTTCATTGCAAGGATATTCTAGTTTAGCAACAAAAGGGAATTCCTTTTAAAGGGGCAGCATAAGGGAAGGGAAGGGTTAAAACACCTTCCCCACTTCTAGCATTCATGATAATGATCCCCCAGCAGATTCTACTTGCATTTTTAAAAGAAAGAAAGGCAACTGTTAACATTATACATACACAATTGAAGTTTCATTTTCTAGTTTGGCCATTCACATATTCATGCTCTGTAAGAGCTCTGGGATTCCCATATTCCTTATTTTAAAATGGAGGAGGACTGACTCATCCTTTTACATCTTTAGTGTGTATCTTCACTAAAAACATAGTGTGTAGTGCTGGTATGAGTACATACCATGTGTGGCTCCTGGCTGGGGATTAAAAATATATCCACACAGTCATTTCCTGGTGATCTTCAGGCAGGGTAGATTCTAGCAGTTCTGAAGTCAGGTTATTCTATGTGCACCTAGTTGCTGTAATCCACATCACAAATCTATGGGTTCTGACGGATTACTAGGGTAGCTTCTAATCCAGAGATATTTAGACCCATTTAAACAAGTGCAACTTACTTTAGTCTTTTATCCATTTAAAATAGTTCGGACTCAGTAATGTCAATAAGATGTCAGTGCTAGCTCACTTTCCCTGGCTTGAGCTCACTGTAGTTTATGCATATGATTTCTGACGTGGTTACTGGGAATTTTGCAAAGCAAAATGGTGGAAACAAAACGGATTCATATAGACACCTATACATTGTAGTTATATTTCTCTCATTTGTTCCCCAATAAAAAACACCCAGTAAAATCTTTCAGA
This sequence comes from Podarcis filfolensis, assembly GCF_964270895.1. Lineage (NCBI taxonomy): Eukaryota > Metazoa > Chordata > Lepidosauria > Squamata > Lacertidae > Podarcis > Podarcis filfolensis. Next base: position 35,029,333 of record NC_139607.1, on the reverse strand, counting down.
CATACCTGAAAGATTCCAGTTACTATAAAAGTTCATAAAAAAGTCATAATTTCCACATTGTTTCCCAATTTGGGGCCTTGCAGGGTTTCATTGTTCTTTTGGGGATGTTGCTTTGAACCATAAGTTTTCCATTTCTTTCGTACTTACTTCAGAAGGAATGGCCTTTCGAAAACTATATGTCAGTATCTCCAATATATGACTACCATTTCCACTCCCAAAGGTGCCATTTTTAAAATAGTTTTGCAAGTGTCATTGCTCAAATCTACACTACACACACACACACATACTTTGCTTCAAAGTTTGCCACAGTTTGCATTAACAAGGATGAAATAATTGCGGGACTAGTGCTTTTTCTTTAGATTTAAGACTAAAACTAGTATGGGGAAATAAATGAAAGAGAATGGTTTTACCAAACTAGATTAATTTATGTATAAATAAAAATGTTTCTTTCTGTTCATTTTAGGAGTATGGTGAAGCCAACCATGATTGCTTCCAACTTGCCATGTTTAATACTTGGTATCCGTCTCAGATAGATTCATTCTTACCTACCTCTTCCATCACTTTTCTCCATATGTATAAGCTAAGCATAATGTAAGTGGAGTGGTTAATATGCATAACTACCAGCCCTAGATGGTCCTATGGTCTCAGTATAAGGCAGCTTCCTGTGTTGTGAGGAAACCATTGTTCCCCTCTCAGACCTAAAATTCCCAGAGTGGTTTACCGATCAACCCAGGGAACTCTTCGAACTGTAGCTCTGTGAGGGGAACAGGGGTCTCCTACCAACTTTCAGAACCCTTAATAAACTACAGTTCCCAGGATTCTTGGGGGGTTGGGACCATGATTGTTTAATGTGAATTCATATGTATGTATAGTGCATATATGACCGTCATCTAACCTCCCCATAAACAAAAACAAATAAATTCTCCTTAAATAGCCAGCATTGTCGTATCTACCTGGAAACAAATCAAGATGAATGCTCAGTAAACTGGTCATCTGGAACGACCCTGTGCTAGATATGTTCTAGATTTAGCATCTAAAGAATGAGTGGCATATACATGAAGATATACCTCCCATAGCAGTAGATACACTTAGTCTTATGTATGAAATGCCTTTTTCAAATGTTTTGGTTGCTTGGGACGTGTATTTTTAATGTAAAATTGCTTTTAATCTGGTATCATTTTGTCATCTGCACCAGAAAGGTAAAGAGTTCAGTGGCATTGTCTTTGAAAAGAATTACACAGCTCGATATCAGATTTATTGGCTAAGTGTTATTAACAATAGTCTTGAGACCAGATCTGTTTAATTTCTGTCATATAGGAATCTGAATACTTAAAGCCTACTGTAAGGCCAAATGGACTACCCAGTGTTTAGAAATCGTCTGACACAAATCTAGCAGCTGGGAATAATCAGATAGCACTGTGGGCTGAACATGCATGTAACCCAAGTTCTCCCAGGAGAGGTGCTTCTAACGGGGCTACTGAACGCATGAGTGTTAAAGTTGGTTCACTTTTCTTTAAAACAAAATACATTCCAAATATATGTCAGACCCCCAGCTGTTTTTTTTTCCAGAGGGAGACTGTTGAGTTGACAGACAAACAGAAATATGAAAAGTATAAGAGTGATGGAATGTTATAATAATATCAAGATGCTTTAGATGTGTATTGCTCACAATTCTCATACTATACCGTATCTTTCTCCATTTCTGTTTCGACAATAAGCTTTGCATGGCTGAGATCATTCTTCGGTTGCTGATAAACTATAAAGAGTGCCACAGGAATGGCTGAATCAATCTATAACAAGGCTAGGCCATTTTGTATGGGCACACAAATCAGCCCATTCCATCCTGTTTATGCATTGGGTTTTTGTTTTTAAAAATCTGCATAGAAATTCACATTTAAGTTCTTTTTTAAAGATGAATTTTTATTTTATGTAAATCAGTAAGTATTGTTTTAAATTGTACTTGGATATGCTGTTTTTCAGCATTAGGTCTGCATCAGAGCAAACTCCAGTGGATAACTAAGATCCAGACTGCCCATTAATCCAAGAAGGAAGGATCAGGTAAATTCAGAATTTTCAGAGCTCAAATTATACCATTATCTCTAGGATGAAGCTACAATGGGCAATTTCCTTTAGCAATAAATGGGTTTGATTACTATTCTTTCAACCTTTGCAGCAAATGGGAATATGAGGCCGCTATCTTAAAACACATTCAGAATCCTCACCTCCAGTGCATCTACATTTCTTTCCAGTGTTAACAGTTTGATAATAAAGAGTACATCACATGAGTTGATGCCACGGTGATGCTCTAACTCCCCATCTGCTGTGGAGACAGGTAAGTGGGTGTGGCAATGCAGAATCCAGGCTTCTGCAGACCATGGCACATGCACACGCACACACACATTTGTAGCAGATAAAAGTAAAAGCAATGCACACCTGGCCCCTTTCAGGATTTCCACATGGGTATGTCAAAACATGAAGAGAAAGATCACCCACATCATATCTCAGAAACCCTGGGCTTTGCCTTCCTATTTGCATGTTGACATAGACTGCCCCAAGGAATAAGATCATATCAGAAAGAGCCAGCCCTAAGTACGACAAGCTTAAAATAATGTGGAATGAACAATACAGCTGATGAAGGAAAAGCCTGATGCCTGAAGTCTTAGGTAGGGTGAAGTTCTTGTCTGATGTTTAAGTTTGAGGCAGGCATTCAGATCTGCTATATTTGTTGGCGTTGCTTTGAGATGAGACAAAAGGCCTTTTGTCTCATCATTTTTTAGTTACATGAAGTTCACGTCACGATTAATTGAGTGATATCTGGCATATGTCTAGTCATCTTTCCTATGTGTGCTGAAATGGTATTTAGTTCCAGTGAAACCTATGAATCTATTAAGGTGTATGCCAGTGTGGTCAAAATAGACTCCCTAAGTGCAGAAATGGCTCTAACTGGGTTTTGTTTTGCTCTGTAGACCCTCTGCTGAGTATGAGCAGAACCTTGCATAGTTCAGTCATGTTTCAACCCAGAGCCACTAAAGGAGATTCTGAGAAATCAGGAAGGAACTGACTTCAGGTTCAAAACTTAAAAGATGTAGTTTAGAAATTAATAGACAAATGGGCAGATGGATGGATGGATGGGAATCATAAGACTGGATGCTGGCTGGATGCTGGGACTTCAAGCCTGAAAAGAGCTCTTTGCAAGGAGATTCTTAAGCAAGGAAGCATTGACTTTGCAGTCACTATAGCAAATGGCTTGCCAGGAACTTTGCTGATCTCTGCCACTTTCCCCTCCCTGCTAGTGCACAGGAGAAACAATCCAGTGGCGTAGCGTGGGGGGTGCAGGGGGGCTGGCCGCACCGGGCGCAACATCTGGGGGTTAGGGTTAGGGGGCGCAAATCCACGGGTTAGGGGGCGCAAATCCACGGGTTAGGGGGCGCAAATTACTAGCCTTGCCCTGGGTGCTGACAACCCACCCTACGCCACTGAAACAATCCACAATCCCTGGCTTAGTGATATAACCAGAAAGTAGATTTGTTTGAGTAAAACAGACCACAGCCTGTTCGCCAAGAACAAACATTGGCTACAGATCATCATTTGTTTGGAATGAAACAAATCATGAAACCCACATTGGGCATAATGGGCTTCTTTTCCCTGGGTGCTAGCAAGGAGGACCATTACAATGGTTTACAATGAAGTGCCCTTAATATACAGCTCAAACATTTTTGGACCCATTCAGAGTCTATCTGCAAAAGCAATCTTTCTGAGAGCCTTTTAAACTACTTTGTCCTCTCCTTAGTCTTCTCTTGAGACTTCTAGTCTGGTGATCTGTGTTGATCCTTCGGTGGTCAGGACACCCAAAGCTCTCTTCAAGCTCAATCAGGAACAGGGAGTTTCAACATCAATATTCTTGATAAATATCTTTGGATTGACCAAGATTGTTGCTAGAGAAGTCTGAAACAAGACATATGTACACCTCATGCTCAAAGCCAGGAGTCAAGAACAGTATTCCATAATAACTAAGGTCTTTTATAACATGAACTAAAAAGCTTACGAGGCACGGGGAACATACTGTACTTCCATTTATGATGGGACTGTGTACATATTTTGGTCCAAAGCACACCACAATTTTTTAAAGATTCTCAAGATTACAATTTAGATGAATCCACGGCTATCGTTTGTAAATCTATGGGGCAAGGAAGCAAATGACTATGCATTCAAAAGAACTTTTAGCTGGCTGTTGGCAGCAGCTAGCATTTCTCTTGTGCAAAAGTGGAAGACATTGCAAAGTTTACAACTATCACTGTGGTACAAAAATGTTTGGCATTTTCAGAAAATAATAATGCATACTTGGGAAGTCTCAGATGGACTGGCAAACCTGGAACATCTTTATGCCATATGATGGGACTTTATTACTTACACCACTACAAAAGCTGTGCATAACTCTTTAACTCTACCAATGCGTGAAATCTAGGCATCACAATAATACTTTTTGTTACTGATTCCCTCATGTTAGTCTCATCTGACTATGAACCAACCATGAGAATTTGTATGTTAGATTCCTCTTTTCTGTTTTGGTTTATAGTATATAATTTAATTGAAAACACTTTTAAATGATCTAGAAAGCTAAGAATCAGTACACATGTGGCATAAGACATCACATCTACTGGAAATGTCTAAAAATTGGGTATTGTGTGTCAAAATTTGGGGCTTTAAGCATACTTCATTTTTGTTAAATGAATGCTGAATTTACTAGCTTTTATGTGAAAATTCAACACATGAAGTGATAGCTCTTTTTGGTGGCTGTTTTTGTACCACAAGAACTTTTCTCAAACAGGCACCAATTTCCTTTTTGCTTCTATGGCTAATGCACCAATTTTTGTTCATCCATAATGGGATTGTTGCCATAGCAGTGGCTACCCAAATAGAATGCATTAAGCTATTCTTTCATTTCCCTCTAATGTTCTCTGTAATGTGATCAAAATTCTGTTAGGTGCACAACTAATATCTACAAAAGAAAAGCATTAAGAATGTTGTCATTCCCCTCAAATTACTTGCTTTGCAGTCATATTGATTTTAGTGAGGCTGCTCTGGAGTCCTTTGTGTCCTACTGATGTAACATCTTCTGGGAAGTCTGCTTTGCTACACTAGGCACATTTATTCTTAGATTTAACTTCACTTGTGGAAACTACAGCGTCATTTATGGCTTTTCATTCCCCCCCCCCCGCATTTATACCACACCCTAGAAAGTGAGATATTGTCCAAGAATGGAAAATCTCCATTCTCTGGCATGCTGGATATAGTTGAGCTTTTGGCAAACATGATAGCCCATCACTCTCTTCCAAAGAACTATATTGCAAAGTCCAGGATGAAAGGTTACCAGGGAGGAGATTTCAGAAAGCTTTATTTCCTGATGCAAACAATCAAGTTCATCCCATTTGCCGAAAGGAGTATAAGTATTAAGGACTCAACTTGCATGTTACATATGAATATGTGCAAGGGACAGCCGAACAGTGCACGCCTTTTCTGAAAAGCAGTGTTGGGAGGGGTGATTGGAATAGGAAAAGCAGCAGAGGAGTGATGGTTTCCCATTTCCCCACCCATTGCTTTACTACTTAAAAACCTAGGGATGTAGGTGGTGCTGTGGTCTAAACCACTGAGCCTCTTGGGCTTGCTGATCAGAAGGTTGGTGGTTCGAATCCATGCAATGAGGTGAGCTCCGATTGTTATGTCCCAGCTTCTGCAAACCTAACAGTTCTAAAGCATACCAGCACAAGTAGATTAATAAGTACCACTGTGGTGGGAAGGTAAACAGAATTTCCACGCCCTCTGACAATTGTCACGGTGTCCCATGGCACCAGAAGCAGTTTAGTCATGCTGGCCACATGACCCAAAAGCTGTCTGTGGACAAATGCCATCTCCCTCATCCTGAAGCAATCCCATAGTTGCCTTTGACTGGACTTAATCGTCCAGGGGTCCTTTACCTTTTTACTGAAAAACTTCCAAGCCAAGGCATCCCACATCTGCAGGTGTGTGTTCTGCCTTTCAGAAACATGTATGTAACCTTGTGGCTCTGGAGGGAGATGTTTTGCTCAGGCATGGTGTAAGGCAGTCACCACCAATTGTATCAAGCCGATTGGCACATCTGCAAACAAAAGCATGTTCCATTCAGTTCAATGTGAAAAAGCAAAACATTGAATTGATTGAGTGATTGTTTGATTTCCACACCGCTAAATAAATTTGAAATATCTCTAAGCAGTGTGCAGAAAACTGAAGCAACAACAGACAACTTAAAGAAAATATTACAAAATACAGTGTTACATATAAAAGTGTTACATTAATACAAAGTAATAATATATTTGTAAATCAATATTGATTCATTTTACTTCTGACTGATACACCCTCCCTCTCAGCCTCTGGCTTCTCGCCCAGGGTCCAACAATCTTTCATCTCACCCACAAAAGTTTCATGAGAAGAGCTCCTAGAAGCAGCAGATATCACCTTGGTCTCTCACTCTAGACTTGCTTTTTATGGGCAGGCCCAAGGTGGATGCTACTTCCTTAGGTTGTCCACAGATGTGTCCCATTCAGATGCACTAGAAAGCACAGGTGCCAGCTGCTTTCAGCTTGCCCCACACTTCTTAGGCATGGGTCTGTGCAGATTTCCGTTTGCCACACTGCTTTCTCCAGGAAAACTAAGTCTTCCTATGGAAAACCCAGTTGATGTCTGCTCCAATTCAGCTTTAAAGATGGGATTTTCCCAGGGGAAAGTGGTGGGACAAGCTGACTGAGCCCCTAGTCTAAGATTACAGGGACACTCTGGGAGAGTTGCTCTACCCAAGGATTTCTGCAATGTATGTCCTTTTGATCCGTAGATGTTCTTCTGGTGCAGTGTGTGTGTGTGTGTGTGTGTGTGTGTGTGTGAGAGAGAGAGAGAGAGAGAGAGAGAGAGAGAGAGAGAGAGAGAGATGCCAAGATCTGAGTTTGGGGCAAATACTCTTTGGTGAGAGAACCCCACTACCTATCACAATGGTGGACATTTGCTAATACTCATAAAAGTCCTAAAGGACATGTTTATTAAAGCCAAGCATGCAACTTGGGTTGTATGTGTGTAGGGATTCATAAGCAGCCGCCTTCATATCTAATAATAGAAAGCAACTCACAAAGTAAATTTAAAGGTTAAACCCACTCCATCCCTACCCATTGTCTCTTTCTTCCCATTCTGGCTATCCTTCATCCCTGTGTCTGTTGCTTCATATCATAATTACCTGTCTATCATAGGCACACTGATGTTTGTCTATTATGGATGTGGCAATATTAGAAGTTCTTTTTCATTGTTTTATGCTTCTGTTTGGATGACCAGAACTCACACATGCAAGCAAAAAGTACAAAAGCTGATACACCAGTGCAGAAAACAAATCTTATGGACATGGTGTTAGGCAGTACATGAAGCAATATCTGATACCTCTATCAAATTACCCTTGTGATTCTATTTGATTCTAGTTTGATTTCCACCATTCTATTTGATTCTAGTTTGATTTCCACCATTTTAGTAAAATGTTTGACTGTGTTCAATTAATCTATTTTCGGAATGCTAAGCCGTAGGTGGAACATATGGAAAGTTGAGTAGATCAGTGCTCTTGGCTATTTTCATTAAATGATTCTCTTTTAAGTTCCTAATGGGGGAAAAATATTTTGTTTCAATTAGATCAGAGCCACTTGCTGATCATGTGACATTTTGATACAGATTAATCAATTACAGCTGCCTCCAAACAGCATGACAGCAATATTGACTGAAGCTTAAAACCTGCATCTCATCAAGTTCCACAAGGAGGCATCAATTTCTGATTACGGTACACCATTCATTTTCTCCCTATTGCTTGAGGTCTCTCATGACTTACCATCTGTAAAGTCTTAACTGACATCATGTAGGAGAGAATGCAAGTCATAGGATCAGAATTACTATTGTCAATTATGCAACAAGGCTGCAATCCACAACCTCCTTCAGCCAGGTATATAGCTTACCCAAATATAACACTTGAGTATCATTGAAGCATGGCGTGGAAATGAGATCATCCATACCTGCCCTACACTCCTGTCTAGTCATCTCCTTCCCTGCCTGATTGGTGCACATTTGTGTTAATATTAAATGGCATGCACACAAGTGATATACATACCCAACAACCCATACATTTTGCACACACATGAGTCTAGTTACTGGGTTCAATGGAACTTGATTTGCTCAAGTGTAGTTGCAGCATCTTATGAGGTAATGAGGTAATGAAAGACATATGCTGCCACCACCATTATGAGTTTTTCTCTCTCGTCTTCTTGGTAATCACAAGTATAACATAGTGAAGGACACAGAAAAGAGTCAGGTTGCATGTAAAATAAAAAAGGGAGAAAGTGAAAGACATCAATTATCAGATTCATCTGTCCCTGTTCTGAGGTCATTCTGACACACACACACACACACACACACACGTACAACTGAAATCTGAACACATGTCAGTTTTCTGGGCTAAACAAGTAACTTTTATTAGACAGAAGGACTGGAATAACTTCAGCTAAATTTTAACAGGATTACGGAACAGTCATCCAGAATGTTACATTAAATATAACTATGAAAGCTAATTTGACAGGTGTTCAGATTTTGGTTGCACTAATAGGCCTCAAATTTCCATTTAGTAATACTTTATATACTGAATATCATAGGACTTTGGCTAGGCGGTTTTACGTTTCTGACTTATTTGGCTTGGCTCGTGTTACATTTAAAATACTCTATCAATTAATAGGCATGAGCAAGAAGTAATTTTCTTCATTCCACACCAAATATTGCCTTTTGACTTGATTGGGGAAAAACAAACAAACCCAGAAACGAGGTTATGTTATTATGCCCTTCCAGATAAAAATGCAGTGAAGCATAAAGGATATGGAAATATCTGAAACAGAGAGCCCCCAAACTCTCTGCGATCAGGCTTCACAGTCACAGAAAACTGCAAGCACATTCAGTTGGATGGTCTTACAATCCACCTCGGACCTTCCCACTCAACATACGAATGTTGTAGTGGTGTGCACTGTTATGTACTGAAGTTTTCACCCTGGGCCAGCAGGGGGATACTGTAGATAGTTATGCAAATAAGGGATTGACAGTGACGTTCAGTGATTGGATAGTTTTAGAAAATTGTTAGTTACATTGTACTGGAGCTCTATATAAGCAGGCTGACTGAACCCTTCAGTTCAGTCTGTTCTGGCCTGTGAATAAACAAGAGCTGTTTGAAGAATCGCTGTGTCGTCTGATATATTCACCCACAACTTAACATGCACAGTCCAACAGTACCTTCATTGATCTAATCAATAAATGCTTGAGCAAGGTAGCGAGATAACCAAGTATCTTCTATCAACTCCCACTAAGAAAATATTGGCCATCCATTCTAGGTTATGAACTCCTAAACAAAGGAACAGTCAACCAGCAGCCATAACAATACTCTATTTTTATGTTACCTGTTCAGAGACAAAGAGATAAACAATTTGACCTCCTCCTTACTACTACTTTGTTTGTATTAGATACCAACTAGTAGAATAAGTTTGAATGTCAGAATGTGAATCATAAGAATGGGTCCTCAAATTAGGAGAAGACCTAGAGTATTTTCAGATGTGGGGATTATTGTGTTAGTTTTCCCAGTCATAATGCTAGAATTTTTATCCTGGCTTTTAACTTCCTTTTACATTGCATTTACCTTCTTTACCTGGTATTTTATGGAACTGTGACTTTTGGACTGATATAATGCCACGTCACACTAACTTTTAAATGGCAGGAAAGATCTGCTTGCCAGAATACTGCTCCCAATTTTATCACATGAAATTACAATGCAAAACCTCTGTAATTGTCTGGGTTAACTGGGTTGCAAATGGATTTCTTTCTGGAAGCAAATAACACAGGAATGGGTGCTAAAATTCTGCTAGATTCTGCTGTTTTTCCATAAGTAGTGTTTACATTCTCTTAGAGATTATATAAAATGTGGAAATTATCAGGCAAGGAAACGTCTGGAAAATGGAATAAAGTGCTGTCTGAGTGTAGCCCTAACATAATAGATTCAGATTTTGCAGGCGGGGCTTAGCATAAAATAAATGGTACACTGGAGAAAACCTCCAGTAATTACTTTTCCTAAGAAAGGGACTCTGGAAAGAAAATGGAACTGTGACAGTTCATTTTCCAGACAACTACTGTTTTCACTGCACTGTTTCTTGCAAGTCTATGACAAAATCATGGCAAGAGCTGGGAAAGGAAATCTTCAATAAATATTTTTCCTAATGAAAAATGCTGTTATGAAAAATCCTCTTTTTCTGGATGCAATTTTGCTAAATGACATACAATGTCAACAAAGCAAGAAAATGAATTTCAGACTGCTAAAAAGGTGTTGGAACATGTTTCACTGACATATTTGAAACTGCATTCCTATGTCCTAACTTGGGGTAGAAACTGTTCAGATAGTTAAAATAAGTCCTGTTCTCAGACTTCAATAGAATCAGACCTGGACTGTGAAATTTTGTTTAAAATTTATTTTCAAATTTCTCAGACAGCAAAGGACCTTGAATCTAAAAATCTACTTCTCAGAGTACTTCATGTTTGAATTTACTTATGTACAGATATGCCTAATCAATCAAATGCAGTGGACAAAGACATTCAATCTGTTTTTCTTCAGTTGGCTTGGCTCTGCTGTTCAGATGATGATCAAAACAAACCATATCCTCCCTGTGTGGAAAATACATTTATATAAGGTATGCAAAACAGGATGTGACAAAATTCTGGAGAGAAAGCTCAACACTGCCTGCGCATGGGGTTCTGGTATAAATCAGTCTTCAGCACTGGGATTCATGTTGGAGGCTACACCAACTGCTTCGTTCAGCAAATGCTAAGGGAATAGGGCAAGCACAAAAAATGTGGGGGGATCAATGACATCATGGATTTACATTGTCAAGGAATGACACTACAGTTGCTTTCAGTTAAGCAAGAATATTCCCTGCAGTGGTTTGTTCATTTGAGCGTTTCCTTGATTAATAAACAGCAGTAATGACTTGTTTAAGGTGTGTTCTATACTAATGTGGTGCTAAAACATATATCCAGCATTTTGAAAAAGCATTCCCTATCAATTAATGAGAAAAGAAATTACATTTGAAAACTATCAAAGGGGAGAGGGAAAATGTGTGAAATTCTCATGGGTGAGGTGCAGGTTTCTTCATGCACTGATCTTACTTTTGATGTGATTTAGCAGAGTTCTAGTGGAGTTTTTTCTTTCTATAAATCATCTTTCCCATGGTGTACACTCTGCAGCCTCCCCAGGTGCATGCACTCCCATTAAAACCAGGGGAAGACTTCATGACTTAAGTCTGTCTATGGGATGTTTTCAGATCAGAAAGCCAAGGAGGCTGCAGAGTGCTGCAAATGTGTTTACTGGAAAGAAATATGCTTATGCCGCCCTTGGCTACCTTGTGATGGTAAACTCTGCACCCACTGGAATTCTAAAGAAATTTTACAATGCTTTGAGCATTTTTTTTTAAATGGAAGCTTCTTTCACAGGGGGAGGAAGCTTTTGAGAAATTTGAGGGCAGATTTTCGCACGTCACTAGTTAGAGCACATGACAAAGGTCCCAGGTTCATTTCCAGACAGGGCTCAGAAAGTCTCCCATGTGAAACTGTAGGGTGTGTCTCTCAAAAGGATTGACTAAGCACTCTCCTTTGATGCAAACTCTTTTCTCACCAAGTGATGGAGGCGGATCGAAAAAATGCAGGAGAAATGTTCAGTATAGAACTAGCACTGCAGCTCAACCCAATCCTTCCCCAGTTACTTGTTTAGGCAACATCCACTGCTAAAGTAATGTGGAGGTGGCTTTCCTCCTGACCTGGCAATGGTTCTGTCCTGTTTCCCCAAATCCAAGTAGTAGGAGGGGCCAGAGGCAGATGTGAGGTAAATTTTACCTTTGTGCAGTAGGCTAGTTTCTACCCACACCTCTCTTGTTCTCCATCTAGGCAAGCAAAGGGCATGGTCAGAATTCAGGGGCATGTCCCAGTCAAGCAAAAACACTTGAGGATGTGAAGCAGGACTGCTGAGAGCATGGCCTTGGGAGGCAGAGCATTGCTGGGAAGTGGGTGTGATGTGGGGGGAGCCTTGAGGGCCAGATAGAGATGCTTGGTGAGCTGCATTTGGTTCACCACCCCTGCTCTACAATCTGCTACCTTCACAACCTGCTACCTCCACAACTTGTACCCTGACTGAGAAAAAGGGCTTACATGAACTACAAAGCTTTGAAGACACCTACACAGAAGTTCTGTAACATTAGCCCTTTCACTGAAATTCACACAGATTTCTATTAATTTATACAAACAGATAATCAACAATGAGCATTTTGTTTCATGAGAAACGTCTCCATTTGGGTCAATTTTCTCTATGATTACTTGCAAACATGTTATCATATCCCCCACATAGACGAAAACCGAAGTCATCCCTCACTCACATGTACTTTACTGTGGGAGTGGGAGATTGAATTCTCAAGTGGCTTTCCACTATAACTAGGCCTGGGCATTAAAATTTCTGGAGGCCAGTATGATGAGGAGCATAGATGAGCCAGCAGAACCAAACAGAAATGGAAAGCTCTTTCCTGAATGCTCATAATCAAACCAAGGGAGGTTCTCTCATCTCTCCCTTCTAGAATTTGATCCTCTTCCTAATGTATTCATTGCATCACAACTGGAACGGAACCTGTGAGGCCATTCCTTTTTAAAATATATGGAGATATAGTAAGATTTCTATCCTACTAAAATACCACTATTAATAACAATAATGTTCACATTTGCATTCTGTAAGGCAAATCTCCATCATTTTCTTTCACTGTCTGGGTTTCAACAAGTTGCAAACATACCTGACTCTCAAGTCCCCTCGTTCTCTCAACATCTGTAGAACAAGTGCAACTTTGACTAATGGTGCATGTCCTTCAAAATGTTGGAGACATTAGGCTTTTATTGGAGGAAAGCAGGGGATTGCAGCTGGCGGTGGAAGGCAAATCTATGTGAAGACAATAGAGAGAGGAACCCCTCCCCCAAAAAAGACCCTGTAAAACAACCCACTTGAGAAGGTTATTCATAGTTGTCAGAATATGAATCCTCAGGTGTTTTGTTTTAACTGTTAAATTAGTAGTGTTTTTAATAATTATGAGTAATGCAAGTCAAGCAAATCCTTGAACACATATTGATGCTGGAACAACATCCATATCTGTCAAAGGCAGCAACTTCCAGATGTGTGTGTGGTACATTAGCCAGGATTTTTCCATCCTGAGATTGTACACTATCCCAATCGCTCCTTTCTTCATAGAGCCGTGATAGTGAAAAAGTCTATAGAGCTTTCTAGGATTATGATTCCCTCAATAATATTTAAATCAGCCGTCCTGAACCTGGTGTCCTCCAGATGTTTGGACTATAATACACATCAGCCCCAGCCAGCATGACCAATGGTCAGGGATGGTGGGACTAAGGGAAGTACTGTAGCTCAGTGGTACAGCATCTGCTTTATGTGAAGATGGATCCAGAACTGGAAAAGATTTCCTGCCTGAAACTCTGGAGAGCTGCTGGCAGTCAATGTGGACAATATTGAGCTAGGTAGACCAAAGGTCTGATTCAGCATATGACAGCTTCCTATGTTCCTGGAGTTGTAGTACAAAATATTTGGAGGGCACCAGGTAGAGGAAGGTTGCTTTAGACCCTTAAAAACTATTCTTGAGGAACTATTTCTCTGCACATGTTGCATTGACATAAGCATCTTAGAGTGTGTTTGAGAGAGCAGGTTGAGCAGGAACACTTTTCCCCATTGGGATGACTTCATTTATGGTGAAAGCACCACCATATGTAGTCCTTGAAGACGTCAGAGCCCATCCCACTCATTTCTTTTCTTTTTCAACCAACAAGTGGCAATGCAGTTACTAAATCAAACAGCCTGGAACATCATGGAGAGGAGAAATCATATATGAATCAGTTTTTGAAAAGGAAGCTTCAGAGAATACTAAAGGTTAATCTTTGTCAACTTCTTCCCTGGAATATTTAGCTTCTCTGCAATGTGTTCATGCTAAACCAGATATGTCTCTTCTTAAAAAAGAAAGAGCTACGATCTACTGACAGCTAAGTATGGCCTAGTAGGTGAAGGATGAGAAACTGAATATATATATATATATATATATATATATATATATATATATATATATATATATGTATATGTATATGTATATGTATATGTATTCCCAAAATCCTTGCAAATAAAGCTTGTCCATCTTTTTGGCCAGCTGTTACAGGTCTCTACTTCTGAATAGGCAGGGCAAGACAGCGATCCGGGTAAATTTTCATTCTGCAGCTCAGTTGAAGTGTTCTTTTATACCATACTCTCTCTTTTTTAACCATGAAAAAGTGCTGAGGTATTGCTTGCACACTTTTTGGGAGCAAATCTTTTATTTTATCTTATCATTTAAAGTTTAATGTTATTTTAAAATCTCAAATGATTTTAAAATTCCAGGGCACAATCCTTGGGCAGCAGTGGGGCTTATGTGAGCACCACATCGGAAGTGGGGAGAAGGCAAGAAAATTACTCATGTTTCTTGTTCCAGCTTCACACTGGTGCAGCAAACAAGCCTGGATCAAGTCTTTACCACAACCTGCCAGTAGCTGAATTGGCTTGGGAACGAGAAGATCCTTGGCTGGCTCAGCTCTGCTGCCAAAACACCCCATTTGGTGGTTTCAGCCAACCACCCCAGCAGAGAAAACACTGATGGTAGCTTCTGCTTGCCTGTGCTTTGGGCCAGGGGAGCTCCCATGGCAAGGGAGCCTCTCTCCCAGTGGAGCCTGGCACACTCAGTGGCACAGCAGGCAGTGCTGAGCAGAGGGACAGCTCTGCCTAATCCAAATCCACTCCAGCACTATCTCTCCATGTCTCATCTTTCTTCCATTGCAGAACTCAAAGCAAGATATTGGTTATCAGACATCCCTGTTTCCTGGGGACAGTCCCCGGATTTACAAATCTGTCCCCGGAATGTCCCCGGATTTCATTTAATGTCCCCAGATTTATATTTTAAGTGTTATAGATTTATTAGTAGTGAATGAATGTTGTGTGATTGATCAACGGCAGAAGACACATCATATGGGGACTTCCAGCGAGGCAAATTGGCAGGCACCACAGCAGCGAGCAGCTCCTGAAGCCAGCCAGAGCCAACTGCACTACCAGGCTGGCTATGGGCTGCTGAGACTGCCGCTGCCACTGCCGAGGAGGAACCGGGGACACCCGGTCCATCAACTGAGGGAACTGCTGACCCCCCCCCCCAACACAAATCAAGCCAGGAGCAAGAGTGCCCGGCCAACTGCCCAGCGGTACTCCAGGGCCAGGAAAACTCTGGAGCTGACGCAGGGAGAAGGAGGAGAGGAGAAGGAGAAGGGAGAGAGAAAGAGGAAGGAGAAAAAAGAGGGGAGCCCTGACCTTGCCACGCTGCCGCTGAAGAGGAGAGGTAGGAGAGCACCAGGAGGGCAAGGATATGTGGCCAAGCCCAGGCCCGACTCAAGCCTACTCCATGGCAGCTAGCACTCCAAGAGAGCAGGCCAGGGCCCAGAGGAAGGCCATGCGACAGAGGAGACCACAGAAGAGAAGATATTACTTCTTAATTATTTATTTTAAATAACTTTTTTTAAATAAGTTTTTTCTCTTTTTTTAAAAAAAAAACTGTCCCTGGATTATTTGAAAAAAATCTGGTAACCTTAAAATATATGCAGTTCCCACTCGGTCTCCTGTCCAGCAACTGAGCAGTTCCAGACCTGATCAGCTTCAGCAAGATGGCTGCATCATATAAACACATAAATCTGAAAACAGAACCACAAAGATCACAGTCTTCATGCTGCTTACCCCAAAATATTGCTGATATACTATCATGCACTCTCCACTTCCCCAAATGGTGAGAAGTTCCAGAAGCAGCATGACAGCTTTTAGCTTCCTTGGGATTAGAGCAGTAAAGACTTACAACATCTTTGCGATATTTACTTTATTTACAAACCCAGCATATGTGGAGGTCAACAGGCATTCATATATATGCAGACAGCACAGCCTACATCAATTTTCCAGGGAGCAACTTGTTTCTCATCCTCCATGCCCCTTGGCTCCATCCCAGTTTGCCAGAATTCAACAGAAGCAGATTCTCAATTTCAGCTTATTCCAGCTAGAAATTCTCCTCTCTTATTTCTCTCTCTCTCTCCCCTTGTTCAATCATTCCCTACTCAATTATCAATGGTGCGAGCAGGAGACTAGGGCCACATTATCTGGCCCTGACCCCACCATTTCATCTCCATCAACACTGCCTCCCTGCTGTCCATGCATTATGGAGGAGCCTCTATTGAGGTGAGCCTGTTCTATGTTCATAAGCTGCTCCCCCTTGGGATGTAAATCACACATCATGGGAGAAGCCTGGGCCCATAGAAAAGGTTCCACTGTACAGAAGTTCCTCCCCAACATGTTAAACTATGGAATTCGTTTCCAAAAGTTATAGTGTTGACCACCAACATGGACGGCTTTAAAAGAAGATTAGAGAAATTCCTGAGGATAAAGCTGTCAGTGGCTACTCACCATGGTGGTTATGTTCTGCATTTGCTGTTGGAGGCAGTATGTTTCTGAATATCAGTTAGTGGAAACTGTGGGAGGGGACACAGTCATCTACTGTCCTTTGATTCTCTCAAAGAAAGAAAACCCAAGCAGGAATGTTGCTTGGGGGAAAACTGAGAATCACTCTGAAGAGATGGGAGATACCTACAGGCAAAGGATTGCATTTCCAAAATATGGAATCTGCATTTATGGTTAACAAAATTTGGCTTAATCTTATACCAGTTCCAAGAATCTACAGTTTGCTTAAATTCAAATGACTGTTTCTAAATCATGTCTGGTAAACGAAGAAAACCCAAGCATTCTTCTCTGGCCTGATTAGAGCACTGAAGGCATGGTGCACATTATGGCCACGAATTGTTTTCATTCCCCACATTCATATGCAAATTATCCATTTATCATCATCTCAGTCGAAGAACACATAACAGATGCCTAAATGTTTCTTATCATGTACACAATCTGAGCATTCATACTTGCGGGGTGGGGGGGAGGTTATGTGAAATACCTTGAGATTTAGAAAAAATTATTGGATTTATAAGCAATGGTGGTTGGCCATGTTATCTACCCTTCTATGAAATTTGCTTGGAGCTTCTTGCATTTAATAAGGTTCTTATTTAAGACTAATGCCATCTAAGCCTGTTTTTCATTTTTGACTTTGAATAGATGACACTTAAGTTAATAGCTTATACATTTTTCTCCTTTGGTGTGCCATCCAAACGACTTATCCTACATATGTGCTTGTGATTGCAAATCAGCAAATAATTCATAACATATTCCATTGGGGACACATCTAAAAAAAGACCACGTGAGTCTCTGATGTATTCATAGTAACTTAGTAAAGCAACTTTAGCAAATAATCCTTTATGTCTAGTTTACAGGCATTTTTCTTGAGTAAGTTATTAGTCATACATTGAGCTAGCTTGACAGCATCTACAAAGTCAGCTGGTAATGATTCCCCCCCCCCCCCGCACTGTTTTTACAACAGGGCTCTATATAAAAAAGCAAGAGCATTTCACTGATAATGCCATAGATTTTAAGCACTTCACCCAGTGGCAGATACTGTATTAAAGGCCTGACACATAGGGATGTAAGAATGCTGTTTCTGTTCTGACTTGTATTAATCACTTGTATTACAGTATTTTAATATTTTGTTGGAAGCCGCCCAGAGTGGCTGGGAAAGCCCAGCGAGATGGGTGGGGTATAAATAAATTATTATGATGATGATTGTTATTATGATTATTATTATTATGACTATAATCACTTTTCCTCTTCTGCCGCAGTTTGGTTTCTGCCAATTCTACATTATTTGTTTTGCTGTCGTAGTTTACTTTTTAAATATAACCTTTTTCTTAACTTTTCAAATTTTGCAAATTCTTTTAAACAACCCTCAGAATAAAGCTCTCAGATCCATTGACTTCCCATCCATCCTTCCATGATGTTCTTTTCTTACCTTATAAAACTCCTATGCTACTTATATTTTACCAATTACCAGTATATGTGTTAATTATCAGTGATTAAATGCAAGTCTCACCTGCTGCTATACTTCAAATCCTGCATACATTTTAACATAACCATAATCTTTTAATAGCATAGCCATAGGTGTTTTTTGTTTTTTGCAAATATTCCATGAAATATTTCCATTCTTCAGGAAATTTTTCTTCATTCTGTTCCTTAATTTTCACAGTCTAGCCATCTCATCTGTTTTGTTTTTGTTGGGTTGGCATTGGTTAAATGTTTAGTTGGGGTTGGCAGTTATTATAATTTGGGTATAACTGTAAACTGTTTATTGTTGTTGTTGTTACTGGTTTCTATTGGTTTATTGGCTTGTTCGTTGCTTGTATAGGATATTCTGCTTTTTGATGTTTGATGTTTCTTGTGTTTTTATATATGCTGTAAGCCTCCCAGAGTGGCTGGGGAAACCCAGCCAGATGGGCAAGATACACACACACACACACACAATTTTTTATTATTATAATAATATTCTGTCATCTTCATAAGCCAATCTTCATAAGCCAGTGTGGTGTAGTGGTTAAGAGCAGTAGACACTCAATCTGGTGAACCGGGTTCGCATCTCCGCTCCTCCACATGCAACTGCTGGGTGACCTTGGGCTAGTCACACTTCTTTGAAGTCTCTCAGTCCCACTCACCTCACAGCATGTTTATTGTGGGGGAGGAAGAAAAAGGATAATGTTAGCCGCTTTGAGACTCCTTCGGGTAGTGATAAAGCAGGATATCAAATCCAAACTCCTCCTCGTCAATGGGAATTCTTCTTTCTATTTTTGCACGTAAACTATTATTGCTGCCACCTTAGCATACATTTTTGTTGTTGTTGTTTAGTCATTTAGTCATGTCCAACTCTTTGTGACCCCATGGACCAGAGCACACCAGGCACTCCTGTCTTCCACTCCATCCCACAGTTTGGTCAAATTCATGTTGGTAGCTTCAAGAACACTGTCCAACCATCTCGCCTCTGTCGTCCCCTTCTCTTGTGCCCTCAATCTTTCCCAGCATCAGGGTCTTCCCGGGAGTGTTCTCTTCTCTTCTCTTCTCTTCTCTTCTCTTCTCTTCTCTTCTCTTCTCTTCTCTTCTCATGAGGTGGCCAAAGTATTGCCTCAGCTTCAGGATCTGTCCTTCCAGTGAGCACTCAGGACTGATTTCCTTAAGAATGGATAGGTTTGATCTTATTGCAGTCCATGGGACTCTCAAGAGTCTCCTCCAGCACCATAATTCAAAAAGCATACATAAACAAATTAAAAAATTATTTCAGAAGTTCTGGTGTGGTTTCTCTTCAGATCATATAAAGCTTTCACCTTTTGCTATCTTATTCTGCATAAGTTGCTGCCACGTGCCCTGGGGAGGTATCCTAGAGTGGATGGTCAGATCCTGAGAAATAATGGGAGGAGCTTCGAGAGTTGGAGCCAAGGCATCCTACAGAGGGTCTTATCTGTGTCAGTCAGTAATGATATCATTTGGGGGGTTCACTTCCTTCTCAGTGTTTCTAGAAGTTAACAGTAAGGGAAAGTCTATGGCAGCAGGACCACCAAACCCTGAACTCTGGCCATCATGCCCCAACCAGGTCAGAAGGTGTTTGTGAGATGACAGCAGGAGGGAAAAGGAGTAGTCTTGTTCCAGGGTTCAGAGTTTGGTGGGTTTGTTTGTTTTCCTCTCCACCATTGGAACACTGATGGCAAAAGGGCAATTGTGCTTTGCATATTGACCATGAAAGGGTTTCTGAGGGCAGGCAGCAAGCAGAGAGGAGAAACTGAGAAACCCCAAGGTATTCAGAGTACCTTCCAAGGTTCCCTTCTTTTTTAGTGAAGCCAGGCATACGTCATGTGGTATTGCCAAACTGTAAGGCTGAAGTCAGCCAGATTCTGTTTGTTTGTCTTCATTAAAAATAATCCCAGTGGTGGACAATATAAAAAATAAACATTCAATACACAATAAAACCAGTCACATAAAACCAACAGAGCATAAACTCATAATCATATACACGCCCATGAAAGCAGGCTAACCAATTTCACTATATTAAAGACGGAAATCTGATTTATTGCGCTTCCTCAGTGAAAACTAGATGCTTCTTGTTGTTGATTTTAAATAAACTAGGCAGTAATAAGAGCTAGCAAGTCAAAAACAAAATTCTACATTACGGCCCAGAGGGCACCTACTGGCCTCTGTTCTCTCCCTGACCCCCACCATTGTTTGACAAACAAGCTTAGCTTTCTCCTTCTCCAGGGAGAAACTACAGTTATTTACCAGATACCATAAAACTCATCTACACCATACATTTACAGCACTCTTGTACCACGTTAACAGTCAAGGCTTTCCCCAAAGAATCCTGGGAACTGTAGTTTGTTAAAAGTGCTGAGAATTGTTTTGAAACCCCTCAGAGCTACCGTGATCAGCAGCCTGTCAGTTCCTTAACAAGCTATTCAGTCTAGTGTGTCATAGAACTAGCTTTCTTATGTCCCGAACACAAGTGCAGAGGACTCCCATTCATGGTGTCTCTATAAACATTATCTTAAAATATGTGATATCAGCCCCTCCAAGTGTCCCTATTTTCCAGGAACAGTCCCAGTTTCTTATTTGTCCTGCTTTCCCTTGGGATGTTCCTATTTACAATGGAGAAATGTTGTCGGGTATGTGATATGATTGTTATGGTAATGACTGATTATGGATCTTGAGCTGACCATAGATTCAGCTTGATTAAAGATCCCTCTGTAGATCCCAAGCATTCCTGGGGGCACAGCCACTTGGAGGAGGCAATCCCTGGCCTAGTCTGCCCACAGTTACAAGGAGTGTATGTTGGCAGAAGTTTGCTTGCCTCCACAGCTTTAAAATGTGCTGCCAGTTCCATGCACATTGACCCTGGAAATGTGGCAGCTATATTGAGGCATGCAGTGGGTCGGAAAATAGCTTTATTCATAGCCTGCATCCCCAGAGATAGGCAGATCATTCTGTGTGAGTAGATTTCCAATGAGATGAAATGAACCTCTTTTTTGTTTTGAATATCGTTCCTTTATATATTTCTCTGTGCCACATTTACATGTCCCTATACATGTAATCAGCTGGTTTTAATTTGCATTGATTTCTATAGAATAAAGAGTCTGAGCTTGAAAGAGAAGGATATAACTGTGTGGGAAATTTCTCTCTCTCAACTGAATGTGAGTACACAAGTGAAGATTTCAAAAGAAAACCACCCTCTTTCAAAGGCTACAGAAATAGTTGGGGAATGACTTTTAAAGCTGTCATTTGGGTTCTCATCAATCCACTCAGTGCACACTTACACTCTCTGTGTGATAGTTTGACATCTTTACACATTTTAAATATCATACACTCAAGCATGCTTTGCATGGGTTTCATGGAATCTACCCAAAAGGAGATTATCCCCCACTCCATGTGCTGGAATTGACAACTTGGAATCAAACTTCACAAAGTTAGCCATGGTATGAGGACCCACTTCAGTACAAGTGAACTGACAATTGTGGCTTGTGTGCTTGTTCTGACATAGAATTGTTTTTATGTTGGAACTGTGCAGTGGAGTTCTGAGACATCTCAAAGACAAAACATGAACAACAGTTGTTTGTTTTATTAATTTATTGGTTTATTGTTTTATTAATCAGGTTGAACCCTGACAAGACTCAGTACTTTTCTTGGGGGACAGAGGGCGGGTGGGTGTGGGGGACTCCCTGGTCCTGAATGGGGAAACTGTGCCCCTGAAGGAGCAGGTGCGCAGCCTGGGAGTCATTTTGGACTTACAGCCGTCCATGGAGGCTCAGGTCAATTCTGTGTCCAGGGCAGCTGTCTACCAGCTTCATTTGGTACACAGGCTGAGACCCTACCTGCCCGCAGACTGTCTCACCAGAGTGGTATATGCTCTGGTTATCTCCTACTTGGATTACTGTAATGCACTCTACGTGGGGCTACTTTTGAAGGTGACTCGGAAACTACAACTAATCCAAGATGCAGAAGCTAGACTAGCCACTGGGAGTGGCCACCAAGACCATATAACAGCAGTCCTAAAGGATCTTCACTGGCTCCCAGCATGTTTCCAAGCACAATTCAAAGTGTTGGTACTGACCTTTAAAGCCCTAAATGGCCTCAGCCCAGTATACCTGAAGGAGCATCTCCACCTCCATCATTCAGCCCAGGCATTGAGGTCCACTTCTGAGGGTCTTCTGGCAATTGCCTCACTTTGAGAAGTAAAGTTACAGGGATCCAGCAGAAGGCCTTCTCAGCAGTGGCGTTCTCCCTTTGGAACACCTTCCCATCAGATATCAGGGAGATAAAGAATTACACAACTTTTAGAAAACATCTGAAGGCAGCCCTGGTTCAGGGAAGTTTTTAATGTCTAGCCGCCTAGAGTGGAGAAACCCAGCCAGATGGGTGGGGTATAAACAGAAGAAGAAGAAGAAGAAGAAGAAGAAGAAGAAGAAGAAGAAGAAGAAGAAGAAGAAGAAGAAGAAGAAGAAGAAGAAGACTCTTTAAATTTACAAGAATCCTTTCAAGGGAAAACCATCTGTGTTAAAGACCTATTTGGTTTAGACAGTTGTAAAGTTGGAAGGGACCCCAAGGGTCAACTAGCCTAACCCCCTGCAATGCAAGGATCTCAGCTGAAGCTTCTATGACAGATGGACATATTGATGCTCTTTACATTTTATACCAGGAAAAAGAAACATCTCAGGAGAAAGATTTGACTAGTGATGCAAATAAGGTGTTTTAATTAAAGGATTCTTTCCCTCCATGCACAGTTACATTGAGTATACCCAACTGGAGCTCTGAAAATAAATAGATAATCATCAGCTGGACATCCAGCTCTTATAGTTCACAGACATCTTGTCCAAGCAGCAAGCCCTTGTGGCGCTGGAATATGCTAGATCCTGCTTTGATGTGGAAGGAGGGGTTGTAATCGGTAGCCTCCTCTTGTGTAGAATCATTGAAGCGCAAGTCTGCTGTGAACTGTTTCAACTATCAACTTATGTCATTGGCCAGATTTATCCCAATGAAGAAAATGCAAAAGGACCTACAAGTGGCAGGGGCTATATCATCACCATTATTTTGATAGTTAAAACCATGCTCAGGATGGCTTACAACAGGAGAAGATTTACATAATTACAAAAGTGGCCATAAACAATAGATTAAGAAGTACACAACAAAATTGAGCAATTGGCACATATATCATAATAAGATCTAAGAATAAAGATTAAAAAAAAATAATATCAGTGGTAGTTGCTTCCCAAAAAATACTTAGCTGTGTGAAGGCCCCAATGTGGCTGATTTTTTATATATATATAAAAAAGTTATTAGTTGTGGTCCGACACATAGGCACGCAATGTTGGGACAACAATCTCTGTCAACTCACATCATGCTGGAGTGCAGACACTGTCTGCTTGTGGACCATTACATGGGCTAAAAGCCTTTCAAAGTGACATGAACCATGTTGAAATCCCAGACTTTTAAGTGCTTTCACACAAACTCCATGCAGCTGTTATATTGAATCTGCCGTCCAGGTTCACCCGCAGTGGTAAGCAATATCTTAGCTCCAATTTGTAATACGTTGTGCTTTTCTTTTTATCTTTTTCGGCACACACATGTGGTCTATTCATATGAGCAGTGCAACATGCAAATCAGCAACTCATTAAAGACAGTGGCAGAAACTTCTTGATGAAAAGGAGCTCTGTGATGCAGCCAATGGAACAGAGGCCTGTGGCTGTTGCTGCTGTATTCCAGGAACTGCCAACTCACGTTTTAAGCTGCCTAGGCAAGTAGGTCAGTCAGATGATCCACAGATTTGTTAATTGTTTCATTCTGTTTGAAAGAACAATATGTGGAGGAAATGGGAGAGTCCAAAATCAACCTCGTTCCTCTGACAGATCATGTTTTCTGGCTTACAATCTGAGCCAGGTTTATGTTATAGGATGAAGCTTGGAAATAACTACCAGCCATCATTGCCTTTTCACCCCAGATGTGTTTCTGCCATGAATAATACTTTCCCCTCTTATGGACAGCAGCATGTCTATGCGAGTCCACATTCGTGGGAAAGTGCAGCGAGGGCAATGGGATGCTGTAAAAGCATCTCACCAAATGTCACTGACACATTTGCAAACAGTTTTTCTCTTTTCATCCTCGTCGTTGATAAAAAACAGAGTGAAATGAGTCATAATTAAGAGGGTTCACCACAATGTTCTCAACATACACATGTCCTCCCTTACCCATCCTCATGGACTGCCTAACAACATGGATAGATTTTTCTCCCCTCTTCTGTTGCTAGGTGATGGATGTGCTGGAAAAGCATGCATGGCACACCCACCCATGCCACACCCATGGGCAAGGGCCAATGGGCGTGGCCTGAAATTTAACATAGACATGAATGTATAAAAATGCTATGCAAAATATTTCATTATGTGAACTGTGTAGTAGAATTAGTAATCTTAGTATATTCATAGACTATTAGATGGATCACTTATTATTAGTGTTCATAAGTTTTATATGGCTTGTATATATTTATAATAGTAATGATAAAAAACCAAAATCTGGGGAGAAAACTGGATGAGAATTGCAGAAAAATCCCCAAAACAAATTGCTGTGAAGGACACATGGTTATTTAATCCATCTTTTTGGATCACATTCTGTTTTTCCTTCCATGTGTTCTTGTTAATTTAATCATTGTAATTGTAGGCAAGGACTCATGATACATTTTTGCTTTGAACCTCCATATTTTTAGGCGAGATTTTCCAATGTTTCGTCTGTTTTGTGTTGCTGCATGAAACAGACTGGATGCTGCCCTAATTAGCCACCAAAGTATTCTTTTCCATAGAGTGAACCGTTGAGACAAGAGCAAGAACGCGGTGTTTCCTCTGCCTTCTCTGAAATCCCACAGGAGGGTGGAGATAAGCAACAATCCAGAGCTAAGTCTTACAGTGAATGCTATTAGGACAGGTGCAATATGCAACACTGCAACATGCTTTAGACATCACAATGAGTAGGCTTATGGTTCTTTCAAGTCATATGAGCTTTTGTGGAACAGCCTTTGGATTAGCTGCATTCTTATCTCTGGTCTGCCCCCTGTTATGCTCTTCTTGTTACATGGTCATAACATTGACTTAATAAAGTACAAAATCCTGAGCTGTGCTTCAGCGACTCTGTAGGAGCACAAGGACATCAAAATGAAGGCTGCAGTCCTAAATTCATTTAAGGAGCAGGTCATATAGAAGTCAATGCAAGCTGATTAAATTCATATATGTATGTGTAAGCACAAATGCACGCACTGTGATTTTAGTACGAAAGAGAGAGAGAGTTTTGTAAAGAAATCAGGGCTATGCAAAAGTGCTCAATCCCAAATTCGCCACCCCATCCTTGTGGCAAAAATGAAGATGCCGTTTTAGCTGATTTTTCAGGAGATGACAAAATTCCTTTGGGTGGAGAAGAACTCACTGCTGGCGGTTCTTGAAGCTCCTCCTGGTGCCACCAGCTAATAGTTAGCATGTACTTTCCCCCTTAGCCCCAGGACTAAATGATAAATGATGACCTAGCATTGTCCTGACAGGGATGAAGCTCCAATTTCGCAACTCCAGCTCCCACTTTACCATGAAGTTTTGTCCACCTTCTCTCCCCCACCCACACATCAGATTTGGAACTAAAAAATATCATACATAATTTTTTGGCTGTGAGCGCTAGAATCAATCTTGTTAAATGTAATATGTGCCTCCGTTATCTGATATAATATTGTGGCAGTGCAGACAGTTCTTCTGCCTCTCAGCCAAGCAGAAGCCATTCTTCAAAGTCTAAGGCTACACCTGTCCCATGAATTTAAGATGCTGTTACACCACTTCAAGCCCCATTCCACTTAGAGTTACAATTTAACAATCCTTCTTCTCAGTGAACTCTGGAAATCATAGCTTTGTGGGGAGGGGTATGGCTCTTCTATTCCCAGCACCCTTAACAAATGACGCTTCTCAGGATTCTGTGAGGGGAGTCATGACTGTTTAAAGTGGTATGGTACTACTTTAAATATGTGGTGTGGATTTGACCAGAGTGCACCTCCAATGGCTATCATTGCCTAGATTTAAGTGCATGGCCACTGCCTGTTTGCATTTAATGAGAGAGGTTTTCTCCAATAAAAAAAGCATGCACTGCTTTGAAGCTGAAGGGGCAATGTGTATTTTACACCATTCCTCATGGAGATAGTAAATTTAATGTGGGGTGTGTGTGTTTAGTGCCAGAAGTGAATATGAAGCTAATGACTACAAATTTCACTGGAAGGAATGGAAACCCACATTATAGTTTATTTCTGCTGACAAATGAATTTATTAAAGATCAGAATCTTTGGCAAGGAGATGGAAGAGCTGAGCCTTGCATAAGAGAATGCTTGGTGCATCGCTTGTAGTAAAAAGATCTGTCACTTTCCAATGAAAGCATTCAAAATAAGGGTTGTATCCAGCTACGTCACAGGGTAGACTTTTTGAAACCAATGGACTTGTTAGTTTTGTCCATTGATTTCAAAAAGTCTATTCAGAATGTGTGTGTGTGTTTTGCAACATGTCTTTGATGCAATAATAGTGCATTACCTTGGGACTGCTGGACAAAGAACTCAAACTCCCAGCTCTGTTTCTGCCAAAGGCTTTAATGCATAAATTGGATTGATACATAGACAAGGCATAGGCAAGGTTCACCAGGTACATAAGAGGTATGGACACATATTTAAGCACAAGCAGAGGCTAATAATCCAACAAGCAACACCCTCCTCTTGCACCTTCTTTTTGAAGAGCATGGCAGGCATAGCTCTTAACACTGGGCAAACAAGCAGGCACTCCTTTGAGTGGGTTGGATAAGCAAGGTTTGTTCACTCCAGTACTGGCTTCTTCATGGCCTTGGAGACAGAGGCAGTGTCAGCACAGGCCTAGCATCTGATTTACTCTCAGTTGTTTCTCCAGAAGGAGGAGGCTTCTCCCTGACAGAAGGGGGTTCTGCGGGAGGTTCCACAACAGGAAATGTCTGGTACTAGAGGGCAGAACATTCATCTGCCAGCCTACTTGGTCCCTCCCTGGATCCAGTCCCTAAATGACCAGCCCGCTCCCCAAGCTTAGACACCTCTTGGAGTCCTGATTAGACCTATCCCATCCCATAAGGACCTTCCCCAGGGTTGTCCTAGTTCCAACTACCCAAGCACCTCCCATTCTTCTTCTGGATCTGACCATCCACTCCACAGCATCTTCATGGGACTCATGAAAATAGATTTCTATTCAACTATTCATCCATCATTTGTCTTTATTAATTGTTAAGCAATGCGTCCCCAGTGTCGTCATATTATTGTCCTCTAGAGTGGCAGTCTTGTGCTATAGTGCAGGAAAAGTGGGACAACACACACACACACACACACACCCCATTCTGTGGAACATTTGTGGTATGAAAACAGGATTTCAGCAGGAAGATACAGGATATGCATTGATTGGAAAGGAAGCAGTATGTCCACCCCAAAAACTTACAGCTACAAATAGTATGGAAAATGGGATTGATTACGAGTACTAATCATCATGGATTACAATAAAAAGGACATCTGGAGGGGCCCACTGATGCTACTGACATTTATGTATCATGAGACATTCCCATATGAAATTGTAATGCCAAAAGAAATAATCAAGCCCCCCGCCCCCAGCCAATATAATGCATGTGTGACCATGTCTATTCTTGATTTGAAAACAATGGACTGCACCTTCTCTGAGCATGAAGTCCCAGGAAAAGCAGAGGTGAGAATTCTTCTTCAAATAATCCCCAGCGTGACAAACACAAATAGCTGCTGATTTTTCGCATTCCTCGTGACCGCTTTCAAAGTCCGCTGACGTTACCCTCCAACCATCTCTCAGCGGAGGGCCAGTGATTATAACCGCAGGAACACCCTCACTGTTTCCTTTGATGAAGAATCATAAAGACAGGAGGAAATGGCATGACAACAGTCCAAGAACCGCCGGAGCTTCTTTTCCAAGGTCTGACTTTTGTTATGGCATTTGGGTGAACGGTTATGTAAATAAATATCTCGTACTTCCTCTCATTAAGCTCACTTTATGTCGGAAGCCGCAGCTCGCGAGACACTTTGATATTGAGAGCGTCAAGTCTAGAGTGCTAAGTATGATTATAGTTCAGAGTTGTTTAGCTCTGCAAATGACAAGAACCTTTGCTGGCCTCTTTGACCCCAAAGTAGCAATTAGGGAAGCACACTGTATGGTATATATCACATAATTATCCTTTCCCCACCCAGACACTAGTTTGATGCCTGTTATTATTACCATTTACTAAAATTATACTCTATCTGACTAACACCCTGTCACTTCTCAGATTTGCAACCATGTCAGCATATTGAAATGTTTCACTTAGAAGAAGCTGTAAATAGCCATTAAGACAGATTGCCCCTTTACCTTTGCTTTGTGGTCTTCTACTACAATATCAGAGCCCATGGTTCTGGAGTAGTGATCCCCCTGCCCATGTCCTTTTTATTGTGCATTAATGAAGATTTAGAGTTATGATGGTATCAGGGAATATGCAAAAATCCTCTTTTTTGCAAATTGGTATGCAAATTCCTATTTTTAACACTGTTTGTCCCTGCAAAGGTTTTGTAGCTGACATACTGCTTTGTTTGGGATCAGTGCACAGTGCCCCAAAACGCACATTTTGGGAGTTGCACAAGTTTGCAGGCCCCCTAAAAATGCTTTTTTCGGGGTGAAATCTTGGCCCAAAGCCATGAGAAAGCAAGGCACCCCAAATGGCTACCATGCTGTAGCTTGAAAAACAGGATGTCTCAGTTTTTCCAGGGCAGTTGACAGGTATGGTAAGGACAGATTTATCACATATCCGGTTATCTATCCCTTCCTTTCTCCAGTATAAGTGAATGACTATTAATCGCTAATATGGAAGAAGGAAGGGCCTTGCTTAGCGACAACGCAATAATGGTGGCAAATCTGCTTACCATCCCTGAAACATGTGGCCTGACCTCCCCTAGCAATGATGGGGTGCAATGTTTCTGTACAAAGACCCTCTGTTCCCATCCTACCTCTCACTCACTTAACACACAGAGGTTTACATATACAGCCCATCAAAATGATGGGCACCTCACCGGTTTAAAATAATTGCAAGGGGTTTTGTTCTAATTAATGAAAGTGAGAGCATGATAACAGTAGTTAGATCTACCCAAGTGCAGGCAGACACACAGCAAGCTTCAAAAACACTTCTGACCTAGCAGAAATAATTGCCCTATTATCCCAGACCTGGATCTTTGTTAAGAAGCTTATGAGGATACCATGCCAAATTATGTGGTGGTTTTATATAACGGAGGGTAGACAGATGTTTACTTGGAAAGGTTAAAGGGATAAAAACTCCATTTGCTTGTGATGTATTTGGAAGTGAATTCAGTCCCCCGCCGGTGATAGCAAAAATATATTATTATTATTATTATTATTATTATTATTATTATTATTATTATTATTATTAAACTACTCATTCTTCACCTGGTTTTGTAATTTAATAAAATGTACAGGATATATTTCTGCCCCTCTTTTACCCATTTGGTGCCACAGTGCCTGTGTTTGCAGTTCAAGGGGATTATCTTTAATAAATGCACTGAGTCTATAGTGCAAAGGGGAATATTCAGTGAAATAGCTGTTCATGAGAAAATAAAAGAAATCTGACTTTTATTAATTTGATCCCAACATCATTCTCTTCATCTGAACCCTATGTTATGTTATGTTATGTTGTTATGTTATTTTAGATGACCTGCCTCCATTTTGCTCATTTTATGTATACTTTAGTTCGTTTGGGAGCTCTATATTATAATAAAAATCTGTTCATACAGTGGTAATCTAGGAAAACATCGCCATGTCACTTCTCAAATTTCTATCGTTTTTAGTTTTGTGAATTAGAAACTTTCGGTGAGTATGGGGAGAATGAAATGGTCCTGTTAAGTTTGCTTGCGAAAACAAGGTGCAGATATACCGTAGTTCTCCTTCTTGTGTGGTTTCAGCTGGAAATAATTGCATAAGACACTCCAAAACAAATAAAGGCAGGAGATAAGTCGGAACCCTGATAGCATCAGCATTCTTAATATAAACTGAGGTGCATAAATGCCATGTTTCATGACTCAGGCTTCTACTTACCCAAGGATGGGATGGAATTGCCTCAGAGGATCAGGATCATTCAAGAAGAGTTTCTTTGTCTTTTTGTAATGCTCTTTGAATTTCTTATAGAGTTGAGGGTGGGTATTAGCAGGGTATGGAAGCAGCGTATTAAGCCCAAAGTGGCACCAGCAATACTCAGGGCAGCTTCTGCCAGCCCCCGTAAATCTTATTATTTTATTATTATTATTATTAATTTTATTGAAATTATTTAGAACATCCGAAATCCAAACTCAGAGAAGTTGAGGGTGATACAAAACATAGTAGGACAGCAAGAAGCAGAATGGAATCATATGTCATTTTGTTCATGCTTCCTAAGAATGGACTCATATGTCATTTTGTTCATGCTTCTTAAGAATGGATTCATATGTCATTTTGTTCATGCTTCTTAAGAATGGGCTCATATGTCATTTTCTCCAGACATATGCAATTTCCTTAAAAATAGTTCTTTTGAGATTTTTCAAAAGAAACTCAACAAGCAACTCTGCCCAAAAAAGGTTTTGTGTCCAGATTTTCACTTTTTGAAATATGGCAACCCTACTTCATGCTTCTTCACAATTAAGAGCTCACTTTTAAGAGATGCTCACTTCAAACCAGCGAGGTGCCCTAGCTGTTTCCATATTGGGATCTCATGCATATCTTTATAGGGGGATCTATGAAAGAGCCATAGCTTTAATTGCAGAAGGTGCAGGCTCAATCCATTCCTCCTGCCACACCGAAACTCCTTTTAGGTTTCTTAGCATACATTGTCTTCCTCCCCTCCTGCCATCCCCCCCCCCCCAAAAAAAATCAAACTGGCTCCACGCTTTTACTGGACAGGTTGGTTATTACTCCTTTGGATAGATAGTGGCTCAGTTTCCCCCCATCAGACCAAACCACTTTGCATTAGAAGAGCATGTAGGCAATGATATAATGCCAGTACATTATATGCATATAAGAAGGTCCTCATGGGGTATCATGTTATTTATTGAATATTAGTCCAGTATGTTTGGAAAATTGGTATATAAACTGTTAAAATAATAAATAAAATATCTCAAAACAACTATAAACGACTGTGGCTTCCAAAACCAATTCCATGTCTGAAATATGGAAAAGAGGAGTGCTCCTTTCCCTGAAGTGGGACTCAGGATTGGCTTTGCCAGTTTGTTTGTACTGCACTGACCTCCCCACCACCTAACCTCTCGCACTGCCCGCAAGCGGCAGCTCACCTACCATTTCCACCACAGCCATTTAACCCTTGCCCTTCCTAAATGATACACCTCTCTAAAGTTCTGTGCTGCTTCAGAATTATAAAACAGTCCATACGATATGAATGCATATTTTTAGTATAATGTCAGAAACATGCTTACAATGCTAAGGTTAATGTTGTAAGAAGAAGAACTTTCACACTGGTCAACCTGACTTCTAAGAAGTTTAGGCATTCTAATAAGCATTGTTTTTTAATGTGCTACTTTCTCAGATGTTAAGATTAAAAGAGGAGACTAACCGACTCAAATGAATACCTACTGGCTTTGTCTAGAAAACTTTTAATCAGAGCAGTCAATTAGATGATAGATTTACAGCGTCTGGTTTCAGGAATGAAGCAGCTGACAATTAACATTCAGTGCTTCTTCCCTTACAATGCAAGGGACTGACAATTTGGCCAGACTCATCGTGTCTCCGTTTCTTGCATGTGAGACTCAGTGAATATTATACCTTGTAAATGTGAAAAGTTGCAGAGATGCTGAATGATCTGCCAGTATTTGAGGCAGGAGAAGTGGGATACCTAGCCAGATGGTTAACTTGCATATTTTATGTTTTACAATCGCAGAAAGTTTCTTGCCTTTTCTGAAAATAACTTGTTTATAGCCTAACCTAAGTTGGTCTGAGCTAGCACACAAGTTTTGGAAGAACCCTAGCTCAGGAGGTAGAACATTATGCCTTGCAAAAGGCCCCATGTTCAAACTCTCTTTTTCATTGTGCATTCAAGATTATTCATGATCATGATGTCTTGGGGTCCTTCTATATGATCCTGCCAAAGGTGACAGACATACTAATTGGCTTCTAGTCCATTCATGTTTGATACCCAGGCTGAAATCCTCCAACATTTTATACTACAAAAGTCCTGGTTTATTATTTTTTTTGTCCCACTTTCGTCATGCTATGGTGCAAGAGTAACCTTCCAGATCTCAATAATGCAAGAGCACTGGGGAAGCATTGCACAACAACTAATAAAGTGGAATTATGAGTGCGCAGTAAATATCAGCCACCAACACACTATTATTGTGTCATGATGCAGAAAAGACTAACAACCTGGATGGGCCTTCATTCAGTACAAGGTAATTTAGGACAGGAAATTAACATGAAGTTGAATGAGATAACAAAATATCATCATGCCTGTGTTTAAGTGCCCATATTTAGGACTGCCACACTCAGTAATTAACTTAAATTTGGAAAATCTTCCATCTGGGATGAATTACTCCATTGGCCTTATTTAATTCTTTATCAAACAAAATAAAAAGAAAGAAGAAATATGTTCTCCTGGCAACTCCATCTCTTTATTATACGTGAACGACAAATCAAACTGGAGGCTTCACAGTAGCTCTATTTTGGTGAAGTGCTTTTGGATTCCCCCACACTTACAGGATGTCTGGAATTCAATCTATTCAGGATGCTTGATTATAAAAACATTAGCCGACAAACCCAGACAGGAGTTACCAGCAGTATATTTAAAGGGGATCAAAAAACAGACTGGGAGGTAAGACAAGCAAGCAGCTGATGACAAGAATACTGTTCATGGAAGGCTATATATATATTCATTGTTGAGAAACTTTAAATAGCCAAGGACAAATGCTGCCTGGTGTTATTTAAGAACCTGTGACTGGAGCTATCTCTGTCTTCACCATAGCTGACACCTATTGCGTTAGGTTATTGTGTAAGCCCTACTAAGCCATTCTTCCAAGAAAGCCACTTCCGAACTTGAGAGGAGGGAGGGTTGCGGGCCACCCCCTCCCACACACATGGGGGCTGCTTTTAGCCCCCGTGAGAAGAGGGAATCCCCGGGCGTGTCCGCGACCCGGCCCACCAATCGGCGGGCAGGGGAGGCGTGGCCTAGCCCATTTAAGGCCGGCGCGCCCGGGGACCGCCCTCTTTTTCCCCGTTCCAGCTGCCCGGTTTTCCCATCCCACCCACCCTTTAGGCTTAGCTAGCTTTGACCTTGCTATCGACTTCGGTTGGTCGCCGCAAGGGGCCTGGTAGGAATTTTTCCAACTTGGCGCAATTCCAGCCTTTTGGTTTTTTCGCCTACCTCGTAGCAAACGCCACAACTTCTTCGGTATTGGCGGTTAGGCATTGGCAGGGGTTAATTGTTATGCAAATGAAGGGGGGAAGGAAGCACCATCACCTTCCCCCCAATGAAAAGGGTAGTCCGGTAGAGAACTCCGGGGGGCATTGCCCTGTCCGAAACCTAGGGAGGTGAGGACCTCCGGCACGCCCCCGAGCGGTGACACCCGTGGGATCCTAGTTGGCGTACTTCAACAGGACTCCCACGGCTGGTGGATAACCCTTCCCAGTTCCCATGCCGGGTAGTCGATAGGAGCCAATACCTAAGGCCAATACCTTCCAATTCCTGTAATCAATAAAGTAGTGGCCTTTTTATGCCCATTAACCTTAAATAACGTGTCCTGTGTCTTCATTTCACTTGGGGGGAGGGGACTCGCCACACAATTTATCATCCCTCCCAGAAATAGCTCTCAGTTTCATTTGACCATTTTGAGTTCAATGTGGCTGGACTTCCCCTCTTATTCAGCTAGTCATTTTATTTCTTTAAAATCAATTTCACTCAGTGCTGAGTAATTGGCATATATGGGTGGAATTCAGCTTTGTGATAATACAATGGTTCCAGTTCTGCTTGCCAGATGGAATGATCATCCCTCTCCTTCCCCCTCCAAAACAAAAAAAAAAAATTCCTTCCAGTAGCACCTTAAAGACCAACTAAGTTAGTTCTTGGTATGAGCTTTCGTGTGCATGCACACTTCTTCAGATACCTTCTTCAGGTATCTGAAGAAGTGTGCATGCACACGAAAGCTCATACCAAGAACTAACTTAGTTGGTCTTTAAGGTGCTACTGGAAGGAAAAAATTTTTTGTTTTGTTTTGACTATGGCAGACCAACACAGCTACCTATCTGTAACTTCCCCCTCCAGGCATTGTTCTGTGAGTTCTCCTGTTCCTCCAGACAGTACAGAATGGAGTACAGATAAAGCTTAGGACTTTCTATCCATGACCCTTGAATTGGAGCCATATTTCCTATCTCTAGGCCACACCTCTCACTGGCTCTCTTCATGAACTCTTGCATATCTGTGAAGTAAACTGAACTATGGTGATGTAAACAATAGTAGTAGAGCTCTGACCATTCTTATGTGTGTACATAACACTTTTGGGGTTCCAAAGTTTTTTGTTTTTATTTTTTACAGTATAGTGATTTTGAGATTGCTCCCATTGTTAAGAAGCAGGGGAAATGCCCAGTGAAGTGTATAAAGTTATTTTAATCACTGTGGTGTTCTGAAAGGTGTCATGTTATCTTTAGACAATCGGGGAAAGCCTAATCCTTCAGCTTAAGGAAACATTAGGTACTTGGCACTTCTTTGCAAGATCTCAGCTTGTTTTCTGCTACAAGTTAGTATTAAATTAAATCGCCAAGCATTCTCAGGGCTGACAAGCAGAAGCAGAAGAAAGAAGAGGCTATGCAATCTCCAAGCTTTTACTTGTATCCCCCCCCCCACTCCCCCAGTGACTAATTTGCAGGGTACACTTGCTACTTTCAGGGTCAAATTACACATTTGGAAGTGATCTGAAGGCTGCCCTGTTTGGGGAAGTTTTTAATATTTGATGAATTATTCTATAATATTTTGCTGGAAGCCGCCCAGAGTGGCTGGGTAAATGCAGCCAGATGTGTGGGGTATAAATAAAGTATCATCATCATCATCATCATCATCATCATCATCATCATCTGTCTTTTTGCCAGCCTGTGACATCTGGACTACTATACCATGCAGATTACCATAACAATCATGATTAGTCTTATAAGTAATACCGTATTTTTTGCTCCATAAAACACACTTTTTTCCTCTAAGGGGAAATGTCTGTGTGTCTTATGGAGTGAATGTGTGGTCCCTGGGGCTGCGCTTCCCCCACCGCCAGCCTTTCCGCTGCTCCCCGACCTGCTCTTTGGGTCAAGCAGCTCTGGGGTAGCCTGTGAAGCCTCCGCAGGGCAGCGGGGAGCCTTCATCCTGCTGCCCTGGGGAGGCTTCGTGCGGCTATCCCTGGCTTTTGTGGGAGGTGGGGGAAGGGACAGAGCGAGGCTCTCTCACTTCCCCCACCTCCCGCAAAAGCCCCCAAGAGCCACATTTTTTTTCTTGAATTCCCCCCCCCTCAAAAAAAAATAGGTGCACCTTATGGAGCGAAAAATACGGTATATTAATGAGACAATCCAAAGACAGCCAAATGGTGGCAGGACAAGGTTGAACCACTGCTGCACCTGCCAACCCATTGCTCACCCTGGCCAGGGTGGGAAGTGAGTGGAAGCAAACTGCTGTACCAGCATGGAGCTGGTGCAGCGATTGCACCTAGCTCAGACCTGATGCCATCAAGTGACAGCAGTGGAGGCAGCTAAGATACCGATGGCTCCCAAAGCCAGCTTAATCTCTCCCTACCCCAGTACTTCCCTGTTTTGAAGCTTCCTGCAAGCGGAGGCCAGTGGAGGCTGGTGGGGCTTGGCACAGGGCCACTTTGGTGCAAAGGGGGCTTGGATTGTAGCCTCATGTACTCTCATTAATATTGTCATATTTTGCATGATTAATATATCACCTGTGTTTTTGGTTCTTAATCATTTTATTGCTTTATATTATGTTTTAATTCTTTTTGTTTTGTGAGATGCCCAGAGAAATTATATTATGGGGTGGCGATATAAATTCATCTAATAAACAAGATGTCATTTGACTGTTCACCACCCACAGCCATTCCACCTGACTGCATCAGAAGGAAAAGTGAGTCAGCCAGACTCCTTCCATCAGTTTGGACCATATGTCTCCTCTTCTCTACAGTACCTGAATTTGCTTCCTTTCCTTTCCCCTTCCTAACCTACTTCTTTTAAGCCATTTATTTGTCGATTGTCTCAAGGGCATTCTAAGAACTGGGAAAATATAGGGGGAGGGAGAGATTTGGGGCATGTAATTTCAGATTTCTGACATTCCCAGATGAGGATGGGTAAGTGCAGCAGACAGAATGAACTGAGGACACAATCCTCTCACATGAAATTCTGATTCTCAGTTGGGTTTGTGGTTGCTCCTCTCTTTCCCCAATAGGTATTGCTGGGCTCGCTGTTGTTGTCAGTTAATGATATTGTTCCCTGCCAGCCCTTGTTATGGATGAGTGAGATATTTATCTCACAGACCTACGGTACAAACTGAAAGCACTGTAACTCAACTGCTGTGCCACTGTGGCAAGTTTGCTAGGCTATGTCATAAACTGTCTTTCAAAAATTTGGGATCTGATCCCATGTGAATTACCTTTCGGTCCCATTGACATTGGTGAAACTCTACATTCTTAACTCCCAAGTATTTTAGCTGAGTAGTAAATTGTGCTGTCAATCTATTTCATGGAAGAGTATTGGTGAAGAGAAATGGATTCAATAGCAAACTGGAGCTTACACAAGGAACACAGATGTTCTTGAAATTTTTTTTACATTACCTCTGAGTCTTCAAAGTACAGCCATGATTCCACATACGCACTTTGTTCTACTCACGATTAAACACATATGGTAACAAAAGGTATTAGGATTTTTTTCCTGACATAGGAAATCATACTCTGCTTTTCTATTGCGGTAATAACAACTGGTCTCAAGGGTATGAAGATTGCTTGGCTTAGACACTAACCAGATGCAGTGATATCAAGCCCAGAAAACACACTGGAGTAGTATTGCCAAAATGCTCAACAATGGGTTTTAGGTAATGCAATATATATGCAATGTGTGTTAAAATGCTGGAGTCTCTATGATGCAGGCATTGTTTAGACACTTTGAGGAAATGATAAGATTGTATCTAACTGAATTACAGAAATTATGTGGGAAAACAGTTGGGGAAAAGTGGTTTTATTCACATGGAACCATGGAGTCTCATTTAAAATGGCTACATGGTACATTCTGCTATTCATCAGAAGGATATTCTGCTATTGTCAGATGCAGAATATTAATATTTTTTTCTAAAACAATTTCATAGATCATTTACATCAGAGAGAGAGCCAGTGGGGCCAGATGGTCCAACAGAAGCAATTAATCATGTTACCATTTGAGCACAGGTCAGATTTTAGTTTCCTTACTGTTCCAACAAAACTCCTAGGAATGAAAGACCCTGGGTTGGCCCATATGCCTACTCAGATGACATGGTTAGCTGATTCTGCTTACCTAACCTATGGATGGTCATGTCACTGCTCACAAGAATATATACAGTGAAGGGAGAGGCAGTGCTGAGGTTGGTGTGGTGCAAACACACCGGCTGAGACAATCCAGTGCTCTTGCTGGTGTGTTTGCATTGTGCTGACCTCATCAAAACATCTCCCTTCACCCTCCCAGTAAGCAGCAGTGATGTGACCAACCAGAGGTCAGGTGAGCAGGTCAGCCACTAGTGGTTTACTCTCTTCCTTGCTTACCACTTTCTTTCTTCCTTTGCAATAACACACCCCCACACACATACAATCTTTCTTCCAATGTGGGACCCAAAGTGGTAAACATGTCATTCTCAGATGGCTTTCCATGTAAGAACAGACCAGATCCAGATCTGCTTATCTCAAGCAGGGTTCTGGCCCCCTGCGTCTTCAAAGAGTACTGTGGACAGTACTCACAACAAAAGTCCCCCCCCTCTCTAGTCAATCACCACATACACAAGTCAAAATTTTGCTCATTATTGACACATCCATGTTCACAAATGAGCAAATAAAATGGTGGTGTGTGACCAAGTTCACTAGCATGCATAGATTCTGTAGCAGCTGGGATGGTGGGGCAGAGCTACTGAGCTGCCTTCCCGAAACTGGTGGCACTGTAACTTACCTGGATGGGAAGGGGGTGCAGAGGAGCAGCAAAATATGAAAATAGGATTTCTAATATTCTCTGTCTTGTCATAAGGTGCTTTTACAGAGTTGTTTACTCTGGACTCAGTGCAACTCATATACTGTATGCCAGTTTTTCTCAGTTCAGAATCCACATGGTATCACCCTCATCAAAATGCATTCCATATTTCGCCTCCTGCCCTAAATTTAATCTAGATTCACCATTTCCACAGGTTTCTTTCTTTCTTAATTGGCTTTTCCGTGGAAATGGGAAATCTGGATTATTTGGGCAAATAATAAGTGGCAGCACTTTGGTAAGGATGTCACTGTGCTGATGCAGTGATAAATGGCCTTGTGGAAGTTCCCAAATGCTCATAACTGCAGTTGTATTGACTGATATTTCTGAAGGCATTGTGTGGTGCAGTTCTATCATAACTCTGCATGAGAATTACAATAAAAATGCAAACTTATAAGAAGAAAAACTGTGTTATCAGTCAAGAATCACCAAACCCAAAATATTTCTGTTGGTGCAAACCCCCCCCCAAAAAAAACCACCATTGCATATCTAGTCTACATAATTTATTTTCAGACCACCTTGCATTTCTACCTCTCAGAGTCTGAATCCATGAAAAGTTTATTATTATTATTCTTTCTGTTTCCTGAGGCAATACAATTTTCTCTTCACACCACCAAATGTAGCTTTTAATTAAATCAAGACCTCAAGCAGAGAAATAACACTAGACACGTGTAAACTATTTGAATGGCAAATGCAAGTGTTCTGTACTTTCCATTTGCTGCTGGTTGAGGAAAAACAACAACACTTTCCTTTTAAATGCTGGCAATGCACATCCCTCCATATGCATAATGTGCAAAAGTAAAAGCCACATATGTCTGGGTTCAATAGGTCTGAGCTCACTTTTTTTGTGGCAGAGCCAAGCCACATATACGTGAAATACAATGTGTACAGATTTTTGCCCAGTATTGATTCCAGCCGTAGGGTAATGATACTTATAAAACTGTAGCTGTCTAATAAGAAATGTATTAAGAACCCTTTCTAGGTTCCCGCATGGTCATAGCAGCTCACAAATGTCTAAGCTTAAATCTACACCATACTTTTAGAAGGAAAATCCAGACAGCTAATTTTTTTTTCTGGCTGTAATGGAAATGTTTTAGCAATATATGCAAAACTGGTGTGTGTCCCAGTTTCAGAATGAAAAATTCAAAGGAAATCCAATTCTTCCATTCATTTCAGTCCAAATCATTAACTGTTTCATGTTGTATGACAGGAAAAGGAAATTTCAAGCCCAGGGGCCAAATGCCCGCCAGGTTTCACTATTCAGTCCCTAGAAGTCTCCTTAGGCCCACAACCCTCCCGAGCCCTGCGTCGACCATTTTTGCCTGACTGGAATGGGCCCTTTATGCTTCTTGCATAAGTGAGTTGAAACTATTGTACTGTACAAAGGTAAAATTTACATTCGTTGATCTTCCCACTTTTGCCTGTGGCCCCATCCTTCACTAGCATGTGGCCCTCGGGAGGTTGATCTGAATGGAATGTAGTCCTTAGGCCTAGAAAAGGCTTTCCTCTGGCACAAACCATGATCTCTCTCTGTGTTTGTGGGATTCTAGTATCTGAACTAACCACACCATCCCGCTTTCCTTCACCATCCCTGAAACCATTTACCACAACTTTTTGTGGTATAACTACCCGCAATGGTAACATAGGAAGCTCAGGGCAAGATACATACAAGGGCGTATTGCAATAGCAAGCC
Organism: Podarcis filfolensis; assembly: GCF_964270895.1. Taxonomy (NCBI): domain Eukaryota; kingdom Metazoa; phylum Chordata; class Lepidosauria; order Squamata; family Lacertidae; genus Podarcis; species Podarcis filfolensis. The sequence continues at coordinate 34,989,153 of NC_139607.1, read as the reverse complement.
TTGAAGGTTTGAAGCCTTGATACAAATTGGCACTCATAGAGTATCACTTGGATGAGGTAAGTGGCTTTTTCTGCTCTCTTCCATTTCTTGAAAGGATAACACTGAACGTATGGTTGAGTGGCCTTAAGGAAGAGTGTGTTTAAGCTTTGTAGGACCAGTTTCTGAGGTAAGATGTCTAGGCAATAGAATCATTCTGCTCATAAAATGGGCAATCTGGAAACATCACCTGTCCAGCCTGATCCCATTTCCAATAATAGGTGAAGTCAAGACCCATTCTCCTTAAAAGAAGGGGGGAAAGGAACGTTGATTCATGTTTCCTCGACTCCTGTTTCCACTTTAATGTCTGAAGTGAGATTTCTGGATTTCACTTGGAAGTCATTTGTCCATTCCCCCCACCCCACCCTCATTTTTGCTTCTTAGTAATGTATTGTATAGTAGTTTATTTATTTATACTTAAGGTTATTTAGAAGCCAAATTTCCACCATAAATGCCCTCAGAGCTGTATCCATGATAATTAAAAGAATGAAACAAACATAAAACACATTTAAAATTAATTTATCAACACATCTGAAGTCTAAAACAACAGATTCATCAAGAATAAAACAGTGTGGACTAATCTTTAGAGTATGGCAAGATTTTCTAACTTATATAATTTAGCATGGGTTATTTATAAAAAGACAGGACATTTCTACCAGATTTTTTTCCCCATTTAAAAAAAAAAGGCTTTGTAGGACTGCATATGATTACGTTTGATCTGATATGGAACACAATTCTGCTATGATTACATTTGATCTTATATGGAACACAATTCTTCTATGAAGCCATGGCCTGGTTCACATACAATGCTAAACCAAATCATGGCTAAGTGTGAATGTGGGAGTGTGCAGGTTCTTACAGCAAAAATTGTGGCCATTTCACTCCTCCCCAGTCTTGTGGCTGTTTTCCTACTCAGAGCTAAGATGATTTGGCTTTGTGTTATACCTGAAACCAGGCTCATGGGTTCTCTCGCTCAAGACATATTATGAGCTGTAGCTTAGTTTTGTCCTTAGTTTACTGCTCTAAAGGCTACAAACCATGAGCCTGGGTTTGATGCATGGCTTAGTTCCTGGAAGCACAACAAAACTGAGGGAGAAGGAAAAACTGTCACAGTTTTTGCTATCGAGTACAAGCATGCTCACATGTTCATACTTCATCATGGTTAAAGATAAAAGATAAACATTATGTTCTGAGGTCCATAGCTACAATTCACTTTCCTTGTGTATCTTCAGATATCTGTCCTCGATTTCTTTATAAAAAAAGGGTTTAGTCGAATGAATGGATGAATTAAATGTCCTGCCAACTTAAAGACAGTAACATTGTGCCATTTCCATTCAATTAATTTCCTAAACATATTGTTGGAAGCAGAGCTGTACCAAGTATTGGCTACCCACGCCTGTACAAAAAACTGTCTGACTGCTAATTTAATCAGGAATTATTTTCCTTCAGGCCAGTCTGTGTGAATGTTGCTGGACACAGTAAGGACAAATACCAAACCGAGCCTTGAAACATATTGTTTCTGAAATGTATTACTGTCCTTTGTCTGTGTTCATTCAGGCTGGATGTTTTCCTGAGAAAATTTTCCTGCGCCTCCTTTTTTCCCAGGTCACTCATAGACCCATTGAGTTGTTTGACTTCCTGCTGGTGTGAGACAAATATCTGGGGAGTCCTTCCAATTGGAAACCATATTCTACATTACTCAACTTTTCTCCCACCCCCTCAGTCCCTTTCCTTAGGTCTACTGTCCAAGCAGTACTATAATTATGAGTACAGGGCAAACAAGCACTCCTTTTTAAAGTTAACAGGTTTATCCCTGTGGTTTCTGTCCATGGCTAACAGGCTCTCAGTATGGAACCAGTGAGCTATCCAGAGATATAGTTGCTGCTGAGTTATAATCATCACATAAGACCTGGAACATTAACCTATCCTGAAATGTTAGCAATGTCTAGATTTTGATCCACCACTATCACCTGTGGCCCAGAGGAAAGCTCTCGCAAGCTGTCAACTCACTTTGGCTTATGCACTAAGTTCTGTCACAGGTTTGGGACAGTATAAGATTAATCTGAAGGGGTTAGAGTTGATATGTAGACGTGCCATTAGATTTACTGCATAAGACTTGTTTCTTTACCCCAAAGCATGCCTGAAGGGCCGTTTCCCACTGTTCCCGGATCAATACCACAGAAGATGGCTGGGAACAAGTAGTGTCTCTGAAGAGAAGGGAGAATACTGTGGGGTCACTTCTATGCTCACCTCAGAAAGCCATGCTATTGTTCTAGATACATGATGGAGTCTCTGTGAGCCATGTGGGCTTGCTAAAGTGTTTAACCTAATCCCCTAAACCGGGGATTTCTGTCTACTATATGTCAGCTCCCTACAAAAGCACTTTTCTTCACTTTTACTCATTCAAAGAAGTAAGGCTGAACCTCCTTGCTGAGGTGCAATTGAAAATGCGGTGCAAATAGACCTCCAGAGGAATCTGGGTTGAGTGAATGGTAATGCCTTGTGCTGCTAATACAGCAGGATATTCCGCACAGTCTCCAACGCCACGTGCAAAGAGGTGATTTTGTTGGTTTCCCCTAATAGAGTCCTGACTAAGGAGGTGATTGCCTTTCAGGACAAACAGCTACAGCAACTATGGTGAAAGGTGATTAAAGAGTACCACACCGAGTCATGTTTTGGCCTTGATGTGGTGCCAGCTGGCATGGAAGCTGCAGAACAAACATTTGCTTCAACTTCTTCCCCTCCTGCTACTAAAATCTTATCAGTCTCTCTCTTTTTGCCTCAAGAAAGGCATTTTTGCAGATGTTTCAGGGAGGATACAATTAGCCCTTTTCTATTGTATTTGTAGGGACGTTAGGGCTTCTTTCCAGAATGAAATAACACTGCTTCTCTCAGGACTATTACTCAGCCAGAGAGAAGGGTGTTCTGCAGGAGCTTGTTTGATGGTTTTGCAAAAGGATGAATGAAACTGTTTAAAACAGAGCTGGGGCTGGGCACCCTCATGATTCAAGAGACCTCACATTGCAATTGGGCCATGCCACTCTCACAAAACAAATTGAGATCCATGTGACATCTTCTGTCTTTCCTTTTTCAAACTGCAGAAAGTCTGTCTTTTTCCAAACAGAAATGTAACCTCAATTGCCAGAGATGGAGCTGCCTGTAGAACTCTACTGTAATCTTTTTTAAAAAGATTGGGGTGGGTGGGGATGAAGTGGACAGAGGCATAAAGTTATCACAGCTCAGCGCATGTCCACTGTAACACTTATGGTACACATCATTTTATGACTTTGGTTATTATTATTATTTAAATAAATTATTTAATTTTAAAAATCCACACACAAATGATTAAACATGATTCTGGTAACCATCATTTTAGTGACATGGTTCATGACAGTGACTGGAAAGCATGTTTTAGAAAGAAAAGGAAGGAAAGAAAGAAAGAAAGGTGAATCATAATGGTGTAATACTTGTCTTTCATAGGAAAGTTGCCTCACAGGCAGTAGCTGAAGAGTGAAACCATGGAAGACCCAGAAGAAAAGCAGGGAATCTGTTATTTCATTTCCTGATAGTACACTTTAATGTGACTGAACCATACAAACCTTCTGTCACTTGCTTCAAAAACCTCTTTGGGTTATAAAGCAGGATACATGTGTGCTAAATAAATTAATAAAATGTCTTGCTATCACAGTTACTGAAAGACAATGGATGCTGATTTCCCTTCTTGCATTGTAGAAACAAGATGCCCATTGGTGCTTGTGAATGTGATGGAATGTGGATTGTGAAACCTGTTTTCTGGATCTTACATACTCTACAAAGTCATGTGCAAGACTTGGATCTATAAATGTTACCATAATAGACTGCAAAAGAGGTGGTTTAATAAAAGCAAATTGAAGTTGTGGCTTACGCTTTAAGGCAGCCAAGCCAGGTGATTCCCTTTTGGCATGCTTTGATTGCAAAACTGTATGCATTTTTTATTGTAAAGAAATGTTATAAAGGTGTCATAACCACTTCCAAAATATTATGAGTGCTGGCTGCAAGCTACTGAGGTGTTTCTCAAGACTGTGAGTGAGATTTTCTCTAAAATTCAGTCAGGATTTTGTTCAGTTGGGATATTGTTTATTCTTTTTAAAAAACCAAAAACTGTGCTTAAATTGGATGCTTATACTTTGAAGGAAAAGCAGCCACATGGGACCTGATCTGAAAAGCATTCTTTTTTAAAAAATCATTTTTAATTTTTAACAGTGTTCTATGCATTTAAATCATTTTCAATTTTTACACCCCCACCCCCTGGTTTACAATATTTATCTGTTCTTTCTGCTGCATCTAATTCCATTTTTCAAATTCATTTTATATCCATTTTTAACTTTAGCCTTATTACATTATAACAATCCTGCTAACGTTTTTAATATCTACAGTGATATTTAAGGTGCTCTATGAAATTTCCCCACTCTTTACTGAATTTCTTATCATACTGGTATCTGATCTTCACAGTCGTTTTTGCCATTTTGGCATACTCCATCATCTTGGTTATCCATTCTTCTTTGGTTGGGACTTTCTCTTCTTTCCATCTCTGGGCAAAAAAGCGTTCTTGCAGCTGTAGACGCATACATAAGCAGTCTTTTCAAGTTCTTTGGTATTTCATCTCCAATTATTCCTAATAAGAAAACTTCTGGGTTTTTTGACAAAAGTTATAGTAAATATTTTTTCCCAATTCATTATATATCATTTCCCAGAATTCTTTTGTTATTTTGCATGTCCTCCACATGTGGTAGAATGTACTTTCTTTTTCCTTACACTTCCAGCATAAATTGGGAGTGTTTCTATACATTTTTGCTAATCTTATAGGCAGTGTTTTTTTTTCTTAAAAAAATGTTTGGGGGTACTCTCATTTTCCTACTCATATTGAAATACTGACCCTCAATGAGGCCAAACTTAGATTCACAAAATGTTCAGGGGCATGCGTACCCCCGCATACCCCCAGAAAAAAAGCACTGCTTATAGGAGTCAAGTCCCAATGATACATCATTTTCATATAGTTCTCTTTCAATGTACACCAAGCTGATCTGAAAAACATTCTTGATCCAGAAATTGGGGGGGGGGGCATATTGCTGTTTTCCTCTATAAATAAAGGTAGCCAGTTTAAGCCATTTCATAATATGTAGGTTTTGGGTTTTCAAGTTGCTTTGTATCCAGGGTGAGGGCCAAATGTAGCCCTTTGGATCTTTCCAGCCAGCCATGGCAGACCCTGCTCCATGCCCATTTGGAATACTTCTGCCTGGCTGAAATTAATTCTTCAACTGATAATGCCTCTTGTTTGCTTGGAGTTATGTTTGCTTACAAACCTCTAAGCTTTACCAGAGTTGCTTCATTGGCATTTGGCCCCATGAGGCAATGTGGCCCTAAGGCTGAAAAACATTTTCCCACCCCTCTTTTACATCTTCATTTGGGGCTACGTTGTATATCAAACTGCAAGACAACACCAGGCTGTCAAATTTCAAGATAAGGGGGCTTTGAATCCTTGTGAGCTTTTGTTACAGCCAAATAAAATTCATTCATTTATTTAACGACAATTATACACCACTTGGTTGTAAAAAGAAAAGAAAACCCCCTCTAAGTGGTTTACAACTTTGTAAAATAAACATTAAAAGCAACCAACAACAACAACAAAAACAACAACCCAGAAGTGATATAAAAGCAGGAAGAAATTTGTACTCGCCTTGTTCCACTCTCATCCATCAGAGTGTTTTGGAAATTTTCTGTTTTCAAATATAGCAATTGTGAATGCTTATTATCTATAAAGAAAAGCCTGACTATTTCTTTATGGTTTATCCCTATTTGCCCCTATATGCATTTTTCATGGTGTGCAATTAGTTTTCAAGCAAAATTTGTCCACCTACTGGATAAGTGTACCTGCCTCAAGTGGCAAGTTCCTGTCAAAATGGTGGCTCTTTGCCCAGGGAAACAAATTAGTCTTATTTCTTCTCAAGAAATCTGGAGAGTTTTCAAGCATTCATTAGTCTGCCTATCCTTTGAATAGCTCTGGCTCTAATTCTCTTACTCTCTAGACAGGACATAGAAACCCTAGAATGATTTGGTTTAATTTAATGAACTCCTGGAGAGGTGAAACAGTTGCCCTCAGTCCCATCTGGTTTCAGGGTAATGAAGGAAGAAATCTGACTAGGGATTCCATCTTCAGACAGCTAGAATGTAGCAGTCCTCTCAAATGTTACTGGTTTTCTAGTTAAAGTAACACTGTTTTGATTTGGAAAACTGACCATAATATAACATTGTTCAAATGTGATACATTCACCAATTACTATAAATAAGACAGAGAAGAAGAATATGGGCAGCTTTGAATGGGAAAAGATAGGTCAAAGTTGTTCTTTTTTATTTCATTAATTCATCCAATCAATCAATGCTTTTTCTGGGGGGACACATACCCCTAAACATTTTGTGAATACAAATTTAATAAATACTACTACTACTACTAAAGAATAGCAGTCTAGAGTCATGGCCCAACTACCAAGAAGGCCTGATCTTTCATCACCACCTGCTTAACCTTTGCAGATGTGAACATCTTAAATGGGATTTATTCAGATGATGTCAGTGCATGTTCAGACCTGTGACTACACAAATGGTCCCTGAAAAGCCTGAGCTTTATAGGTTAAAATTAGTACTGTGCTGAAAAATTCTCCCACTTTTCTTTGTTTCTTTACCACTGGAAGTTATCAATGGGAGAGGACATTTTTTGGTAAAATTCTCATGGGTAGTGCAGAGCTTTCTTGTGCCTGCCTTGCTTTCAAAGTGGCCAAGATAAGCCTTCTTTCTGCAAATAATCTCTCTAGTGATCTGCACTCTGCAGCCTTCCTGGCTGCATGCCTTTACTTTTTTTTTTTTAAAAAAATAATCCACGTCATTTTCAGCTGCTGATTGTTGTTATTTTTCTTTTAAGTGAAACTTTCTTACTTTTAAAGAAATGAGTATAGAAAGTTTTTCTTAGAAGGTTAAAAAGAATGGACTTCCCATAAAAACAGCATCAGCAAGTGCACTGATGTCAAGCATAAGGTAGCTGGCCTGCCCAGCTTTCCCATGCTTGAAATTTATGGAATAACTCCTCCCATGCAACTTTTTCAGATTAGGAAGTGCAAGCAACCAGGGAGGCTGCAGAGTGCTGCACAAATGCTAAACTGAAAGAGAGAGGAAAAAACACACACCATCCATAGCCACCTTGCAACAGTAAAGTAAGTTCAACCTTTCATTCCCCAAATCCTAAAGACATTCTCAGGAAATTCTAAAGCATTCTGAGCATGAGTTAAAAAAATAAAGCCTCTTTCACAGGGAAGCAACACTTTTGAGAAATTAGAGGATAGGTTTTGGCAGAGGACTAATTAAAACCAACACTGAGTCATGCTTAGAAACTTACGTTAACCCAGGTAGGCTGTTTCAAAAGTGATGTTACAGGCAACTGTAACTATCAGCAATCTAGCAGCTATATTTTTTATATTTTAAAAAATCAAAGTTTGAGCCTTCAAAGCAGCCTCAAACATGACCCATTGCAGTAGAATACATACCAGCATGGTACCAGATTATGTATTTAGTGAGTACAGATCTCTGTTTCTCACTTCTCACTACTACTTTGGATGTTACAATGCAAATTCTGCTAACCACCTCCACACTCATTTCTCCATTCCAGGGCCAAGACTTGTATGTGATGTCTGAAGGTTTTGAGCATTGAGGTATGTGAGCTGTAGACATGACTTCGGCCTCTGCAATTTTCTTGTAGAGATCATTTCCAGACATAACAAGCAAGATCACCAGTCGGTTGCAGAAGAGACATCACAGAACGTCAATGTCTCATGTTCAGAATGTCAGAAGCCGCTCTCAGTCTCCAGTGGGATTAGCAACAACCTAGCTGGCAAGATTGCTTAAAGAGGAACAAAAACAAAGCCCCTTTGCATAGTTATAGCCTAGCGTCTCTGCCCTGTAATGTGAAACACAGTAATGTGTATTTATTACAAAATTGTTTAAACTTCCAGAGTTTATTAAACATAAATATATAATATTACCAAGACATTATTTTGAAATGTTAATTATACCTTCTTTACGATTTCCCCGGGTGGCCCTGGTTACATTAATGTTAGGGGCAAAACAAAGAAGTTAAAATCTAAAGAGCGCTTATTGCTACAAGTAACAGCATGACAAGAAACCTGCCTATCACCAGAATGAAGTTCATTCTACACCCTAGGCAATGGATGTTAGGCTATCAAAGGGCAGAGTTCTATTGAGATGAGATTTTAAGTATAACAAATTGTCTGTCGACAGGCTGAAATGCCACACAGGGATAGACTGTCCATTCAAAGAGCAGAAACCTCACTTCTCTGACACATAAATGGGGAAAATGTCCATATAACATGCCTCTTTGATTCAAGTTTGTATCCCTAAGCAGGGAACCCGATGCATGTACATCCATATGTACTTACAACATTTGTTTGGGAAGGGTTGTAGCTCCGAGATAGAATAACTGCATTGCATGCATAAGATCCCAGGTTTAATCCCTGCCATCTCCAGGTAGGCCCTGCCTGAAACCCTGGGGAGTTGCTGCTGAGCCAGGTGGACCCAAGTGTCTCACTCAATAGATGGCAGTTCCCTTTATACCTAGGCTCCCTTCAAATCGACACCATGGAGTGGCATATTGGTGTCTAGGAAGCAGCAAGCTACACCATCCAGAAACCCTATTACACATTCGGTACTCATTGGTACCAAATGACTGAACAGAGCTATTGATAACTGTTTTGATGGTGTGACCACACTTGGAATACTGTAGACTATTCTGGTCACCTCACCTCAAAAAGGATATTGTAGAGTTGGGAAAGGGCAAGCAAAATATTAGAGAAGATGGATCAATGTTTGCAGCATTTAGGACTTTTTAGTTTAGGGAAAAGGCACGTGAGAGGTGGCATGATAGAAGTTTATAAAATTATGTCTGACATGGAGAAAATGTACAATGGTACCTCGGGTTAAGTGCTTAATTCGTTCTGGAAGTTGGTTCTTAACCTGAAACTGTTCTTAACCTGAAGCACCACTTTAGCTAATGGGGCCTCCCGCTGCTGCCGCACCACCAGAGCACTATTTCTGTTCTCATCCTGAAGCAAAGTTCTTAACCCGAGGTACTATTTCTGGGTTAGCGGAGTCTGTAACCTGAGGCGTCTGTAACCTGAAGCATATGTAACCCGAGGTACGACTGTATAGAGAAAAGTTTCACTTCTGGGCATCCAATGATGCTGAATGTTGGAAGATTCAAGAAAGTCAAAAGAAAGTACTTCTTACCACATTGCATGGAATTTGCTCCCTCAAGAGGATTAGACAAATTCATGTAGGATAAGACTATGAATGGCTGCTAACCATGTAGCTGTATTCTACCTCCACTGTCAAAGGCAGTATGCTTCTGAACACCAGTTTCTCAAAGCCACAGGATAGGAGAGTGCTGGGCTCAGGTCCAAGCATCTGGTTGGCCATTGTGAGAATAGGATGCTGAACTAGATGGGCTGTTGGCTTGATCCAGCAGGCTCCTTTTGTGTGTGTGTGTGTGTGTGTGTGTGTGTGTGTAAAAGCATCCTAGAGCAATGGGGACTCCATGGCATTCAATATGTTGTTCAACTTCAACTCCTGTCAGCATGATTCAAGATGGTTAAACTACCTGAGAGTAGTATCAATCATCTCAGAGTACTTTGGACATCAACGTGGGCTAATGACAGCCTGCTGGGCAAGAATTTGAAATCATGGCCCACAAAAAAAGTGATATTAGTTGAGATGCAAGCTGGGAATCTTCAGCCTAAAAGATTGATAAGGTTTGACTTCATAATTGTTGCAATCTACCATAGTTAGTCATGTTGACACCACACTCTTGCATCAGTTGACAAGATGAGACGAGACACAATAGCTACAAACTGTGAGGCCAGATTATTTGCATGATAGACTACACTAAAAATAGGAAGCAGAAGGAAATCTAACAAGCAGTGTTGACAATGGTCATGGTGGGAAGAAGTTTTGTAGTTTGACTCTTACCAATTAATATTTAATTCCATGCCTCAGAAAATATAATCAAAGTTTTAATGCGTTCCAAATTGGTTTGGCTTGGAAGACTGTTGTGTGGTTTAAACACTAGCATGACTGTAAACACAAAGCAACGATGAACCATACTATGAGGAATTGGAAAAAGCTGTGTACTGGGATACCAGCGAGTTTTCTGTTTACTGCCTTCTCTAGATTCCTTTTTTTAAAAAAAGATAAACAAATCCAGACATAGATCAGTCCCTTAGGTCTGTTTCTTGCACATAACAGAATGCAGGGAGCTGCCTTTTACACATAGATTTCTTTATTACTATTCTGTAGCATTTCAAATCCACAGAAGAGATAAACAGAGCAACAAATACTTAACCAGTTCAAAGTAAAAGCCTGTGCACTCTATCTGGGGTGACATTTGAGGCTGCTTCGGAATATACATTGAATGCAAAAAGCTGTAGCTAGAATGTAATTAAAGCACCTTACATGTGATGACAATGTGTGTGAGGAGCTGCATTGCCTAGGGATATACTACCTAGGTAGGTGCAAGTCTCTTGAACTGATTTACAAAGTCCTATTTTGGGACCAGATTCTCTAAGGGAGCACCCTCTTCCATATCACCTGGATTAGACAATGAGTTCAGCAAGAGAGGGCCTGTCTTTTGTGGCACTCTCTCTATGGGACTAACTACCTCTGAGTTATGAAAGGTATTGATACTGATAATATTTCAGCACCTTCTGAAAACTCATTTTTTAGCAAACTTTTTCTGAAAGTTAGTATCAGTTGATTCTAAATTTGTTGTGGTGTGTTACTGCTGTTTTTTAAAAAATCATAATTGTATGATTTTTATGTATGCTGGTTTTAATTGTGATATATTTCTTCATTTATTTAACAAAATGTTTATGTTCTGCAATGTCATAAAAATAGAAGAGTATAACAAATATCTGTAGTATAAAGCCACATTTAAAAAAACAAAACCACAGTTCACCAGCTAACTGTGACAGAAATATACCTTACTGTGCAATCTGCATAAGCCAAACAGCATAGAAAAGTTATCAGCAAACATTTAAAAATTAATGCTGAAGTCACCTGCTGAATATCTATTGGCAGGGTATTCCACAAGACCGGGCCAATAACAATGAAGGATCAGTTTCGTGTTAACATTAGATGAGCCTCACCAATTTGGAGGACAACATAGTTGTTCCTACATGTGATATCAGTGCTATTTTGTTGTATGTTGTAGACCACTTTGGGAATTTAAAGAAAAGCAGTATAAAAATAGTTAGTTAGTTAGTTTGAATGAATGCTTTAGAAATTGCAGTCTAAAAGAATAAAACAAGAAAAATACTCTTAGTGGCACATTCTCAGATAGATAGATAGATAGATAGATAGATAGATAGATAGATAGATATTTCTATCTAAAAACCATTGTCTTTGACTTCAGTGAGGCTTACTCCCAGGTAAGTAAATGTAGCTTTGAAGGAAAATATATAAAGCCACACTAAAATGCAATAACAGAATACTAGGTACAAAACCAAATCTGGAAGCCATGTCTCATATGAGCCCAGCAGTGATAACTCATGCCCTCCAGTGGCTTTACAGATCCCTGAAACCATGATCTACTTCTACCATTGGAGGCAGTATGGTTCTGAATATCAGTTGTTACAAATCACAGCTGAGGAGAGTGCTATTATGCTCAGATTCTGCTTGCAGAATTTCCATGGGTGTCTGGATGGCCACTGTGAGAACAGAATGCAGGACTAGATGGGCCTTCTTATGGTCTTATGAACCATAAAGTCATCAAAATGCTTGACCTCAATAAGAAGACGACATGTGATGCTTTTTTCCTGTGCATACTTTAGCAACAGTTATCCATCACTACATGTCAGGAAGTAAAACAACCTACCTGAAAATTCCAGAGAGAACATCAATCCATCACCTAACTATCATCTTGTTTATGGAAGCACAGAGCATTAAGTCAGCCTTGACTCAATTTTGGCAATGTGAAAATAGTCTTTAGGCTTGAACTTTGCCATAAGTGGCCAGATTCTCCTCACATTCAGAGAAAATCCAGTGGGGTCAAAGGGGCTGCTTAGTGATTTAAGAATATATACCAAATGCCCATTCTTGTGATTTGTGATCCACAGTAGGCGACTGATCATGTATGTGATTTCCAATGAAACTCTGACCACTAAATCATTTTGTTACTCTTTTTTATTTTACTTTGTAGCTGTTGAGCATCTCTTTCAACCTGGGCAGAGTGTTCCTTCATTAAATTTCCTCAGTATATGAACTACATACAGACATTCAGTCCAGATCAAAACAATCATAAAACAATGTCTTTGTAGTCTCTACCAAACTGTTTTAATATTTATTCTTTGATATCCATTTTTCCGAAAGCTGCACACTCCCACGTGCTGATAGATATAAATGTAATTTCCTTCTAAATTTCTTCCTTTGTTTCCAAGATCTGAAGAAAAATATTTTAAGACTTTTTATAACAGAACTTGAAAAGAAGATTGCATCAGTCAGGACATAGTATGATATTTCAAATAAGGCAGTATAAATTGTGCATATGTTGATTTTACAGATGGTGCCTACAAAAGGTGCCAATTAGTTTGGAAGGCTACATGGAATTTTTGGAGATGGCACAATTGACTGATTTCAACAGACACACAATGTTGTTCATTTGTATTTCTTTATCTGTTTGGAGTACTATAGAGGGGCAGTCTTAATCCTACCCTACAAGCCCATCACACAGAACTATCTAACCAGCCTGGTTGCATGTATCTGGCTGGCTTACAGCACTCAATATTTTAATATGGATAACTTTATTGCCATATCATGTAAAACAATCATTATCTTGAGGAAATTTGGGTGGTGCCCAGCAATTGCCCCCCTCATGCCTGGAAAATACCTGGAAATCCTGCAGATCTGGGCCTTTGAGTGGTTAATTCTATTTATTCCATAAAGTGGTAGCATCTCATACTTAGTTATGCTAAGACAGCACTGTGTAAGAATTGTGACCTTCTAGATAAGTTTCCTCAGGGATCTCATGCTGGCACCTGCTATAGGGAGTATCAGACAGGCCTGGAAGTTATCTATGTTGACTTCCTGCCAAGTATTAACATTTTACTCTGATGAGAAACTGATGCGTCATCCAAACACCAGGTGTGGCTTATGTAACCAAACTGTATGAAGTGGTCTTTCACTTTTTTGGGAATGGGCCGTCTGTGATTTATGTAAAGGGGTAAAAAAAAACCTAGAACATCTCTGTTAGCTGGAACCTCAACACAGGCTAACATCCAAATTTTCAGCTCCTTATTCATTGTTGAATAAGGGGTCATCTGACAATGTAAAGGGACATAAGATAACGGCAGTGCTTTGTAGCTTTCTTTGGGCTAATAGAATTTTCATCCCATCTGAGTCTTCATTGTGCTTCACATTCATAAAGAACCATTACCCCTTGGGTAACACAATAATAATACTAGAAGCTGTCTTTCATTGAGTCTGACTGTTAGTCCATTTACTTCAGTGTTGCCACCAAATGGCAGAAGTGACTCTCCAAAATTTCAGACAGGATTCCTTCCCAGTCACACCTGGAGATTACAGTCTGACCACAAATACGAACATTCAGAGTGCTGTTGCATGGGGCTAAAATTGCAGCTGCTTTGCTTTAACTTCTGCTGCTTCTGTACTGCCAGGACCTAAGACCTTAGCATTACATTCAAGCCTGGGTTTGTCTCTCCTTGAACTAAGAATGAGCTGTAACCAGTGTTTGTTCATAAACAAGGTTTGTTCTGGAGTTTCTGGGTTAGGGTGATTTTCCTCCCTTTAATCTTTTGTTCCACATTTTTCTTTGTGTTGATGAGGAGGCAGGCAAAATCACCACTTTCGAGTCTACCCTGGTAAGCCCTTGACATGCCCATTCCTCACCACTACTCCCAGCAGCAGCAATAACAACAAGAATTTTATATATACAGTGGTACCTTGGTACTTGAACAGCTTGGTTCCCTAACAAATCAGCTTCCGAATGCCGCAAACCCGGAAGTAAGTATTCCAGTTTGCGGATGCTTTTTGGAAGCCAAACGTCCAACACAGCTTCTGCAGCTTCCGATTGAGTGCAGGAAACTCCTGAAGCCAATCAGAAGCCAGCCTTGGTTTTTGAATGGTTTCGGGAGTCGAATGGACTCCCGGAATGGATTAAGTTTAAGAACCAAGGTACCACTGTGTGTGTGTATATATATATATATATATATATATATATATATATATATATATGTGCCCCAGACCTCTGTTTCCAAGTGGACTGAGCCTTAGTCTCCCTGGAACTTTATTTTTACTGTTAGGGCTTATTGAGAGTTAAATGCTTAAAAATCCATCCAAATGCATTCTTCAGTTATTTAGATTATGCAGTCCAGATATTTGTTTTGATTTCCCATAATTGATCTCACATTGGTCTTATCCTAATTGGTATCATATTAGCAGGGTTTGGTGTTTTTTTCAGCTGGAACTTGCCGGATCTCATGTGCCATGTAAACAGAGATGTATGTTCACACTTGAAGCTTATACGTCATGAACAAGATGCACATTACACATAATGTGTAATGTACTTTTTTACTGCATTTTTGTACTCTTTGCTGCTACCGTGATATGAAACCAGATTCTACTAACTCCATTGTAATAAACACATGGAAGAGTCCTGGAAAGTTCTTTAATAATAATAATAATAATAATAATAATAATAATAATAATAATTGCAGGATCTAGCAAACCAAGACATTGGTAAAGGTAAAGGTAAACGGACCCCTGACCATTAGGTCCAGTCATGGACGACTCTGGGGTTGTGGCGCTCATCTCACTTTACTGGCCGAGGGAGCCGGCATATGGCTTCCGGGTCATGTGGCCAGCATGACTAAGCCACTTCTGGAGAACCAGAGTAGCTCATGGAAATGCCGTTTACCTTCCCGTTGGAGCAGTACCTATTTATCTACTTGCACTTTGACATGCTTTCGAACTGCTAGGTTGGCAGAAGCTGGGACAGAGCAACTGGAGCTCACCCCGTTGTGGGGATTCGAACTGCAACCTTCTGATCTGCAAGCCCTAGGCTCTGTGGTTTTACCCACAGCGCCACCATGAGCCAAATCAAGAGTCTCTTACTCTGAAGTAGTCCACTAGGGCAACTTGCTACTGAACTGGCTGTTCAGTTATTCAAATGTAAATGAGGACATCTGCTTAAATCATAATAGTACAGGGAACGACACTGAGGAGATTTCACCCCTCCCATTCCAAGAATCTGCTGATGTTCTCTGCTGATTCTCCAGAGAGGAGGGGGGCGGTTTCTGCTCACTACTTATTCTGCTCCAGCCTCACATCAAAGAGAGAGACTGACTGTTAGAGAGAGAGTGTGTTATCTCTGTATAGATAAGGTTGCTGCTAAGAGCAGCTGCAGACACTCAGTGCAGTTCAGCTTCTCCATTTAGCTCTGTATATAGTTTGTATAATAGTTGTTGTAGATAGAATAAAAGTAGTTATTCTACAGAGCTGTTCTCTGAGTGGTTTATGCTCTGCTGTACTCTGCTGTGCAATGACTGTCTTCGGAAGTGAATCTGGTGCTCACAACTCTGAGTTGTGAGTCCACAGCACTTTGACCTGTTCCTGTGCAGAAGGTGGTCTCTGGAAGTGCTACCCCAGCTCGCTTGGCCCAGTCAGGGCTGAAGTGGATGAGTCCAGTCGGTGGCACTGGCTCAAGGGTGGTCTGACAGACACACCTATGTAATCTCTCTCTTTCAAAAACATTCTTGGCAGAACAGAAATGTATTTACTATCTTGCTTGACTACTGTATGCTGGTGATCTTAAAATTATCTTTATTGGACAGTGAATGCAAGATTCTTCATGCTTCTTCCTGGCTGAGAATTCCTCTCCCTTACAACTGTATGTAGCATCTTTTTCAACCTGAGGGTTGTATTCTCTTCCAGGCAACCTTTAGGCAACCACCATTCCAGAAGCAAAAGTGAGTGGAGAAACAACTGTTAATTTGCTCACAGATCCCTCTCTTTCCTTCATCCAGGCAATGAAGAAGCATTGTCACAGTTCAATGGCATATTCTAGGCAGGCAAAAACACACAAGGGGTGTGAAAAGCAGGACTAAGTGAGGGGTATGGTCTAGAAAGAAGGGGCATGGTGAAGGAGGGTGTGTGGCCCGAGAGAAGTTCTGAGGGCCACATAGAGAGGGCAGGAGATCAATATTTGGGCCCCAGGCCTGGGTTTCCCTATTCTTGGTCTATAGGTTTGCACTGCTCCTGTTTGATTTAAAGTTGAAGAAAAGATCAGCAAAATTCCAAACCTCACATGGCTCAAGTAGCTTCAGCAATCAATATCTGACAGTAAAAATTTTTCCATGTTTGCATTCCTGCTTCAGTTATTCCTGTTTCCTGATAGAATTTCCAGAAGGTTGAAACAGGAACTACCTGACTGCCATTGCTGTGCTTTCAAAATTATTGGCAACATTAGCTGAAATGTTCCCAAGATTATTTTTAATATTCAATCTAACTGATTTCTGGAAGAATACAGCTAAGTACCTGCTTTTATGCAATCGTTGACATAGCAAGGCTTCATTGCGGTTTGGCCAGAATGCCAGAATAATGAAGATGGAAACCTGAGTCTGCTGCCTGAGAGATTGCACTGGGTCTCAAAAACACTGAAGTGGCTCTTTAGAGTACAATATAATATTGACTTTTAATATAATGTTCCTATTAAGAACCATTTCTTACAGATGGCAGATATCGTGAACCTGTGGAGCCCTGCAAAAAAAGACAGAATCCAGCTCTACCAGTCTCTTGATGGTTTGGTCACAGAAACAAACTGCTTGCTTTACAGTCCAATGTGTGTCTGACTGGAAATAAGCCTCACTGAATTCAATGGGACTTGCTCCAGGTAAGTATGTATAGAACTGCAGTCTTAAGCACTGGTCTTGAGTAAACTATAATGAAAGGGGCAAGGCTTTTAAAAAATGTGTTATGGAAGGGGTTATTGGGTTGTTGTTTTGTTTTGATTACCGTATTGGCCCAAATATAAGCTGCACCTGCAATTAAGCCACACCTTTAAAATTCATCGGTGTGGGGGAGAGACAATACCCAAGTACAGGTACCACCACCACCACCACCCCCCGTGCTCCTGGGCTGCTTCCTGGGTGGGGAGTCATGCCGCTTTGCTGGCGGCCTTCCCCCTTCTTTTCGGCGGCTCTGGGGAGGGTTGGGAGCTGCAGGTGGGCTGTGTGCCGTTGCCCAATGCTCCCGGGCTGCTTCCTGGGGGATGGGAGCCGTGCCACTTTGCCAGCGGCGTAAGGTCATGAATATAAACCTCACTTTAACTTTCCACAGTTGGAATTGGCGGGGGGGGGGAGTGTGGCTTATATATGAGCCAATACGGTGTGTATTTTGTGGTTTTATATTCTGATTTTATTCTGTGAACCTCCCTGAGACCTGTGGGTATAGGGTGGTATATAAGTTCAATAAATAAATAAATAAATATATAATAAAATATATGAAAATGATGGCAAATAAATAAATAAATCATTGCCCATTACAACTTCTGTGCTTTTATGTTGTAAAGAGACATGGAGAAATAGTGATCAAAATAATCTATTTTCTGATGGCTGAGGTGGGGGAGGGAATAGAGCTTATTATTAAAAGATGCCCTAAACTAAGCATGCATCAGTGAAGGTGACAGATCAGTGTTTTTCTTTGCAAGTAGAGATTATTATGATTTTTATTTTTAAAAATCTTTTCTCCAGCAGATTCATTACCTTAGCTTACCCCAATACCATATTCATTGACTGAGCTAGTGAAATGTACCAGACTGGAAAAATACACACACATTTATTTTGCTTAACTGGCTACTGCTTCTTTGCTTCTTACTCACCAGGAGCCAGATTTGTCTTGAGGCAACGTCTATTCCTATTGAAGGAGCCATAAAGTTTACTACCGCCAAGCAGTGACTTGCTCCATTTAAACATGATTCATTGGGAAGCCTGTTTTGCATCAGTTAACATGCAACATTCACACTTTTTGTTAGGGGGGGGATTCACTGCTAAGTTTTGTAACTGTCTCTCTTTGGTGAGACAACTTCTGGAGTCATGAACCTGTTCAGGCACTTAACAAATGTGTGAAGGTTCACAGAACATAAAGGGGCACTGGATAGTACAGGTGCTGTCCCTAATGTCCTCTTCTACTCCACCTGACCTTCCTTCTCTGAATAGAAAGATCTGAAGAGGGATTCCAAGCAGATACAGCTGCATTGACTTAGAAGACTTCCCATGACCATGAACCATGGTAATGCAGGGTTCCTGGCCACGGTGAAGATGCTAAGCATATTCACCTGAGTGGGTGAGGAATCCCTTCTCAGATATTCTCACTCAGTACTGGAACATCTGCAGGGCCACAATTTCTACATCCCTGAAACAGAGGATAGCTTTTCAGAAAATCCTACCTTGTCTATAGGCATTGCTAAGCTTTTCTTCCAAGCAGGCCTGCGCTTGTTGTAAGTAAAGGAACCATTTCTCACAATGATTGCCAAGACTTGCTGCCCCAGAAAAGAAAAGACCTGGATGGGGTGAACCAACATCTGTGCCAATGCAATGCCACAAGGCATGATGTTCTGCCCCACAGGAATGTTACAACAGCACTGCAAGCAACAGTGCCTAGGTCAGTATGGAAGACCAGCATGTGCAGATTCTGTAGTTGCAAATGGCTCATGGAGAAGAATTCATTAAAATGTTCCCTCATGATTAAGTTGCATCTGAAAGGAAAGGCACAGGAGAGTGTTTTCCTGGCTCAGACCCCATCACCTCAGGTCCCAGAAGAAGAAAGATATACAGAGTAGACTGTTCAGCTGGTTGCAAAAGGAACAGGAGTGAAGCAACATGAATCGGTATCTGTGCTACAGTCAATGGTGAGAACAATGGATGTGGTGATCATGAGGAAGCATAAAGTCAAAAGAAAATGTGATCAACAACCAGAAAAAGTGGGGAATAGACTAGGGACAGTCTGGAAAAGGTTGGAAAAGAAAGGAAGAAGAGCAGATTCAGGGGATAAAAAGAATTTCAAACCATACTTGGGGAAAGTCTTGAAGCTTGCACCTTGCTCTAGAACAGATTCCTGTGGAGACTTAATAGTCTACAGTAATAACCTGCTGGAATGGACATCTCAGCAATTCATCATATTTCCCCAGTAACTTTGATATAAGAGACTCTCCTACAACATCTCCACCTTTTTACTCATTGTGTTCACTTATGCCAGTTTCTTTGACCGAACAGACAGTGCTACATATTGAGGCTAACTTCTGGCATCATCATTTAGTAAAGGTTAGTGAAACACTAACAGAAGTTGCCTGGTGTGCTCTGGTCCATGGGGTCACGAAGAGTCAGACAAGACTAAACGACTAAACAACAACAACAAGTGAAACACTTAGGACAGCATTTACAATTGTTTCCAATTTCATCTATAAAACCTACCGCACATCCCACCCATTACAACTATCTCCAGGGCCAGCCACACTGTTACTAAGTCTCCTCCCATGGCAGATGCCAGGGGGCGGGGGTCAAGAACTGGTGGAGAACAGAGCTGTGTGTGCCACATAGCCTGGTCTTCCCCTCCTAAGACAACCTGTTGTCTGTAGGTGCAGTGAGGATCAATGTCCTCTCGCCAGCACTGAAGTAAGGCCCCATCTACGCCATACATTTGAAATGGAATGGCAACACTTTAAATAGTCATGGCTTCTCCCAAAGAATCCTGGGACTGCAGTTTGTTAAGGGTTGAGAGACTCATAGAGAATTGCTAGGTGATCCCTATCCCCCTCAGAGAGCTTCTTCCTCCTCTCCTCTTCCTCCTCCTCCTCCTTCTTTTTCTTGTCATATTTATATTCCTCCTTTCCCCCCAAGGCAGTTCAATACTCATTCAATCTGTTTAACATTTAATCTGCCTTGCTAAGGAACTCTAAGAATTGTAGCTCTGTGGATGGAATAGAGATCTCCTCATAACTCTCAGCACCCTTTACAAACTAAAACTCCCATGATTCTTTGGGGTAAGTCATGCATGATACCACCTTCAATGTATAGGGCAGACGGGGCCTAAGATTCAACAGCCTGTCTAGTATGTGGAATGGAAGGTGTGGATTGCCATCTTGTCCATCTCAGACAACAAAATGGCTTGACCTGGGCTGCTCCTGGCTGTCTTTCTCGAGCTGTCTTACTGTCTTATAACAGAAAGGGCCTCTCCTGAAAGCATGTATAATTAAGCAGTTTCTAGAGGAATGGAGAATGTTTTTCAAATCATTGCTATTTCAATGACAGCCTTTAAGCATATTGTTTCAAGTCTTGATATCCAGCAGGCCAACTGCTGTTCCTATGGCCTGAAATGATATACACAGATGTGGCTCCTCCAACATATTAGTCAACCAAAAAAATGTTCTTATTTACAGGAAACACATTTTATCCAGGGAAGCAACAGAGAATAAAAGAACATGCCGAAGTTCAACGCTATGAAATGGGAGGAGACACACAGTAGTTGTTAATGGGGAACATGCTGTGAGATGTAAGATGTATATATATTTTCAAGGAAGGCAGTTTTTCTTCCTCCTTTCCATATCTCCACAGAGCTAAGAAACATTGTTCCCCAGTTCTCTGAATAAATTACTATGACTATGCATGAAAGGTACAGACAGCTAGCTCATTGCCTTTTGGGATTTTTTTTCCTGACGTGTTTTTTAACCAAATGAACATGTGGCAACAGCATAAAAGAGTAAGTTTGAATTCCAGAGATTCTGTTAAACCAACTGATCTACTCAGATAGTTTGGAAAGGTACCAAACTGACAGATGGGTTCCAAAACAACAGTTTTTAATTTGATTAATTAGATCACTTTTGAAAAGAAAGGAGGGGAAAGGCTGCTCAAGTTAGGGAGCCACTAGGTGGCGCATTAGAAGATGGCTGACAATAACATCTCTCCGACCCACACGAGGTAATTTGGAGGCTATGATGGGGGTAATTAGCCTCCTTAACCCCCCCAGGATTGTGGGGGGGACAGCCCTTGCCTGCTGTGCCCTATACCACCCCCGAATTTGTGGGGGTGGGGGCACTAGGCACAAAGCCCTCCTGTGGGATTCCGGCACTCCTGGACGCCGTCCCTGATTCGCGCCGCTAGTTGCAAGCATCTTCAAAAGAAACAATTTGGACGAGATAAATTGCACATGCTTCAAGGAAAAAGGGGAGTAAAGACTGCTGACAGAAGAGATCTCTGATAACAAGACAAGAATAAAATATGAGAAGATACGTCAAGATACGGTATGACTGAGGGGGGAGGGGGGTAAAAACCTGCCTTCCTTTTTCTTATGTGATTTAACAAGAATCCCCTCCCCTAATGAGTCAGAAACTAAGGACTTAAGCTGTGGATTTAAGGCTGTGTGGAGATAAACTTTCGAACCAAAGCAAAGTTTCAAGATGAAGCTGGAAAGCTAAGAGTTTTGGAATGACGCAGTTAAAAATGCCGTCGCCATTTTGGGAGGCATTGTTGGAGCTCTTGGGTCTGGGAGGAGAAAGAGAGAAATAGAGTTGTTTACATATCGTGGATCAACTTCTCGGTGGGACTTAAGAGCGACAAATGCCAAATTTATGATGGAAAGAGCGATGTTATCTACGAAGGAGATATATGGAAACCATCTGGACTTAGAGGAGGAACGGGAAATCCACACAGGATTATTATTTTGCTTATCGGCTTAAGGAGACTAACAGAAGAGATCGTAAAGGAAAAATAGAAATTATATGAAAAAGATACGATGTGGAAACACCAAGATAAGACTGGATAGAATTATGAATTTTGTTTGGACTGATTGGGACTGATTTGGACATTAATGCAGTAATAAGAAGATGATCTGAATCCCCCTTTGGATCTTGAAGTATGGGTTCCCCCCAAAAAATTTAAAAATTTGGCTTTGTAATTTGGAATTTATGTGATGTGATTTAATTTGATGTGATTGGCCAGTTAATTTTTTTTTTTTTAAAAAAAAAAGGCTGCTCAAGTTAATTTCCTGATTTCTATAATCTCCTCTCGAATAAAGGAGGACAGCTGAGGAAATAGCCTAGATAAATAGAACAACTATGATGCAAGATTGTAGCAGAAGAAAGAGAGGTTAGATTTGTGGTGCATTCAGACTTTATGAGTTTTTGTTTTTTAAAGCGGTGAGCACTTAATGTTTCAGAAGAGGTGCAAAACCTATTGAATACATGGATGCATGGAAAAATTTCAGTAACATCTGAATGGCCAGGGGTTCGCCATCCCTGCTGTAATGGAAATCAAAGCATCTGTAAGAAGTGATGTCAACTAGAGGAAAAGCATGTTTAAGTATATCCTAAGAAGGTGTGTGTGGCCAGCTAGCTTGGGGAGTAGGAAGCTGAATAAAGCTAGTTTGTTGAAAGTATTGAAGAAAATGGGACTTGAGCCAACTCACCAAATCACAACTTATTTCCCTTGATGCTGTCAAAGCTGTCTCTCAGTCTTGCCTGCAAGCAGTTGTGCGGAAGACTTAATTTGTGACCTGCGCTCTCCAGTTATAGAACTGTAATAGTCAGGATGAAATATTCCATGTTGATAGCAGCACTTTGAGATGTTATACTCCCGGGAATTGCTGGCAAGTTCCTGTCCATGGGCGCTCCCAAGTCACACAGCTAAGGATGATTCAGTTGGCATTTTAAGGGGAACCCACTTAATTCACACTTTGTGAAACAATAAGTGAACGGTGATCTATCAAATCTGAATTTTGCAGTGCAGTTCTCCAGTCAAGTAAGGTGCACAAACCAAAAGTCCAAGTTGACATACAAAGCCAAACCATGGCTTACCACAGAAGAGGAAGAATTACAGAAAGAATGGAGAGTCCATGGGCCTTTTCAGGAACCCTCATGCTGATCTGTCTGTCCTAAGCTATGGTGTGGTTAGCTATGGTGTGTTACATGCACACCAGTTCTATGTATTGATTTCATTATTCATGGTATAATTGACTCAGCTGCCATTGTCAACATTTGTGATTTTTATCTGATATCCATTCATTTCACTTCTTCTGGAGATTCAGCACTGGCTATCTTTGCTGTTGACAACTCAGCTAGAACATTTCTGTTTGAACCACATATAAAACAATGACTGCATTTTCTGATGGCTCTTTAGTGGGTAAGTTTAAACAAGAAATGTGTTTGGGCTGAATCCATATTACATTTTTTTAAAAAATGAGTTTCTAGTAGACCCCTTTCTTTTGTGAAACATCGTTCAATAGTTGTTTCATTATTTCAAAATTGTAGCAGTGGTTGGAATCAACATGCCTATTGGTTGGGTATACCCACTGGAATTTTTGGGTCTCTGCCTTTGAACAGCTGACTTCCCTGGCTGCTATGCCACAAACTGCTTTTCGAAGTCCCCTCATTTTCAAAGGTGGTATGAGGTTGGTTTTGGGGGGCTGGAGGTGATGTTTAAGACACAGAAACCCAAAGCCCCCTTGGCTTTGAATAACTGCCTTTCTCTCTCTTGTTCCTGCCCAGTGGCTTTTTATTTTATTTTATTATTATTTTTTAGAAATGGGAGAGTACAAATAAGGCGGGAATTTCTTTGAGGAACTAAATGAACAAAATTGAGGCTGTGCCATAGCACCATGGGCATGAATAGAAGATATTGCAGGTGAACCACAAGCCTTATGTCAATATTTAATAGGCGCAAACAAGTCACTCCTATTCATTCAACAGCACAATTAATTCAGAAATCTGTCAACAGAGGTATAAAAGGAATGCCATTCCACATGGTTCAGGGGGAGCAGTTTGCCAAATAAATGTTTGTTTTCCACAGGATATGGATTTCGCGTATTAGAATATTTAACGTTATGTTGAAATCGCCATCATAATCCAAATAGCTTAACAAACAAAAATGGGGAAATGGAGTAATCAGGGGATTCTAGTGATAAAATCCACTTTGATTCAGCAACAATGTTCTCACACAAGAGCATGTAAAAAATGGGATATCCTGATGGGGACAGGATCTCTCTTTCCTCCCCAGGAACCCAAAGGGTGGCAATAAAGGGAGAGAGAAAATAAATATGGTCCTTCATGAGCAATCCTTTAGTTTACACATATGAAAATAGTTTCTACAGTATTGTTAAATACAGGACAACTAATTCTTTCCCCTGTTTTATTTGTCTTCACCTCTTATGAGTTGATCTAAGAGTACTGAAACTTGCAGGCTAAGAAGTCCACATTCATTTAAATAAGACCTAGTGTTGTACAGTTAACAACCCTACAATCTATGAGATCATTGCTGGCGTGAAAAGTAAGGTAAATATGATTACTGGATTTGTGTATATATATCTCCTGTCTCTTTCCTTGTATTTCATAATTCCTTAGGGTCTTGTTATCCTATGATAGCTACACATGTCCTGGGGTTACTAGCATTTATATATTTTCATTCTAACATCTGCCCTGTGGGCTTGGTTGCTGTGTTTAATACCTTCCTCAGTGCCAGATGGCTGGCCTTACTTTTTCACCATGCCACTATAAACCACCCTAAAAGCAGAGATGGTTTTAGGGTAGTGTGACTGGTTTGCCTGCACTAGGCAAAACTGAGAGGGCACTGCAGGAGGTGCCACAACAATGATGAACAATGGAAGGCGAGAGGCAGGAAACTCTGGATTTTTGTGTCACACAGGATGCCAAAGTCTGCCCCTGCTCCAAGGATCTGTGCTCCTGACTGTGCTCCTAATGGAGCACTCTTGAAGACAATCCATGAAACTGTTTTGCTGGAATAGAAGCATGATGGAACTACTTCAGTGGTCTGTTATTTGCAGCCACGTTCAGCCCAAGTGACTTTGAACAAGTTGTTCTCTCTCAGACTCAATTACCTACATGTAAAATACAACCAATGTGAACAGTAAGCTCCCATCTTCTAGAGGTTTGTTAGGCTACAGGGCAGAAAGACACCAAGAAGGAACGTTGGAAAGATCCCTCTATGCAGGGATTAACTGACTTCTGGGACATGGACTTGGGTCTGGAGGAGATTGAAGTTCTGGGGACCTCTGGATTTGGAGGAATCTTGAAACATGTCCTGAAACACTTTATGGATCTTAGCTTCAACTATGGAAATTTGGCTGACCTGTCCAGAAGGAATAAAAGTATTGTTAGGTTGGAGTCTTCCCGAGATCTGCTCTTTAGCATTAAAGAATATGAAGAAGATCAGCAGAAGGGACCTGGAAAAGAGTTAAGAGCCTCGGACATAAGATCTCCAGGTTGATGGACTATATGGAATTGACGGAAAGGACTGGCAGAATCCGAAACCAGGGAGAGGAGATGGTGGAAGAAGATTGGAAAATTTAAAGTTTATATATAGAAACACTGTAAAATTAATGAGTGATAGAAAAATGGTGGAATGAAATTTTATGGCTTTAGTAGAAATGTTATAAGGAGTTAAGCATATATAAGTATTTTAGTCTTAATGGAAAATAAGGTTAAAAATATGTTAAGATATTTATAATATGATAGAAAATAGAGAAAGATGGAAAGGATTTGCTGAAACAATTAATAGAAGTGGAATACAAAAAGGGAGGTGAGTGGAGGTCGAGGAAACAAGGGAATGAAAGATAGAGTATGGAAAAGGTGTGATGTATGTTTTTAAATTGTTTTTGTTTTGTTTTATTTTATTTAGGGTTAGGGTTAGGGTTAGGGTTTTGTTTAGGTTAGTTTAATGTGTTTAGTTTAATGTGTTTAGGTTGTGTTTTGTATTGTCTATATATTGTATTGTATTGTTGTTTTTTTCTCTTTTGTTTTTTCTCTTGTCTTCTTTTCTTTTCTTTTCCTTTTTTGTAATCTTTAAAAGTAATAAATATTATTTTTTTTTAAAAAAAGAAAGACACCAAGAACTTCCATGATGAATGTGTGCTAACAAAAACAACAAGCCAAATAAACGTTCTTTGTGATATAGCCTCTGTGCACCACAACCCTCAATCATAGAAAGAAGCTACTGTAAGCCCTGCAGTTTTACCTTTATTGCACCTTAATTTTTAGTCTTCAATGAAGATGCTCTTTATATCATTTTTATATGCTTAATTGATCCTGAACCAGTTGCCTAGATATACAATGCTGGATGGTTTAAGATTAAATGTATGTTGTATTACTTTGAGATATTCTAATGGCTTCATTTTAATTTTTATTCTGTTGGCATGCATTGCCTTGCCATAATTGAGTATAAATGGAAATTAATATGCAGGCAATTATCAAAATGAGGTCTGTGTCTATTCACTTAAAGGTAAGCAAAATACAGATTGACAAGTTAAAATACAGATGGAACATTGTTTTCTTCTACTATAAATTCCCAGGTGTTAAATGGTTTGAAAAGTAGGAAAACTTATTTGTAAGGTGGGAGTTGGGGAGACAGGATCTGGCCTTTGGGGGGGGGGGACTATAAGAATTGGCTTACTGATGCTGATTCTTCCAGGTAGTGAAATAAATCCAGGAAGTGGGTTTCTCAGCTTACTAGTAGTTGTCAATTCCAAATATATCAGACTGTTTTGTTTTCCTTTGTTTACCCTCTCTGCATTTCTTTTGCCATCTTTTTCTAAAACAGAAAATATACATGTCAGCTCCAATTACTGCTGCTGTCGAAAAATCTCCAGTTACAGCCAGTTGTAGATTACTTTCTTATGGCTGTGGGATCAAGTTGTGGATTAATAGAAATGGTGTGATATCCCAAGTCGCATGATTCCAAGGTATGTATAAAAAATCCATCATCACACACAGTGTCCCTGACTTTATATTCTGCTGCAAAGTTTTAGCTCCCGGTAGTAATGGCACTACCAGTAGTGATGTATGGAAGTGAGAGCTGGACCATAAAGAAGGTTGATCACCGAAGAATTGATGCTTTTGAATTATGGTGCTGGAGGAGACTTTTGAGAGTCCCATGGACTGCAAGAAGATCAAACCTATCCATTCTTAAGGAAATCAGCCCTGAGTGCTCACTGGAAGGACAGATCGTGAAGCTGAGGCTCCAATGCTTTGGCCACCTCATGAGAAGAGAAGACTCCCTGGAAAAGACCCTGATGTTGGGAAAGATGGAGGGCACAAGGAGAAGGGGACGACAGAGGACGAGATGGTTGGACAGTGTTCTCGAAGGTACCAGCATGGGTTTGACCAAACTGTGGGAGGCAGTGGAAGACAGGAGTGCCTGGGGTGCTCTGGTCCACGGGGTCACGAAGAGTTGGACACGACTAAACGACTAAGCAACAACAACAACAACAACAACAAGTAATGGCACTGAATTTCATTCAAGCATTTGTATCCTAAATGTCACAAATCTCTCTCTCTCTCTCTCTCGCCTGTTTCAAATTGTGATCCTCTGAAATTTGGACGTGAGTCTGAATGGACCCCAAAATGCCCAGCTCCTACCACGAGCCCTCATCATCCTGACTATCCTCTTCCTTCGACATTTATTTAGTGGTAAAGGCTAGCAAAAGGTACTGCTGTAGGATCTCTGTGGAACTGCAAGTACACAACAGCATTCAGGGGCCACTGAGAACAATGTGAAATATTGTTGGTATTGGATACAGAGGTCCCTAGGTCACATTGCACTACCTGTAACATCAGAAGCATGATGGGACCTTTGCTTAAAATGCAGCCAATTAAAATGACTCATAATCTGAAGATCAGTTACAAAATAAATCTTTTTAACTTTCTTCACTCCTAACCAGGCTTGGAGGGAGTCGTCAGGAGAGTTCTAGAGTTACTACAGAATTCTGCCTTTTAAAATCAATAAAGGCTTTAAAATGCCTGAGAAACCCTACAACTTGTTAACTTGACAGTTTAACCTGAAAGTGTTAAACTGAATTTTCACACAAGTCTGCTTTCAAATTCTTCAAATGTAAATGAAGACAGAACAGTTCTATAACAGGACTATACCACCACATTCCAAAAAGGTTTGGCTCATTCAGTTTCCAAATAGATAGTATTGTGATCCATTAAACAGAAATGAGACAAATCTTGTTTTCGTAACCCCCAATCCAATTCAAAGGCATCTAACACAACACTTTTTGCACCTATCCATCTGAAATTTGACAGTATCCCTCTATATGTAAAAGGCTACTGTGCCTACAAAATTCATCAAATTATGACAAAATATTTATAATGGCATTTACCTTAAAAAAAAACACCTTCAAAATTCAAGGGCTACTTGCACATACGCAAACAATCCCCTCTGCACCTATTTGTCTGACATTTGACATGCATCATCCACTTGGAAGGGGATAGTAAGCCTGCAAATTTCAGTCAGTTTTGCCACAAAGCAAAAAGTCCATAACTATGTGCTGATTTCCTCTAATAGTCAATGGGGAGACAAGTGAGGTTCTGATTCAGACCCAGTGTGAAGCTATATACCTCCGTATGGGTCTGAGAAGAATCAACCCACTTTTTGGAGCCCTCTAGTTTTTATTTACTTGCATTTATACATTTTAGACAACTTTTAAAAATGTTCATGGTAACAAAGATACTTAACAAGCTTGCAATATGTGGCTATTTAACAGGAAAAGTATTCCATACACAACATGGAAGGGTTTAACATATGTGGCTATTCCATGAACAACATGGAAGGGTTTAACCTATCCAGGCTGCAAGGTGGCAACCTTAAGAACCAGCCATAGATTTCTATCTATTCAGAGAATGCATTTAGCTAGTGAAGCTGAATTCACACCAGCCAGTCATGAAGACAAATGAAAATGCTAACAGCTGTTTGAAAATTCAGGGAAGCACATGTTCAAGCTCTGAACCACAACTTGGTTTTTTTGCCCACTGTGTCCCTTTTAATTGATGAAGTGACACATTTAGAATTTAATTCCAACATCATTTCTGTAGCGAGTGTGTAAAAGTAAGAACAAGTTGTTCCATAGAAGTCTGTGACGTTAATAATAGTGTGTTAATTCAGGAAATAGCAGAGGCAACATTACATTTCTCCAGAGGGAAACAAATTGAAAGAAAGGCATGAAGGTAGAAGAGAAGTGAAAAATCAACATTATGAATAATATGAGTTTTCTAGACTTTGAGACTCCCTGCCTCAGGATCAGGCTGCATGCACAGATCTAAGCACAACTTTGGTGCTAGAGAGAAAATACTGATCATGTGTTGGAGAAGAAGGAGAGAAAGGGAAACATTTCCTCATTCCTGTATCATTGACACTGGATTAGCTCCAGAGTTGCATTTCCAAAAATGGACGGACTCATTGGATTCATGGAACAGATTGAAATACTGTAGAGGCAATTCTTGCAGATTCCCCCTCCTGGCTGCAGCATCATGCAATTCTCCAGAGCATATTTTCATGGGACTGCAAGGAGGATAGAGGAATCAATATCAGCCCCTTCCTTCTTTCCTAGCGAGAGTGCCCCATGAGTTCAGCTTCACTCACAGGAATTCTGGATCCAAGCCACTGTCCCTAATAGTGCCAACCATTTGTTTGGCAATGTGTATGGTGTGCAGAAGTGTCCAATGTGTACCCCTTTGCGTGCATGGATCTAATTTAGAACAGTGGCCCATAAGCAGAAGCCAGTTTCCATGCACAGATCTCTTTTGCTGCACTGAAATCTGACTCGGAAATATTTTTTTTGAAAGACAAAAATACAATTTCATCGTGATTTAAGTTAATTCAATAAGGTCCAGGATCAACATATTCAATACTTTTATGCTTTGTTTCTCCTCCCCTGCCCCCAATTTCTTAAATCCAGCAGTACCCATTACTTGGGAATGCTATAAAATTGATCGTAAGAAAAAATGGATTTTATTTTTTATTTTTTTCCAAGCAAATTGAAGCTTGTAGAGTTGGCACTATAGGAAGTTGTGTAATTCCTTTGGTAGGATCAAACAAAGACAATTGCCTGCAAAATGTGTTGGTGTTGAGTGTTGTCTCTCAGCCTTTCATATGTCGTCTAAGTGGTTTGTGACAACCATAGTACCTGATTTGCCAGCCTCTTTGAGTAAAATATTAGAAGTGTGGGTGGTGTTGAGTGTTGTCTCTCAGCCTTTCATATGTCATCTAAGTGGTTTGTGACAACCATAGTACCTGATTTGCCAGCCTCTTTGAGTAAAATATTAGAAGTGTGGGTGGTATGAAGTCTTCCAGGGATTTGGATAGTGGTGTCACAGAGAGGGCACCTTTTACCAGTCTCAGATCCTCATATAAATGTGAAGCATCACTGTAGTATTTTATATTCCTTATCTAATCAGGACTCCAAAGTTGCTGTCTTTCAGAACATCCCGTCTGGCAGGACATCTGTACATGCTCTGAAATTCAAGACTCTGCTTAAGCAAGGAAATTGTAAGTTGCTAATTTAAACTGAGCTTTGTTTCTCATTTGCAAGTCTATGTAAGCACAATTTTGATGCCTTTCCATTTCCTTCCTTTCCCCCCCTCCCTTTCTTATTCTCTAGTAAAATTCCATATGTTTTTACATTTGCCTTTATTGGTTTTTAAAAGGCTATTTTCTGGAACTTCTCACTAAAATCATCCCCACATGCTAGATTGCATGCTTGCAAATCTACCTCTTTGCATTCTAAGGATAGTTCACAAGCTTTTCTTAAGTTCTGGCTTTGAGAAACTAAAGCTCTTCTCTTCTTTCTCTTCCTGCCCCCCCCCAAGCTAGACTGAGGCAAGTTATTGGCAGTAAAGACACTCTCCAAGCAACTGGATCCCTTAACTGGAAGCTGCCTATCATAATTTTGGGGGAGGGGAAACCCTTGCAACAATCTGCCCGCATAAAAAGAACCAGATCCGTCACAAATGGAGGTCCATTTGGAACAGATTTTCACTTGCAAGGAGGGAAAAAACCCTCCTTTGCCAATGGTGATGGCATGTGTATGTGCAGAACAGTTATTTTAATCCTGTCCTCCAGATCAGTACGATAAAGTAGCCAAGCACCAACCTGAAAATATAGTTGCAGATCAAGTGACGCTTCTGCAGGAAACCGGGTTGGGGGGTGATTTTGGGAGCAGACAGGAGCCTCAAAATGTGGATACCATCCAGCATTCAGAAGGACAACTCACAACTTGGATTGCAAATATGAGGCACCCCTATTTTTATCTTCCAGACATTTAAATCGGATTTATTCACATAATAATTTTAAAATTAAGATTGGCTACTCTTTGTTGTGACATTTCCTGAATGAATGAGACTCCCCTTCGTAAGTTTCTGTAGCTCATCATCTACATTTCAGTGACTTCATCTTGTGCTCCTTATGTTGAAAACCACATGCTAGGGGAAACATGTGTAGGTCCTTCTTATCTGATCATTGCTCCCCCTTCTTAGCTGATCAACAGTTGGGTGAGAAGAACTGGACCCACCTTTCAAACTACACAACAGCTATGTGCTGGGTGCCAGGATATTGCTAAATGTCATTTTTCGAGAACTACAGACTTCCCCAATACTGACCTCAGAAGAAAGCATTACAAGCTGTTACAATGTATGATTTGGAACACATTAAAAAAGTCACCAGAATGTGTACTTCCAAACCAAGGAATATTTTTTTCTGGCAACCACTGGTGGTTCTATATTAGTGCTTTTCAAAGTCTGTTCTAGAAAACTCTGGGTTCCTTGGACATTCCCCTTTACCTGGCGCAACAGAAAAGCAGTGTTTGTTGCCTTGGTGCAGTCATGGCCCAGCTCCAAGAAGCATATTTTCTTCTCACAGCTGTTGGGGGCCATGCTGGCTTGATGCCAAAGGCCCGTTGGAACAAGCCAACCAGAGCACCGCTGGGGTGGGTCTGACCCAGCCGAAGCCGACTCCACCTTCATGGTATAAAAAGAGGGCCACACCTGGAGGTTCTCTCCCTTACAGCAGAAATTGTCGTGGGATCTCTACTTACATCTGTAGTCAATAAAGTTGTAGCCAATTTCGACCGAATACAAATGTCCTGTGTCTTATTTCTATGGTTGGCGCCTCACCAGGCTGCAGGCATCATGCACCTGGGCATGCAGTTTACCATGGGGTGCTCAATGAGAAGACCAGACATATAATGCAAGTACTGATCTCCCTATCAATGTAGAGCCACAGAGCGTGCTGGGTCTATTCCAGAGTGTGCTCCCTGTTCACATAGGGTGACGATAAAAACATATGCTTTGCCAGTGCTTCATGTGAGTTCTCTGCATCTTAGAAGATGCCCTAGGATCTTCCAGGAGACACAAATGTTCCATGGTCAGCCAATGTGAACAGAGTTAATGGAAAATTGAAAAGCACTGTTCTAAGAGAATCATATTACTTTTGATTCTGTAAAAGCGAGGTTTTATACTTCTTTGAAACTTTTATTGTTTTGAGGGGAAAGAGTAGATAAAAAGAGTAGATAAAAAGACGTGCCTCTCTTCTTCTTTTTTTACTTTCTTGTCTAAACAGAAATATTGGATAGTGGATTAAATCTATGAAAAATGAGACAACATTTCATTTCTTCTTTCCTAGATACCTCAGGATATCTAAATATGATATAATAATGATAACGATAATTTGTTGGCTGGGTGATATATCAATCATTCTGGTAGGTGAGAGAAAGATGAGTAAAAGCTGGCTAGGGTTCGTTGATTACATTCTTCCAATATTAAAGCACTCCAGCCACACAAAACACGAAGGAGTAAACCCTAAGAGGATAAGCAGACATGCACATCAAAAACATTGATATGCTGACAAGCTTGAACCTGTCCATCATATCTGAGCTTTACTCCTTCCTGAGAA
This sequence comes from Podarcis filfolensis, assembly GCF_964270895.1. Taxonomy (NCBI): domain Eukaryota; kingdom Metazoa; phylum Chordata; class Lepidosauria; order Squamata; family Lacertidae; genus Podarcis; species Podarcis filfolensis. Next base: position 34,956,280 of record NC_139607.1, on the reverse strand, counting down.
GCACTGTGATACAAAGCAGGGTCCAGAAGTTATTAACACTGTTGAAGAAATCCCATGGGGAAAAGTCAGTCTACCTTCTCTGGAGACACAGGACATGCTTGCCCATATATACAGTGATACCTCAGTTTAAGTACTTAATTCGTTCTGGAGGTCCGTTCTTAACCTGAAACTGTTCTTAACCTGAAGCACCACTTTAGCTAATGGGGCTTCCTGCTGCCACTGTGCTGCCGGAGCACGATTTCTGTTCTCATCCTGAAGCAAAGTTCTTTTTTTATTTTTATAATATATTTATTAAAGTTTAGGAATTTATATAAAACAGAATAAACAGAACAATAAAAACAAAAACAATAACAATACATACAATCCAAAAAAGAAAAAACACACATGCAAAACAGGTATAGTTTCCATCCCTTATATTCATAAAACTTACTTTCCCGACCTCCTCATACCTCCCCTTTCTGTATTCCATTCTCTAATTAAGTCGATTCAACAAATCCTTTCCCTAATTTCTATGTACTTTTTAACCTTTCTTTTCTTAATCACATAATCGTTACAGCTTTTAACTCCTTAATTTCTGAATCAACATCGTTCTAGCCTTCAATAATTTTGCAATGTTTCTTAAGATAGTCCTTAAATTTCTTCCAGTCTTCTTCCACCGTCTCTTTTCCCTTGTCTCGGATTCTGCCGGTCATTTCTGCCAGTCCCATATAGTCTATCACTTTCATCTGCCATTCTTCCAAGGTGGGTAGATCTTGTGTCTTCCAATACTTTGCGATGAGAATTCTTGCTGCTGTTGTAGCATACATAAAAAAAGTTCTGTCCTTCTTTGACACCAATTGGCCGACCATACCCAGGAGAAAGGCCTCTGGTTTCTTCAAGAAGGTATATTTAAATACCTTTTTCATTTCATTATAAATCATTTCCCAGAAAGCCTTAATCCTTGGGCAAGTCCACCAAAGGTGAAAGAATGTACCTTCAGTCTCTTTACATTTCCAACACTTATTATCAGACAAGTGGTAAATTTTTGCGAGCTTGACTGGAGTCATGTACCACCTACTGAAGCAAAGTTCTTAACCTGAAGCACTATTTCTGGGTTAGTGGAGCCTGTAACCTGAAGCATATGTAACCTGAATCATATGTAACCCGAGGTACCGCTGTGTGTGTATATATATACATATATTCTTGTGGAGAAACAACATAGTGCAGATTTATAGCTGATGTACAGGACGGGATTAAATAATTAAATTCAGGCATATCCCTTGTTTCCTTGATCTGTCAGATGTGTGTTTCTCCACCCACAGCATCCAGTGATATGGAGCAGGGAAATGTTCAACACAAGGATATCTAGAAAGCAGGGCAAATATTACTGCATGCTCCAGAGGGAAATAATTTAGGAATATGGGGAGCTTCTTTTATACCGAGCCAGAGACCATTGGTTTATCTCACCAGCTATCATCTACAATGCGACTTTTTTGATGCATCTGCTTTATGATGTCCCAGAGCAAAGACAGCTGGCCTCCACACAAAGGGACTATACTACTCATGTGAGCGAGAAGCCACAGCCCCCTATGGATGCACTCTGTTCACTAGTGACGATAAACATTCATAATTCCTGTGCTCCTGTTAAGTGGATGTGGATTTTGCCCTGAATCATGATCCCCGTCCTTTACATTTTTCTAACATATTCATTCATGCATTGGAATATTTAGTCATAGAACTGAATGTCATGGACTGGCTGGATGCAGAGGAGTGATGGAAGACACCAGCCAGGGAACCCCTAGGGAACCCCCAGGGGAAGAAGGCTCAGAGCCAGGGACTTGGTGGTGGGATGACAAAGAATTATTAGCAACATCCTTCCAGGGTTTCAGGCAGAGAGAGATTCCTAGCCCTACTTGGAGATGCTGGGAATTATTTATTATTATTATTATTATTATTATTATTATTATTATTATTATTATTATTCCCCACTCATCTGACTGGGTTCCCCCACTCTGGGTGGCTTCCAGCACATATAAAAACATAATAAAACATCAAACATTAAAAACTTCCCAATATAGATGTCATCCCAATACAGAGTTGCCTTCAGATGCCTTTGGAATGTTGTTTAGTTTTTTTTTAATCTGTTTGACATCTGATGGAAGGGCATTCTGCAGGAAGGGTGCCACTGCCGAGAAGGCCCTCTGCTTGGTTCCCTGTAACTTCATTTCTCACAGTGAGGGAACCACCAGAAGGCCCTTGGAAGTGGATCTCAGTGTCGGGGCTCGACAATCGAGGTGGAGATGCTCTTTTGGATATACTGGGCCGAGGCCAGGATTCTCTTGCATGCAAATCATTGCACACACTCACTGAGCCGCAGCTGCTCCCATAGCTTGGCATGGGAAATGCTGTCTTTAGTAGCAGTTCCACATTCATTGTGACAGGGATTTCCATTTAATTTTCTTCTAATGGGGGGGGGGGAGAGATGGGGACGACATTTAAAAATAAACAAAACAGCAGTGTCTCCTGTTCTTGCTTGACAGACCGATAAAAAAGCATCTTGCCATTTAACTGAGCCACAAAAGTCTACTTTCAAATTAAAACATTATGAAACAGACTCACCATAATTTCGTATTAATAAGCACATCTTTGAAGAATTAACTGTGCTATCACTTACATACACACAGAGAAAGGGGGGCAGGCAATTCAACACAGTGAAATGGTATGAGGATGGAAAGAATTCTTCAGTCTTGAATGGCTCATGCTGTGACCCTGGGTGCAATTTTGAGAGGGGGCACAAATAGGTGCCCCCACAGCAGACTCCTTCATTGGAGCCTGGGTCTGCACCAGAGGGAGCTGTGCCTTGGCGGCGGCACTTGTGCCTAACGTAGCTCTGCCCCAGGTCAAGACTGACCCTGGGGGAAAGAGCAGGCAAGTGGAAGGTAATGCTGTTGCCCACCCTCCTTGCCTGTGAGGCATCTTACGCCCAGCTACAGTAGCTCTGCCACCAGTCAGGCCTGACCCAGAGAGCAGGAGGTGAGTGGGCAGACGCTTCCTCACCCCTCTCCTACCCTGAACTGTAGTGCATGGAAGAATGCCCCTTTCCAGGCATTGCGGGCATAAGCCCCACTGTTGCCAGTCATAAAATGATTTCAGATACAATTTACCGTATTTTTCGCTCTCTAAGATGCACCCGACGATAAGACACACCTAGTTTTTAGAGGAGGAAAACAAGAAAAATAATATTCTGAATCAAATGTTGTTGAAGAGGAAGGAGGAGGGAGGATCAGCCTAAGGCATCACAAGGAGACGCAGCTCTCCCTCTTGCTGTGCTGGGTTCAGCAGAGCAGTGCAAAGCCTCTTCAGCGAAGCAGGAGGAACCCTGAAGCCAGAACAGCAAGAGGGAGAGCTGCGCAGCCTGCATTCACTCCATAAGAAGCACACACATTTCCCCTTACTTTTTCAGGAGGAAAAAAGTGTGTCTTGTAGAGCGAAAAACACGGTAACAATTTGCAATGACAAAATGTGAGATTAAAAAGCTGACTCAGTGTGGTTCTGCGCTGAGCTTTAAACATCAGCACCGGTTTTGACAATACCAGTCATTTGTTTCTATTCTATACTTATTCATTCTTTTATTCAGCGTTGAAGATAGGACTGCCAACAGCTGGGGTGAAACCTTATACTGCCTTGCTCACTATAGAGCCAATGATTGTTGGTTATTAGATGCGTGGTTCATTGTAGAGCCGTTGCACCATGAAATACCAGCAGTGGCGGCTGATGCCTTCCGGAAATTGCGGGACAGAAGGCAAGAAGGTAAGTGGAGTCGGAGCCAATGACAGGAAGAACCAATGAATTTTCGCTTTGTCCCCATCCTCCCTCCTGCCAAGTTCTACAAGGCCAAAACTGAGACTAATGAGGAGGAAGCTGACAAGAAGTGCCACCCCCTGGACAGGAAGCAGGAAGGCAGACAGGTGGAGGCTGGCTGATGGCAGACTGAGGTTGTTGGAGCAGTGCCCCATTCGCCCAAATGGCCCAGCCTCCACCGAGTATTGGAGCCCTTCAGTACTCACTCACAGCTAATGTGAATCGCTGGGCAAGACAGTGCTTTGAAAGAGGATTTAGAATACCCCTGTGGGTAGGGGAGGAGATCACCTGACGTCATTGGCAAACTCCCTGTCAAACTTGGCCTGCAAGGGATGGGGAAATTAATGTCCTGGCCCACCAGCCAGATTCCATTTCCTGCTTTAAATTTTAAAAACAGGTAATCCTGCTGCCTATACAGTGGTACCTCAGGTTACAGATGCTTCAGGTTACAGACACCTCAGGTTACAGACTCTGCTAACCCAGAAATAGTACCTCAGGTTAAGAACTTTACTTCAGGATGAGAACAGAAATCGCACAACGGTGGTGCGGTGGCAGCAGGAGGCCCCATTAGCTAAAGTGGTACCTCAGGTTAAGAACAGTTTCAGGTTAAGAACGGACCTCCAGAACGAATTAAGTTCTTAACCCGAGGTACCACTGTAGTCTGGTGGAGCTAGCACATATCACACAGTTTGACCAAAATGCAGAAAATTTCCCCAGCAGCAACAGGACTTGATGTTCTCTCAAACTCAGGGGGAATTGTATAGAAAGGAAAAGAAAAGAAAAGAAAAGAAAAGAAAAGAAAAGAAAAGAAAAGAAAAGAAAAGAAAAGAAAAGAAAAGAAAAGAAAAGAAAAGCATGTCTAGCCCCAGGTTTGTTTGTTTGCTTGCTTGCTTGTTTACATGGGGGAGCCATGTTTTCTTGTGGTTGCCTGTTTTCAAAAGGAAAGAAATATCTTAGGAGGACCAAAAGTAGTGCTGCAAACTTCAGACCACTTCAAAAGTACATTTGTTTGTTCATTTTTACCTTAGCGCATCAGCATAGATTTTTAACAGATTTCCTCTTAAAAATCCACAGGATGGATTTGGTGCCATCCTTATGTCTAATGGTGCATGATGCTGAATCTCTTTATAGTTCAATCTAACTCTGAAGGAAGCAAGGGAGTCAGTTTGGACTCACAGCTGTCCATGGAGGTGCAGCTTAACTCTGTGTCCAGGGCAGCTGTCTACCAGCTCCACCTGGTATGCAGGCTAAGATCCTACCTGCCCGCGAACTGTCTCACCAGAGTGGTGCATGCTCTAGTTATCTCTCGCTTGGACTGCTGCAACGCGCTCTCTGTGGGGCTACCTTTGAAGGTGAACCGAAAACTGGAATTAAGCCAGAATGCGGCAGCTCGACTGGTGACTGGGTGTGACCGCCGGGACCACATAACACCGGTCCTGAGAGATCTGCATTGGCTCCCAGTACGTTTCCGAGCACGATTCAAAGTGTTGGTGCTGACCTTTAAAGCCCTAAAAGGCCTCTGTCCTGTATACCTGAAGGAGAGTCTCCACCCCCATCGTTCAGCCCGGACACTGAGATCCAGCGCCGAGGGCCTTCTGGCGGTTCCCTCATTGCAAGAAGTGAGGCTACAGGGAACCAGAGGGCCTTCTCGGTAGTGACGCCCACTCTGTGGAACGCCCTCCCATCAGATGTCAAAGAGATAAACAACTACCTGACATTCAGAAGACATCTTAAGGCAGCCCTTAAGCCCTGTTCAGGGAAGTTTATAATATTTAACACTGTTTTTAACACTTGATTGGGAGCTGCCCAGAGTGGCTGGGGAAACTCAGCCAGATAGGTGGGGTATAAATAATAAATTGTTGTTGTTGTTGTTGTTGTTGTTGTTGTTGTTGTTGTTGTTGTTGTTGTTGTTATTAATGGACTGAACTTTAGGAGTGTGTAAAACTCTCCACTGACCTCACCTGTGTTGCTATAACTCCTAGCAGCCACAAACAGGCTGTTGTCATTTTTCTCCCAAAAGCTCTTGTTACAAGAGCTGAGTCCCTACATATGTGTCCAGCACTCACCTATGCACACTCCCAAGAGGTTTAGGATCTTTTGCTGGAGTGAATCATGCATTCATTATGAATACATGTTATGCTCCACAAAATTCACACGCAAGAGGAATAAAGCAAGCTTGGTTTATTACATGAGCTGAAAGAGACAGGGTGCTTCTTTCAACAGCAAGGGAGAAACAAATCGTACAGCACAAACACATCTTAATCTGAAGAGTAAAAAAAAAAAATGACCCCTAACTATCCCCAGAGCCTGGAGAGTGACAATTTGCCAAAGTACCCATGCTCACGAGAAGAAAAGAATCGGCTCAACTCAACTCCGAAGCCTCATGGAACAAAGTGAGGGATGCAAAATCTGGACCTCCTGCAAGAGTTAAATTCTTCCCTTAAAATCCTATACAAACCAGGCAACAGAGATCTCTCACCCATTCTTTTGGTCCAGGTCCAGTGGGGTATGAAGCTGGTCCTTTTTTTGCAGAGCAAACAGGGGGGCCCATTGCTGTTTTGAGCTACCTAGCCATTGAAAATCTAGGGTTTTGGTAGTCTTTTAAATCAATGCAACTTTACGGAGAAGAGAGGGGTCTTTTGGGGTGAGTGCCAAAATATCTTTATTCCTTTCTTCCATTATTTCGTACAAATTCCTGTTTCCTATTTTGCTACCTCTACCTAGTTGCCTTGTATGTTTCTTGAATCGTGTGTTTTACCTACAGGAGATGGTAATTAAAGTTGGCTGGTAGCGCAGGATTGCTGATCTTTCCTTTAGGCATTAGCTCAGGATATTTACTCATAACTGCCAGGACATGCAGAAGATAAGGACTAGTACCAGATAATGGGCTCCTTATTTTATATCAGGTTATGCCAACTGCTCTATCATGATCTATGACAATGAACCATGGGGGGAAATCGTATTTGTGAACACCCTTAGACTATCTGGTGCAATGATACAGAGTTGCTTTGGCAGGAGCTTCTGTGGAAAGGGGAAATGGTGGCGGACAGCCAGGAGCACCAAGACGAGTTCTGGTGGCACATGTCAGGGGGTTGGACTAGATGACCCCCACGGGTCCCTTCCAGCTGTACCATTCTGCGATTCTATGCCCCTTGCAGGCGGCGTGTCCCACGTGGGCGCATGAATCGCAGAAAGGCGGGCGCGCAGGAAAAGGGACGGCAAGTTAAGTTGCGCTTTTGCGCGAAAGGGGATCTCCCCACGCCGCTCGCGCGCTCAGCCAATGGGCAACAGAGGGGCGCCCCTTCGACGTCTCCTCCCGCGAAGCTCAGTCCGCCGCGCGCTCCCCTCCGCCTCCCAGAGCCGCCCACCAGGCAAAGGAGAGCCGCCGCTCGCGCCTGCTTGCAAACGCGCCGCGCAAGACGCAGGAGGCAGAGAGCCAGCGCGGGGCATGCTTGGCGCGGGGCGCGCTCCTCTTGCTCGTCCCGAGACGCAGCAGCTGCGGAGGGAGCCGGAGGGGCAGAGTCCGTCCCCGGGGCAAGAGTTTGGCTGCGGAAGCGCCTCGGTGGGGAAGTAGGGAGAAAAAGAAAGAAAGAAATCCCCAAGCTCGCTGGTGCCTCTTGTTTCAAAGTGTTCAAAGAGAGAAGCGCCGAGAGGACAGAAGCGCTCCAAGTTCCCTGTTCTGTTACCCTGCTTTGCATTCCTTCGCTTTTCACTTGGCTCTTCAATAAGAGTTCCTGGATTTACTGCCTAACAGGGGTGAGGAAAACAGAGAATAGATCTTGGGAAGGATTCCTGAGCTCCCGTTTTGTTTTGTTTCCCTCCCCATTTTTTTAAAAAAATCTTAAGATGTGTATCTATTTCCCGCCCCTTCTTCTCCTCACATCCCCACTTTCCCCGGATTGATGCATCTCAGAACTGGGAGTTGCAGAACCAGGAAGGAAGACTGCTGAGCTCGGCTCAAAGCGCGCACCTTCGGGGTGGGGTGTGAACTACGTTTGCGCGCAGCTCTGGAGTCCACGGAAGAGGAGACCCAGAAAGGCGCTCGAGGCGGGGGCGTCGGCGGGGGTGGGGTGTTGCTCGGGCAGGCAGGCGAAGCGCCCGCCCGTGGCACTAGCTGTTCTTTGCTATTCGTCGACAGGATGGATCCTGCAAGCAACAGTGTCTGACACTCTTGGCCAACAGTAGGTAATCTCTCGCGCGCTCTCCACCTCTTGCATGGCTTGCTGCGCCTCCCGAAGGCAATCTTGCTGAAGGAGACTCCTCCTGCCCCGTAGTCAAACAGCCTCAACTGCTTTTGTCATTATATTTTGTTTGAAAGAGAGAGAATAAATTGCACAAGCTAGTGGACTTGCAGTTGTTGCTTTGGAACGATTAGAAAGGATTGGAACTTTGTCTGGCTTAGTTTGAATTTCACAATCCGCCCCTTTGTTGTTGTTGTGTTTGAAAGGTCGGGATGAAATGTGGAATAGAAACTCACTTTCTAGAGATGGAAGTGGCGCTTTCTCCCTCCCCCTCTCTTTTTCTTTCTCTCTCTTTTTCTTTCCTCTTTCTTTCCCCAAGGGATATATCGCTGTAATGACTCAGTGAATTAAGGACATTCTTCTCTAATGAGAAGCATGTGCCCTCCAAATGAAGCTAGGAGTGGAAAGCACATCCAGCTCAGGTATCCCTTAAACAGTGTAGCTCTCAGGCACATCACCTTCAGCTGCCCTGAGAAGGGCTGGGGAAATAATCAGCCTGCCTTCCTTCACCACCTACTCGTTCTCCCGCCTCCAGGAGGAAACCTGAGGCCACCTTGGGGGATAAATCCTTGGACTTGATCCCACCACAGCCCCTGCCCAGACAAAACACACATGTAGGATGGAGTGTCATGAAATCATTTGCAGAGGGATCGACGCAAGACGGTCCTTTGCCCATCCAGAAGTTAAGCTGTCTCTGACTTCACCCTGTCTGGTCTCCCAGATTCAATGTGTCTTCCTTTGCATCATCAGCACTGTGTTTATATATAGCCCTTTAGAGTATTCAGAGCCTTCCTAGCACTTCATACATTATCTCAATAATCCTCCTTTCTTGACCCTTAAGCTCTCTGCCTAGGTAATAACTCTAAACAATCCCTAGGGGGCGGTGGGAAACAGTATGAATGCTGAGATGGAATGGGGCAAGCAGGATTTCAAAGCAGTAATTTCCCCTCCTGTCTTACGTTTCCTCTTTTTTTCTCACCCTTTCCCCCAACTTCTCTGTTCTAGAGAGCAAGGAAGATGTTTGGAGTTGCAGGATGTCCCCTGCAGATGCAGGGATGCTTCTGATAATCCAATTCAAGCACATCACCCACCAGTTTGTACCACTTTGCCAAAGTTTTCTACCCTCAGGGGCACACATCTAAGGCAGTGTTTACATGTGGCCCTCAGAGGGGTGGCTGTCAGTGTGGCCCTCAAGCTGAAACTGGAGGGTCACCCCAGTCTAAGCCAAGATCTCTTTATCCCTGTCACATGTTAGTGTCTTTGCACATCGCCATCCCCATAGGCCACTTTTCAATAGGAGAGATTTGGTAATTAGATCCAAGTATTATATTCCTTCTGTTATTTTGGTACCCTTGGAATTGCTTGTTCATTGCTTCACTGGTTTTATAGAGTTACAGGCTTGGAAGAGATCAAAAGTCATCTAGTTCAAACCACTTTCCCTCTCCACAGAGCCTATCTCCACAGAGCTTAAATTAATATTTCAGTTATTTTATTTATTACAGTTGCATCCCACACTTCTGCTGATGAGCTCAGAGTACTGTATATAGATCACCAGCTTGCGAGGGCGATTGGAGGTCCAACGTGATGAGGGTGACATCACATGTGATGCAACATCCTGATGTGACACATGTGACGTTGAGAGGAGCTGGGAGAAGAGCCATATGTGGTGGCTGTGAGGCTTCAGTGGCCAGTTACTCCACCTCTTCCTGGCTCCACCACTGACAGAAGGCTGCTTCCAGCCTCCTTCTCTTCAATGGCAGGAGGAGCAGCAGTTTGCCACTGAAGCTGTACCACACTCAGCTCATCATTGGGCAGCCCTGACCCCCTCCCAAAATATATTAAGGGGGGACAAAACAGCTTGACCCCCAGGAGCTGGCATCCCTTAGCCTTTGAGTTCTGGTGACTTGCCCACTAATTAATCTTTATCGGCTAGAGGCAAGTGAGAGTACCAAAGTACAGTCGTATCTTGGATCCTGAACGCCCTGGAACTCAGATGTTTCGGCTTCCGAATGCCACAAACCCAAAAGTGTTCTGGTTTGCAAATGTTCTTTTGGAACCTGAACGTCCAACGGGGCTTCCACAGCTTCTGAATGGCTGCAGGAGCTTCCTGCAGCCAATCAGAAGCCACAATTTGGCTTTTGAACATTTTGGAAGTCGAACAGACTTCAGGAATGGATTCCATTTGACTTCCAAGATACGACTGTAAAGCTTTCTAACTAGAACGGTGGTTATTCACTGTTGATTGTATTTTACTACTTGTTTGTGCCCTGCTCCCTTCTAACCACAACTCCTCCTCTGATGTAGACTGGATCTCTGCTTGTGTCATAATGTGATCTGCTGCTCTTCAACCCATGACCTCTCTTTACACATCCTCTGTTTTTTGCTCTCCTGTGCACCAAGCCCAGATTCCTAGACTTGACTCTATCTAGCATGCTACTTGGCTTCCTTCTACTGGTCACCACTTTTCAAAGTAATCATCACGTTGGCTAGAAACAAAGGGGAAACAGGCTCCTGTAACTCTTAAAACAGAGCTTTCCAAATTTTTCATGTTGGTGACACATTTTTTGGACATGCCTCATTTCACTATACAGTAATCCAGCTTTACTATCAAACCGGAGGCTAAGCTAACCCCTTTCCAGCCCTGGGAGGAGCGTGGGGAGCATTCGCGTGACACACCTACACACTGTAGCCGACACACTAACATGTCACGGCACACATTATGGAAATCTCTGCTCTAAATGCTACATAAGCTTGCAGATTTTGGCAGGGGCTCCTTTTCGTACTCATGTAACATAATAGCATGACATGCTGCCTTTGCTGAAATTCCTTCTTCTGTATGAGGGTTAAGCACCCTAGCAGTCACCAACCACCAAACTGCTAATAAAACAAGGTCCTTGGCCCTTTCAATGCTGCTTATATCCATTACAAGCTAGAGAAATTTAGGAGAAGTGTTTTTTCCTGTCAAGCACAGTGTAGGTACAGGACAGGACACAGTCCAGGTACATTCTTTCTCCCCTGTGATTATTAAAAAGTGCAAATTCACCTTCAACCTTACTAGAAACTCAATAGCAGGCTCACTGGTCACTCACATCCATGAAGCAGGTTTCACTGTATTTCCCAACTACTGAGTAGCAGATTCCCGTAGCAAATGATATCAAGTGCTGCTGTTTATTGTGGACCTGGTGGTGCTCATGAATGCATGTTTTGTGCAACGTTCACTTGGCATTGTCCTCCTCAAATTCCACCCTATATTATTTTTTCCATTTAAATCAGATTTTCCACAGAAAACTCAATGAAGTTAAAAAACACACAAAACCAAACAAACCACTAAACTGGTAAATTCACATTAAATGGGGTGGGGAAGCTGAGGTGGCATTTTGATGAGGACCCTGAAAAGTCTTCCATGCATGAGCATCACCAAATCCTCAATAAACTGCTGTATGGAAGTGTCCTGTCATTTGGCTCATTTGAAGCATTTACATGTCCATTATTGGCTTTGACCCAACCTCCAGTGGACTATTCATATCCATCATCAAGGTATGTTTAGGAGGCATGGTGTTGTCTTTGCTGACCCTACACCTAACATGCACATCCCCTCCTGCTCAGTCTCCAACCTTGTCCTGTTGAGCTGTCTGAATGAGACTTGAACTAGAGTTTGCTTGAAAGCGAGTAGAAACCTCTGTGTGATTGGGCACCCTCCTTCATCAGGATCCCTGATAGCTAAAGCAAATATGAATAAAATAAACCCCTTCAGACCTCTCCTGCTCAACAAAGGGAAGGATCAGAGAATGAGCAGGTTCGTCAGAACTCACCTGGACATTGGGGCCAGGCATTGTGTGTGTATCCCTCACCATCACCACTACCAGACCCCAACTTGAGCATCTGTGTCTCTCCATGCCTATCTCTGCCATCAGAGATTGGAGTACCACTCTTCCAGCATGGAGCTCCCCATTCCGATTCCCAAATATGCAGTCAGAAGAAAGTACCACCTGTGGGATCCTCACCTGCAGAAAGTCCCCAAATGAGGGGAGGGAGTGAACTGGCTTCACTGCTGTCACTCATCAGCATTGAGCCTGGTCACTGTGCAAGCTCCAGTTTGGCACAGCAGTTCCCCTGTACTCCGCCTTCCACTCTGACTGGTGAAAGCAAAAGGGGTGCAGAGGTGATGATGTCTCTGCTGCCCACCTGGGATTTGGATTGTTCTGTCCACCGGTAATTGTGTTTTTGAATGTTTGAATAAGTTGCTTCTTTTTTAATCACACATCTTCTCGAGGAAAAGACATAGATAAGCAGCACATTACAAAGAATATTAAGAGAAGGCACCAACTGAGAAACAGAAATACCTATATGTAGTCCCTGTGTGATTCAACAAGTATTCTCATTGCAATCATCTTCTAAACCCAGAAACAGTGCAAATGCCAGCATTTATACTGTGATGGGCTTAGATAACATCAACAGAGCTCTCTGGTTAAATTAGTAGTTGATATCCTGATACAATTGCTAGTCTTCATATATAGCTTCTCCATCATTCATATTTTAAATGTTCATTTCTGTGTAATAAGAACTTGTGAACTTTAAAAAGCCTTTATTTCTAGCCAGTACGTGTTTGCCATTGTGCCAAATGTAGGAAGCATAGGAACCTGCCTAATACCAAGTCAGACTATTGGTCCATCTAGCATAGTCATGTCTGCACTGTTTGGCAGCTGCTCTTCACGGGTTCAGGCAGGAGTCTGAAGATTCCAGGGATGGAACCTGGGATATTTTTGCATACAAAGCATGTGCTCTGCTACAGAGCTACAGCTTTTCCCTAGGGTCTTCCATCTGTAGGGGTGGAAGGCATTGTGACGGCATAATGCATTTTCCATTGTTATGGATCTTCTTATTTAAAAGGAAGAAAGAAACCTCGCGGTACATCATTTTCCACTTAGAGGCCTGAGCCCAGGATTTTGAGTAGGAAGTCATCTTTTGATGTTGTAACTTCTGTCTGACTCTAAGCAGGAATTATATGAATAGAAGTAGATGTTTATTAGTCCTCTAAAGAAAAGAAAATATGTAAAATATTGATATGCATTAAAGAAACACTGTGTTAAGTACAAAGTTCTTTGACGTGCCATGGATTTATTTTTTAAAGAAGGGGCAACTATTGTATTAACCTGACCACAGACATTTGAGAAGCCCCTTCAGCCTCTTGAACCGCTGCTTTAGAGTCATAATGGCTTGCATATGATGCTGATAGGAAAGGAATGACAGCATTATTGCTTGCAGATCTAAGAACTTCGGAGTATACACAAAGAAATAGCTTTGTAGAGGCTAATGGCTCAATCCCATGAGCCATTTTTCTGAGGAAGCGGCTTGTAGGGATCAGGAATGAGAATTCCAGCATGGATGTGAGACTGTAACTCACCAGTTGCTCCAGAGACTATAACTCGCCAGTTGCTCCAGAGCTTCAAACAAGCTTATGGCAAAGCCGCTCTTGTGCTACTCCCTGACTCACACACAGCCATGTAAGGATGTCTGTTGACGGAAAACAAACCAGGTCATGGATGGCATAGCAGAATCAAGGGAAGGGCAAACAGGAAGGGAACAAGTAAACAGAAACAGGCAAGAGTCATGGAGAATTAGATCAAAATGGCCTGGGGTGAGCTTACATCCGAAGAGCGGGTGGGGCTGACTGGTGAATAGGAGGAATTTGAGAGGCACATCGGGGGTTGAGCTCTGATTTAACTCAGATTGGCTCAGAGTAAGCAAAGCTTATTGTTTGAGGAAATAGGTCAGATTATTCTAAGGAAGTTCAAGGAGAAAGGGGAAGATCCTTCCTTGCTTGACATGTCATCGGTCTTTTTCATACTTTGCACCAGCCACGGGTAGTATTAGGAGTTATCCATCCATACAGCCATGCTTCAGCTGCAGCAGAGCAAGTAAATGCTTGCAGTACTTTATCTAAACCTCATTCATTGGCTCTAAATGTTTAAGACCTGCCTTTTGGTTATTTAATGGGTGTGAACTTGTGTTAAGTCTTAAGTATATGGGTGTGTTCTGCTCCCACTTGTTACTTCCTTTGTGTATGTTTATGAGAAGAGTGCTTGCGGGTGGTTTCTTCCACGTTGGGGTTAATTTGGTAGCAGTGTTTTAAGTGTGATGGATCTGGGTTCTTCCTTAGCCGCCTTCACATGCTACTCCATGAAGGGATTCCACACACTTAAGGAAGTAGTGAGGTCATCAAACTGGCCACATGAAATGCAGAGTATCTACATAGTCATGTTTGACATCTATTTAAAAATTAAACTAGTTCTCTCTCTTTTGAATTAAACAGGTATAGTGAGATGAATAAATTGGTGAAGATGCTAAAGCAAACATATTTGGGGGCACTATCCGTGGTGCTGATTCTCTCTCTCGGGCTTCCGGAAACTACACTTGCGTGTCCTCATCCATGCGCCTGTTATGTTCCCACTGAAGTTCACTGCACATTTCGGTCCTTAGCAGCTGTGCCAACAAGAATCTCTAAACATGTGGAACGAATCAATTTGGGGTTTGTATTGCAATTTTACTGCGGCATTTTACATTCTTTGAGAGTTCATCCCACCAGTTTGAAGCATTGTGCATCACATGAGCTGCAATGTGATACCATTACTGTACAGATTAAAAGCCTTCCATAAAGAGGAGCATTTATGGGAATTGATCTTAAACTACTGTGATCTACCTACATTTATATTTAACATTTTTGTGAGACCCAGATAAATGCTTCTGATTTGTCTTCAGTATATGAGCAACACAATGAGCCAATGGTGAATGTGCATCAGCATTTGCTGTCTTGCTACAAACCTTTCTCCTGCCCACATCATGATCACTTCATTTTCAGAGGGGAGATAACAATTGTTGTAGCACTAATAATCACTTCTTATCCTTTTTGGAAAATAGATCTCCAGTTTCAGTTGAACTTGCTTTCTTGCTCACTTCTTACGTTCCAACCCTACCAGTCTTGTTTCTTCTAAGCTCTTAAACAAAGACCTTAACCAGCTAATTTTATATTTACCACACCTGTCTTGGTCATGGATATTTGATAAGCTGTACTCTCTGTGTGTCCATGTCCCAGCAATTTCCTTCCCTTGCTTTGCTCCAGAATTTCCTACTTCCTCTGGACTCTAGAGCATCTGCCCTTACTACCACCATTGCTATTGCTTTTATCCTTTCTTCTGCCTCTGTTTACCTGGGTTGTGACTCTCCTCCTGCCCACACTGGGGTTCTCCCCAAATCAATTGCTGAATTTGTGTATAGACCACTTAGACAAGCAGCATCCCATTTTGCCAACAAGACTCAAAATATACAGAAATAATTGCTGTACTACTGTCTCTGGTGCTGCTTCCCTAAATGATGCCATATTGTAATAGTGGCCTA
Source organism: Podarcis filfolensis (assembly GCF_964270895.1). Classification (NCBI taxonomy): domain Eukaryota; kingdom Metazoa; phylum Chordata; class Lepidosauria; order Squamata; family Lacertidae; genus Podarcis; species Podarcis filfolensis. The sequence continues at coordinate 34,940,804 of NC_139607.1, read as the reverse complement.
CAAAAGCCAAGAGAATAACCACAACCCTCCACCACAGTGGCTGCTGTGTAGCATTCAAGGAGAGGAGCCATAGAAGTCATGAGAGCATTTTCATGTTTCTCTTCATTAGTTGTTCTGCTGTGATACTGTGATTGGGACAGAGGTTAAAAGATGGCCTTCTAATAATGAACCATGGCTTTCTTTATTTAATATGCTCCCTTCAGTAGCTGAGACAACTGCAGTGAAACTTTAGTAAAATGCAAATATACTGAGAGTTAATTGATTGGCCTGTCAAAGGGCAAGCGATTAATCAACTCAGCATTTTTTAATCAGTTTGCAGCCTGAGTTTCTAGATTCACAGTTTTGCAATTTCAAAACCACATATTTATCTTAACAGTTAAATACCTAATTACATGCTATATGTGCAAATCTAGCAGTTTAGCTAGTAGCTGTGGTTTTCTGGTTCCAGAAACTGCTTGGCAGTCATCCATGTTTAAATGTCCTCTGCACAAAACGTTATTCATTTATTGTTACATGTTCTGTTGGCATCCTTGCACGCCTACTGGTTGCCAGTCTCCATATCATCATAGGTTGGATCCCTGCCACTGACTAATATATCCAGCACATGGAGAACACTGTCCAGAAAAGCCTTTTCTAATTAATTGATAATTCCATTAATTTAAGCTGCAATTGAAGAGAGTGTGTGTGTGTGTGTAGTCAAAGAAGCATTGACTTTTAACACATGAGACACCAGGTCTTGTTAAAATGCTTCATTAACTTTGTCAGGTTAAGTGTATGATTTATGAATAACCCAAAGGTGCCTAAAAATGTCTGGTTTACTCAATGCAAAATGATGATTCAACACTTAAATGTGGTTCTCCCCACCCCCCCTCCAGGTTTAACAGCATACAGGCAATATCTGGAAACTCGTTTGCAGGCCTTGCAAAACTGGAACTGCTCATGCTTCATGGGAATGACATCCAAAACATACCTAACGGAGCCTTAAAAGATCTGACATCACTACAGGTTGAGTCAAAACGTTTCTTCTTAAAATAACAACAGTTTCAGTCTATTAGCTGTGTTCCCACAAAGCCCAGATGTGCATACATGGGGAAGGAGTAGAGCATCTGTGTTGCATGCAGAAGACCCCGAAGTTCAATCTGTGACATCTCCACACAGGGCTGGGGGTGTCCATTGCCCAAAACCATAGAGAGCTGCTGACTGGCAATACTGAGCTGGGTTAACTGATGGTCCAAAGACAGCTTTGTATGCTTCTATGGAATTAGTATAAACAGTGACTGGCTGGTTGTTGGTGGCATTGGAGAAAGCTATATAAGATACATGATCAGAAGCTCCTGCATACACCCACATCCACCCACCCACCCACATCTGTAGTCTGTATTACTGAACCATGTTTGTTAGTGGGTACACACACACATACACAGACATACAGTAGCACACAGTAGAGCAGTCACTTTCATTCCTCACGTATGTAGGAGTTCCTGAATCAGACTTACATTTCTGTGGCTCTAATCCACGTAAAGTCAATCATACTGTATGTACATCCTACTGAAATCCATTTTGCTGTGTCTTAAGTAAATCCTGCTTATTTTGAAGGGACTGAAGTGTGGCTACATTTGTCTAGTCTGGGCCACTATATTCTCCTGTATTGCTTTATGTGTGCCTATTCTGCAGTGCCATGTTACTACTAAAAAGTATTAACCTATTCATTTTACCTGGCCATTTAGGTGTTCAAAATAAGCTACAACAAGCTGCAGGTTATAACTGGTCAAACCCTCCAAGGGCTTTCCAGCCTTATGAGATTGCACATGGACCACAACCGAATTGAATTCATCCACCCAAATGCTTTTAATGGATTAACTTCCCTCAGACTTCTCCATTTGGAAGGAAACTTGCTCCAACAGCTTCACCCCAACACGTTTTCTACATTTTTGGTCCTTGATTATTTCAGGCTGTCGACAATAAAGCACCTCTACTTGTCTGAAAATGCCATTAGAACACTGCCTATGGGCATTTTTCAAAAAATGCCACTCCTAGAGAATGTTTATCTTCATGGGAACCCCTGGTCTTGTGACTGCAGGTTGAAATGGTTCCTTGAATGGAATCAGAAGTTTGCAGGTAAGGGAAGATCATAGTTGTTGTTTTACTACATTAGAAATAGACTCCGGCAGAGATTATCACAGAAATATTGCCTTCCTTTGTTGGCCTATACTCAGGGGCTGGGCTATTTATTTATTTATTTATTTATTTATTTCTAAACCTTAAAAACTGCCTTTCCATAATTCATAAGAACATAAGAAGACCCTGCAATTTCATGCCAATGGCACACATAGTCTAGGACCTGACCAACCAACCAAACCAATGGAAAGTGTTAAAAATATGTAAGTGAATACACCTGAACTGGTCCTGAGATATTTCTCCAAGCTAATTGGGCACTATTTGAATAGCAAAGTACACTATAAGGGCCAAACTACACATTATGCTAAATACATAGCATGCCGTTCTGTCTTCCCTTCTATGGGTCCCAGTTCTGCTGGTATCCCTCCCCTCCCCAGATGCAGTCTAGACAAACCACATAGTTACAAGGCTTAGGAAAAAAAAGTGCCAAAATTGAAGACACAGCTGCAGGCTACATACTGGGCCTTAAAGGCATGATTTGGGTGTGGGGAGGCTGATTCTTTCATGTATTTCTGATGTTGTAGAGCAGTTAGCTCAACAGAACCAACTTAATTGGGGAACTTTCCATTCTAAAGAAAAGGGTATTTTCTATCTCTTCTCTTTGGGACAATGATAGCAGTCAGGCATACACATGTTTCAGAATGTGGTGGCCCAGTTCAGAAATGGCAGAGGGGACTGTACCATTTCAGGTGCTCAGGGAGTTCAACCCTCCTCGGAGCAGCCATATCTCTACCTGTCCCATACCGAATATCACATATGATGTCAGATGTGGGGAAAGTGGCCACAGCATGAGAAAAATGGCATCTTGGATCAAATGGAGGTGCCTGGTAGGCCAAGTTTGACCCATAAACTGGAGGCTCCCTATTCCTCATTTAAATGTTTTAAATAGCATGTATCAAGCTCCCAAAGCTGCAGAGTTAATGCTTGTGAAACCAATAGCTATTGCTGTTGGGCCGAATTTCTGGAAGACAGTAGTATGATAGGGCAGAAGGATATGAATAGTCAGAAGGAAAGTTCTTGCATTTCTTATTCCATATGATGATACCTTCAGTTAGAATTCTCTTCCTAGTTCTATCCTCTAAACCAAGGCATCTGGAAAAAAAAATATCAATAGGCTGTACAGGCCAATTGATAGAGTGTTGTATAGGCAAAACTTTCAGATAAAATATTTCTCTGTCAAAATTCCATCTGACTTTTAGATTATTATTATTTTTTGTCTTCCAGCTGTTTTAAAGTGTAAAAAAGACAAAGCCTATGAAGAAGGCCAGCTTTGCCCTAAATGCACCTTCCCTAAGCAATTCCAGAAACAAGACATTCAAAATGTGAAAAATGTTTCCTGCACAAAGCCTATCATACAGTCTCCACTGAAACAGAGCATTGGCCTCGAGGAGGTGGAGGAGGTAGAGGAAGATGATGTCTCTGAGCTTCCCATGGAAGAATTTCAGCTGTCTCCATGGAACATTACTCTGAACCTGACAGATGAGCATGGCAACATAGTGAATCTGAAGTGTGAAATCAAGAAGCCAACAAACACCACCCAAATTCAGTGGAGCCAGAACTCGCCTCAAGAAATTGAAATCAATGCAACCATTTCCTTGGATCTGGAATGCCCCATGAACAGAGAAAACTATGAAAAATTGTGGAAGCTTATTGCTTATTATAGTGAAGTGCCTGTCAAGTTAGAAAGGGAGCATGTGCTCAGCCATGAACCCAAATTAAGCTATCATTACAAGCAAGGTTCTGATTATGATGCTCTTTACTACACAGGTGTCAAAGGGAGAATCCTTGCTGAGCCTTCCTGGGTGATGCAGCCACTGATACATATCCAACTGAACAGGCGCCAGAGCACAGGGAATAAAGTAGTGCTCTCTTTTTCTACCCAAATTTCTCAAACACTTCAGATTCAAGAAAACAGACAGCAGAGAAGCAGCTGGGTTATGATAGAGCAAGACCAGCACACAAAGGCAGCTCAGAGTGTAGTGGAAGGTTCGGATGCTCAGCTAAGTTGCAATGTGAAAGCATCAGAAAGTCCCTCCATCGTGTGGATGCTTCCTGATGGAACTAAACTAAAAGCTCCATTCAGAATGGAAGACAGCAAGTTTTCTGTCCTCAGCAGCGGTCAGTTAGTCATCAAATCCGTGGCCTATGCTGATTCTGGTGTGTACCACTGTGTTGCTCAAGTGAGGAGTGATGCAGACACAATGGCCTACAGACTTCTGGTACAACCCGCAGTCATCCAGCCAGCTGACTCTGAGACGATGAAAATTGAAAAAAATGTGGGGGATTTCATACTTCTACCCTGCAGTGCAGTGGCTGTACCAGAAGCGCACATAAGCTGGGTACTCCCAAGCAGCCATGTCCTTCATGATTTATCAAACTCATCCAACCAGTACCTGTTAGACAATGGCACCCTCTTAATTCCACGCAGCCATGTCAGTGACAGTGGGTACTACAGGTGTGTGGCTATAAACCAGCAAGGATCAGATCAATTTGCTGTTAAAGTCACAGTAAATAAAATGGTCTCTGACAGATCCTCAAAAAGGGTGAAACTAAAAAAACGCCTTGGTTCAAGAACCTCTGTAAAAGCAAAGGGGCGGGTCATAGAAGATGATGAGGGATCAGGTGCTGAAGAAGCTGATGATACTCGGAGCAAAAAATTCCACCTGAAGGACCGTGAAGTGCCCCTTAAAGAAAAGAATGACAATGTTCCTCAGGTTCAGGTTAAGAAGAACAAAAAAGGAAGGCACAAAATGAAATTATGGAAAGGCATGGACAGGACTGAAGAGATCAATGTTGCAGAGGGCCGTAGGGTATTTGAATCCCGAAGGAGAATAAATATGGCCAACAAACAAATTAATCCGCAGCACTGGGCCAACATTTTGGCAAAAGTCCGTGGGAAAAATTTCCCTAGAACAACAATGGTACCAGGCACTTCCTTCAGGACTACAACAGAGACGCCGTCCATGCACCAAACCACCAACGCTTCTCCCATTATCAGCCCTCCACCAAACACTGCTGTGGAAGTCAATGGAGAGGAGTCTTCTGCAGATTCATTGCAGCTGGGTGAGGGAGAAATGTTCTCAGTCACAATTCTTCCCACTGTCAACGCTCAGAATAATAACCAAGACCACACACCGTCTACACCAATGAGTACTGAGTCTTCCATAGCAAGTGGATTGTCAAACAGGGGAGAAACACCTACTGGAGGAGATGCTCTGATTTCTCCAACTGTACAGACACAGGTGTGGGATCATAGTGATTTGAGGAAAGATGATCCATCAGGGGCACGAAAAGGCATAGATAGCTTCACCCAAGACCCTTCAAATGAAGAAGTAACAAGCAGCTTGCCTTATCCATTATCATCTGTGGAACTATCACCTAAAGCACCTGTCCCTGCAAAAACTGAAGGTTCAGGAACAAATTTACAGCAGAAAAGTATGAATAAGCTACATCATGCTGTAAAAGATCCCACACATTCTCAAACTGAAAATTATATTAATTCAATAGCCTCTACTACTATTTTTGCTTCTGTAGCTACAGAGAGTGGTAGTATAGAGCACCAGCAAGGAAGAATTTCTTCTGACCTTTTCAGGGGTTCTGAAGATATAATACTTGAAAAAACAGATGCTCAAAACCCCAAAGCCACTTTTATTGTAGAAAGTACCACTGCTCCACTTAACAAGAAAACCCATACAATGACTGCTGCTGCCGGTAACAAATTGACCACAGTTACCATGATTACAAACAAAACAACTACCTCTAACTCACAGGTCATCCATCATCCCAGAAGACGACCATATGGGAGAAGGAGATTAAGACCAAATAGGTTCAGAAGACCAAAACTTATCCCTCCTACTGTCTTCACCATAGAAGAGACACCTTTTATTAGAAAAATATCTAAATCGGAAGCTGCTACCCAAAGTTTGCAGGGTTCCATTTTTAAAGGTCATCATAAATCTGATGCTGAAACACAACATGGAAATGAATATAAGCCTCCTGAAGTAAGTTCTCCACTAGCTACAAGTACTGCTGCTTTAAGGAAGTCTACTGGGGCCCAAGACACAGAAGAAGCTTCGTTTCTTCATCTTTCTACTTTGCCACCTAAAATACCTGTAACTCTTTCCAATGCTGCCAAGGACTGGAAAAGTCACATGGTGACAACACCAACACCGGATTCTCTAACTACAGCCCCTGGTAGACAACCACATTTGTCTCACAGCTCAGGACGTATGCTTACAACATCTGCAGGCAATGAATTCATCAAAGTCTTGGAAGGTGTTTCAGCAAATAACCAAGTTAGAAACACTCATACAACAAGCATTTCAGTATCTATAGAAAGTATCACTAGACCAGTGTCACTTTCTGAGCTTAGTTTCTCAAAGATCCCAGAATTCAAAGAAGAAGCTTTTCTTACTGGCTCATCAGCTTCAAGGAATGAAGTTGACTTCAGGGTAGCTCAGTCAAGACCTTCCCAGGTACAGCGTTTAAGTATTGCTGATGGCATGGGGGAACACTTTAAGGATCCTCCAACTGTAGATGAACAGGAGAAATTTTCAGACTATCTAAAGATAAGTACAGTGGCAACATCTCCTCATCAAAGAGAAATACTGACTTCATCTCACCATGGTACATTGGGTGATCACATTTCCACACCTGCAAAAACTAAACAAGTGATCAGTCTTTGGCATAATAAAACACTTATACCACCATCTTCAAGGCACACAAAGGAAAGTATTACTCAGTTACATGATCAGACTAATGCATATAGAACTGAAAAAAACTATCCCGCAGTATTGCCCATTCCATCTGCACCATTAGCCACTACTCTTCCTCCATCAAAGCCTAGCACTCTTAATTTGTCTACAAAAGAAAATTACACATCTGGTCAAGTAGCAGTTCCAGACATCAAAAGATTCAGTCTCAGCCCACGACAGAATGAACTTTCCACTTCCCATTCAAGCTACAACAGAATAACCTCACAACAAAAGCAACCGAAAGAACCATATGGTGGTAGGAGATACAATACACTGAATCCAAATATCCCCAACCAGCCAATTGGAATTCTACCCATTTTTAATCAGGCACCTGCTTTTGCACCTCCAAAACAGATCCCTGCAAGAGGGACCATGAGGCCTCCATATCTCATTGCACCAGGTCTGTATCACCATTTTGTAACTCACCAGGCCCCCCTTCACTATACCAATAAGCCAGAAATTACAGCTTACGCAGCACATACCACACAGGACAAAAGAACCTCTTCTCCTCATACAGAGACCTTTCCCACCACAACTGTTGCTCCATTATACAGACCTAAGTTGCAGACCCCCAGCAGATTTGGCAACCAGGGAAAAAACAGACTCAACAGTCACTCCAGAGTTTTTGCCAATAACTACCTTCCTGACACCAGAGACAAGCCTGGAAGAACAATAAATCAAGCTGTACCCTACCTCCCCAATTCCAGAATACCATTCCTGTTGAACAGAACTAGGGTATTCCAACAATTGGGAGTAAACTCTAAACCTATAGTGCCTAATCCGCTTTACCCAGTTAGCACAACAGAGAAGAAATTTGTCTCTCCAACCAGGGTGATCACACAAAGCACTCCTCTATGGGCTGCTGCTACCCCAGTGCCTCCTGTGCCCCTTGATACTACACTGCCATCTGAGAGTACTACTCCTAGTATTAAGCCACAAGGGACTTCCACATTGCAGTCTTCCAGAAACATCCACTACAATAATCGTAATGTGCTATTTGTGCCTAAAATTGGAGGAGTGAAGGCACTTAATTCCAGCATAATCCAGCCTTCAACACATTTCAAGATACAAGGAGAGAGGCCTAAGATTATAACAAAAGGATCTAACAGTCTATCCATCCTTGCCGAATCACATGCTGTTATCCCATGTGATGCCACAGGAGAACCCAAGCCTCTCCTTTCTTGGACAAAAGTATCCACCGGTAAGATATTTAAACTAGTTAGATTTACTCAGAATACTTTTCTTTCTTAAAAAAACAACAACCCTGGTGTTTTTATTCTTCCCCTGCCCTTAGAAAAGGCACGTTTATAGAATTTTCTTTAAATATTATGAACTGTTGTTTAACTTTTTTGAGGCTGCTACTTCCCCCCCCCCTAAAAATGTGTTTAGGGCTACTCTCATTTTCCTACTCATATTGAAATACTGCCCCTCATTGAGGCCAAACTTAGATTCACAAAATGTTTAGGGGTCTTTGTATCCCTGTGTTCCCCCCAGAAAAAAGCACTGCTGCTACTACCCTTTCTCTTGGAATGATGCTAGAACCAGAGAATTGTGGAGGATGCAAAATGGTGACCAAGCTGCACAGTAGTTACTGCTGCCGCCACTTGTTATAGAAACAAAAAGAAATAAATAAGGAACATAAAAGTTGCCCTACTCCCACTCCTAATGGTGAGTCCTGCCCCTGAGAAATTGGTGAAGAATTTATCTTCCCCTCTGGAGAAATTCAGTCCCCCCACCCCCACACCCAGTTTCTCTGCCCTTAAATAGAGCAGATAATTTTTAGAGGCAATTTTCCCACAGCTTGTATTAAAGCATTCAATTTTGATCCAGTCACAATAAGGCAGAGGCCACCAACCACCAACCATTTTTAATTTTGAGAGCTGGGGGTGCCACTCACAATATGATTGTCATGAGGGTGTGGCAGAACACAAAATGAGCAAAGGTACATGGTGAAAAGTACAACCGTGGGGAAAAAGACGTATCCTATTGAATATCAGCCTAGAAGATTAGACGGAAACAGGAAAAGTGCATTAATGGGGAGAGGGGAGTTAGTTATTCAGGATCCCAGGGATTCCAAACAACTCACTTATTCACTGCAGCTTTGATGTCAGTCATTGGCTAAAAAACATTGACAGGAAGAAGAAGCCAGGCTTGCTCATCTCAGAGAAATCACATAGAAGAGTACCTGCATATTTTGCTTCTTACCTTTCTTTGTAGGAGGGCTAGAGACTTACTTTTTAAATGCAAATTCAGAGTTTGGGGCTGCTGCCCACAGGTGCCAGGTTGGCAACCTCTTCAGTAAAGCATTCTCTATATTCCCCCCCCCCCAATGAACAGTATGTTTTATGTACAATAAACATACATTTTCATTCCCTTTAGGAACCTATTTGGAGGGTACAGTGTCCATTTCCCCATTAATTTAGGTGTGCGCTGATTCGTTTTTTTACCTAATAATAGGGTTTGACGGTACCTGTTTTGGCACAACTGTTGCACCCATCCGGTTATACCCTCTGTGTGTCTGGCTGCCCATTCTCATCTGCACTGCGATGAATGTCTGTTGGTAGTGTCAGAAAATTCTTATGATGCAAATAAGGACATAAAACTGCATCTGGGACCATTGGGTGTTCTGACATGACTGACTAGATTGGATCTTCATACCTCTGCTTCTTATAAGGTCCTACCAGAGTACTATTGTGCAGCAAAAAAGGAATAAAGTGATGTGTCTTGGCCTTTTCTAATTTATTTAAATCAGAAATTTATTTATTTAAATTTTATCAAATATACAAGATATAATACTAATGCATAATAAAATAATAATAATCTTGAATATTGTAGTTTACTACAGTTTCTATGCTCCTTTTCAGAAAAAAGGGTATCCCCAAAAATGCTTTTCTTCTTTTTCCTTCCTGCTTTTCGTTTCAGGAGCTGTCATGACAGCCAATACAAGGATACAACGATTTGAAGTCTTGAAAAATGGTACATTCCTCATTCGCAATGTTCAGCTTCAGGACCGTGGACAGTATTTGTGCACTGCTCAGAACCTGCATGGTGTTGATAAAATGATCGTCTCGATGACCGTCTTAGCTCAGCAGCCCAAAATGCTGGGTTCCCGCTTCAGAGATGTGACTGTTTATTTTGGAGAAAAAGTGATCATGGAGTGCCAAGCCAATGGTATTCCAAGTCCCCATATTTCTTGGATTTTTCCCGACAGGAAAATATTACAAACTGTGAGCACTGCAGAGGGAAGAGTGATGCTGTATGAAAACCGAACCTTGTCCCTCAAGGACACTAACTTCTCAGATCGTGGAGTATATAAGTGTATAGCCAGCAACGCTGCAGGAACCGACAGTCTTGCCGTGAGGCTTCACATCGCTGCCTTGCCACCTATTATCCAGCAGGAGAAACAGGAAAACATTACCCTCAGCGTGGGGCAGAACATTAACATTCACTGTAGTGCCAAAGCAGCTCCTCTGCCTGGCATCCGCTGGGTGCTTTTTGATGGAACCCAGATCCGCACTTCCCAGTTTGTACGCGGCAATCTGTTTGTTTTTCCAAATGGAACTCTTTACATACGTAATGTCTCTCCCAAAGACAGTGGGAGCTACGAATGCATTGCAGCCAACATGGTTGGGGCTGCCAGGAGAACCGTATGGTTGCATGTCAGAAAGCAGTCCACAAATGCCAAGATTACTGGGAGCTCTCCTCAGAGAACAGATGTGACCTATGGCAGTACCCTGAGACTGGACTGCAGCGCCTCTGGGGACCCCTGGCCACGGATACTCTGGAGGCTGCCTTCAAAAAGGATGGTGGATTCTCTACAAAGGTAAAAAAATTAAAATGACCATAGATATATGTATCTAATTGTTGTCTTTGATTACTTTAAATATAACAACTCTTCAAATTAGCACTATAGCTATAGTCATTTCAATGTTACTTCCTTTAGGCTGCAATCCTATACACATTTACATGGGAATAGCTCTCTCTGGGCTACTTCTGAGTAGAGTGCAGTTTAGCACATATTTATATTGCACATGGTTTCAGAATGTAAACCACCAGCAATAGTGTTATACCTTTCACAGCATTTCAATTCTCTTGCATGCATAGAACCCTAAAATAGTAGAGTTGCATGGGACCCTGAGCGTCATCTAGTTCAATCCTCTGCAATGCAGGAATCTCACCTAAAGCATCCATGACAGTTGGCACTGTAATGACATGTTGGACTTAAGTGCTTGATCATACACCATGGCCACTCAGAAACAAATTGCACCGAGTTCAATAACACTTCCTATGAAGGATGTATAGGATTCCAACCTAAGACCATTTGTTTAGAATACCTGTTTTATAAAGAATCCTAAAGTGGCACTGTGGTCTAAACCACAGAGCCTAGGGCTTGTCGATCGGAAGGTCGGCGGTTCGAATCCCCGCGAACCGTTGTTCGGTCCCAGCTGCTGCCCACCTAGCAGTTCGAAAGCACGTCAAAGTGCAAGTAGATAAATAGGTATCGCTCCAGCGGGGAGGTAAATGGCATTTCCGTGCACTGCTCTAGTTCGCCAGAAGCGGCTTAGTCATGCTGGCCACATGACACAGAAGCTCCCTCAGCCTATAGAGCGAGATGAGCGCGCAACCCCAGAGTTGTCCGTGACTGGATCTAGGTCAGGGGTACCTTTACCTTTAAGGTTCCTTGCAGTCTTATCAGAGTTTTCTCAATGGGAAAGTATCCTTGAAAGACAGGTAGCCCACCACTGTCAATTTTCCCTTGCCTCGCAAAGGAGTGGTAGGGTGTTTGGTGTGTTCTCAGGTACACTCTTGTTTATGCATATCAGCGGTGAAATTCAAAGTGCCACACTATGGAGCTAGATTATGCTTTTGAATGTCTTGCAGTGCACAGCATGCAGGATTCTGCAGTGAGCAGAATATCCTGCAGTGAGCATGCAGGATTCTGCACTGTGGAAAAGGTACCTTAAAGGCAGAAATTTTCATTCAGACCAGTATAGGTCACAAAGAAATTCCTCTGGATATGGATGGGTTAAATTAAGGTAGAATGCCTTGAAATAGTTCTAATGAAGAGAGTAGAGAAGCTAAAATTGGCCTGCATAGCTATCCACTTTATTTGTCCAACTTTTCTCCATCTAAAAAAAATGTAGGCTGTAGTGTATCCAGAGTGAAGCATTCTTTAGTGCATTGGCTTGAGGAGAGATAATTGTGTGGTGAACTCCTCACTTAAACCAGCAGGGCTTAAATGTATTTCATTTTGACTGGATTGTGGCCATGTTTGCTAGAACAGCGATATGAGATTTGATTTCACTGTTCATGCTTGTATACATCCAGCGAAATTCAGCGTTGATATTTATATTAAACATAAATACAATTATTTATGTTTTCCAAGAGGTTCAGGTATGGAGAAATGCTTGGGCTTGATTTACCGTATTTTTTGCACTATAAGACTCACCTTTTCCCTCCTAAAAAGTAAGGGGAAATTTGTGTGTGTGTTACGGAGCGAATGCAAGCTGCACAGCTATCACAGAAGCCAGAACAGCAAGAGGGATTGCTGCTTTCACTGCGCAGCGATCCCTCTTGCTGTTCTGGCTTCTGAGAGTCAGGATATTCTTTTTCTTGTTTTCCTCCTCCAAAATCTAGGTGCGTCTTGTGGTCTGGTGCGTCTTATAGAGCGAAAAATACGGGTATATTTATACCAATGCTACTTCACATTGGTTTGCGATTGCAATGTTGTTTTAAAATACATAGTTGTGTGTGCATATTTTTCGCACTGACCCTGCCTTACAAAAAGTTATGTAAAAATTGTTAGCCTTAAGAGAAGGGCATTAAGCATTTATGACTGTAAGGTAATTTGTTCAGGAATGTGAGTTTTATAAAGGATGCTTATTCACCCATCATATAAAATGCATTAATTATACCTGAGGTCATGGAACTATAGTAGGATGTGTATGGCAAACTTTAACATTCAAAAGTGTAGAACTCTTGAGGCTCCTGGTTTTTTAGATGGATTCTATAGGACTTTTCTATAAACGTACTGTGGAATTAGATATTACAGAAGACATGGGATCATCCCCCTATTTCTCCCCCATTCCCTGTAACATGTAAGGAAGTCACAATAGGTCATCATACTGCGAATTCCCCCAACTTGTGCTCTACATCATGGACTGCCACTCTCACTAGTGAGAGTGAAGAATGTCACAGTGTGATTGTATCACACCATGCACCGAATCTTATTAGTCTTTCCTAACAGTAGATAACAAGGTACAGGGGTCTCATTTTTTATTTTGTTTTTTGCAGCAGCAGCCCTGGACCTTCCATAACATCTTCTTCCACTTTTAGGCTCCTTGGTAGCAGGAATGAAAAAGATCCCTTAGTTTAAGATAGTTTTGAGAGTGGTTTGCATCTGATTGGCAGTGCTGGTTTTAACATTTGAAGTGGAGCATGCATGGGATTTAGATACACCACACAAGTTTTCCTTTGAAGTCTGCCTGAAGCTCCTTTGTTCGGTGAATGCAGACAGTAATCGCCGAAGTAACTCAAAGAGAAAAGTTTGCAATTCTTCCATCTCTCTGATCTGAGAATAACGGGAGTAACTCCCTAATTGGTCATTGCTAGAAAGACTAGGTATTCCTGCAGAGCAGCATCCCAGGCAAACATCTTATTTATGGTATCACTGGATGTTTATAACCATTTAAAATAGATTGATCATACATTTTGCTGTTGCAGAGAGGATAAATGCCCTTATGCATTAAGTAGTTAGGCTTTATAAACTTTTTAGATTGCTCCATGTAAATATTTTGTATCATGTTAGTGAGACCCAAACAACCATTATCTTCTGCTCCCAGAGGCCCCATGGTAACTATTTGGGAATTGGCAGCACAATCCTATTCATGTCTACTCAGCAGTAAGCTCCATTAAGTTCTGTGTGGTTGACTTCCAGGTAAATGTGCATAGGACTGCATTCTGAAGGTGGGCACTCGTATGTACAATATAATAGGTAATATATCTATATAAAAGCTATATAATAGCTAATAACTTCTCTGGCCTGTTTCATACCAAAGCAATGTGGCTCTCTATGGAATAAGTGTATGTATATCTTGCCATATGGAGTATATTGTCAATATCCTGTTCACTTTATAAACATATGTATCCATGCATATAAGCTTACATGGGATTTATCTGTGGTGTGTATATATACAGGAGATTCCCCCACCTCCTTTGTATTTCCATGTCTAAATGCAGCATAGAATACTGTAAATAAAATCTGGATCTTCAGAAGAAGCATAATGATGTAAAAACATCCTTCCACTAGAAGAAAGTCAGTTGCAGGGTGGAATTGTTTGATTGCAAATGAAGATAATTGTTCTTGTTTGTTTTCTGGCTCAAAATATGATGGTTTATGAACATAAACTTAAAACACATGTTTTGTTTTCTTTCTTTTTTCTAAATTAGTTTGGACAGCAGAATCAAGGTATTTGGCAACGGAACTTTGGTTGTTCATTCCATCACTGAAAGGGATGCAGGGGACTATCTGTGTGTGGCCCGCAACAAGATTGGAGATGATTACGTGGTTCTTAAAGTGAATGTGATGATGAAACCTGCCAAAATCGAACACAAGAATGAGAATAATCGCAAGGTGATGTATGGAGGGGACCTGAAAGTTGACTGTGTAGCTACAGGTCTGCCTAACCCTGAGATCTCCTGGGGCCTTCCAGATGGCAGCATGATCAATACCCTCATGCTAGCAGATGACAGTGGGAGCCGAACAAAGAGATATGTCGTATTCAACAATGGGACACTGTACTTCAATGACGTAGGGCTGAGAGAAGAGGGGGACTACACCTGCTATGCCGAAAACCAGATTGGTAAAGATGAGATGAAAGTGCGGGTCAAAGTAGTGGCCGAAGCTGCTACAATTAGGAATAAAACCTACTTGGTTCTCAACATCCCATATGGAGATGTGGTATCTGTAGGATGTGAAGCAAAAGGAGAGCCCACACCCAAAGTGATGTGGTTGTCTCCAAGCAACAGACCTATCCCACTTTTGTCAGATAAATATCAGGTGTACAGGGATGGGACGCTTCTCATACAGAAGGCCCAAAGATCTGACAGTGGCAACTACACATGTGTAGCCCGGAATACCGCTGGGGAAGACCGGAAAGTTGTCTGGATCCATGTCAATGTTCAACCTCCAAAAATAAATGGGCACCCCAGTGCCATCACCTCGGTGAGAGAAATGGCCCTGAGAGACAGCCGGAAGCTCATTGACTGTAAAGCTGAAGGCATCCCAACTCCACGGGTCATGTGGGCTTTCCCAGAAGGAGTGATCCTGCCTGCTCCCTATTATGGGAACAGAATTACTGTGCACCGCAATGGCACACTAGACATCCGAGGAGTGAGACAGACAGACTCAGTGCAGTTGGTGTGCATTGGCAGGAATGAAGGGGGAGAGGGCAGGCTGATTGTGCAGCTGCAGGTCATGGACCACATAGAAAAGCCAGCCTTTCGGGATCCAGTCACTGAAAGGATCACTGCGGCAGCAGGACACAGTATCAATCTGAACTGCTCAGTGTATGGGACTCCTCAACCTAGCACAGCCTGGGTCCTTCCCAATGGCACCGAGCTGCAGAAGAGCAGCCATTTGCACCGATTCTACCACAAGAAGGATGGAATATTACACATCAGTGCCTTGTCTGCAGCAGATGCTGGGACTTACCGCTGCACAGCCAGGAACCCAGGTGGTTATGCAGAAAGGGTGGTCTTCCTCAAAGTGGGGTTGAAACCAGAAATCAGCAATCAGTATAACAACTTAGTGAGCATCATCAATGGGGAGACCCTGCAGCTTCACTGCATCACCCAGCCCAGCCAGCAAGCTCGCATAACCTGGACTCTACCCAACGGGATGGTGTTAGATGGTCCCCAGGCTGTTGGGCGATTTTCCCTGTTAGAGAATGGCTCTCTCACAGTGCGTGAAGCATCCGTGTTTGACAGAGGTACTTACCTGTGCAAGGTCACGACCGAGTATGGCTCTTCCCTTATGAATGTCCCAGTGATTGTGATAGCCTACCCACCCCGGATCACAAGCGAACCAGCTCCCATCATTTATGCAAGGCCAGGCAATACAGTGAAGCTGAACTGCATGGCCATTGGGATCCCTAAAGCAGAAATAACGTGGGATCTCCCAGACAAATCACATCTGACAACGGGAGCTCAATCCCGTCTGTATGGAAACAAATTCCTTCACCCTCAGGGCTCATTAATCATCCAGCAGGCTACACAAAAGGATGCAGGCTTCTATAAATGCACTGCTAAAAATATACTAGGCAGTGATTCAAAAGCAACCTACATACACATATTCTAAAGTTTTAAAAAAATGCCTTTGAATACACAAAAATATCTAAAGTCCCTGCCAAGTGAGCACAGCTAGGAAAATACAGTTGCTAAATGAAAACAGTTGTACTGAGAGAAGAACAGGGTTGTGCCAGAAATGGTGGATCACAGCTTTACCCTTCATGAAATTCCAAAATACTATTCAGACAGGTAGCAGATCTGAGAAGCCGTCTACACGCTCTCTGTGATGTAAGAGGGCTTCTTGCCACCTGTCTTGAAATCTGAGACTAGACCTTGGGGGCTGCAGATTTAATAGCCCACAATCTTTCATCTCGATGTGGTGAACTTTAAGCATTTTTCAGTTTTTCATTTGATTTAGAGGAGTGTGCTTTAATCCTGCCATATACCTATCTAGGGTATATAGTGCAATTCAGCCAAAGTTAAGTACTTTCAGGACTCATTGATTTCAGTGGAAGAGTTAGCCACTGTGATCAGTGGAACCTAATAAGTGGTTGGATTGTGTAGTGCAACCTTAAGGTCAGGAATGGGGAACCCCACAGTTGGACTCAACATTGCTCATTGGCCCCAGCCAACACAGTCGGAAATGATGAGAGGTGTAACTCAAGAACATCTAGGGGGCCACAGAGCAGGTGGGCAACCTGTAACCCTCCACATGTTGATGGATTGTAACTCCCATCATCCCTGACCACTAAATCCCCCTGTCAAGTTCTTGTCTCCTGGATAACTTCTCAGAACACTTACCCTATTGTGAGTTTCCTACTGGTATTGGGGAAGAGGAGAATACTTGATCCAGGAATGCTATTCACAGAAGCAGTCTTGTAGGGCATGTAACAAGTAATTCTGTCCTAAGTATAGCATTAGCTTGACAAATTAATATTTTCAAACCTTGTGCTATCTAAAAACTCCAGTGGCAGGAATGGGAAACCTCTGGCCCGTCAATCGTTGGACTCCAACTCCCATCAGCCCTGAGCAGCATGGCCAATAGTCAGGTTAATGGGAGTTGTAGTCCAGCAACACCTAAAGGGCCACATGTTCCCTTTCCATACCCCATGGCTTTATTTTGAGGGAGAAAATAGGAACATAAATGTGCATCTTTTGCAAGAAAGCTCAAACTGAGAAAAACATGTTGCTAATTCTCCTTACCCCAATCAGTTTTGGTTCTGCCTATGATATAAAGTACTATGACCAGTGATAGTGCAAATCTGTTCCTTTATGCAACATGCACCTTAAAGCGTACCAAAGTAGTATTAAATATAACAAAAGAGCTGATGCAAGAGAAGTTATTTCATTATTATTTTTGTTGGAAACAAAATTATTTCCATAATCCCCTGCAATACTTTTGACATAGCCAAGCCTTTATAGAATATGATTACTAACTTACTCTCTAACCATTCTTCTATCAGCTCTCTGGGATCAACTCTTCAGTTAGCAACAACCCTGATTTTTTTCCATCACAGCACAGCAATAATTACTGTAACAATGCAAATGCCTCACAGCAAGGGAATCCCTAGTTGACTTCAGTCCTTCTGTATTTTGTATGGTGTTTGTTTCGGACTATGAGACTGGAAGAATACAGTGACCTGTGTCTCAGTGTATAAATTATTGGTCTTTACAAGACTCTGATACTTCTACTGTGTTTTATATAAATATTAAGATCAGTATACTGTATGTTTTATAATAAAAAAATATTTTCCACAAAGCTTTGTCACAGTGGGTTTTCCTGGTAATAAAACCGCTCCATGGACCATGTCAAACAGAGTGTGGTTAAAGAGTAGACAATTCCAAAACACTTAAAAAGAAAGTGCTTTCTTTAAGGACTCAGCCCAGGGCCAGCCCAAGGTAACGCTCTGCTGCTTGACATGAAGGAAAAGATGGCAGTTCTCCAGTCCATGTACTAAGCCTGACAGCACTGGCAGTTGAGTCCTCCTTCAATACTGGCAACAAAATAGCATCCAGTGAACCTGAGGGGGCAGTTTAATGGGTGTATGACAACCCTGTGGCAGAAAGAGAGATGGGGGAGAAATTTGATTCAGTTTGCCTTTAAAGGCAAACTTAGTTCATTTGTACTAGCAGTGCAAGAAAAGAAATAGTCGTCTTTTCTGATAATCTGATCCTGAATATTGCAATGCAGCTCTCCAGCCCCAAAGCACATCTGCTGGGGCAAAATGTGCATCAAAATACATCTATTCGTGACAGCATCATACAAAAATGCATTGTATTAGGAGGGAAGTGCTTTACAAAAATGTGTATTTCGGGCAAAATTGCATACAAAAAGTGCATATTGTAAGAAAGGTGTTCTAAAATGCTGATGAACTTTAACAAGGACTTTTTTAAAAATCACAAGCTCATATGCAAATGTGGAGAACTGAGCTTAAAATTGGGAAACGGAAACAGAGTAACCAGGATTGACAGGTTCAACCATCCTTAGATACACACAGCTCTGCTCAAAGTTTGGGAATGGCTGGCAGCTCATGGAAAAATGGTTTGAAGGGACTGCTACTGTTCCCCCACCCACCCACCCACCTACCCACAGTATTTGTTAGCTAAGGCAATTGACTTATTCTGTCTAATGGTAGGGCTAGCACTGACTTGATCAATGGTGCACAAAGCTGCCACAGCCTTAGTGTTGATGTGGTTTGGTAGACTATCCTCCTTCCCTAAGGTGCTTCAGTGCTCAGGACTCGTGCCTTGTGACTTTAACTGCTATGGAATTAAATGCTATTAACTGCTATGGAAATGCTAGGTAAACATGGCAGTTGTGAACTGTAGCAAGCTCCACAATGCTCACAATCCTTTTTTCATACACTGATCCTGTAAAATGGGTCACAGATAATATACATCTCTTACAGATGGGGAAGAGAAGCTGAAAAATTGTGACGGTTGGTCAAAGTTACACAATGAGTCCATGTCAGGTGTACCAAAACTCCCAGGTACAATTCCATATCTGCTGCCCGATCAGCATCAATTCAGGTGTGAAGGGTAGGGAGAGCAATGGACCTTTAATATGATATCCTGTCATGGGTTTTTAAGAACGTAGCTCCCTTCCCCACCATTTGCAAGCTGGCATTTGCAAGTCTTCATCCATCAGCCAACTTGATTTTAAATCTCCAAAATGTATTGTTGCGGGGGGGGGGGGACTCTCAGAAAACTTTTTGTCTGTCTAGGTCCTATTTATAACCAAATGAAGGGTATATGAAATACTACTTTGTTCCACCACTGCTTAATTTCTCGCTCTTTGATAGTCAATTAAAGAACATCATGCTTAAAGTTGACTCTGATTTAAAAGACATGTTTCTATTTTTAAATGATAGGGCACCGACATCTGTGAAGCATAATGCAACATCGTTTTAAAGAAAGAAAAGAAAGAAAAGAAAAACAGTTTAAAATGTCAAGCCCACTTCAGTTATTATACTGAGCAATGCATTATTTATTGTTGTTGTTGCTGCTATTATTATTATTATTATTATTATTATTATTATTATTATTATTAGAATTTCTATGCCGCCCTATACCCAGAGGTCTCAGGGTGGTTCACACTCAAAAAAACCACATTTTAAAAGGGCAATTAGCTCTATATGGCTTCTTATTCTGAAGACTAAGAACAATAGCACTTTAAAAGACTGCATGATTAAAGCTGGCTCCATACTTCAATATCATATTAAATTGGAGTCTTGAGCAATCTCTTACCAGAGAGACAGGAAATCCATTAACATCGACCATGCATTGCAAAGCAGATCTTTCGATTCAAACAGTTGCACATAATGTGGCATCCAGAACTTGCAGTGGTCATCTGAGTACTCCACTATGTGGCATTTGCCCAATTCCACTCCCCCCACAACACAGAGATGCTAATTATCATTTCAAAGTATTTGCAGAAGAATACTGCTAGGTTAGATACTGGCCTTGTTTGCACAACAACAAGTTAATAAGTTGTCTCACAGAGCATCAGACTAACCACAGTTTCTTTTGCCAAAGTTTGGTTTGTTCTCCATCTGCTCTTGCCTCATGCCTTTTTAATTTAGTGAGGATGCTCAAACAAACCATAGTCAGGGAAAGATGATTGATTTGCCGGTAATGCCAAACCATAGTTAAACCATGCCTCATACACCAACAACAAAACACAGCTTCAGACTGGCTTGTTGGCAGTAAACAAGTCATAGTTAAGGCACTGGGCAAGGCTCACACTTAATACTAAGCTTTAGTGTAATCACTCAGCCATGGTTTAATAAAACAGTAATGCCACATCCTATGATGCTATGCAGGTGTTAATTTATTCATTTCAAAAACAAAGCTACCCATTTTTAAAAGGAGAAACTGAAACATTATGAAATAGTAAATATGTTTTGAGTACTCCATAACTCCATCAGGGCTGCTGTTTAGCAAAGCAGAAAGGGCAGGGAAAACATATGCTTAGTGTTGAAACATTTAGGGCTAATCCACATTTACTTTTTGCCTCACAATTTCTAGGCACAGGCCTGCACGTTAAAGTTCCATGTGCCCCCCCAACCCACTCTTTAATGTTGAATCAGAGCAAATGGCAATTTGAGTTCCCTACAAATTGCCCCTTGATCTGATTCAGCAGTAAAGAATGGGTTTTTGTGGGGAAAGTGCTGGGGCGAAAAATAATAATAAATAAAAGCACTCAGATACAGAGCTTTAAAGCATGGACCTGTGCCTAGAAACTCAGCATAAAAGGAAGTCTGGATGAGCCCTAAGTTATGGTCTTAAGATGGAGAGAGGATGCTTCAGTTAGGCTTTACTATATGCAACTGTTCTCTAAGAAGATCTGGAAGATTGGAGGGGGGACCTCTGTCTTTCCCCACCCCCAATGAGAGGGATTCATAGAGCAGGCTTGTTCATACAGAGAAGCTGTTGTAAGTATGCAGGGACCCACCACATATAATATGAGACAATCATAAGGCAAATAGCATAAATACCTAAGAGAAAGATATCTGTTTTCAATCATAAGGAACCGTTTCGCCTCCCACAGAACAAAATGGCATATCATATCTTCTTCAATCAATCGCAGTTAATTTGTAACACTTGAAGGTGAAAGCTGTCTTCGGGCTAAATTTACACAGAATTACTTGACTGCAACATGTGAGTTGCAAATCCCTGTGGAACTTGTCAAAGAGATTAATTATCTGGAGACATTGTGAAGACACAAGGTAACTTGCAGAAAGCGAAAGAGAAATAAATGCCAATGTTAAAAAAAAGGAGGGGTTTCTTTTTCTGAAGTAGCAGTTTGAGGTTCAGTGAGACTTCAGGGTGGGGGTGGGGGACCTTATTGAAAAGCATGAGAAACTGATCAGTTTTGGGGGAATAGTCAGACACATACATGAGAGCAAAGCAGGGAAGCATGAATCTTCAACCAGTGTACACAAATATACTTAGAAGATTTGTATAAAGAAGGAACAGGGTCATGAAGCTGTAAAGGCAAGAGATTGGGGCATAAGTCCAAGGACCCACTCAGCTGTCAGAGGGCCCTCAAACACAATAGGGCTGGCTCACCACATATTGAGGTGAAGTAATACACTTTACCATCTAAAGTGCAATGCGAGACCATAAAGTATCTGAAAATATCTAACTGCACTACTGGGATAAAGTATGTACTTGATACAATTATTGTTGTCAAAACTGCTGCTGTCAACATAACAGCTAAGAGGGGGAAAGAAAAGAAGCTCAGAGCATGCACATACAATTATGCAATTCCATACTAATATAGATCCCCTTAGAGTTTTGCTTAACGGTTTCTCCAGAAATTCACAATAATGATCAGTTTGTATGGTTATAAAACAGATTTCCCTCCTGTCAGAAACTGTATGTCTATGTTTAAAAAATATAAAATGAGCTTTTTCAACACAAGCAAATCTGACTTCCTATATTTTTGAGTACATGAAACATCAAGAAGGGATTATATGTTTTTAGTGTTTTTTAAACAACAACAACAACAAATTTGTACAGTGGTACCTCTAGTTACGAACTTAATTTGTTCTGGAGGTCCGTTCTTAACTTGAAACTGTTCTTAACCTGAGGCGCGCTTTCGCTAATGGGGCCTCTTGCTGCCACTGCACCACCGACATACGATTTCCATTCTCATCCTGGGGCAAAGTTCTCAACTCGAGGTAACTCTTCCAGGTTAGCGGAGTTTGTAACCTGAAGCATTTGTAACCTGGGGCATTTGTAACTCGAGGTACTACTGTATATTATTTGAATGGCCCATTTCAGAATACTAAAGTATTCTGAGTTCATGAAGATGTGAGAGACTCAAAACTACATACATAAATTCCCTCTGCAAAGAATGATTTATTTATTTTAATAGAAACATCCAGATTTTAATTTACTAGCATTTCTGTTTCAAGAGAGAGAGAGAGATTTCTGTAAACTGAGCTGTCAACATTTTTGTACATCATTATGATTAAGACATCTCATGGGCTCTGAATGGGGAACCATTTGAACTGCATGTTCTGCAGCTTTTGAATGGAATTATTAATCTTCTTTCCTTTGAATGGCCCGACCTCAAACCTACTGTATCCTCGTCAATTCTCATAAGCTTCCAAGACAAAAGAAACGTTAATCTAGATTCTGTACCCGGGTCATCTCGATACACTGAACACGCAATTACATTAAATCACCACCGCAGAGCTAACAGCAATTGGAATGGCCAGCATGTGAATAAATGCTCATTTCCCTCATTACTGGAAGCATGGAGTGCCTTGGGAAGTACTGTAAAGTGCCACATACAACAAAGGAGCACTTGGCCTCGTGAACTTATGCTGTATGTCCTGCTGTTACATTACTCATTGTATTTTGATTCAGATAAAGCGGTTCTCGCTGAGCAGAGGGCTTGGGTACAATAAAAAGTTGAACCGTGAGGCAGGAATGCTCGCATTGGCCTGTGCTTGCGTGTTGATCTGCCACCCATGTACCATCTGTAAGGTAATTGTACAGATTTAAGAGGCATAAGCGGTCTTGCAAAGCATTTAAAAGTTTCTATGTGACCTACAGCATGATTCATACATTAGCTTGAAAGGAAAATAGAAATTTAAGGGCCGTATAGTGAATTCAATTAAGAGCATTGCTATAAGGATGATGTATTCCTGGTGATTCACACATATATGCAGGAGGAGTGAGGTGCAAACAAGTAACGTGATCCCTTGTTACATCCAGTTGTGGAAGAAAACCTTTCTTGTGGCTTGCTTTGTTGGAAAGAGATGGAAAATTCCCACTTTGGTAGATGTTTTAAAAGTTGCTGGGATCTATTCCTTTTCCAGCCTCCTCATGACCTGTTTAGGAGCTTCCCAGAGGGATCCAGTTTCCACTGTGGGAAATGGGATGCTGAGCTAGATGAGTTGTGGTTTGATCCAATGGGACTCTTGCCCCCAGACCCCTAAATAAGACTCAACAGCCAGCAAACTGGTGGAATGATTATGTTTATTGAAATGTAAGATCTGCAAATCAAGAACCAATTAATAAGTGTGGGCAGATGAGTTAATTTATTGTAATTCAAAGGGCAAGCACACAAGACATTTCCCATGCGCCTATAAAGCTGTAGTAGGCTGGTGAAATGTGGCCAGCAGATATCCTACAGATCCCTATCAGGGAGCCAGGACTGGACACGGGTTCACCTGATGAGACACCTGTGTTTCTGTGCCATGCTGGTGGAAGAAAGAGGCCATAGGTCTCTGAAAATCTGAATGGAATTTCCCACAGCTTTAAAAGGAAAGAGGGACTGTGAAATTATTAGTTTCATTTTGGATGATTTGCCCTCAGACTAATAGTGTAATCATAGCCTATTCTTATAACATCCAAGACCAAAGAAACATATCGAGTCCTGTCGTAAATTTGTGTTATTTATGCTATGTCCTCAACTAGCACAGACTGTTTCAATAAACAGGTTGCCAAGACCTGCTCAAAGATTCTTCAGTTTTTGTTTCTTCTACACATCGGTATTGACCTCCATTCCCTCCCCCCCTTACATGTCTTTTAGGAACAAATAGTCCCTTTTAGGAGGAAGGGGGGGGGGGGACAAACTGACAGGCCTGCCAAAACCAACAACTAGCCTAAGTCAGAGTGAGCCACCGATTGTCAAGCTCCCGCAGGCTTTGCTGACTTGGAATATTTGTATGGCATCCTTTCCCCCTGCTTTTAAAGTAATCTGAGCTATAGGACGGGAATCTTAACCACAAAGATGACAAGACAAGACATGCTTTGAAACCACCCGGAGAATTACGGCTGCCATAAGACTGATTCATGGCAGGCTCAGATGAGTGGCCAAGTTCTCTGCAGTTCTGGAGTCAGTAAAATTATCCAGACATAAATTAGCACAGGATATGCCAAAAGGTAATATTTAATACGAAGTTGATAAACAGGACACCACACCTTAGGGAGGAACAATCTCAAACAAGGACAAACTTACGCTGTGAAAAACAGCTACCTGGAGAGGTGGGGGAGCCCTTTCAGACATCATATTTGATTACTGCTACTGAGAAAACGTGATATTTACCCTTATCATTGCATCATCACTTTAACTCATGGGATACACCCTGTGCTCAACATAACCATGTGGCACACCTATCTCTTCTGCTGCTGAGCCTTCTGGCCTCATCTTGCAATGACATTCCACACACACTTTCTGTCGGTACCTGTGGTTGGGTGTGTAACTGTCAACTGAGGATAACTCTTTGTGTATCCTTGTTTCAGACTAACAAGCTGCATCTCTGGAATTTGTCACCGTGCAAATGGTACTGGTGTTCAGTCATGTTTCTGCCTAATGTATCATATACTTTGATCCCTGTACATTTAGAAGGAGTCAATTCCTGGCAGGCCAGAGGCCTGTAAAGATGGATTTAAAGGGAAAGACAAATTTGACCAAAGTGGAAGCAGGAGTTTCTGGGACATTTGGACTTAAAAGAAGTAAAAAAACAAGATTTGGATTACAATTTTAAATATGGTGGCCTGGCAGGAAGAAGTATGGACCTTATGGGGACAGAGCTTCTCCGAGATCTGGCGTTTAACATAAAGGACTATCAAAAAAAACCGGCAGAGAGGAAAGGAGAGAGACTTAAGGGCCTCAGATGTGAGATCACCAGGCTGATACCAGATGGATTGATGGACATTGGTTGGAGATTGAAACTGGGAAAAGCGGGGAGTGGGGTTTTGGGTATCCAAAGGCGGTAAAAATATATTCTTTTTTCTTTCTTTCTTGTAAATAATCTGTTTTGCTATTTTAGATTAAAATGGGGAAATCGTGAAATGGAATTGGGGTCGACTTTAGAAAAAGGTATTAAGAATAAGATTTGATGTATCAAGATTGAGATTTATGTTAAAATTGGTTAAACAAAAAGGATTTAAATATAATAAGGTAAAATTTGGGGACAGGAACTTGTTGAATTAAAAATTGAATTGGAATACAAGAAGAGGAGATGTGGGGAAGTCAAGGAAAAATGTTATTGAAAGGTATATGTTTGTTTTTGGTTTTTTTCTTTTTTTGTGTGTGTTTTGTTTTTCTTTAAACTTTTTGAAAACTTCAATAAATATTTTATAAAAAAAAAAATAGAAGGAGTCAATTCCTTCACCATTTCCTGTTGTAACAATGAATAAAAAGTCTCTCACACAGACCAAAAGCAAATACATAACAATACACACCAGCCACAGATTCGCGTTCTTGAGATGTTCTTTCCCACATCTCTCCACTGCTCCGGTTGCAATAATGATTTCCCCCGTCGTCCCCTCTCCTCCCCAATTTCAGGGTTGCTTCCCCTGACACGGCAGAAGCGCCAACGGGTACACGGGGGCTTCTGAGCCGCCCCCAGAAAGGTGAGGTGCCCGGGGGGGGGGAACGCCAGGGGGCGCAGCTCCAGGACTCTTTTCCCAGCTGGAGCGATGACGTCATTCACCGGAGCGCCAGAATAACTGAGGGAACACCCCCCCGTCGCCCCCCAAAACACCCCACTTTGAAGGAGGTGGTCATGAATGAGGGCACTGTTTGCATTTCTAAATAAAGGTTAAATGTCGCATTTCAAAAAAACAAAAACAAAAAACAATACACACTTTCAGTAAACCTGAGGGCAGAGTCATTGAGAGGGTTTATTGCTGAATGTCCTACAAGTCCCTTTGGAAGTTCATCATATCCAGAACAACATCATTTTTCAGAGATAGTATAAATGCTTTTAATTTCCATTGG
Source organism: Podarcis filfolensis (assembly GCF_964270895.1). Taxonomy (NCBI): domain Eukaryota; kingdom Metazoa; phylum Chordata; class Lepidosauria; order Squamata; family Lacertidae; genus Podarcis; species Podarcis filfolensis. The sequence continues at coordinate 34,914,338 of NC_139607.1, read as the reverse complement.
ATATCTACAACTATTCCCTCTTCCCCTCTCTCTTTCCCCCCAATGTCTATGACAATAGGGTCTCATACCAAATGTAAACAACCTGTGAAGAAAGACTCTATAAATTGAAAGCAGAGACACTATATGTAGATTTCCTTGTTTATTTGTTTGTTTTGCATTACAAAAAAACTTTAATAAAAACTAATTTTAAAAAACTAGCTAATGACCCACCCAATAGGAAATTATTCTCCATAACTATTTTTAATATTCTAATTTTCTCTCTCTATTTTTTCTGCAAATAGGATACTGCTCTGAGTCTTCAAGACAGACTGCTTCTATTATTATTATTATTATTATTATTATTATTATTATTATTATTATTGGCTTTCACTGTTGGTATCATGATGCATTGTACACAATGTATGCAAAGAACAGAACACCTTCTAACATCATCTAACATACCATCTAATAAACATCATGCCTAGGGAAGGCATGTATTGCTACTACACATGCAAGCTCAGTGCTTTCCTTCTAAAACTTTCACGAATAAAGAAGATTAATGAGGCTGTGTCAGGCACATGGAGAAGCTTGGCTGCAATTACATGGTCTAAGCATAAGTAATAAATGGATGGTTTGATCATACGGATAGTGAAAATTATGTGGGTACTTCTGACACCAGTTGCAGTAACCCCAACAGACAGTAGGATGGAGACATGATGAGAAGTATTTGTCTGAATTAGGCTACTCACCCTGTCAAAATGTTCATATCTTCCGCACCATTTGAAAAACTTGTCTCTTTACATAGGGGTTCCCAGATCACTGAGGTCAGCTTTTAATGAATCTGTATTCAACATTGTGGTTTTATATTTTATGATGTTGTTGCTTTGTTTTTTATCTTGCACTGTTGCCATTTGATTACTCTTTTTGTAAACTGCTTTAAGATTTTTTAATGCAAATGCCTTTTTAAAAAGTTAGCTGGTCAAGGGTAACAGAAGACTTTAACAATGTCAGTGTAGGCATTGGCCAAGTCTGCTTTTTATTACAATGCTTTTAGTGCCAGAGCAAGAGTCCAGCTCACAGTTAGAGCAAATGGGAAACATATGAATCATTCATTGCATTTGGCACTGCTTTATGAATTGCACTACTGTATATGGCAGAGCTTGGTGTGTGTGATGACTAAGAATCAGCACTACAGTTGTCAGAGCATATATAAAGGAACAACCCCCGCCCCCCGGCAACAAAGCAATTCTGATACTCTCTGGGTATATTCACAAGTAACACGACAAACCCTTTAGTGTGAATTAGGAACACAGTTAATGCAAGATTAAAAGCACAAGAGAGGGATTTTCTCATTTAAAAAAACTTAATAGTCAATGCCAGTTTTAGACGCAGGCAATGCAAACATTCATTTAAGCATCACTTCTGAAAACAACTTTGAACTTCAATGGATTTCTTTATGCTGGCACTTCCCACAACCTCTGCCAACCACAAATCCCACCCTCCAACCCAATCTACTTATATGTAGTTTTTCTATCAATTTGTTATCAACCTGCCTTCAGTGACATGATACAAGTCATTTGTAGATCCACATTTGTGTGTAATGTTGCTTAATCCTCCCCTGTTGACCGGTTAACCACAATGCTAGTCAAGGAGACATGGCTGTCAATGATCTGTTATACAAGCCTCCAGCTCATCTCTCTGCTGGACATCTTCTGATGTTGATTCTAACCTCCAATGAATCTTCAGGGTGCTGCTTTTTAAGTTCCCCACGTATTTTCTGTCAGTTACCTCTGAGATGCTCCCAGTCAAAGCAGAGAGAGGCGGAATGGGATGAGAGATTCTCAGGCTGAGGTCTCCCTGGGGTGCTCAAAGCATTTTTAAGTTTATATTGTGGGCCTTCCTGTGTACTCACCATCCCCACAGAACAGCCCTGCTGTCAGCAAATTTGAAGTAGATGTTATTTTACTCCCTATGAAGTCCTTTGTGCTCACCATCTATTTATTCTCATCTGAAAAATTCACCAGAGGTTTTCTTTGAAACTTGTTTGGATTTCTTCTACAGTAGCCCCCTGGAACTGATATCTCTTTAGGTGGTCAGTGTTTCAATGACATTGTTTCAATATCGCTCGGGGGGTGGTAAAATGTCACGTAACTTGCATTCAGGATTTTATATTAGAGAAATCTTCCAGCAATTATATGATTATATCAGCATTTCCTTTTTATCAAACATATAACCAGTCAGTGTCCATATAGACTGAGGATCTATATTGAGCACCAAGTTGGTGAACCCCACTCTAGAATAGTGTTAAACTCTTTGTGAAACTCCATGAAACTTACAAATGATCACAGAGACAGAAAAGAAACCTGAACTCACAAAACTGAATTTTTATATGGATTTTATGTCACTTTCTTAAATATTGTTAACCTCAAAGTATTAAAATTTCATAACAGTACATAAATGGAAGCTTTTGGAATGGGATGGTTTTGATATTAAAATGTCAAAATATGTAATCCAAGATGAAAATCTAATTTAGCTGCATTTCAAAATTGGACAATATTGTGAAGTGGTGGAAATGATTTTAAATGCCAAGACATTCCAATATAGTACCATAATGGCCTTATTTTTACAACTGTTTATCATTCAGCTCCATCTATTGATGAATTGTGTTGAGAAGTCAAAAGATTAGTAACATTTGTAAATAGTTAGTTTTCAATAAGTGAACTGCTTAACAAGGGCTTCTTTTCACATGGATATCATATAGTGACAAGAAAAATATTATGCTTTCCTCCTAGCAAACAAATAGGAATACATTATTTTATCAGTTAGTTTATGTTTCTCTGTTGCCTGAAGACTTATTTTTATTAGGTATTTGTGATTAGCATCTCATGTAAAGAGTCACTCAGCTAATTACTTTCAATATATTGCAGGTGTTATGAAACTTCAATTTTTATGCCAAGTTGGATTCTTTTTCTTTTCTTTTGCAAGTCTTGTACTTGAATATGTCAGCCTTGTAACATAAAATTAAGTTTTCTGCCTGCAGTTCTGATAACATATTTTTTTTTCAGGACAAAACTATTTGTTAAGCATTTATTTTGTTTAAAATATTTCAGCCCACTCTTCATAATAAGTCATCCCAGGACACTTACAATAACTCAAATAGAATAACTGGACTATTGTAACACAAACTGTGTGGGGCTTCCCTTGAGACTAGTCTGGAAGCTGAAGCTGGTGCAGAACACTGTTGGATCTGTATATATTGCAGCAGTGCTAAATGAATTGCATTGACTGCAAATTAGCTACTGGATCAAGTTCTTGTTATTAACATGTAAAAACCTGAAAGACCACTTCCCCATATACAGGCCTATTTGGCCACTTAGATGATCAGTGAGAACCTTCTTGTTGACACTGTCCTGCAATTTTTTCCAAGGTGCTTTTCCATTTTCCATGGTTACCCCTGTAGTCATGCTACAATTCATAAGACAGCATTAGTTATCTGTTTTAGTCACTCCTGAAATCATATATTTTTACCCAAATCTTTCCTGACCCTCTATGTTTTTTAAAACATATATTTAATATTTGTGTACCTTTGCTATTTCATTTCACTACTGATACTGTATCTTTAGGAGCTACTTAATGATTTTACATCATGTTCTTTGTTTAATAAAAAACAGTCATCATGGAAATTCATCAGCATTTTGTTGTGAATTTCCCCTAGTATTGAAGTATTTAAAAACTGCATATTGGTAGCCATTTTTGCCTAATGTGCAGAGTTTTGCAAAGACTCTCCTCCTGCAAAAGAGGGGAGTGGTTGTGGGCGGGAGCCGGTCTCCGCCTCAAGCAGGGGGCGTTAGCCCCCTGCCTCCCACTCACCTGGCTGGCACACCACGCCCACGGGCAGGCACCCAACCAGGTGCCTTCAAAGGGGCATGGACGGCAGCGTAAATCGCTGCTGCTCCAGCCACACGGCCTCACTCTTCGTCGTCCCATTGCGAGTCACCCACCCTCCACTCCCTTAGAGCTCAGGGTTTCAGTTTTTCTCTTGGCCTTGCTATGGACCTTAGGTTGATCGCCCTGGTTGTCCGGGGGGGCTGGTAGGAATTTTTCCATTTGGCATTAGGCTTTGTGGTTTTTTCGCCTACCTCGTAGCAATCGTCACAACTTTCATGGTATTGGTGGGTAGGTTAGGCATTGGAATAATGTGTTGTGGTGTGTGGAAGGGCTAGGTGTGGCCATCGCCTACGCCTTCGATTTTTGGGTATTCCGTTAAAGGAATCTGGCGGTCGTGTATTCTGTCTGATGCCTGTGTGGCGGGAGGCCATGGCACGACCCTCGGTGACATCAGGGGAGAGCTTATAGTTGGATTAGCATCAACAGGCTCCACCTACTGGTGAATAAACCCCCCTTTTTGACTCACCCCTCTCCGAGTGGGTGGAGTCAAGTGACGTGATCCAATGCCTAAGCCAATACCTTTTCACTTGCTGTAATCAAGAAAGTTGTGGCCTTTTCTTGCCCATTAACCTTATATCACGTGTCTGTGTGTCTTCATTCCACTATGTGGGGATCGGGTCCTCGAACCACAAAGCAATTTCCTCTCAAAGAATGCATCTTTGTATATTCTTTCCACCAATACATGCATTTCTGTAGACATTAGTCCAGTAAAATTCAGAGAAGTGTGCATTTTGAAGAATGCCTGTGGTCTGGCTGTATATTGTTTCAGAAAGTGTAGATTAAGGAAGTTCTCATTACTGAACTGAATTTCTCCCCTGTGGGTGTTTTTCTTTCCATTCAACCTTTATCTAGTACAGTACAGCCTCCCCAGTTATCCTTACTTCCTGAAGTGAAAACAACACACGGGAGCAGTTTTCTCATGATGTTACATCTTGAGAAACCAGGAAGGCTGGCTACCAAGTGCTTGAGATGGGTGTGACCACTGATTTTGTTTTTTCAGGGAAGTTCTTCCTTTTACCTGTTTTCCTTTTCTTTTATTCATTAGTAAAAAGACTAATCATCATCATCATCATCATCTAGACAGCCTCCCCAGCTGCCACAAAAGGGATGCTCAGTTGATCATCTTGAAAGAAAACATACACACAATGTGTAACCCACCTACTGACACAGACTTTCACCAAACAATTTTCCTCCTCTTTGAAAACTTTTCAATGCAATTTATTTTCTCATGACGTGATACAAGAGGGTCAACAAATGTTCAGTACAGCACTAGTATCCCAATTCAAAATATGGTAGATGCTGGAAACTGTGAGTCCCCAGCCAAAACCAATCCTTAAAAAAAACCACCCTATATCCTTCTCATGAAAACATTAGTTTAATGATCAAAAGATCACCACAAAGGCACAAGTCACTTCAGCCCCATTGGTGATTGTGCCTTGAATACTATTTTGTTTTATCACATAACCACTGCATACAGATGCTTTTAAAAGCCTTTGATATAGTTCCAAACACAGATGTTATCTGCTTGCCTGGGAAAGGTTTTACCATGCCAGCTATAAAATAAAATGCAGTCACTATTTCTTTTTTTAAGCATAGCACTCAAAATATATGAAACAATCATCAATTCTGGCAGGCACTGCCGAAACAGGGTTTTTTTAAAGATATCTTTGATGTTGAAAACAAATAAGCATGTGCCCATTCTTTGTTGTTGTCATCTTCACCATTCCTTTCCAACCCATATTTGATGCTAGGGACAAGTCATGACACTGACAACACATGCAAGACTTTCTTAGCCATCTTTTAAAACTTCTTGCCTTCTCTTCAGGTTTCTTTTTTTCCTGTAAGACATTGTAGTTTATAAAGAAGCATATTTCAAAAGTTTGTGATTCACTTCACTTGCAAACAGTTTAAAAAAGCAAAACAAAAACCTGTTGTTGCTTCCCTGGAGCTTTTTAGATGGCATCTAAGTTTCCTAAATAAGTAAAATGCTGAGGCTCAGTTCATGCATGCACCCTGCCTAAACCAAAGGCAGGGACTCTCCAGCCTGGAGGCCAAATGTCGCCACCCAGGTCTCTCTATCTGGCCCAAGTCACACTCTTCTTCGGTGCTTTTGCATGGTTGGAGTGTGTCCTAGAACTCTGGCCATGCCTCTCGCTTGCATGGATGGAAGGGTGTGACATGGATATGTGCAGGTGTGCAGACACTCATGATACAAAGGTAAAATCATTGCTCAACCCACTTTTGCTTTTGCCCTGACCATCACTAGCATGTGGTCTCTAGAATGTGGCTCAGCAGGGAATGTGACCTATGGGCTAAAAAAAGGTGTTCGCAAGGTCACTTAAATAACTCAGACGGAGTCCAAAGAGAAAAGAATTGATAATGCTTTAGCAAACAGAATAAAAACAATGTAAAATTTGAGGGGAAAGGAACAGAGAAATTTCTCTTTCTTGCTTTACGCCTTTTACATAGTAGAGTGACATTAAACCATGCGTACAGAGGAGAAACTCCTTCCGTGCTACACAACCAATCAGGGCACATGCTGCTTCAGCAGACAACATGCCATTCTGCCTGGTTGCTAAGCAATGCCTCCATCATTGGTTAGCTGACTTACTGAAAGCAGAATTAACCAACTGAATGATCCTTGCAATGGCACTTTGAAAAAGGGGTTCTCCCATCCCTAGACTAAACTGAAATGCAGCAACGTAGAGTTCTACATATTAAGTTGTTTGTGTGATGTGGTGTCATATGCAGGCCAGTGAACTAGAAATAGGTCAACACATTCTCCAAAAGAAGGGTTGCAGAAAGACCATCCTTGATACTTTATTTTACAATGGTTTTGTATTCTACAGCAATTTTCTATATAGAAAAATATCCTGGTCTCTCACTTCATAATAACCTTTCAAGGTAGGTATTGATGGATCTTCTGCCCCAAACACCAAAGGATTTTATGCTCTTTTAGGCTTTAATTCAAATTGTCATCATAAGTTATAATCTCTAAAGTGAAACGAGACCTTAGAGATTTTACTCTGTTATCTCTCTTTGCTCCTGCTTCAGGTTCTTCTTTCTCTTATCAGTGCCAAGATTACTTGTCAAAATAAATCTTCCACTAGACCAAAACAAATTTTTAAAAGAGCATGGAAAGTATTATTTAGAAGGATCCTCCTTGGCGTACATTCAAGTCCTATTGCACAAAGAGAATTTTTATGCATTCAGTTGCTGCATAATTTATATTCATCAAGTTTCTATAACAAAAAGTGCAATATTTTCATTATGATGTATCGCTGGCCTGTAGCCCATAGCTGCATTTTTATAGTCTTTAGCTGAAAATTACAAACGTAGAAACCTCACAGTAAACAGACTTATAGTGCAATCCTATCTCCTCCCAGCACAGCACTACCCTGGGGAGAAAAACCATCTCCTCTCCCCTTAGCACATCACTGCAGTGGGAGCGGAAATGCAACAGAGACTGCAATTTTGTCCCCATCACAATGCAGTGCTAGGGCACTACTAGCATTTGAAAAGATCTTGAATGAGAGCCTGATTACTGATTGACTAATTCATCATAGGGATTTAGGTATTGCACATACAGTGACAGAGTTCCCAGGAGGCTTACAAATATAAAAATAAAACTACAACACCAGCAGGCTTTAGGAAAGCCAACAATTAGCTTCTCTCTCAGGTTGCAAAATTGGAATCGGCTTTTCCATTTTTGCTTGTAGCTAACAGCGCTGGAGGTTACAGTTTTTTCTCCAAAAGCATTTACCTACACAGAGCAGGCTGTGACGATCCTTCTCACAATGTTACTCAGAATATAATCTCAGAGGGATCATACTCAGAGGGATCATACTCAAAAACACATACTTGTGTTTTTACACAATTAGTTTCTGGCGTAAGTTATATATTAACCCTTCTGCTGTTTCATTCTATCTGACAATTTCTGGTCTAGTTGGGGGATTGCTCTAGACATGCAACTATCATACTTTGGCTTCACCCCATCTCTACTACACTTGGAGCCCCTGAGAGCTAAAGACACAATGAAACTATGAATCTGGGATGTAGCCTTCCAAGAGGATAAAGCTCACACTGTGTATTTTCAGCAGCTGGAAACCGTAGCAAAAACCCAGCTCCATCTTACTATTTCTATGCCCCCCAAATCCCCAAATAGAGCAGCAGAACTTTTACTTTGGCCTACTTTAATGTCATACTATCTGTTCTATTGGAAGAGAGATATTCACACATCCTTTATAACTAGTGTGTCTGCTCTTGTCAATCAGGTATTGGAACAACGGAGCATGCACTACTGTACTGCTTGTTTTAGAAGGACATTCAGGCCTTATATATAACACCTATTTTAAGTAAATTTCCAGGCAGATCTGACCATTTTTACAGCTCCCTCCTTTTGTCAGATTCCAATCACAAAAACAATATCTGGCTGGCAAAATTCTGTGCTTCCTTCAGCAGTCATTCCCAGGAGCCAGTTGATTACATCTCCTCACCAACCATACTAGCATTCAGCAACCTGTTCTAAAGTGCAGCTAAACAAACAAACACACACGCACGCACACACATACACACACACACCGTAGCCTTTTGCTGTGCTGTTAATTCCTAATAGAATTCTGCTGCTCTGCAACTTGCAGATTTAAACTATTTGCAAGCTATTTGCAAGCTGCAACTATTCCCCCTGAAAATAGAGACATATATTTCATGCTTAGTCATTCCACTCTAGTTTCACATTCTATCTTCTCCAGAGAAGAAGTAATCTTAGCTGTGTGAGAGGAGGCTAAATGCTTGAAAAAACTGGAAAGATCAGTAAATCCAAACTGTTGTAAGGCATGAAGGGCTGATTCTACGCATCCCTCCCTGAAAATGAAAAAAATAAATGCTATGATTTGTGATATTTGCCAAGATATATACATATATCAAATTGCGTGGGTCCAAGGGCTTGACTCCAAAGGCCATAGAAAGACATCTGTTGCTTAAAAAAAGAAAGAAGAAGCTTTACTTTAGATTTTGAAATGCCTTTGGTCACAAGAAGGAATATACAGTAGAACAGAGTCAGCTAACGGACAATAAAGCAGGAGCTTCTCATGCAAACTTGAAAAGATAAATATTTGTGCTGTCCCTGCAATGAACACATGTGGTGATGTATAGGCAGCCCTTTGGGGGCTACACAAATAAAGCTTTAAGTGTGATTGAACTCTCTGGTGTACGGTTAGGACTTCCTGCCATTAAAACACAAGTATCTGAAAAGTTACCATTTCTCTCTCTGCTCATGAAAGGACCCATTTATAGCATTATCCTTTCCTATATGGAGAGGACAGATTGTGAGACCAGAACAATAAGTTTTTCTCTGTTTCCACAGTCTGATATATTATTTTTAAGGTTCATTCAAAACAACTGATGATTTCGGAACATACCAAACAGTATTATTTACAAAATGCGGAGCACACCAGTTGGTTTAAGTGAGCTATTTACACACAGAGGTAACCCTCCAAAGGACTCGTGACCCAACCAGGGCCTTTCACCCAGCTCAATCACAACTGTAACACAAAAGGAAGACCAATATAGTCCGGCCCACCACATGGTCTGAGGGACGGTGGACCGGCCCACAGCTGAAAAAGGTTGCTGACCCCTGTTTAAGACTAACCAATTCAGGCTGCAATCCTGTACAGTACATATTTATCAGGATTTTAATCTTAATGGAAGTCACTGGGGTTTACCTCTGAGTAACGTACAGTTTCTTTGGCATGAACCCACACTAGGAATTCTGACAGCAGGGACCCTTTCTGAACCAAGGTAGACACTTAAAAGCTAAACATTAACACAACTTAAAGGAGAAAGATGGGGAGAGAACCAGAATGGATGAAGTCCACAGAACTTTTCTTCCAGCACAGAAGCAACTGTGAGGGCAGAGGCCCTTTCTGAACCAAAGTGAGAACCATTCATTTAAGTAATACCTATTTGTAAAACTGCAATGCTTAAGTATCCACAGCCACTTTGCAAAGGAGGAAGGTGGGGACAAAATCGGAACAACCTGGCCACACTCCTGTGACTGCTCATTCGCCATGACCCTGTGACCTTCTTCTAGCAGTACCACTTGCTGTCACAGGCACCAGCCACCACTACTTGTGCAGTTGCATGAGCTCACCCACTTTTCCAAAGTTTGCTAAGATAAATCCACTCATGATACAAATCTCTGGTGAAAGCCTTGGCATTGCAATCACTTCATCAGCAAAAGGTAATCAGGGAGATACTAAATGTATCCCTGTGATCAGGTTCCAAATGGGACATAGATTATTGGTATTTATGGTGTCTTACTGGCCCAGACTATCTCTGCAGGCAACTTGATTTAAGGGGGTACCTCTGGTGGGAAATAAAATAAGATACCTTCCTCTCTGCAGATCTGTGCTAAGTATTTTGGCTGAATCAGAGGAAACATCTGGATTAAAAACATAATTCCCAAATTAGATCACTACCAATCAGTAGTGAAGGACTGTGTTCTTTTCAGTGGCTTAATGACATAATCATTTCCAGCAAATCCTGCAAAGGAAGAATCTTGTTTCATATGAATGGAATGTCTTGCATTAATTCATTTTATTTGCATGTATTACTTTTCCCTGTCTAAGGTTTGGTTTGGACCAAAATCATAATTTGATGTGCATTGTATTGTAAGGACCACTTGAATAAGCGACTGAAAGGATAAATCACTGATGGAGAACAGACTTTCAAAACAAGACTTCTAGCTATGTAGGCAACAGTTCACATCTAACCGAACACGTGTGATTGAATGCTTATGCCTTCAAGAATAGGATATTTGTTTGATTCCTTCACATTTGTTGAAATCTAGCAGTAAACATTGTCACAGGACCTTCAGTCACTAGAGATACTATTGTCCTTAATTACTCCTATACCTTCCTTAGTAGTTGTCTCATGCATAAGTGATCACAGATCTGTCGGCCCAGAAGCTTTGATGGTTCTCTTTAGGTATATATGAGAGGTTTTCAACCTTTTTGAGTCCACGGCTCTCTTGACCAACTACATTCTTTCTGCAGCACCCCTGTGGGGCTCAGGAGCCCAGTTATGTCACCCCTTGCTTGTAGAGCTGGCAGCCACATACCCTTTCTCAAACACCCTCCCTTGTGGAGTTTCCCCTCAGCCTCCTTTCCTCTCTCCTCTCCCCTCTCCTTGGAAGTCCTATGGGCAGCCACTGCCGCTGCCCCTGGTCTCTGAGTTGAACCCCGCCCTGCACCAAACATAGGAGCCTTCTTACATTGTCACAGGGGTCTGGGACTTGTCTGTCCTTTCCCTGTACCTTGAAATAAGAGGTTTGAGTACCTAATGAAGAAGGTCTCTTCCAAAGTCTCTGTTGGTACTTTACAGCAGTAACAAACAAATTAAAGAGCACCAGGTTTTTCTCTAAGCTCCAAACTTAGCTCAATTAGAAATTAGGTTGGAGCCAATATTGCTAGTTTTTTAACCCTTGTACAAATCAGAATGTGATTACTATTAAAGTTCAGTTGATTTTGATACACAGTAGTTGAATGCTGATATGGCTGAACACACCTTTTGTATAACTAAACATTTATCTGAAAATGACATTTTTTTGGCACTGAGAGAGACACTTTATCAGGGGGCCACATGGAAAGTTGAAGAGTACTTTGTCTTAGTTCTGGTTGGAGCATTGACTAAATTATATGTTTCAGTTACAGATAGGTAGCCGTGTTGGTCTGCCATAGTCAAAACAAAAAATTTTTTTTCCTTCCAGTAGCACCTTAAAGACCAACTAAGTTAGTTCTTGGTATGAGCTTTCGTGTGCATGCACACTTCTTCAGATACACAGTGTGTATCTGAAGAAGTGTGCATGCACACGAAAGCTCATACCAAGAACTAACTTAGTTGGTCTTTAAGGTGCTACTGGAAGGAAAAAAATTTTTTTGTTTTAAATTATATGTGTTAACCTGGCAAAATGGTCCAGGGAGGAACTACCTTTCTTTTCAAACATCCCTCGTAGTACAGATTATCATAATTAAATTCCGTTGCTGCCGGGCCAACTGAAAATGGTGTGTGCAAATTTGAAAGCAATGAACTGGATGCTTTCCAAGAAACTCAGGTGTTTTTTCTTCCTCCAACATTGTATATACATGTCTGAAATAGATTGAATAGAACATGTTGACCTAGCAGGATAATGGTTACCAGACTGGTTACCCTGGGAAACCTGCAAAAAAACCTGTTCTGCTTGGGGTCTACCTTCAAGTCTTACCCCTGAACTAGAAATCACGTCACCTTTTAGACCTTTCTTGCAAATGGACATTCCACTGCTGGTCATTGTGCTTCACCTGGGTCCTGGGGCAGGAGTTCCCTATTCCTTTTCTATGGAAAGAAAGAAAGAAAGAAAGAAAGAAAGAAAGAAAGAGAGAGAGAGATGTGCATAAAATGCACACATTAGTACAAATAACAGCAACAAATGCCTATATTAGAAGAAAGTTGCACTAAAATGCTGAATAATTTTTGTGAGGAGATGCAATATGATGTGGAAATGTGGAGAACCAAATTTAAGTTTGAAAAATGAGAAACTGTGAGCAGGCAAAGTGAGCAGATTCACCCATTCCTGGCTGGAAATGATGATAGATCATGTCCAACATTTGGAGGGCCAAAGATTAGCCACCTCAATACAGATCATATTTTATATCATTTGCCAGTTTGCTGAATATTCACACACATGCCAGCTTATGTGCATGGCCACATAGCCAAGCAGCTCACAGGCAGACCATGAGTGGAAACTGAGTTTTATCTCTGTGTTGCAACTTTCTCATGCCAGAGCATCAGAAACTTGATTCATGCAAAGAGGAAGGAAGGACTACATGGGGATATTGTGGGTGACATTGACCTCCAATTCCATGTAATAGCTCACAAACATGCAGTGCTTTTTTTCTTTGGGGACCCTCCATACATGAGTTCTGCACTCATAATGGGTCTCATTTAGCCTTTTTTTTTCTTCCTTGTTCTGAAGCCAGGCTTCTTTAATAAGATGTTTGCAATGTCTGAATGGTGAGCATGAGAGATGTACATCTGGCAAAGTGCCCCCAAATCAGTTCATGCATCTCAAACCTATGCCTAAAGATTACTTGTTTCTTCAGACGTGTTTTGTGACATTTAGTCAAGTTTTAGGAAAAGTCTAATGTGCCTCTTGGCCTTGTGCCTGAATAAGATGTTCATGCTTTGGGGGCTTTCAAACAGATAAAAGCTGATGCAGATGAATGTAGCCCAAGACTATCATAAAGTGATTAAGGATGTATTTATATGAAACAAATTACTGTTCCCATGGTTGCCAAAAAAATGAAGAGTAGTGGGATTAATTTTGTTTTTAATGTTGTAAGCATTGGTGATGGGTTGTTGTTGTGGGGTTTTTTTATTAAAAAAAACCCGATGGCTAGTTGTAGGTTTGTATTTATCTTAGAGAAACTGACAACTGAATGATGATATTCTTCATCTATCTATCATCTATCTATCTATCTATCTATCTATCTATCTATCATCTATCTATCTATCTATCTATCTATCTATCTATCTAATCTATCTATCTATCATCTACCTACACAGAAAGAGAGGGGGGGGAATCTAGTGTTCAAAACACTTCACCAGTTTCAACATACCAGTTTAAACATGCCTGTTCTTAATTTAGTAGTGGATATACAACATACAGACATACAATTCTCACTGGGACATACAAATCTCAGTTAGTGATGTGAGGTGGAAGATTTTCCTAATTATTTTCCAGAGTATTTTTTTTTTCAGTGTGTCATTTTTATGCAAAAAACAACAATCTTTTTCACTTCCATTAGTAACAATGAATGGATAGCAACTGCAATTAGAATACTGAGCAAGTTTAGGAGTTTAAACATTTATAACTTTGTTTATTAAATACAGGTGAAATAAACATGCTAAATTAGAGCACTCTCTGAAGTTTTTCTTATTTGAATTTTTCTAAAAAATCCACATCACTAGTCTCATTCTGCTGAATGTTCTAAAATTAAATTCTAATCTGTTCTCTCCTGAAATATTTAGAGCTATTTTTCATTGCTGGCAAGCTTTAGAAAAAGAAAAGAAAAAGTACTTGGCAATGATTTTCTTGAGTTCAACAAGGAACGCTGGACAACTCACATGATTAAGTTGGTCTGTAGAAAAAGTAGAGAATGAGAGGCTGAGGTGCAGTTTGACAACTGGCAAATAAGTTGTGATTCTTTCATTGTGCACTCAGCTAGTCTCTAAATTCATATATGTACTGCTTTGAACCACCACTACCAAGCTGGTGGTATAAAATCTTCAGCACCTATAGATTTCATGGTGCTCTTTGCTGGGTAGGATTTCACAGATTTATAGGCTGGGGCACTGCATTATGGGCAAATTAAGATGACAGGTGGCCACCAGGGATGGGAGAGGAACTTGACTCCCATTCAAAAGTGCCACTGCCCATTGCTAAAATGCCATCCTGAGGTTTGCAAGGGTGGTGGTGTATGGTTTTGCTGTTGCCACTGCAGCCACAGAAGAAGAAAAATACTGTGAAGTTGCTGCCATGGGAAGGGGTCTTGGGGCACCATGTCAAGGGTCCCTCTGAAGTCTGGCACCAGCCCTGTCCATACTAAATGAGTCAAAGTGCATCTGCAACACAACCCTTTTATTTATTCCTGTTGCCTTGCATGCCAAGTGTTTGGGGAACAAATTACTCCCAAGCAGTTCCATTAGTACAGTATTGTCATTTTTCAGAATGTGATGTACTGAAGGAGAAATAATTGTGATGCTTCCTGAACGCAGCACATCAAACAGCATTTACTGTTGAAAGACACTGACTAAGTGTGCCAGGTTTAAAAATGGTTCATCATTTAACACCAGTACGTTTTAAGAACATCGACTTAATTTGACCTGACATTCTTTGGTAATGAGAGTAGGGTGTATATTCTGGCATGGGTCCTATTAACAGTAACGGGATGAGCTTTAGCTACTGGAGCCAAGGAATTAAGCAAATCAATTTTGGTAAGTGGAACATTAACATCAGGGCCTTATTTTAAGATTTATTTGCTTTTTAGCAGTGTAAGGAATGGAAAATGGACTTGCAGAATGCTTCTTATGACAGGAGGAGGTGGCAGCAGACCTGGAGAAAGAGAAGCAGGACACAATCATGTCTCCAAAAACCAGACACTGCTTTCATATAGATGGGGTGAGATGTGTGCTTCAGAACCACAGACTCTTGTCTTTTGAGTGAGTGAGTGAGCAACATCTCAGCTTTAAGAGCTTGTCAAGAGGGATCTGTCCACTTTGGGGGCATCTTTGTAGCTTCTGTTTGGGTTTGAACCCCTTGCCTTGTTTGTGTGCCTTGGAGTCTTGACTTCTGGAGCTTGTGCTTGCTGCTGAGCCTGCACTGCTATTAGCCTGAATAAAAACCCTACCTCCCTACCTTCAACTAAGAACTACTGTCATTGCGTCCGGGGATGGGAACCTGACACCTACAGCTCCAACCCATAACGTGTTGCCTCTGGCCCTGTCCACTGTTGGCATGTGGCCCCCAAAAGGAAATGTGGCCTTGAGTCTGAGAAGATTCCTCACCCCTGCTCTAAGTAGTTCAGCAACATGCATCGGGATGCCAAGAGTTTCACCATTATTAAATAATTAGCAACATGCTGCCCTTTCGTGGAACCCAAAGCCTCCCTCTACTTAATGGTAGGGCTGGCTCCCATTTTGCATTGACCTGGTTTGGTACAGCTTGCGGTTAATGAGTAGAAAGATCTTAATCATGAGTCCCAGTTCAGATGGCATGCTAAGACCTCCTTGGCCCAGCAAAAAGGCCCAGGGAGGAGCAAAGCATCTGCAGGCTCCTCTCTGGAAACCTGCACAATCACAGGGCCTCACTATGCCAAGGTTAGCCTTACTGTGTCACACAAAGCTGCTTAGGTACTCGGCTCCCTCCTATGCTCAACACTTGGGAGAGATTTCATGGGTTCTGATGTTCTTCCTCCCTTGCAACTGAGAGCAGCACCAAAAACTTGCAGGGATGCTGTTATTGCCAAGGCCCAGCTGTGCCCACTCAGCATTACTAATGTCATTTCTACCAGCTGATTCAGCAAAGTTGAGCGACTAATCTGATTAGTTGGTTTGCTTCTGTTTGTTTTTCAAATATAGTTTTATTGAAGATTTTATGTTTGATTTTATGTTTGGTGGTATAGAAATACTTGCGGAAAAATGAAACAGATCAGTCAGGGGCACTTTGGGAAAGGGCTGCCTTTATGGAATGCGCAGAAGCAGTCGTGTGATAAGGAGCAGCCATGCGATGGTACCAATTCCCTCCAGCAGTCGCCTTCTTGCCCAACAGTGACCCCACATGTTCCCGAGAACTTCAGATGGGGGACACCATTGTACATCAGCCATTCTGTTTCCCCCCAACCCGTTCTCAAACAGAGCTACTATCGATGTTCATTCCGTATGAAAGCAGTAAAATAAATAAACGAGAAATGTAATCTGCTGTATAAACTTTGGCAGTTTTGAATAAAAATGCTGCTGAAGCCTGTAAACTTCCATTTCTTGGAAGGAGACCCTTTTAATTCTAATCCCAGCTGCATCACAGAGAACGCTACACCCCCTCCTTGAATACTTTCATTGAAGCCATTTGCACATTTTGAAACCTCTTGTTTCCTGGAAGGGGAAAAAAACAATACTTTAAATGGTTACAGCTTCCTAATTGGTGTATAAAGCTTATGAAATCCCCTGTAGATTTGTGGTGTATAAATTATGGATCAGCCAATATGAGCTTTTTTTAAAAAAGGCAGGTTTGACTATATACTTTTGTCTGCAGTGATTTCATTCACACTCCCTCCAGAGACTCTGGCAGTAAATCTTTGGGTGTGGTCAATCTAGAGATGCAAAAGAGATATGAAATGATGGGATCAACCTTAACTGTCACACCGCAACAACTGTTTTGAGGGGATAGTAGATGCAACAACAGACAGAAGCATGGCATGACCTCTTCCTTACTGGTCACATGTCCAGTCATCCATCAGGGGAGAGGTATGAAGCCATAGATGCACCCAACAGCAAAATCAACTTGGCTTTGGTTGTCTATCAATAGGCCACTCAGTTGTTCCAAGCTAGGTGGGAGCTATAAGCAGTATGCAGATGAGGACAGGCTTCTACATACATATTCAAAGGTTGATGAGGTACTACACATGCAAATGGGTGATGTGCCTGTGATTCCCACCAGGCCCAGCAGCCAGGGCTTTGCTCACATAGCCCAGCATCAAATAAACAGCAGCTGTATTCACCAGCTGTTCTGGGTGGATGGTTGGTTTTACTGTTCCCTGCATGCCTCCCCCCATGAAAAGATGCAACTGCATCAAAGGCAGGGTGTGCAACCAGTGAGTTGGTCAGAAATATAAGTGGTCCTGCAGAATGATTGCATGTGGAAATTGTTAGAATTCCTGCTGCATGATTGCAGTCATGGGATTGTTGTCTATCACATGATGGTATGTGTTTTGACTCCACAGTGTGGGAAGTGACGGAGATAGGATGTTTGTGTTACTGTGTTCCATGAAGTGGGACTTTTGTCCTCTGTTCTTTCTCTTTGCTATCTGATGCTAGAGAGAGAGGGAGCCATGTTGCAATGCTCCATGTGTGTTTATATGTAAATTAGGCAAAATACTGAGTTCCTGAGGTCTGTTACGCAAGCTGCACAAACTCTACGGATCCCTAAGTGTGCTGATGTCTGTTGGCATCGGTCACTGTGATGTTCGGGCAGAAGAAAGCTTCTGAAGCTCCCGAACGATCGACCAGGAGGGAAAGAACATGCCAGCTGGGCATGTGTCTCTGCCAGGGTCCTACTCGAGTGCAGGACGAGCTCCTGACAGAATGGTCCTGCAGAATGATTGCATGTGGAAATGGCATCCTGAGTTGGACATTCAAACCACAGTGAATTATTGAGTCTTTGTAGCACTGTACTTGGACAATTTTCTTTCTCTTTGTCTCACTTTCTCTCTCTCTCTCTCTCTCTCTCTCTCTCTCTGTGTGTGTGTGTGTGTGTGTGTGAGCATGCTGTTATATAGATAGCTTTTCCCCACTCATTGTAATACCTAATTGTTCTGTTTTTTTGTTCCTCTCAACCTACCAGTGTACCAGTTATGCATGCCAGGTAAAGGTAAAGGTACCCCTGACTGTTAGGTCCAGTCGTGGACGACTCTGGGGTTGTGCGCTCATCTCACTCTATAGGCCAAGGAAGCCAGCGTTTGTCCGCAGCTTCCGGGTCATGTGGCCAGCATGACTAAGCCGCTTCTGGTGAACCAGAGCAGCGCACAGAAATGCTGTTTACCTTCCCGCCAGAGCGGTACCTATTTATCTACTTGCGCTTTGACATGCTTTTGAACTGCTAGGTGGGCAGATGCATGCCAGAGGCACAGATAAATCACTTTGCTTAAAAGAAAAGGAGGAGCTGACCTATGTTAATAATGTTGCTGTAGTGATTATGAGATATGAATAAGTAACACAAACAAAGACACTTCAATTACACAAAATTTTGCCGTTTTTCTTTGAATATATCCAAGGTTGAGCATTTACATCTTTCTGAGGTGGCACCTCCCATTATGAAATGGTGCCCCAGATCAAATGCTTGATGAAAAACCAAACAGATACTTCATGTTTTGTTTCAGACACATCTCCCATTGATCACATGCATATTTGAACTGGAATTAATTGAGCCTTTGATGCAGTTGAACATTTTAAAAGAACAATGCCAAGTCTGTGGCCATCCATAAGTTGCTGTAGTACAACTCCCATCATCCCTTGCCATTGGCCATGCTGCCTGTGGCTTATGGGAGCTGCAGCACAATAGCATCTGGATGGCTAGTGTTTTCCCTCATACATCCTGTGGAAAAGAACTGCTTAATGATGAGTGTCAGTGCCCGTTCCTTCTGCTCTCATTCTTTGTCCGCTATTTGTGTTCACATATTGTTAAGCCAACACAAATATACATGCCAGCCCTATAGCAACTCAACCTGTACAACAATAAGTTTCTCCACCTGTTATATAAGCAGTAAGAAAGGGGGCGAGGTTTTAGTAGAATGGCATAGCCCTACTGTACTTTGTAGTGTGTTGCAGGTTTCTATTATCTCCAGAAGTCTTTTTTTTTTAATGGTAAAATAAAATGCAATAGGCAAGCCAGTAAAATTACAGAATCACCTTGATCTCAGAGGACAGACTTTGATCTGAATGCAAAACTTGTAACTTTATGCCAGCGTTTATTAAAATTCGAGTTTATACTTAAATGTTGGATTAAAAATTTCCTCAACACCACCATTTAATGTTATTCAAAATATTACTTTCCCTTTGAAGTTGAATTATACTAAGCCAGAGGTAGTACCATGTTTTAATTAAATGCCCAGAGCTACTGTGGTATCAAGGACTGCATTTTAAAATTATACCTATGTACACCTTCAAAGTGTTTTTCTTTCTTTCTTTTCCTGTCTCATTGAAGCAGGGCTTTCAATAAAGCAGCACTTTTATGGTCCCTGAGTCACAGTAAAGCAACTCCTTTGTATAGCCCAATTACCTCTTTCTACCATTTTACATGTTTTTTTCCTACCCTCCCACTGCATCAAATAGAGGTTCATTTAAGGACAAAATGTGCCAGATGTTTCGTGGTTTATTTTTCTCCTTAAGAAATGGTTTTCATTTTAAAGAAGGACAGGTAAATTGCTCCAATCACAGATGTGTTTCAGCATGTTACTCTTATACAGGTTTCAAGCTGAATCTAGGAGTAAGATTTTGTACCACTTATGTCAGTGGGAATTTTAACCATGCTTTTTAAAGGGTACACTTAAATGTACTATATTTTTGTTTGAAAGAACAGCAGCCAAGCAGGATCCTGATGGTGCATGGCAGTCCAGACCCACTTTGAGGCCCAGTGCCAGTTTGCTGATGGAAATTGCCCTCCACCTCATATTTGCCCTCACATCTCTGGGAGGAAATAACAGCTAGGAAGATTTGGGAGGGAAGCAGTTGATGGAGGCCCCTGATTATGAAGGGCTGCTTTCCTTGAAAAATAGAAGTGACATCTTAAGCACTCTTAAAACTGTGCGATGGATGCTCAGTATACTTTGGTTCTTATAGCATTATGGGCTAAGGGGAGGGAGGGGTCATGTACACTATCCTGAGCTCCTTGGAGGAGGGTGGGATGCAAATGAAATTGATAAAAGTCTCACCATGCATGACAACATTGGTTAAAACTGCTGCTCAGACTGTGTTACTGGCCACATCGGGATAACCAGGGTGTACGGACAAGGCCTGATTGTCAAATAAGTATTTCCAGGTTCTAATAATTTCAGAGTGCACATGGATGTTATATGGCAGTGTCCATATAACAGAAACCTGGCCAGAATTCAACAAAATTCCTTGGCCTCTGCAGCAGCTTGCGATTTAAAAAAGGAGCGCTTTTGTCTCTCTGGAGAGAAGCAGTGCTATTGCTGCGTGCCTCTGGAGAGACTGAACTCACTCCTAGACCTGCATTTTCATTTTGCCTCTTCTAAGCAGCTGAGGAACACCACTCCCACCCCCTTTCTTTGCTCTGACTCCTTCCACTGCCTTCAAAGCTGTTGAACTTTTACTTGTGGGAGAGTAAGAGTTCAGCCTTGTTGAGCTGCAGCCAAAGAGCAGGTCAGAGAGTTCGTTTCCCCTTCTCAGTCCTCCAGGTAGGCATCCATCCAGTTCGTCATCAAGAAGATCATTAAATTTTGTCTGCCCTGGATTCA
This sequence comes from Podarcis filfolensis, assembly GCF_964270895.1. NCBI lineage: Eukaryota > Metazoa > Chordata > Lepidosauria > Squamata > Lacertidae > Podarcis > Podarcis filfolensis. The sequence goes on along the minus strand of NC_139607.1, from coordinate 34,893,624 downwards.
CTCAGGTGGACTTCATCTGCCTGATGGAAGATACAAGGTTAATAAAGTCATCCCTCAATAATAAAATGCAGCTATGAATGCTGGCAGCAGTGAGGCTGCTTTTTAGTAACTGGGTGGAGTGCAGTAGCATCAGGTCTCTACAGAGCAGCTCATGGAAAACTGCTTGGATTCATCAATGCATCACTTACATTCTCAATGCATAGCAGGTTTTACTAATCAGGTACAGACAGTTACTATGTGAGGAGTTACTCCTTCTTTAAAATGTCCTTCATCGGCACATATATTTTGTTATAAGGTTGCTTAATTAGGAGTGGAAACAGAATCACAGGTTGTCTCCAGACCGTTACCATTTTGTGGGAGGGATTCAAGTACATACCATAAATTTATATTTGTGGGTTAAAGCACACTGTAACACTAGCACAACAAATTCACTTTTTAAAAAAGAATGGGACTTGAAAGGAATGGACGAATACATTGAAAAGTGTGGGGTGAATGGGTGGCTGATGGCAAGGTGTATAAACACCGCACAAGCAAATGCATGGCAACCGTTCATTGTCTTATATCTGCCCCACAAACAAATCAGACCAAATGTTCACTAAATACCAGATGTAATCACTGGATTAGTTTTGTGAAAAGGAAATCAGGATGAATGCTCAATGAGCAGCTCATCTGGAGGAGCCTACAGACTTCTACTGCTATTGGGGGCCTGGGCACCCATAATTTTTGTTGTTGTGGGTGCCTGGCCTCCCCCTCCCTGCGGCTGCCACTGTGTGCCATGCACCACCCCCGACCACCACTGTGCCCAGCTCCACACTGCCAACACGAACCACCCACCACTCTGTGCCTTTAAAAAACTCCACATGTATTCATTTTGATAAATACTCCCCATGCTGTTTAGTAATCCTTATGGTTTAACACATTTTTGTGCCTCTAATCTTCTAGGTAAAGATTGTTGGCATTTTCAAGTAGTGAAGTTAGAGGTGGAGAACCTCAGACTTGGGGTACAAATTCAGCCCTCTAGCATCCTCTAACTTGCCCCCCTCCCCATTCTGTTCATCTTCCCTGAGTGCTTTTGCCTGGCTGAAAGATGGAAGAGTGTGTGTGTGTGTGTGTGTGTGTGTGTGTGGAAACCTCTTAGCTTTGTGTGGCTGGAATGCAGCCTTCTGTACAATGGTTGCACCTGTCACACTGCTTCTGACCCCTGAAAAATTGCTCAAGAGAATGTGGTCCTGATGCTAATAAATGTTCTCCAGCCCTGCCCTAAAAAGTTAAGATACTTGGTACCTTTCCCCTTCGGTTAGTGGAAGATTCTATAGAAATTCATGATTAGGTTCTCCTGCTGGACCATCTGACACATTCATCCTAGTTTTATGAGCAGAATATAAAGGAACCTTGTCCATCTTCTACAATGCATGGAGCAAAACAGGTGTGGAAGACCTCCCTGTAACTGATGCTCATGATTCTTCGGATAGTTTTCTTAGAAAACATGCTTCTTTCTGGCAATGATTCACACTCAGGAAATTATTTCACACTTGAGACCTACAAGATCAAGGAACACACTTTTAGTGGAAGAGAGCAGAGAGTAGGGAAAATTTTAGAGGTAAATGGCTTTAAGCTATTCTAATTGTTGCCTAATTTTGCCATGTAAACTGCATTGTAAATGTTTTTTGTTGAAAGGCAGTAAAAATATTGTGAATGAATGAATAACAGAGTCTAAAAAAACCCAGGAACCAAGAAAATAACAAAGTTGTGGTTCCTTCAATAATTGATTCTAAAGAAGTTATTTCCTGATAGAGGAATGTTTTATTTAACTTGTGCAGTTATATGTCAGGAGCCAAAGTCAGGTGTAGGTCAGCAATAAAAGCAATAAAAGAACACTGGTGTCAGCAAAGTTAACTCTTTATTCAAAAAAACTAAAAGAGTGCAGGCCTAGGGATCCCAGCAACTCCTCTCAGTAGGTCTTACAGTTGCAAAGACTGAAGGACTCTACCTTCCCATCCTCTCCAGGGTTTTTTCCAAGCAAGTGGAGACTGTGTCTGTGCACAACTAATATCTCCTCTGCTCTTTTCATTTCTCTGTGTGTTCTGGGAGACCAGGGGGAAGGGGAGCTGGTCGCAGCAGGAGAGGGAGATGCCCTCACTTCTTCACCAGCCTGCCTCGTCTCTGGCCCCCTTATTTCCAGCCTCCACTTCCGCCTCTGATTCTGGACCGCTCTCTGCCACAGACTCTTCCTGTTCACTAAACCCTGTTGCCTCTTTAGCTTCCAACACCTCCTCCTCCCAGTCTGCTCCCTCTCCTACCTCTCATAACTCATTATTTTCCTACCACCAATTCCCTGGCTCTGAGCTTTCTCACCTTAGGGGTTCCCCAGCTGGTTGCCTCCCACGAACTCCTCTGCATCCAGTCAATCCATGACATTACACTAGTTATATTCACTTACAACAGGCAAAGGCAAACTCGGCCCTCCAGCTGTTTTGGGACTACAACTCCCATCATCCCTAGCTAACAGGACCAGTGGTCAGGGATGATGGGAATTGTAGTTTCAAAAACATCTGGAGGGCCAAGTTTGGGGATGCCTGACTTACAGCTTTACAAAACTTAGATCCTGATTAGTTCTCATATCAATATATTTACAAAACTAATTAGCAGCCTTGGCTGTCTTAAATGGAGTAAACCTCTTTTAATAATTAAATAACGTGCAAAGAAAAGGGAAAAAAATTCCCCACTTTTCATTATACTAAAGAAGGCATGAGGTCACCGGGTGACATCATGAGGCTGTAAGGCTGTAAGGATAAAAAGAAGAGAGGAAGAAGCATGTATTTCACCTTGAGTTCCTTGGAGGAAATGTGGAATATAAAAGTCAGTTGTCTTTGGACACTGGTCATGATTTTAAAAAGTTATATAGATGTATGTGCAATGAGGCAGTGGAAGGCAGAAGTGCCTGGCATGCTCTGGTCCATGGGGTCACGAAGAGTCGAACACAACTAAATGACTAAACAACAACATGTGCAATGAGACTTCTCTATTTTCAAACAGAAACCCCCAAAATACAAGAATTTTCAAAAGCAGGTTTGAAAGCAATGAAGTCCCTTGCTGCCCCGTATAACCCCCAAAGCAGAATGCTAAATCAGCCGCAACTTATTATGCTTAATACCAAATGTGCAAAATAGAAACCCGAATAGCTAGTTAAGACTACAATTGTGATATATTTTTTAAGCTGTCTGTGTATTCAGGCTATGATCCTAAACACATTTCTTTGGAAATTAGTTCCACAGAAATCAGTTTCCAGATACATGTGTTTAGGATCAGTGTGCTAAAATAATGATGATGATTTAATGACTTCACTCTTCAGTAGTTGAGCACCATTATTTATCGCCTCGTACATCCCAAATTGATAGCTATGGTCAGCTGACAGGAAAATATGCCAAATCCCAGACCACATCTGAAATTGTGTTTTGAGCAGCGTCAACATTTACTTGGTCCCTAAGATTATACTGTTGCTTATCAACAGCCAAATTTTCATAGCAGATGTGACCATTATTTAAGACCCTTCGTATTTGCCAAAATGCACATTTGGCGGAAACCTGCCTGTGGGATTGCTGCAACTGGGGGTGAGGAATCTGAAGCAGAGGTATACTGTGCAACTATAGGGGGTTTTCTCTTTTATATTTATTCTGATTTTCCTTGGTTTTGAATTCTTCTTTCCCAACAGGTTTTTTTTAAGCAGTAGAATACTGCAGTTACAAGATTGGCACCATCTAAAATTATTGTTAATGAGGGGAAATGAAAATATGTATTAAGTGGAGGGGGGGCAATTTTTTAAGAGCATTTGAAAATGCTGAGGAGAATAAATGCCAGCTGACTTTATCCTTGAGTAGTTTATATATATTTTTTGCAAATTTATGTCATAGGGAAGGAGGTGTATTATATGTTTTGCTAAATAGTCTTAAATGTGTCTACTCAAGTCAGGGGGGGAAACATCACCAGCAGTCAGAGAATTTAACTCCCATTTCCCAGTCTTTTGTATAGTACGAGGAGTAAATTCAGCCTCCCCAGCCTGAAAACACTTGCACAGAATTAATTTGTTTTCAAATCATTAATACAGTTTTTTTATTTAAATGTATAGAATTGGGGTTAGAAGACATAAGCACAGATGAACTAGTTTGTTACTTCACATGTTCTGTAGCTGAACTTTGATGACAGCCAATGAGGTGTAGCAGCTAAACTGATTATCCTCAGATTGGGAAACCCAGGTTCAAATACCAATTCATTGACAAAGCTAATTAGAAAAGGCAACCTTGGGCAACTGAACAGTGAGGGCCCATACATAAGCATGGCTGACACTACCTGCTGTTTATCTCCTCCCAGAATTGTCTCTTGGAGTTCTGAGGACTGAAGGATTAATCCTGAAAACACATTAACAAAGGAGAAAGCTGTATTGAACATGGTGGCGGTTGAGCAAACATGCATAGGATTCACATTGCGGATGTGCTTCTTTTCTTCCTTCTGCCCCTCCCGTTTTACTTTTCATATTAAAATCATTATTTTAAACTGTGAACCACTTCAAGGGCATTGGAAGAATGGTGGTATATCAACAAAGTAACTCAGCCAAGCCTACCACTCGAGGTTGTTATAAGGTGAAGAATAAGGCCAGGGTTCTTTGTTTGTTTGTTTGTTTGTTTGTTTGTTTGTTGCTTTTAAAACAGATATTTCATTACCAACTTCTGTGGCTAAGTGCTAGTGAATCCTGGCACCAATTTAGGCTGCAATCCTAAATGCACATTTTAGAGAAGAAGTGTCATTGAACACCCTGGGACTTCCTTCCCAGTAAAAATGCATATGATCATGCTACATGCTATTAAAAAGTGGTAGCAAGGCAGGGCAGGGAGATTTGAAGGTTATATTATGAACAGACTGGAATCTCACACTCCGTAAATCCATTGCAAAGCCTTAAACATGCAGCATTTAACTGCAGAATTGCACTCAGCAAACACCAGGTGCAACCTAGCCAACAGGAAACTTAGGGATGTTCTCTCTTTTCTGCTGAACTCACTGAGGCTTAACTTTGGCTCTCCGCAGAAGTCATAAAGCATTTGGACACCTGAAAGTACTTTATATAATATTCATTTAACAATCCTCCTGACTGCTTAATTTTCCTCACGATTGCTTACAGTGAATACAAAGAGGTGGCTAAGCCTCATTATGCATTTGGCTTGGCTCATTAGGTCGGTCCAAAGTTTGCTTTCTCTGGCTCAATTTCCCAAGTCCTGTTTTGCATTAGGCAAAGAATTCCATACTTTGCATCCATCCACCGGTTTGTTTAAGAATTCATTTCAATTGCTTTTCCTTTGTCTGTGGTCATTCTCATGAAGAAAATGGAAATGCCATTCCTTGATATGTCAAGCAAACCAATATCTTACACCTGACAGTGGCAAGTTGATATTATCTCTTGAAGACCCTTCCCTTGGGGTGCTTAAATGCTCTGACAATGGGGTCCATCAACAGCTGATTGCGCCAGGTTAATTCTGTAAACGTGAGACAAGAGAAGTGATTGCATGGCATCCTTCTCCTATCTGGTGCCTCTCCAGATGTTTTGGACTACAAGTCCCATCATCCCTGACCATTAGCTGTACTGGGTGGGGCTGGTGGGACAACTGGAGGTTAGCAGGCATACCCACCAACAAACTTACCTCTGGATCCGACACATCAAAATGCTGGGGGTGGAAGCGACAGTGAGGAGTGGTGGCAGCAGTGCCACATCTCTCCTCTACAGGTCTACAGTGCACTAGGGAGCTGTGGAGGCTGCTTCCTTGGTGCCAGCCCAGCACTGCCAGGTCTCAGCTCCACTCCCAGGTAAGGCCTGATTTGGAGGCGGAAGCAGTGGAGAGGAGGAGAAGCCGTGGTGGCAGCACAGCTGCACTTTTCCACTGCTGGGCTCCAGAACACAAGGGAAGTGAGGACAACCCCTACGGGGACATCATCTGCACAGGGTAAGCCATGTTGGCAGCTCCTGCAATGGGTGTACCAGAGTTGCTGGTTCTGGCACATAACTGGGGGCTGAGCTTCAGTGGTGGCAGCCTCCCCTCTTCTGCCTACTCTCCAGCAGCCACTACAGTGGTACCTTGGGTTAAGAACTTAATTCGTTCTGGAGGTCCGTTCTTAACCTGAAACTGTTCCACTATCGCACTATTTCTGTTCTCATCCTGAAGCAAAGTTCTTAACCTGAGGTACTATTTCTGGGTTAGCGGAGTCTGTAACCTGAAGCATCTGTAACCTGAAGCATCTGTAACCCGAGGTACCACTGCCAAAGGGAGGAAGCCAGCAGCAGTGGCTATGGAGAGGCTCATTTGACACATCCTCCTCCCCGAGCTCAGTGGTGGTGATTGGGGCGGAAAGAAGCAGCACATTCCTGGATTGAAATGGAAGCTGGGAATGGGTCTATGAATCCAGGATGTCCTACTAAAATCGGGGCAGTTAGAAGGCATGAGCAGGTTCAGGAAGGCTATCATGTGGCAAATTGTGTGCAGGTAATCACATGTGTACAGCACACAGCAAACAGGCTGCAAGTCTGCACCCGCTTACCTGGGATCAAGTTTCATTGAACTTTGTGGAACTTACTTTAGAGTAGACATGCACAGGAATGCACTATTAGTCCCTGAAAACTGTGTTTTCAGAATGCAAATAGCAACAAAATAAACGAAATGAGTAAGGAAGGAATGTCTTCCTATTCTAGATGAAAACAGTGTCCTCTAGATTTCTGCTATCCGTAGAATGTCTGGCACCTCAATAGTCAACGTTTTTGAGAAAACTATCTGTAGTGCTACAACAGCAGTATAATGTAATAGAACAGGAAGTCACTCTGTTACAGTTGTTGGCATTTCAGCCCCATCCTGTATCACCCATTTTCAGGGCAGCAAGTTTTTGGACTGGGATAATTTACTTTTGTTTCATTTGGACTGGATGTAGCAGGATGTCTGATGCAGTTCCAGAAATCCCTGGTTCATGCTTTATAACTTAAATACCTTGCGCAAACTGCTTCCACTTGTTCCCTTCCTGAATGTTTTCATTTGGCATAATTTTAGGAATGCGGTGAAAAATAATAGGTAATATTAATGCTGCCATTGTTATTTCCAATGATTATTAATTTTAAGACTTGCACTTTATAGCAATATTAAAGTGATTATTTTTAAAAATATATATCTATATCAGATTATTCAATCTTATATTTCTGCAGTATAGCATTTATTTAAGTGATATTGTTGACAGCACCTGTTCTAAATCTTTGTTCGTATGGATGTTGCTGCTAGCTGCAACTTTTTGCATAATAACCTATTTTCATTCAATCATCTGTTGAGATACTATTGCTTCCTCTACTCATTTGTGCTGATTTCTATTGTGCCCTTCAAATTTTACATAAACCATGACCTTGCTAGGTTACCTTAAGCAAGAGAAATGAGTGCTGTTCTCAGGAGTAGTCTTCAGATAGTGAACATGACTGCTCCCATGAGGGGTTGAAGTGATGACAAGATTCTTTCTTTCTTTCTTTTGATAAAAAAAAGAAAAATGTGAAGGACCTCAGTCTTATTATATTCATTTTCAGGGCTGGATTAAGACATGCAGAGTGCCTGAAAGATGTCATATTCAACTGGCCTCAAAGCATTTACCAAAAACCGTGTATTCTTAATGTACTTGAGTAAAATTTGAAATTCTTTTTCGTAGCTTACTTGGCTTGTGTATAAATCTGGTAGTGCTCATCTTATGTTTTAAGGTAAGATCTCCATTTCCTGAAATGTCTTAAAAATCTGACTGCTGACTAAAGATTAATACAAATTTCAGGAAGCTTTTTTGCCCTACCTACTCCCCCCCCCCGAACCCCCCCCCACCTTACCAAGTATTAGCTGTGATCAAGTCTCATTCAAGGTCACAGTGACCTTTTTATGTCAAGCTAGTTTCACTATCAAAGCAACATTCTTATCCCCATAATGTAAAACATATAGACTGCATTCTGGCCTTAATCTGTCTTGTTCTTTTAAAACGGGTCCTAGGTTTGAGAGCTATTGGAAGCCATGAATAAATTGTGAACATTACCTCAGATATGGCTCATAGCCCTGGAGTGAAAGGCTCATTTTTTTCGGAGAATGAAGACTTGTGAAAGGCAAAGCGAAGGGGTCTTCCAACCACCTGCTTGCAGCACATTTATCAAGTTATAATATACATTGTTTTGGGGTGGGGAAAAGCTGACCATATGAAGCATAAGTCAATATGCCGACTAGACTTGGTCTCACTTGGGTAGGACAAAGAGAATATGCTCAACTCTTGGCAAGTAGCAGCCGCCTTTACAACCTACATATATAAATATTGCCTAGCCATGCATGGGCCTAAAGTTAACTGGATCCACAAAACAGTTTACATATTTTCCTTGGCATTAAGCATCTTGTTCCACACTTCCATGTATAATCAAATGCAGTATTCACATTTAGAAAAACACATGCTCACTCCTGTCCAGATCCCATCTTTTAAGTTTTATATAAATAAAGCCTGGTGTTTAGTTTGAAATCGAAATCAGAATTCCTGTTAATATTAATCCAAGTGTGTTCTTGGAGCAACAGAATGGAAAACTGCTGGAATAAAATCTTCATAATTCAGAATTGGGGATCTTTGCCTGTGATCTGCATCCACTACCCCTTTTCAAAATGGCTTTGGGGTGTGTTTACATATTAAGATTTGGATGTGCCTTTTTCTAAACCATCATTTGCCATTCTGAATATCACCAGTAATGAAATAATGTTCACATGACAATCATACACTTTTCTTTTAGCACACACAGATGTGATTATAGGCAACTGTTAGTTCTGCAGATATACCTTTTGGGGGCACCATGAATATCTGATATGAAAAACGGAATAGAGCAACTGATCTGGGAATGCAGGCCTTGACAAATTTAACAGTCATTTTAAAAAATAAAAATAAAAATCTGTTTGGGGCTCTAGTGCCTCCAGTTCAAACTTATTTAAACATTTATTAGCTATTATTCTCAAGTAAAATATACAGTCTGTCATTTTGTGGGGGGAAATCATACATAAGGGTTTTGTTGTCATTGGTGAAGGCTATTCAGCTGCTCTCAAGACTAGCAATAGAAAAGTCAGGATAAGATTACAATCTTAAGTTTTCAGGGTAGGTGGGTGGCTAGACTCAGTCAAACCTTGGTTCCCGAAAGGCTTAGTTGCTGAACAAATCGGCTCATGAATGCCGCAAACCCATAAGTAAGTGTTCTGGTCAGTGCCGGATTTACGTAGAAGCTAAACAAGCTATAGCTTAGGGCCCCACTCCCTCGGGGCCCCCAAAAAAATTTAAAGGAAGAAAAAAACTGGATGTACATTTCCAAAATATAAGATAAAAAAAACAAATAAAATAAAACTGACACACAGCAACAGTGTTTTGTGTTGTGTCGGCTCCTATTTATTACGTGCAAATTGCTTTAGATACCTTTTAGGTCCCCAAATTACCATATAGCCTATATTCAACACAAAAAACAGTGACAATTTGTTGTTGACAAAGGACAGCGGGACATTTAAAGGGCCCCATTACCTTCAGTAGCTTAGGGCCTCATCAAACCTACATCTGGCCCTGGTTCCGGTTTTTAAACATTTTTTGGAAGCCGAATATCCAACGCAGCTTCCGCTTGAGTGCAGGAAGCTCTTGCAGCCAATCAGAAGCTGTGCCTTGGTTTTTGAACAGTTTCAGGAGTCGAATAGACTCCCGGAACGGATTAAGTTTGAGAACCAAGGTACGACTATAGTTACCCCAGTTTCATGGTATAATTTTGAGAGATAGAAACATATTGCAGCTTTTGAGTTATTTGATTACACCATGGTAGCATAAGGAAATAATACAATGTTCTATCTCTGGGCAGAGCAACTACACAAAAATGATGGTTGAGCTTTTTGCTGAGAAGTAGTGTAATAATCCCCAAATGAAGAATGAACTCACCGTTAAATACCTGCTGCTGGGTTTTGGAATCATTTTAGCATTCAGATTTTGGTGCCAGTATATCCTAAAGTATTTGACGTCTTTTTAAAAAAATTCCTAGCAAGCGAACAAACAAAGAGGAAAATCCTTACAGCAGGAGCTGGATGAAAACAGCAGTTTCATTGTAAATCTTAAATGAGGTATTTCCAGGCTTGATCTGCATGGTGTTGCAACAGCCAAGTTTAGAAACCAGTAGGTCAAAACATAGGCATAAAGGAAAATGAAGAGTGAGATAAACATAAACCCTCCAACTCCAAATACCATTTGAAACCCAGGTTTAATTCACACAGACCTACCTTTATATATATAAAAAACCAATTTCCCATGCATTGCAGATATAACTTGTTAAGCCTAACTGGCATCTCAGCAAAATGTGAACAGATGGTCCTAGTTTTAGATGTGCCTGGAGGCTCAAAGTTGATACAAGAGTATTTATTTCACCATAGAAGAGGCAGCAAATGAGGGTCTATTACCAGTCTCCTTTTTGCTCCTGTAACTTTACTTTGGGAAGGAGTTTTTTAGAACCTTATGCATTAAACACACTGAGATGTTGAAGCCAAGCAAAGTCATATCTTTGTATAAAAGAAACCCTTCTGTGAGCACACTGTGGGACTTTCATTGGTTGAAAAGTGTCTCTGGAATTGAAATAGTGCGGAAAATTCACATACACACAGTTTTGTATTAAACACAGCCCAAGATTATTGTATCTTTGAACAATGTATTATTTTGCTGAATAATCATTTTGAATTCCTCCCCCCAGTATTTAGTTCCTTTGAGTTATGGTCACTGAGTTATGGGCACTTCAACAGAAAAACTAATACTATATTCTGTTATATTGTCACCTAAAATGAGTTATATAAATCACACATGTTTGTTTAGAGGGCAGTTTAACTATCAACATCCAGCTTAATTACTGAATTCAGTGGTTACAGCTTAGTATAGTAATCACAGAAGTTGGGGGCAAAATACACATAGCCCTTTCAGAGAATAGTATTTTCCAAAAATGACAAACCCTGGTATACTGGATCTTCAAAATATTTTTTTTCAGAGAGCTGCTTCCAACAATATGACTTTCTTACACAGGGCTGTTCCCACAAACCATTCATGTGAAGGAAAAAATTCGGAATGTTCCAAGGATATAGACATCAAATCGAAAAGAAATACATTGTGAATCTAGGGGTGGCTTGGCATACTCCTGTCTGACTTGAGCAGAAGCAGGTGTATATTTTTTTTCCTACATGAAAATTGTACTAATGGGAATATTTTGCAATAGCACTCAACTGAATGAAAATCATGTGTGATGTAAACTTAAGGAAGCAAGACTTTTAAATCACAAATGGGCATGATCCAAAATCCAGGGAAGTCAACCGAAAAACTGCACTTTGACTTGCTCTGGGCTTTGGATCAAACCCAACAGTGAATTATTGTAAATTTCAATTGTGCTTTGCATATGAAGGCTATTGTCAAACCAGCTTTTGTCGAGCTATGAAAAGAAATCCCACAAAGGCCATTGGGAGAGTTGTGTGGGATTTGTGGCTTCTACATCTGAAGCTGGAGAATGAGATTGCTGTAACAGATGAACGAAATCTCCAGAGCAGAGCCAAAATGGAAATTTCAATAAACTGCTCTTGGAGAATATATGTTAATGGAATCCTTGTAAAACTGAATCAACTGAAGGGCATGTGCACTGTGTATTCAACTGCAGAGATAGCTTTAATTTTATTTTGTGCCTTGACTCTATTTATCGCCTATATTGCTGCTGCTGTTCAAAGCTTGCATAAATGTAACACCACAGGTTGTGCTGACAATAACATGGCTATTTACAAATAGCAGAAACTGGATAAAACATGGCATAATTGTTACACTCACATACCTTCAGCCCAAATCTGATCAAATAGGCACAACAATTATACAATTATAAAGTATTTTCATCGTTTCCACATAAAAATTCTGTGTTACCATGTGATGTTACCTCCATGACACAACCATTTTGCCTGGCAAGTTCTGCATTTTTTTGACCACTTATTTATTTATGAAAATATTTATATACCACTATTCCTAAAAAAAAAATCAGAGCAATTTTCAACAATCATACCTAAAACCATATCATAAAAACCATATTTTAAAAATTTAAGACCAGAGATCAACTATCACAGAAGGATATAAAGACAGGATATTTTTGACCAGTTGGCAACTCATATCATGACATTTCTGTTCTCATGACCATTTCTTCTCCAGCTCCTTCATTCAAAGCCACCGAAAGATCTTATCAAACTTCCCCTATCTTTAATATCCCTTACATCAAGAACTGCCCCTCAGAATACCTTTATGGTGCCAAAACTCTTACTTTCTTCAAAACTCATCATTTTCATGAACTCTTTACCAGCAAAACCTCTTAAACCCTACTGGGGATTGATAGATAAGCTTATTTTCATTCTATTTCAATCATAAAACCATCTCATTCCATTCTCAGGGGGTGCTTTTTGAAACATGGGAATTGGTATTTAAAATATACACATTTTTGCATATGCTTTCTGTAAAATACACATTTTATATGCATTTCCCCCATGAAATATGCATTTTTATGTGCTTCATGTGCACTACAAAATTCAGAGAAGTTCACAATCAATTGGTAACCATGTTCTGATTTACATATACACGCAGAACTGCAAATTACAACAGTTCACTTTAAAATGTTAAGTGAACAAATCTCCTCTCCGACCCTAGTCCCTACACCAGGACTGTAGTCCTCTGGAGTACAGTCCCCATTACCTTTGACCATTGTCCATACTGGTTGGGGTTGATGAAAGCTGAATTCCATCCACATGTGGAGGATCATAGGTTCCCCAACTCTGCCCTGCCCCCAAAAGTAACCAACTCTAAGCACAGGAAAATGAAATACATGTGTATGTTTCCCCTTCTTACTCCTACCTCTAGCCCCATCCTCCTTCTGTGCCATTCCCCTGTGCCAAATTTTAGATTGTTATCCTCTTAAGGTAGGAACCTGTCCTCTTGTAAGAGGTAATGCATCATCCACACTGATGATATTATATTGACATCCTGCTTAGAAGGCTTGGAGGACCTGTTAAAAGTCTGCAGTGTCTGTCCATTGCCTGCCTGCCTGGCCTAGCATCTGGGGTAAACACCACATAAGGCGCTGAAACCACCACAGTCTTCCAGAAGGGACAGGAATGTTTAATCTGTTCCTCTCAGCCTTAAAACACTTGGAATAGAAGTGTGGGGCTGACTGGGAGGTGGCTGCCCTAGTAACACATACTCTGACTATAAACCATTTGTTCCAGAATCACAGAGCCAGGAGGTCTGCATATGTTGGAATTTTTATTAGGGTTGTGTTCTTGTGGTGGGATATTTCTAGACGCACATGGCAATTTAACAGATAAAGCATAAATTGAGATACGTGTGTCACTTTAAATAAACTAAGTACTGTGGTAGGGATAAATCTTCCAAGTGTTGGCTTCTTTGTAAATTCTGTTGCGTTTCTTTAAACACCTGAACAGAAATAGACTTCCTCGCTGATGAATGAGGCTATTGTATATGTTAATCCTCTGTAGTTTTCTTAAAATAATCTAAATGTCTATTAGCCTTGGCTGTAAAATGACGTGTGAATCCAATAGTAACCTCATGCAGATAATTCTTTTTCCATGAGAAAATGATTCACTGTGGCTTTTAACTGCTTGTGCTGTATGTAGTTCCACAGCCATGTAGAAGTACTTATTCCAAAAACATGCCCATGCTTAAATGGTTTGCTCTGGATTAAGTTATGCAAAAGAGGCACATTGTTTTGTCACCGCTAAAAAAGAATTAGGCACTGCAGTCTTTGAATAACCCTGTCACATTTCTTGCTATATCATTTGCCCAATGTTTACATTCCCGCATTTCAAAGCTACTCTTCAAAATAGAGCTTCATCTTTAAATACTTTATGGCTTGCATTTCATTTTTCAGTGAATATTTAGAACACACACACACACATGGCCTCAAAATGCTCTTCCTCAGAGCCTGCAAACTCCAGGAATGGTCTTGATGGAGCAGAGCAGACTCCATCTAATCTGTTTGCAGCAAGTGCACCTGAGGTGCTCACAAGAACCCAGCGAAGCTGGTGCCTTTCTCTGTCATTTGTCCCTATAATTGGATATTGAAAGCTATAATTCAGCAATGGAGAACCTCTGGTCTACAGGCCTACTGAGGCCCCATAGGGGTCTAACGTCAAATGTGGGGCAATTATGACTTCTTGGGGTGATCCCTTGGCATGGAATGCCCTATCAAGTGACAACTGACTGATGGCAGACAAGGCTTAGCATTCGCTGGGCTAGCAGCCACCCAGGAATGCCTGGCTATAGAGGTGTGTAAGGCCCTGTTTTTATCAACAATTTGAATGTTTTCATAGAAACACAGAATTGTAGAGTTGGAAGGGCATTATCAGCACCACGCTCTAGCCAATAGACATATAGAAGCTACATGTTATTTATTCTTTTTAGCAATTGTTGATTTGGATCATCTTACAAATATACTTGTTTTTAACTGTTTTAATCTACAACTTTAATGCTTTGTTCTATATATTCTTGTAACCTGCTTAGAGAGGGTTTTCCCCCCTACAATCAATCAATAAATGAATTTTGTTAAACTAAAAAAAGGAGAAGGAGAACATGTGAAAAGGATCTAGGAGTCTTGGTTGACCACAGACTTGACATGAGCCAACAGTGTGACGCGGCAGCTAAAAAAGCCAATGCAATTCTGGGCTGCATCAATAGGAGTATAGCATCTAGATCAAGGGAAGTAATAGTGCCACTGTATTGTGCTCTGGTCAGACGTCACCTGGAGTACTGTGTCCAGTTCTGGGCACCACAGTTCAAGAAGGACACTGACAAACTGGAACGTGTCCAGAGGAGGGCAACCAAAATGGTCAAAGGCCTGGAAACGATGCCTTATGAGGAACGGCTAAGGGAGCAGGGCATGTTTAGCCTGGAGAAGAGGAGGTTAAGGGGTGATATGATAGCCATGTTCAAATATATAAAAGGATGTCACATAGAGGAGAGAGAAAGGTTGTTTTCTGCTGCTCCAGAGAAGCGGACACGGAGCAATGGATGCAAACTACAAGAAAGAAGATTCCACCTAAACATTAGGAAGAACTTCCTGACAGTAAGAGCTGTTCGACAGTGGAATTTGCTGCCAAGGAGTGTGGTGGAGTCTCCTTCTTTGGAGGTCTTTAAGCAGAGGCTTGACAACCATATGTCAGGAGTGCTCTGATGGTGTTTCCTGCTTGGCAGGGGGTTGGACTCGATGGCCCTTGTGGTCTCTTCCAACTCTATGATTCTATGATTCTATGAGAAGAAGAAAGAAAGAAAGAAAGAAAGAAAGAAAGAAAGAAAGAAAGAAAGAAAGAAGACCAGGGATGTCTGGTGCTCCTTGGAACTGGTAGGTTGGAAGGCAGAAAGACCAAGAGGAGGTCAAGCCAGAAAGAGCAACAGGCAAAGACAACTAATTCTACTTTACTCTCCATCTTCTTCCCTTCTGAGTACTATAAGGGCAACACTGAGATTAAGGAAAGGAAGATTACAGGGAGTACAACCTACACACATTTTTTTTCTTAATGCATGCTGTGAAAGTCAGAAGAAAATTTGCTGTAATGAAACCCTCACCTTTACCAGCATTCTCCTTCAACAATGACCCCTTACTATCATGCACATTAAATCCTTCAGCAAGCATCCTGTTTTTCTATTTGCATTTCTGGCTAAGGCTGCAGAGACTGGGCAGAACCTTTCCTTTTGCTCATAGCCAGTCTCATTTGCAGCATAGTTTCCCACCTAGAGAAGCTGGACATTCTGCCCATGGCTGTATACTGGCAAAACATTTCCCTTTCCCTTTGGGTGTGAGCTTTTTGGAGCTCTGTGAGTTGCTACTGTGCAGCAGAAAGTTGTCCAATTTAGTTTCATTTGACACACTAAATGCCCCAGTGTGTTCCAATTTGGTTATTCTGAAGTTGGAATCTATCCTTGACATTAATTTGTGTAAACATGTCTGTCAGGGGGCAAAAGTATTGGATTGGTTTTGGGTTTTTCCCCCACAAGAGGTTTGTTCTAGAAGAGCAAACATTTGAGGGAATTGCCTTTACACCTGCCTGTCAACTGGGTGAGCTTACGTGACTAAGGCCTACCCATTGCATTTGATTGGGCTTGATACATGAGGTCAGAGCAGGCACATTTCACAACACATGATCATTCATTCATTCATTCATTCATTCATACCCTGCCCATCTGACTGGGTTTCCCCAGCCACTCAGGGTGGCTCTCAACAGAATATTAATAATAAAAAAGCAATAAAACATCAAACATTAAAAAATTCCCTAAACAGGGCTATCTTCAGATGTCTTCTAAAAGTCAGATGCTTGTTTATTTCCATGACTTCTGATGGGAGGGCATTCCACAAGGCGGGCACCACTACCAAGAACGCCCTCTGCCTGGTCCTCTGTAACCTCACTTCTCGCAGTGAGGGAACTCCCAGAAGGCCCTCAGAGCTGGACCTCAGTGTCTGGGCTGAATGATGGGGTGGAGATGCTGCTTCAGGTATACTGGACCGAGGCCATTTAGGGCTTTAAATGTCAGCACCAACACTTTGAATTGGGCTCGGAAATGTACGTTAAGGGACTGTGAAGACCTGTCATCAGAAAACTGGTTAGGCAGCATGGGCAATATCCAACTACCTTAACTTTTCCCCTCACGTCTCTCTGCACACACCCTCCCCAAATCTCTTCCAGAGGGTTAAGGGAAACCCCAGAACAGATTTAGGCAGGTGCAGGGAAGGAGATTGGAGAAACCCACAAAATTTCCTTATTTTAAGTAAAAAAAAAAAGCTTTTCAAGATGTTCAGTTCCAATAGTCAAGATCTTATTTCAGCAGTCAGGCTTCTAATCCCAGTATACTACATCACAGATACAACTCTACTGTCTAGAATTTGCTCTTAATTCTACTGGATCCAATTTTAACAGTGTTTCATTAACGATGTGTGTGATGCTTTTTGAAGCAAAGCGGGGATGGATATACCATTGAATTTTCTGCCCTTGTGCTATTTTACAATTACCTTGCTCCAAAACACTGACTGTAATCCACCATGTCTGTTGATTTTAAATCAAGCTACACCTGGTAAAATTTCCCCTTCTTTAAAACACATGAAGGTAGTGAAGCCTTGCCTGGGTCTATAGCCTGCACGCAACTAGTTATATTGTCATTCCATACCAGAGGTCACTCAAAGGCTAAAATGATCTCTTGGAACCAATGTCTCAACACACTCCTAAATCCCATCCCACACACATTCCTTTCATTAGTATGGCAGAGATCCTAAGTGCATGTGTTTGTGCCATTGCATTTACTAGTATTTACTTCCAAGAAGATGGGGTTAGGTTTATGGTATAAACTTTAGACTATAAAGTGTATTCTCTACATGCTTACTGAGGACTTTACATTATTCCAGCAGGCTTTTTAACGAAACTCTGATTTTATAGATTTAACTCATTTCTAGCCTTTTAAAAAAATCAGTCTTGTTGTATTGGGTCTCCTACATATTGCTTGGAGACAACTGTGATTAAGCCCTATGCAAAGTGTTAAAGTGAGGTCTGCAAGCAAAGAAAAGTTCCCCGTCCATGCCCCCTCCCTTCTAAAATTGTACTTTGACCTATGTCAAATCTACCCTAGCTAATGGTTAAATGAAATGCTCAACTACTGCATTCTTGCCAGCAATTCCTATCTTACAGAAGCCTTCCTAAGATAGTAGAGCTTTATGCCTACTAGCCATACCTCTTTACTCATTCGACTTTTGTTGAGTTTCATAACTATTTTTATAGATCTCCCCAGCTCGCCCCCCTCGGATATATATCTGTGGGAACTCTTTATTTGCTATGCTAAAGCAAAATCAACTTTCCTCTGAACCGAACACCCATCTAGCCGGAAAGCTGGGATGTTGTTGAGACAGTCATAAATGTGCTGGAGCTTATTTTTGCAAGACTTCTGCATGTTTAAAATTCCCTTCCTGGGCGACTAGGATAACAATTAACACAGTCAAGAAGGGACACTAAATCATTTGCCTCGATCTAATCTGCCAGAGAGCTTCTGGTTTCTGACACAAAGGATTCTATTTTTCATTGTATTCCTTGTAACACAAATAATAACTCCAAACAGCAAGAAGCTGTTTTACTGTAGTCCCTGCCTTATCCATGGGCTTCCACTGAAATAGTGGATTATATTAGGAGAATAATGACAGCGGTGCTAAGAACATTTACTAATATGTAAACTTCATGGGGCTTACTTCTGAGTAAGAAAAGACAAAGAATGATTTTGTAATGCCCTTTCTACAAAGCAGCTCATTTTTCTTTTGGCAAAATTGTGGCTTTTTCATCTTCTTCTTCACGCTTGAACATAAAGCAGCCCTGCATTTTTTCAGTACAGTAATTTACAGATATTACACATCAACAATGAAGTTTGTGAATTTTTTTTAATCACTGACATTTCTTATCCGCCATCCTAAAAACAGGATCTGGAAAGCTTCCCACCCCCTGGTCCATTTTGACTGTTGGGTGATAGAGGTTATAAAACTATTCATGTTATAGAGAAAATAGACATGCAGTGGAACCTCAGTTCTCGAACGTCTCTGTTGATGAACGATTCGAACCCGAATGCCCCAAACCGAGAAGTAATTGCTTCTGTTTTTGAACATGCCTCAGAAGTCTGAGGCGTGTTTCTCCATTTTTTAAAATGGATTTTGCCAAGTGCCCATTGATCTTCCGTTTTCAAACGTTACAAAAGTTGAACGGTCTTCCAAAACGGATTACGTTCGAAAACCGAGGTTCCACTGTAGTTGAACTGTAGAATCTGATAACACAATACATCGTAATTGATACCAGCTTGGACAGTGTTAAATTAGACAAATTAAGACAAATCCATGGAATATTAGACTATCAATGACTGCTGGTCATGATCACTATATTGCCCACAATATACCATTTGCTAGCGATGATGGGAATAAATTGCTATTGCTTTCATGCCATTCATATGGTCTTCCCACAAGAACTGAATGCTGGACTAGATCAGCCTTTGGTCTGATCCAGGATGGCTCTTACAAAAATCCCCAGAAGACATTATAGCAGGCTTCCTCAAACTCGGACCTCCAGATGTTTTGAGACTACATTTCCCATCATCCCTGACCACTGGTCCTGCTAGCTAGGGATCATGGGAGTTGTAGGCCAAAAACATCTGGAGGGCCGAGGTTGAGGAAGCCTGCATTAGAGGTTGTTTGGAGGTTTACAATTGCAGTAGATCCTCCAGTAAGTAGA
Organism: Podarcis filfolensis; assembly: GCF_964270895.1. Classification (NCBI taxonomy): domain Eukaryota; kingdom Metazoa; phylum Chordata; class Lepidosauria; order Squamata; family Lacertidae; genus Podarcis; species Podarcis filfolensis. The sequence continues at coordinate 34,874,254 of NC_139607.1, read as the reverse complement.
CTGGGGCTTTGATGTCAACACCAACACCTTGAAACCAATGAAGTTCTTTCAAAATAGGGGGCATGTGCTCTCTGCAGATAATAGTAAGTCTTCAGGTTGCAGACATTCAAAATTTGCCTTTAGGTATGACATAGCATGCAAGAAAAATCTTTTCCTTGACTTTATCTCCAATATCTTGCCTGATATATTTCTGTGCCAAGGGGATCTTAAAGGCATGGGAAGAGGACTAGAATTGGAAATACTAAACTGGTGTTTAACAATTTATAGATAGAAATATATAATAAAAATATAGATCAGTAGATGTAGAAGTTCTGGGAGTCCTACATAGGCTTTTTGTTTGGTATAGCGTAGCAGCCAAAGTTTCATTTGGCATTAGAGAAATGAAGCTTCTACTGAGAAGGCCTAGTAGCCTAGTGAAGGACCCTAAGGTAAAGGTAAAGGTACCCCTGCCCGTATGGGCCAGTCTTGCCAGACTCTAGGGTTGTGCGCTCATCTCACTCTATAGGTCGGGAGCCAGCGCTGTCCGCAGACACTTCCGGGTCACGTGGCCAGCATGACAAGCTGCATCTGGCGAGCCAGCGCAGCACACGGAACACCGTTTACCTTCTCGCTGGTAAGCGGTCCCTATTTATCTACTTGCACCCGGGGGTGCTTTCGAACTGCTAGGTTGGCAGGCGCTGGGACCGAATGACGGGAGTGCACCCCGCCGCAGGGATTCGAACCACCGACCATGCGATCGGCAAGTCCTAGGCACTGAGGTTTTACCCACAGCACCACCCACGTCCCTCTAGTGAAGGACCCTAGTCGTCCCCTATTTCACTTCCCTTGGACCATATGATCCGTTAATATTCAAAATTATTCTGTTATGTTTTAAAATGTGCCATTAAAAAATTCTTCAAGGCTGTAGATTCTGTCCTGTTAATGTCAGATAGATTGTTAAAAGAAGCAAATATCTATATTCATAAAGGAAATAGGAAATGGGGAGAGCCAGCATCCTCCATGCTAATGCTTATAATAAAAAGTGTACTTGACTCTGTTAAAATGGCCAGAGCACTCTGCTTTTCCACTGAGACAAGTTTCCAGTAAATATTAAAAGAATCCACATGTCTGCATGTGCCATGCCATCTCTTTTTCATTACTATTATTTTTGACAATTGCTATTTATAAACAGAGGTCCTATAATAGTTACCAGAAAATTAAAGGAAAACATCTGACACACAAGTCTAAACTCTTCCATTTCTGGTCAAGTGCTATATATTTCAAAGCTCCTTCATCTTAATAATTATCAAACTAGGTTACAATGATTATTAGCTACATATTTCCAAACATATATCCAGTCATTGGCCACGTGAGGGAAACAGTTTAAGGCAGCTGTTGTGTATGCTCTGGGGCGATGTGCTTCAAAGTTGTTGCTTTGGGAGGGGGGCACTTGACTTTCCACAGTTGTGTTGCTTCAGTGGTTCATAGGTATACTTTTTCCAGACATGTTTATAGCAATGAAGTACAGTTGGGTTAGAATGGATTGCTTGATCCTGACCTGCTCTACTGCTATCCTGACACTACAGGTGCAACCTAAGATGGACTTACTTGAAAGCACCCCCCCCTTGAAGTCAATAGGGCTTACTTCTGGGTAGACATTGGTAGAATTTTATTATAAGCCATTTTTAAAAATAACTTCACTTTGCTACGTGTGTGTGTGTGTGTGTGTTCTTACTATCAGTGCAGTACCCAGATATTACATGTGGGTTACTGTGTATAAAAACTGCCATACACTGAAAAAAAATATTTCCCACTGTTCAAAATTGCCCCAAATTTCTAATTTCAGCTGCTCATATTTTTGACTCTGCATAACATCACTAGTTCATCCCGTTCTAAAGCCTGGGTTCCTTTATTGAGCGTGTAACACCTCTTTTTACAACACCCCCAAAATGTGTCCGCCCAGTGTTTCACCCCACCCTCTTCCTGAAAATGTTGTCTTATTCACAGACGTTTAAGATTAATAATGTGATAGGAAACGTCCTTAGATTTGTACTGAAATGAGGCTGAATTGAGCTAGGTAATTTGGTATACTAAAGGAATAAAGAGACTGGACAGGGGTATCATTCTCCCAGTGCAAAGCTGCCTCTTCCTCCCACCAAACATATGGATGGGCAGAAGTGTTGCTGGTGGGATATCTAACAAACAAAATGCATTCTATTAGAGGAAACGGCTTGCAAAAATGTGTAAACTAGGAGAAGTGCACACTAAAATGCTGATTAGTTTTCATGTGAACTCTATGTGTGTATGCATACATATATTAAACTAATGTCGAAATGTGGCAAACTGAACTTTAGAATCTAAAATTGAGGCACTGAGTCCAACCAAAATTGACAGATTTGCCAGTAGCTAGCTGTGTCCTCCCTGATTATTTACAGCTGACTCTATAGGCATCGTTCTGCTTGCAGAGGCATCTTTGATATTAAAGCAGTAGTAGCTGATCTGCTGACTATGATCAAAAGACTGACCGAAAGATACAGAAGTCTAATGGCCACGAAAGATACCTGTGGACCATCTGCTCTAGATGTGAAAAACAAAGGAAGGAAATATAGCTGTTGTCACCTGTGCATAAATTTAGTCACAACAGCTTATGATTTATCATCAGCACGAACCGCTAGCTGCGCCTCTTGACTTCTCAATTTCTGTTTCCAATTATTAAGGTTCTGAAGATTGGTAACTGCCGTCTAATGTTGCACTGGCAGTACTTCAGTTCAGCTAGAGTTTTATCAGGTTTTCCGTTATTAAGAGCTATTTTCAGAAGCCTACACCGTCGCTAAAGTGGAAATAAGAGCCTTGTGAGGAACGAGAGTTGGAGTCCAGGTTCTTAAAGGCAGAACATCACAAATGAGCATGGGTTGTGGGTCTTGGATATATGAAGAATATATTTTTGAACCCCTGTGATTCAGGTTCCAGAAAATGGGACACTTTTTCTAAGGTAAAAGAAGTACTTTAAGGTAAAACTGACTACCATTAGAAACAGAGCTTTGTTGGCAGAGGTCCCTTGGTTCTGGAACTCTTCCCATTGGAGCCTCTCTATTGACCCATTTAAGAGGGAGTTGAAAAAGCTTCCTGTTTTGAGCAGGCTGCTGGGATCAATATTGTTTTAAGTTGTAGGTCTATGTCAAATGTTCTGCCCCCACCCAAAAAAAAGGCAGAGCAAGCCAATTTTATACGTTCAGTAGGTACAGGGCAGAAGGTGGGAGGGTGGCTTTTTGTATTTTTTCCTCACTGTTCATTGCCTCCTTATTATTTTCTAATATTTATTTGTATTTTGTTACAATGGGAGGGGTGGCACACTCCCCACACAACATAAAGGCTTAAGATGCAGTGAATCTGAAGCCTGTCCCCATGCGCCTGCAGAATGCTCCCTGGTGTGGACCTGAGAGAGTAAGTTCTGATATATCTTATGGCCCCTAGGACACTCTCTGTGTCCCAGGGTCTTAATTTTCAAAATATCAACCTGTTCAGAGCCCTCTTCACTGCTACTATATCCCCATCTGCTGCTATTTCTGCATATATATATTTTTTAAAAAATTACCACTTCTTCCTGGATTAGTTGCATTGATATTCCCAGGCCATCAGTAATCACACAATGGTGAGGATGGTGTCACGATTCTGCACATACCCAATCAGATTTGGTGTGTGATGACATCACTGTATGTAAATGAAGTCGTCATGGAGTTAGGACAATGCTAGAAGAACACTACTGAATCAGTCACACACAACCTTCCTGTCCTGCCCCAGCCCAAAAGACATTGAAAAGGTGCGCTTTTCATTGCTACCAAAAATGTTCACCCCCACCCCAGTAAGTACATTAACCTAAGCCGTATTTTAAAATATTGCTTTCTGCTTTATTTATGTGGAAAAATTGAAAACGGAGGGGGTGTTATGAATACCACTTGGGGTCAAAGGAGGAGTGCCCAGAGGCAGTCATCTCAGGTGACACCAGCAGCAGTTTCCAGCCAGATTTCATGAGACCTCATAAGAGCTCCACAAGATCTCACCGGAACCCACCACTGCCACTTTGCAAGCACTGCCAAACAACCCAGCTAAGGGAGGCTTCATCAGGGTTGGGGAGGCAGCAAGCTGAGAGGACACCTTCCCATTTTGCCTCAGGTAGTGGTATAGGTGCAATTTATTCTGAACAAAAAGCAAAATTGATTGTAAATAATGTGGTTACTGAAGAATTTGCTATTGAAAAAGGGACACGACAGGGGTGCCCAATGTCCCCATTACTTTTTATATCTGTCTTGGAGGTTTTATTAAACATGATCAGAGGGGACCAGCTGGTTAAAGGGATTCAGGTCGGAGCTAAACAATACAAACTGAGAGCGTTCGCAGATGATCTAGTATTAACTTTACAAGAGCCAGACACTAGTACGAGAAGAGTTTTAGAGCTAATACAAGTATTTGGTCAAGTAGCAGGTTTTAAGTTGAACAAACAGAAAACGAAAGTACTGGATAAAAATCTAACAGTTGCTGAAAGAGAGAAGTTTCAGAGTGAAACTGGCTTAATGGTAGCAAAGAAAGTGAAATACCTGGGGATTAATTTGACATCTAAGAATGTGAACTTATTTAAAGACAATTATGAGAAATGTTGGACAGAAGTTAAGAAAGATTTAGAAATATGGTCAAATTTGAGACTCTCCTTGTTAGGCCAAATTGCTGTTATTAAGATGAATGTTTTGCCGAGAATGTTGTTTTTGTTTCAAACATTGCAGATTGTGGACAAAATGGATTGTTTCAAGAGGTGGCAGAAAGACATATCTAGATTTGTCTGGCAGGGCAAAAAACCCAGAATAAAATTTAAGATATTAACTGATGCAAAAGAAAGAGGGGGGTTTGCCCTGCCGGACTTAAAATTGTATTATGAATCAGCGGCTTTTTGCTGGCTGAAAAACTGGCTGCTTCTTGAAAACACAGACATTTTGGATCTGGAAGGGTTCAATAACAGGTTTGGCTGGCATGCATATATATGGTATGACAAGGTTAAAATTCACCAAGGTTTCAAAAACCATATTGTCAGGAAAGCACTATATAATGTTTGGATTCGGTATAAAGATTTGTTGGAAAACAAAACCCCTAGGTGGTTGTCACCAATGGAAGCTAAGGAAGTGAAAAAACTTAATATGGAATCTAAATGGCCAAAATATTGGGAAATTATAGAACATGAGGAGGGAAAAGTGAAATTGCAGAGCTATGAGAAACTGAAGTCAAAAGTAAGAGACTGGCTTCATTATTACCAGATAAATGAAGTTTTCAAACAGGACAGGAAAATTGGTTTCCAGGTGGAGAGATCAAAACTAGAAACAGAACTGTTGGAACCCAATACTAAGAATTTGTCAAGAATGTATAACTTGCTGTTGAAATGGAATACACAGGATGAGACGGTTAAATCAGCTATGATTAAATGGGCACAAGACATTGGTCATGACATCATGTTTGCTGACTGGGAACAGTTATGGACTACCGGTATAAAGTTCACGGCATGTAATGCCTTAAGAGAGAACATTATGAAAATGATTTATAGGTGGTACATGACCCCAGTCAAGCTTGAAAAAATTTATCATACGCCCAATAATAAATGCTGGAAATGTAAGGAAACTGAAGGTACTCTCTACCACCTTTGGTGGACGTGCCCAAGGATCAAGGCCTTCTGGGAAATGATCTATAATGAAATTAAGAAGGTACTTAAGTGTACCTTTCATAAGAAACCAGAGGCCTTTCTCCTGGGCATGGTAGGCCAATTGGTGTCAAGGAAAGATAGGACGTTCTTTATGTATGCTACAACAGCAGCAAGAGTTCTTCTAGCAAAGTATTGGAAGACACAAGAACTACCCACGCTGGAAGAGTGGCAGACGAAAGTGATTGATTATATGGGACTGGCTGAGATGACTGGCAGAATCCGTGACCAAGGGAAAGAGACGGTGGAAGAAGATTGGAAGAAATTTAAAGTTTATCTTAAGAACTGTTGTAAAATTAATGAGTGCTAAAATGTCATGGGTAATGTAAAACAGAATTGCAGTGATAAATAATTGGGTAAGAGGAAAAAGATTGGAAACTGAATTACAAGTATTGAAATTAGGGGTTGCTGGAAAAGTTTAAAACAGGGATGCAGAAAAGGGAGGTATGGGGAAGTCGTTGAAACAAGGTTCAAGAAAGAGAGGTTAAGAAATTATATGTGTTTATATGTTTGTTTGTTTATGTGTTGTTAATTGTTAGTTGTGTTGTGTTTTAATATATGTTGTAAAATCAATAAAAATCTATTTAAAAAAAAAAGAAAAGAAAGGGGAAATGCCAAGGCTGGTTTAGTGTCAAGAACTCTGAATCACACGATGCATTCATCACACATGCTGTGCAGTGATATACTTTGTATTGATCTTATTAACTTATTGAGAGCCAGTGTGGTGTAGTGGTTAAGAGCGATAGACTTGTAATCTGGTGAACCGGGTTCGCGTCTCCGCTCCTCCACATGCAGCTATTGGGTGAGCTTGGGCCAGTCACACTTCTTTGAAGTCTCTCAGCCCCACTCACCTCTTAGAGTGTTTGTTGTGGGGGAGGAAGGAAAAGGAGAATGTTAGCCACTTTGAGACTCCTTCAGGTAGTAATAAAGCGGGATATCAAGTCCAAACTCCTCCTCCTCCTCCTCTTCTTCTTCTTCTTCTTCTTCTTCTTCTTTACTGTATTGATCTTTGTGTCATATTGTGTTGATCTTCTTGTCATTTCTGTTACGTTGTGTACCGCCTTGCTGTATTTTTGCTGCTGAAGAGTGTTCGATAAATAAGGCTCTGTCCCAGCTTCTGCCAACATAGCAGTTCAAAAGCACGCCAGTGCAAGTAGATAAATTGGTACCACTGTGGTGGGAAGGTAAACAGCATTTCTGTGCACTCTGGTTTCCATCACGGTGTTCCATTGCACCAGAAGCGGTTTAGTCGTGCTGGCCACGTGACCTGGAAAGCTGTCTGTGGAAAAATGCCAGCTCCCTCGGCCTGAAAAGAGAGATGAGTGCAGCAACCCCATAGTTGCCTTTGACAGGACTTAACTGTCCAGGGGTCCTTTACCTTTTTTAAAAAAACAACCTATAAACATTTAAAGAAATAAATATTAACCAAAGTTATATCTAGATGGCCAGTCGAGTAGCACAGAGGAATGGTGAAGTGGGATGATGATGGAAGTGTCCTGCTGCTCCTTGGAGTGCTGCAGAGGCCATTGCCCCAAAATAGGTATGTCTCCGGGGTTCTTATACTCTCTTATTACATGACAAGTAGACTGATGTGTTGACTGTAGGTCTTCTGGACTGCATGCCCCTTTTCTGGCTATTTGACTCAAAGGTCATCATCTCATGCCATTATCACTAGGTGTCACTAGGCAAACAGACACAACTGTCTCATTTCTTCTTCCCATGAATATTGTTTTTTAAAGTCCTGTTGAAATGAGCTAGCTATCATCCAAAGGAGCTTGCTTCTCCTCTTGCAGAGGCTGTCCTTTCAGTCCAAATATATCCGTTCTGCCTTTTCAAGCATTGCATTTTGAACTGATTCTGTTATAAAGGTCAGTGAATACAGAGATGCCATTTTTGGCTCAGGCAGCCAAATGTCCTAGGAGAACCCTCTTTTAAAGTGCATCATTCACACACCAATTCCTGCCATCATCTGACCACATCCATGGTGCCAGCTGAGGCAGTTCCCTCCATCCTTCTGTAAGAAAGAACTTGTCCGTGCTATCAAGAAGCTTCATCCACTTGGCTACAGAGCACAGGGGAAACCATCAATTTATCAACCAGAATAAATACATTTTACTCTGATGTGGTGGGCTCACTAATTACAATCCCTTTGCTGTATTTGAGGTAATGGAATTTGGATTTCCCAGAAGTTTCAGTGGGATATGACCCAAGACATGCAGATTCATTAATGGTGACTATAACCCAGTGTAACTTTGGATACAACAAATACATCTGGATTTCACATAGCTTTCAGCTTAAGGCAGCAAAAAAGAAATACATAGTTGACTTCCTCGCAGCCACATTTTTGTGTCTTTCAAAGCCCTATAGAGTGCAATACAATTTGGAGAACGTAAGGTAGTGCTGCACCATAACATAAGCAGCAAATCACTTAATATTATTCTTAATAAAGCCCATCTGGTTGTGATCTAATGAGAACCACATTTAAGTCACTTTTTCCGTCTTCAAGAATGTCATACAGTCATAAGCAAGCAACACTTTCAAGATTATTTATGCTGCTCTATTACAGACGGGAATCCCCAAGCCATTTACTTTTGTTTGGCGTGGTTCTTTCTAGTATAGTCCCACCAAAGTCACAATCAAGGCTTCAGGGAGTCGAATAAAGAGGGACTTGTGGTCTGACACAGTATAAGCTTCCTATGTAATCGTGTGCCTTGCCAAGACGCAAGGGGTTCTTTTTTGTTTGTTTGTTTCTGGCAGACAATAAAACACCAAGGTGTTTTATTAACAAGTTTATTTGCTAGCAAAGAATACAAAGCAAAGCATTAAAAAATCAGATTTCTCATGGCTGGGGAAGCACCTCCAGAGCAACAGCTATTCCTCTCACTCTTTCAGTCTAAGGCAATGTCTTCAGTGTCTTCAATCTTTAATCTTAGCAGCGCTCCAGTCTCCCATATTTCTATTATTTGGGTGTGGGAGCCATATCCCTGTGTTCAGCCAGGGGTAGTACCAATGGCATCATCTCAGGTACATCAAAGGGTTGGCAAGCTGCCCTCTTCTACTGTTCATGTGAGAAGCACTAGTCCCTGTCATTATCATGACTTTGATCCTGCAAGCACATGAATCAGTCCTCAATCTTGGCATTGACCTCATGTCCTGATAAGCCTCTATCTCTGTCCTGTCTCTGTAGTCTAAAAATCAGCTCCCAAGTATATTTATTTGTATCGTTTAATATTCCAGTGCTCTATGTATATAAAACCCAATAAAAAGTTATTTTTTATAATAATAAAAAATCAGCTCACATTGCATTAATCTGTTCTCACCTGATGCATCTCTAAACGCAATTAAATCCTTAAAGGACACAGCCTAGAAGGTTATTAACTAAGCAAGTTCAGGCTTCTATAAAGGCCCTGCATAAACCATCAGAGAATGCCACCCTCTCCTTGTAACATAGCTCCTGCATATCTTCCTTAACGCTATGTTCCTAACCAATCCTAAAGCAACTGCCTAGGCGTTCGAAAGAATCTCATGTACAACGTATTGGAAGTAAATGTCGAGTTTGCAAAGTCTCTGCTTCTGGCTCTGTGTAATGGATGTTAATGGAATGGGGGGGGGGGTAGGAATGCTGGAGACTTTGGGAAATGATCTCTCTCAGCGGGCCAGCTCCTGATACTGAGGAAGTAAGCAAACCCAGCAGCTTCTCAAAGCTTTCCTTCAGGCAGAAAAAGAATCCACGTTTTTAAAATATAAAACCACATGTTACTTATGAAGGTCTCAAGTAGATGTATTTTAGTGTTGAAGCCCACCCCCACCCGTCTTCCAACAAGATTGGAAGTGCAATTTGAAACATTTCTTACCATCGTTTTGTTCATGTCTCTTACAATGAAATATATTGAGTGGAAAGGAGAAAAAAAGTTTTTAAGGTTTGGAGCAATTTAATTGTGGTTTCCTTTTAATACTGGAGCAATTATACATGTCACTAGCTGAAAAGCAGAATTACTTATTATGAAACACTAGCAATAGCTGACACCTTGATCCCAGTGCTATTAACCATTCCTGAAGTGCTCATGGCAAGACCATTTTTCAAAATAAAGAAACACTAATTCCGAGGAAAGTATCATTTTCTCCTACTTATTTCCATGTGCTGATGGTCTCAGGTTACACCCAACTAATTTAAACCTGCTTACGCCAATTATTTCACACCATGGTCCTCTTTTTTTTTCTCTGGGCATATCAATCATCCAAATTAGTTCAGTTTTGTAATAAGAATATAATTAAATCTTCCTTTTAAAAGAGCATAAGCAAATTTCACCTGAGCGTAATGACACCCTCATATCCGTTTCTTTCCTCAAGGTCCTCAGAAGTTATTTAATATACCAAACATGCATCAGAGGCCCAGTGTTTACCCTTTGGGAACAGATGGTACATCTCCCTTAACTTGTCCCAACATGTGAATGTAGCTCTCCACCCACCCACTCAGTGTTCCAGCCCGCAAGCACATGCAGGGATAAGACATGTGAATGCCATCTGCATATGTCCAGTTCAACATATGCAGAAAACTACATGAATGATTTTCCAAATTATATCATATAAGCAATTTGTACCTTGGTACTTGGAACTGCTGTGGTCTAAACCACTGAGCCTCTTGGGCTTGCCGATCTGCAGGTTGGCGGATCGAGTCTCCACGACAGGGTGAGCTCCCATTGCTCTGTCCCAGCTCCTGCTAACCTAGCAGTTCAAAAGCAAACCAGTGCAAGTAGATAAATAGTTACCACTGAGGCAGGAAGGTAAACGGCGTTTCTGTGCACTCTGGTTTCCGTCACGGTGTTCCGTTGAACCAGAAGTGGTTTAGCCATGCAGGCCACATGACCGGGAAAGCTGTCTGTGGATGAACACCGGCTCCCTTGGCCTGAAAGCAAGATGAGTGCCACAACCCCATAGTAGCCTTTGACTGGACTTAACCTTCCAGGGGTCCTTTACTTTTTACACGTGGAGCCAGTGCTAATGCACTGGGTGAGCAAGAGTCTACACTGGACCTCAGTGAGGGATATTGCCCAATATTATCCAGTCTGGCCCATGGATAATGCAGAACAAATGATGACCTGGTTTGAACCAAATGCTGTGAGATTAGAGTACACTTTGGGGAATAGACATCGCTCATACATTTTCCCTCCTGTAAAAAAAATGAGAAAAGTGTCATTCAGCTTTTGATGCTCAAAAGGAAGGTGCACACAGATTAATATGAATGAATGTTTTAGGTGTTCATGTGTTATGCTAAATTTTTGTTTTGCATTGCATTGTATTGTATATTAAGAGTCTTTATTACATTTTATGCTTCAGTGTGGGAGTGTTGTTTATTTCTCATCTAGGGCCTTTGTGATGTTCCCCAACTACCTTGAAGACAGACATCTGGATCCCACGCAACAAATGAGTAACGCAACTGGACATTTATTTCCTACAAAATATGATAATCTGGAAATGCCCTTTAAATGCTCCTAAATATCAGAATGTTTTTGTCTGATTCAACACTCGCATTCTTTCCAGAATTAACGGGGAGCGAATTATCAAGTGACTAGTTATATTTGGTCCCACAACCTTTGTACGAGGTGACTTAGTGCTGGACAGCTCGGTTTCAACCCACCTTCTGCAGGAAGTGAACAGAGCCATTTGGCACATAAATTAGCTGAGCTGGGAATTTTCTATCCCTTAATGAACTTTTCCATTTAACATTACCAGAAAAATACACCAAGGAATCTTAAGAGCTTCATCATCCTTGGAGTTGCGAAGTATGGTATGTGCATTAGTGAAGGTCACTGATTAATTCCGTCTCCATCTAAATAAAACTGGTTGCAGTAGTCTGATCCAAGGATAGCTGCAACATCAGCTGTTATGTGCTAATACCATAGAACTTTTTAAATGCTAGGCAGAGCAATCCTAATTCTGATGGCGGAGGGAGCCTGAACAGCTGCCGTGTTCTAGATTTTCCCAGTCTACAAGGGCAGGGTGGGAAACATGCAACCAGAAAAGAAACTAATGGCATAAAAATGAGAGGTGCATCACGGTGACCCAGGAAACACCACCAGTGGCAACCAGGGACTCTAGTAACAATGATGTCCACATTCTGCTCACATTCAGAGGGAACCAATAATGGGGCCATGCCTACCACACACTTTCGGAATCATCACACACACACCAAGTACGATGATGTCATAGCAACCCTATTTCTTCAGCCTCGGTGTCTGAACCAGCAATAGGGACCCCTACAGACACACTTGGTATCCTATTATGCTCTTTACAACCACTACATGGATTTTCTCTATATTGCTGCCTATAGAGGGAGAGGAAGGGTGGTTACTGGTGGCATAGAAGAAACTGCCCACATCTCTGGAAAATGATAGATATGCTATCATTTGCCAGCAATGCCCTTCCACAGTCTACATGGGACCCCTACACAAAACTGGTGTCATTCTGACCTCAGAAGTAGCAACAGTCAGAAACAGTCAGGACACTCTGTTTCTGACCTGAATGTAACTCTTTACATGTCAGTGCCTTCTTTTTAGGAGTGGAATGCAAAACAGAAAAGTTGACTGGAAGTCTGGAAGTTAATTTGAAGCTGGACTGAATTGTGCTTAGCAATTACTCATGTTTCTTCAGTCTGCTTATTTCAGACTTGACCAATGTGTTCTTCTAAAGACCTTGTGGCCAAAAAAAAGTCACATCATTACAGAATTGAGGCAAAATCTACAACAGCGAGAACAAATTTGATACTGTGGTTAAGTCCCTGAGTCAGCTGCAGAAACATCTGCACTGGTTCTTAGGGTAGCAGCTGCCTCCGATTGTGGTGTAGAGTGGGATGTGTGGGATGCAATTTAAACCACAAGAGGCATGTAGATGGGAGTGCTGCATCCTTGCCCACCTACTTCTCTCCCTCTTCCCCTTTCTCTCTCATATAGGCATAAGAAACTGCCTTCACCAAGTCATATCACTGAACTATCTAGCTCAATGTTGTCAACAATGGCTGACAGTGCTTCAAGCAGGAGTCTTTCTTGACCCTACCTGAAGATGCATGAGATGACCTGTATTTACTACGCTTTGGTTCTTCACCAACAACAGCAACAACAACAACTGCAGAGTAAGGATAAACTAAAAAATAAGGTGCGAGATTGGTTACACTATGCTCAAATTCAAGAGGTTTTTAAATTGGATAAAAAAGTTGGTTTCCAAGTGGAAAAATCGAAATTGGAGACAGAATTGTTAGAACCAAAAACTAAGGTATTATCGAGAATGTACAACTTGCTGCTTAAGTGGAATACACAGGATGAGACAGTTAAATCTGCCATGATAAAATGGGCACAGGATGTCGGACATAACATTATGTTTGAAGACTGGGAAAGGTTATGGAACAACGGGATAAAATTCACGGCATGTAGTGCCCTGAAAGAAAATATTATGAAAATGTTATACCGGTGGTACATGACCCCAGTCAAGCTAGCTAAGATATATCACCTGTCTGATAACAAATGTTGGAAATGTAAGGAGGCAGAAGGGACATTTTTTCATCTCTGGTGGACCTGCCCAAAAGTGAAGGCCTTCTGGGAAATGATTTACAATGAACTGAAAAAGGTATTTAAGTATACCTTTCCCAAGAAACCAGAGGCCTTCCTGCTGGGCATGGTAGACCAGAAAGTGTCAAAGAAAGATAGAACTTTGTTTATGTATGCTACCACAGCAGCAAGAATACTCATCGCAAAGAATTGGAAGACACAAGATTTACCCACGTTGGAGGAATGGCAGACGCAGTTGATGGACTATATGGAACTAGCTGAAATGACCGGCAGAATCCGAGATTTGGATGAAGAATCAGTCGAGGCGGATTGGAAAAAATTTAAAGACTATTTGCAAAAATACTATAAGCTGTATGAACTTTAAGACAGTGCATGTTTTTGGAAAGGTTACGCTTTAGCAAATATGATTAAGCAAATGGTAAAATTAATGACAAATGAGAAAAGAAGTCAATGTGAATCAAACATTTTATGTTTATTTTAAAAGGTAACAAAGTTAAGATACAATATACTGAATATGGGTACATAATAATGGAAAGTTCCAACAAGGTTTGAAATAAGGTAACAAATTGCTGATATTGCTACTACAAAGAACGCAGATCTGGAAGGTGTGGGGAAGTCCAATGGTTTTCTTTTTTGTTAAAAAAATCAAAAATTGTTTCTTGTATTTGGGTTTTTCTGTATTGTATTGAATTGTCAAAATTATGAAAAGAAACGTAATAAAAATTATTTAAAAAAAAAAAAAAAACAACAGCAACAACAACAACGACAACACCTAAAGTGCCTCACCTGGGAGAGACATGTTAACATGACAAAAAGGTGTCAATGGTCCAACTAAGAGGAATCTTGGGCCTAGGCAGACAGAGGCTGCCAAAGTGATGGGATGTAAGAGAGAGGGAACAGGAGAATAGTGTCTTTAGAAAGGTGTGCTGGGAAGAAGAACGGGGAACAGAGGGACAGATCCATACGAGGCAGACTGACTGGAGGCTGGCTGAGAGAGATGACTTGGGCTCCAGTGCCGCACTGCTGTGGGGAATAAGCCCCTTGATATGACCATGCTGTAACTCCCTCCCTCCAAACTCGTGTAAATATGTGAATAAACCATATTTCTTAAAGCTATTATAGTCTCTGCCACATCTTGATTCTCAAATGAACATAGACCCTGTCTGAGCACCTGAAGCCCCCTAGAATCTTGCTATCACTCAGCAGAAAGTGGGAGTTTTTCCCAACTTTTGTAACCACCTCACCTTCCCTTTATACTTGATTGGGGCAGTGCTGCATTTAAATACACATAAGAACATAAAAAGAGCCCTGGTGGATTAGGACAGAGGCCCATCTAGTCCAGCATCTTGTTCTCACAGTGGCCAACTTGTTGCCTATGGAAAGTCCAAAAGCAGCACCTGAGCACAGCAGCAATCTTTCCACTTGGGATTCCCAGCAATTAGCACCCAGTATGTCTGGGAGCTACCTCTAACTGGCCTCCAACACTTCTTCCCATCCCATGTGTAGTTGTTTCTTAGAGACACATCCATTTATATCGTGAGAATATAGGTCTACAGATAAGACATGGCTTTAGCCAACCTGTTTTTTATTGAATGTTGGGAAACTACTCAGATCTCTGGAAAATGTTTTGCTTAGACACACAGCTAGTGGAATTCTTTGCTCTTGGGTTCCATCTTTTTGCTAGATTTTCCTAACTGCTCCATAAAGAATAGCTCTGGGGCCAAATATATCAATTCAGAATTCTGCTTTGAAAAGGTAACCTTAGACATCTGGGAACTACTATTACGTTTTGTGGGGTTTTTTGCATTTGCTTTTTTATTCAATCTTCTGCCAAATGTCTTCCCAGTTAAATGCTGGAAGGAAAAGTTTTTGTGCTAGTTCCCCTTCCACATTTCTTCTAGAGCAGGGATAGGAGGACTTTGTCCTACCAGATCTTCTTGGACTCCAACTGCCAACAGCCCCAACCAGTATGGTCCATGGTTAGGGATGATGGGAGTTGGAGCTCTACAACATCTGGAGGTTCACAAGCTTTCCATCCCTGTTCTAGAGTTTTATGTGACAATCTGTACTTCAGTTCTTCTGGCTATAGGATTTGGTGAGAGCCCTGTTATGTCAGCTAGACATGCTCTTTCCATGACATATGTGCTAGTGGAATACCCCAGATATGCTAGCATAATGGCTAAATTAGGAATGAAGTCATGGGTCGGATGGGGCAGTGAATGGAAGGAGCAGACTTAGGACTGTACCCAACTAAGTTCTGTTCAGATTAGAGCCATTGAAATTAACCTAAATTTGTAGTATCTATTAATTTCAGTGGGTTTACCCTGTGTAGGACTAGCATTGGATATAACTGTATCCTACACACCTCCAGACCATGGCCCAATTCTCCAATATGTTAAGGTATTCTTGAATCCCGATTCTGTCTTCTGCATCATTGGCTACCTCTCCCAGTTTGGGGAGACCACACAAAGGAAGCACTTCCACAAAAAGCTTTCCTCCAGAACACTCCTAGGGACTTGAGCCCATTGCTAAGTCTTCTCTGGTCTGAATCCTAACAGGTGCCTGTTTGGGGACTCCAACAAACAATAATGCAGGCTGGATACACACCATACAGTTAAAGCACAATTATTGCTAATTATCTCTGTTACTTAAAGCACATGACTTCCACCAAAGAATCCCGTTAACTAGTTTATTAAGTGTGCTGGGAATTAGTTGCTCTGTAAAGGGAAAACTACAGTTCCCAAGATTATTTGCAGGAAGCCACATGCTTTAAATACACTTTAAATGTATTGTGTGCACACTTAGACACCACTCCAACAACTGGCAGTGTCTACACAACCATGCCACCTACACAGAAAGGAGGAAATACTCAATGCAAACCATAACTGCTGTTGTGTGTCTTCCATGTCTACCTCACTCACCCACTCCCTTTCTCGTATAGGATTCTTGTTCATTTTAAAGAGTAAGGTAAAAGTAAAGGCAAAGGACCCCTAGACAGTTAAGTCTAGTTGAATTCAACTTTGGGGTGCGGCACTCATTTCCACTAAACTGAGGATTGGCCACTTCCCCCCCCCCCCGCACATAATACTAAAATGCATCCTTTCTTGTTGTGATTTTTTTCTGCTCATTTTTTGGGGGGGGGATTATTAGCCTCTCCTCCCTTAAGTGTATGTGAGTGAGTGGGCATGCATGTAATTGTGGCCTAGGCATAATTTATTAATTACATAGCTATCTGAGATTGAAAACTTGTGCCATTAAAGTTAATAGAAGCAGCATGTGCTCAACTCAGGCCTTTTATTAAGCTGCCTTGAAAACAGTTTAAAATGTGGTGCTTTGAGCATCCAAGTCCTCTGATGTTACGATGCATAAAGAGGGAATTAGTGGAGGATATATAGCTATCAAGTTGCCAGAGGATTTTGCAATTATTACTGATGCATACAGAGCTTTAAACTGCCGTGCTAATGATCTACTCTATTCCCCACTGTGTCGTTAATTTCCATCCTGATCAAGCGACTTGGTAAGGACCCATGTAAAAATAAACTGGCAGAAGAGTTTTAACCTTCTCACATAGCACGATTCAATCTAGGGTCAACATTAGACTGAGATTCCTGGGCCTGATTTCATCATGAGTTCAGCATCGTACAGTATTTAAAGATCACAGTGAGACAAAGATCCTGGTTCCAGTAGCCTTTTGTAATATGATGTTAATCATACTATCTGCTTTACAGGGCTGCTGCAGATATTACTGAGGTATTGTTCCCCATATTCACATATTATCTGTGTGCAAGGCATTGATGTGGAGAGCAAAGGGGCAGTCTGCATTTTTCATCCCACCTCAACATCATGCTTTTTCCATGCACAAACCATGAGCTGTGTGTGGCTATGTGAGCAGAAAACCAAATGCACAAACTCCTGGTCAGGGGAGTCTTTAGCCTATGTGCTGCCAGGGTGCAAAAATCTGCCCAGCACCCCCAAATTTGACAAGCGCCGCTGTTGTGATGACATCACTGGGGACATTGCAGAATCAGTTTCTCCGTTGCCTTCTGAAACTCCCCATGTGTGTGAGCAACGCAGCCATACGTCTGGAGTTAAGGATTGCATCATTGGAGACTGTCATCTGGAAGCGAGTCTTTGGCTATTGGCTGTCCAGCTGGCATAGGCTTCCCGACCATTACCTTTTCCAGTGCCTCTGGCGGGACGTCTTTGTCAATCCGTGGGTAGGAAAAATCCATGCCAAACTTCTGAGCATCGGAATTTCCCCAGCGGACTCCTTAAAGATGAACTTACGCTCAGCCAAAAGCCTTATTGAGCAAAGATTAGCGGACATTGAAAATTATTGCATAAATCAAACCCCTGCGTCCAGTCACACTTCCCTGCGTCGCTCTGCTGGAAGTTGACGCGGCAGGGAGCAGAGCTGCAGCGGTCCCGTCCGTGTGAGATGAGGGATAAATCAAGTCGAAAGACAGTTCAGTTCTTATCTCTAGAAGCGTTTATTTACAAGGCAATAAAACCGTCCGAAACTTCAGACATTCTCCGTGCTCCAAGAGCACACACGCAGCTTCTGCTGCTCACCGAGAAGTGAAACTGAGTGAGGAAACAGAAATACTTTGTGCGTCACTTCTCTGCGACAAGCCCCTCCTTCTGCTCCCCCTCCTTTTCTTCTCAGACACAGGACACACCGGAGTACTGACCCTGTCAGTTCCAAACTCCACACCCCCTCTTGTCCTGCGTCTGGAGACAGTAGCCATCAGTGCTTTCCCCATACACAGACCCTCACAGAACTCCTCGTGCTTCTGGAAGGTCAATGGTTTTGTAAAACCATCAGCGAGGTTCTTTGTTGAGGGACAGTATTTCAGAGCAACTAGCCCCTCATGAACGCTCTGACATACGTTCCGGAAACGTATATCTAAATGTTTTGTCCTTGCCTTGAATTGCCCTGTCTCAGCTAATTTAAGGCATGGTTGGTTGTCTTCATGCACCACAACGGGCTGACAACTCTCTTCACAGATTTCCTCGACCAAACACACATAGAACTCCAGTTCTCTGCAAACCTCTGATAGCGCACTGAACTCAGCTTCAGTAGATGAAAGCGCTATGAGACTTTGCTTCCGGGACCTCCACCCAATCACTGAGTCCCCAAACTTCACCACTAGGCCTGACACTGACTTGCGGTCCTCAAGGTTAGCCCAATCCGAATCCACCCAGGCGGTCAGCTTAACATCACCCTCAGCTGACATCTTGAGGCAAAAGTCTGTGGTATCTTGCAGGTAACGTAGCACCCGCTTAACACCATTCCAGGCCTGCACACTAGGACTTGAAGCCTCTCTACTGAGCAGATTGACAGCAAACGCTATGTCTGGTCTGCTCCACTGCGACAGATACAACAGACTACCCAGAGCTGACTGAAAGAGTTCAGTGTTTTCGAACACCACACGTTCTACTTGCTGACACTCCTTCACGTACCCTGTCTCCATGGGTGATCTGGCACCTGCACAATCAGACATCCTGAACTTCTCAAGCAACTGCTCAATCTTACCTTTCTGGCGAAGCAAAAAGCTTCCATCACTTGCTCTTGCGATCTCTACGCCTAGGTAAGACTTGACATCTCCAAGTTGCTTCAGCTTGAACCGCTTACCAAGCTCCTTAGCAAACTTCTCCACCTGTTCACTTGTCCTTGTCATCAACAAGATGTCATCAACAAACACCTGTGCCACTTGCTGTTGCAAGCCTGAATCTCTAATGTAAAGACAACTGTCTGCAAGAGATCTCTTAAAACCTAGCTTTTCTAAGGCTTCATGTAGGCACATATTCCAATTTCTGGCAGATTGGCGTAACCCATAGATGGATTTGTGCAACCGCCACACAACGCCTGGCTCACTGACTTCGAACCCTGGAGGAGGACGCATGTACAACTCCTCCTGGAGATCTGAGTTCAGGTAGGCGACATCTACATCAAAATGGTTCACCTTCCAACCTCTCTGTGCTGCTACTGCCAACAGCATTCTCAAAGTCTCCGCCCTTGAAGTTGGCGAATAGACCTCTGTGAAGTGGACTCCGCGTCTCTGCGTAAATCCACGCGCCACTAATCTCGCTTTGTACTGTGGCTCTCCTGCTTCTGTGGGTTTAAGACGGTAAACCCATCTGCAGCCAACAGCTTGCTGGTTAGCCGGCAGCTGTGTGAGTGAGAACACTCCATGAGACTCCATTGAGTTCATCTCCTTCTGCATCGCCTCATGCCATTTGCTGGCTTCTTCCCGAGGCAACTTCTGAACATCCTCAAAGGATTCAGGTTCACATCTAGCCACACCAACCCAGACACTCGTGGCTTCATACCTTTCAGGTGGCTTCCCTTTGGTTGATCTTGCTGACCTCCTCAGCGTGAATTCTGGAACTGCGCCTGATTCACCTGGATCAACCCTCCTTTCTTCTATGTCAGAATCATCCCCCTCTGACCTGCTGCGCCGTTTAGGGCGAACAGCTGGTCCTGCTGGCGAGGATGGTTCACTCCTTGGCTCAGACTTGACAGAGACCTGTGGAGGGGTCCTGGGACTCCCTTTTGGAGAGACATGGAGCCTCTCCCTTGGAGATCCCTGCTCTGGACTCTGTGGCTGTGGACTGTGCTCATCAGCAACAGGTCCAGCCTCACCCTCCTCTTCCTCATCTGAGTCTACCAGAACATCCGGGTTTCCGTGAAGCCGCTTCCACCCACTCTGCTCGCAAAACTCAGCACTGCCGCTAATAAGCAGCCTGGACTGGTTGCCAGTAGGGTATGCGAAGCGCCACGCTTTTGAACCCGGCTCATAGCCCACAAAGATCATTTTCCTGGATCTTGGCTCCCCTTTCCTGCGCATGGCCTTTGGAATCAGAACCCAAGCTGTAGATCCAAAAGTGCGCAGAAAATGGACCTTCGGCTTTTTCCGATGAAGCAGAAAGAACGGTGTGTCTCCTACACTGGAATTGAACACTCTATTCTGCAGGAAACAAGCCGTTCGGAAACTTTCGGCCCAAAAGCGCTGTGGCAGACCTGAGTCTGCCAGCATAGCATTCGCTGACTCCTGCAGCGTGCGAAACTTCCTCTCTGCAACCCCATTTTGTTGCGGAGAGTGGGGGGCCGTCAGTCGATGACTGATACCCTTCTGCCTGAAGAACGATTGCAGCGCAGAACCTGTAAACTCCCCCCCACGATCGGACTGAAAGGACACTACTTTGGTAGAGAACCGTAGTTCTACCGCTGTGATCCAATCCCTGATCAGTGCAGCTGCCTCTGACTTCTGTTGCAGTGCAAATAGCCAAGCATGTTTTGTAAAATCATCAACCAGAACCAGAGCCCACTTAGAACCAGCTAACGAAGGTGTCGGCATGGGTCCCGACAAATCTGCATGAACAAGTTCAAAGGGTTTACTGGTTTTCCTCTCAGACCTGGGATATGAGCATGTTACAACCTTTGATTGCTTACAGGCTTGACAATCTAGGTATTTGTCACATGCCTTGAACCTGCACCCAATGGTGTTGTCTGTGGCCTTCTTCACATATGACCACCCTGCATGTCCAAACCTGCGATGCCATAAGTGTAAGCAATCATGGTGTGGTGGGACATTGGCACACTGCCCTTGGGCATCTTCAATGGACTCTCCACTAGCCCCATTTTCCACCAGCCCCATTTTCCCACCAGCCCCATCTTCAATGGGCATCTCGATCAGAAAGAGCGTGCCTCTTCTCTGGACACTGTGGATCTTCTTCCCATTCCTGAAAAAGGAACACACATTGTTAGAAAACAAAACATCAAACCCAGCAGCCATAAGGGCTGGCACACTTAAAAGAGAGTGGGCAAGCTCTGGTACCACAAAAGCTTCTATCCAATGGTCTATGAAAGAGCAATAAAGAAGACCAGTTTCAGTCAATGGTCTTTGAGACCCATCAGCTAAAGTAACATAGCGTCCAGTTTTAACTGTCTTGCAGTTCCTCAAATGCCCAGACGATGTCACTAAACAATGCGAGGCGCCTGAATCGATGACGAGAGATAAAGAGTGTCTCTGGTTGTTTTCCACAGATGCCAAGGCGTTGCTAGCACTCCCATCGGTTGCCATGGCGACAGCCTCTCCCGGGCTAAGGCTCTTGTCTTTTCTCAGAGACGCCAGCGCAGCTGTGAGGTGCTGATAAGACGCCTTGTCTTTGTTTTTCTCCCCGCCTGCTGCTTTCCCACGCCGTTGCTGGGAACCTGCCCTGGGAACCTGCTTTGTTGACATTCCACGCCGGCCAGCCTCCTTGCTGCCACCCTGCGCCTCTAGCGGACAATTGCGGACCAGATGTGTATTGCTTCCACACCGATAGCAGCTTTTGGAAACAAAAGCTCTTACACAGTCCTCGCCACTCCTGGCTGCTGCCCCCCCACTCCTTCTTGGGGTGCAGCCTGCGGGCTCTTTCCCAGCCCTCTGCCTCTTTGATTCTTCGTCAATCAAGCGTCCGCTAATATATTCGATCGTAAGATCCTGCGGGGGCATCGTTTCCATCGTGAGAACCAAGTTCTCATAACTCCTGTCCAAAGAGCTTAAAAGCGTGTAAGCCTTAAGTTCATCTGGGAAGGGCACATTGAGCTGACGCAGCTTACTGAAGATAGTCAGCACCTGAGCAATGTGATCCCTTATCGACTCCCCTGGGGATAGCCTCTTCTCAAACAGAGAGCGTACACAACCTTGCCAGGGGTGGGGGTGTCTGCTCCCCCAGGTATCACGGAATAACCCCACCACTTGGCCTTCCATCATACATGTCATATCTTTCATCAGTACCACACCGACGTGCATTTATTCGTGCAAGGTTCAATGTCTTTCCATCGAACCTGCTGAACCACAGATTTTCCAAGGGTTTGGTGTCTCCGCTATGCGTGTGTGACGGGGAAACTGTTGAATCTCTTTCACATATAATGTTCAACTGTCCCCTACATAGCATAGCCAGGGCTAAATTCCTGGGTCCTGCTTTACTGCGCTTAGTTGGCAGGCCTGTTGAGTCACACGCCGCACTGCTTTTGCAGGATACAGATCCTTCTGTAACTCTGCAGGTGGCGAGATTTCTGAATGCGGTTATCTCACACTCAAAAACCACCAAAAAACAACAACAACATCAAAACTAATTGGACTGTTATGATGAGAGTGCATGTCGGAGTTCGTCTTCAGTTTTCCTTTTCTGTGATCCGTCCCTTGGAGCTCTCCTGGCCCCAAGCTGTCACTTGGCTCTGCTCAATGACCCACCCTTGCATCGTGGTGTTCACCTTCTGTTGTCGGATATATCTGTTTTTATGTCCCTGTGTTTTTATGTTTGTACATATTTTATGGGCTAATAGCCGTAAATAAATAAATAAATAAATAAGGCCAAAGGGCCAAGCCAGTACACAGGAAGCCGGCGGGTCTACTAGAACCCCTACAGACGCCGCTCGAACCGTGGGAGAGAGTGGCCCTGGACTTTGTCACAGATCTGCCCAGCTCGCGAGGCAAAACAGCGGTGCTCGTGGTCGTAGACATGTTCACCAAGATGGTGCACTTTATTCTGTGCGCGAAGGTGGCCACAGCGGAACAGACCGCCAAGCTGTTCATAGACCACGTGTTCAAAGCTCACGGCTTGCCGCGATCCATCCTGTCCGACCGGGGTTGCCAATTCGTCTCGAGCTTCTGGCAGAAGCTGCTGGGCATCCTGAACGTCAAGATCAACTTAGCGTCGGCACGACACCCGCAGACCAACGGACAAGCGGAGAGGGTCAACGCCATCATGCAGCAGTACCTGCGATGCTACGCCAATCAACAACCCTCGACCTGGGTGGACTACCTACCGCTGGCCAAGTTTGCCTACAACAACACGAAGCATGGGTCTACAGGAGTGACACCGTTCTTCGCCAATAATGGGCGGCATCCCAGAACTTTCCCGGGGTTAGAGACGAAGGGGGAGGGGGAGCCAAGGGGAGCAGAGCACTTAGCAGCAGAGTTACAGGAGGTCCACGAGCAACTCCGAAGGCAATTGGAACTGGCGAAACACGCCTACAAAATGCAGGCAGACAAGCACAGGAGGGTCGGGGAGGACATCCAGGTGGTGGACTGGGTCTGGTTAGCAGCCCAGGCAGTGCCGGCCAGGACGCTAGCTAAGAGGAAGCTCAAACACAAGCAGCTGGGGCCTTACCAGGTCGCGGCGCAAATCAATCCAGTGGCCTTCCGGTTGACACTCCTGGAGGGCTCCAGAATGCACCCAGTCTTTCATAGGTCAGTGCTCACACCCTACAGGGAACCCCACAGGTTTCAGGCGACAGGGAACGCGCCAGACCCACTTAACGAATCTCCGAAGAGGGAGGGGTCACGGAGGGCGACGCCACTCAACGAGGTCACGGAGATTTTGGACTCGAGGTGGGGGGAAGAGGGGGTGGAATACCTCCTCGCCAGGGAAGGTACCCCAGCCAGCGCCAACAGGTGGGTACCGTGCTATGCCGTGGAGGAGCACTACCTCAAAGACGAGTTCCATGCACTCTTCCCACACAGACCTATGCCGGCAGAGTATTTCGACGACTGGCTCTTCACACCCACACTGTCAGCCAGTACGTTCCAGGGTTTTTCATCAGCTGAAGAGACGACGCCGGACACTAGCTCCTCGGAGGGGTCTCTCTCGGGGTTTGCCACAGACCGCTCCTATTGGTGGGACACTCAACCGGAGGTGGGGTGGCGCAGGGAGCTGCTGTTGGGACCTTTGCAAGCAGTCTCACCAGAGGTACCCGGGGGAGGGGAGGACATGGATGTGTTGGGGGAGGATCCTGGATTCGAGCACATCAGCAGAGAGATGGAAGCAGAGGAGATCGACGTCGATGAGCCCGTTGCGGTTGGGCCGGATCCAGCGGACCGGCTACACGCCAGGGGGGAAAAATGGTATCCCACACTCACACCCACAGGACTGGAGCACCCGGAACCCACACCCGAAGAGGGAGAGGGGGGAAGGGGGGGCTTCGAGGGGGGGATGCTTTACTGCGCTTGGTTGGCAGGCCTGTTGAGTCACACGCCGCACTGCTTTTGCAGGATACAGATCCTTCTGTAACTCTGCAGGTGGCGAGATTTCTGAATGCGGTTATCTCACACTCAAAAACCACCAAAAAACAACAACATCAAAACTAATTGGACTGTTATGATGAGAGTGCATGTCGGAGTTCGTCTTCAGTTTTCCTTTTCTGTGATCCGTCCCTTGGAGCTCTCCTGGCCCCAAGCTGTCACTTGGCTCTGCTCAATGACCCACCCTTGCATCGTGGTGTTCACCTTCTGTTGTCGGATATATCTGTTTTTATGTCCCTGTGTTTTTATGTTTGTACATATTTTATGGGCTAATAGCCGTAAATAAATAAATTGTAAATAAATTGTAATTGTAATTGTTGTGATGACAAGGGCCGCCGCTGGTGCAGCACATCTTTGGTAAATGAGCGCACAAAGTTGAAAGTCCTTTAGTGAAACAGTAGGTATACATTTCGGTAATACCTAGGTATATATGTATTTTGGTTTTCTAGCTTGATCAAAATTATTTATTATTTCATAACAGGTAGATAGTTAAGAGCTTAGGCGGTTTCAGTGGTGGGCGCCTGGTGCCCCCCAGAATTCTGCGCCCGGGTGCCCCGCACCCCTTGCACCCGGGTAAAGACGGCCCTGCTCCTGGTATTAAGCAGAGGCTCTGTGTGGATTGGGCCTTGCAAACAATCACACTCAGGGCTTTTTGTTTCAGCTGGAACTCATGGGTATTCAGTTCCAGCACCTCTCAGGTGGGCGCCACTGCCATTATAAGAGAACAAGGGTTCTTGTGAGTTCTGGCACCTCTTCTTCTAGAAAAATAGCAGCAGAACCCTGATTTTTCCAGGGTTCTAAAATATACTCAGAGCCTCTATTAATACAGGAGCCCCCTGCCTCAATTGCCAGAGTGGTTTAACAATAAATCTCCCTTGACAGAGGGATCTTCTAACAACTATCAGAACCCGTAACAAACTACAGCTCCCAGAATTCTTCAGATGAAGCCATAACTGTTTAAAGTGGCATGATAATGCCTTAAATCTACTGTATGTGGCTGCAGAATGCCTGAAGAGTGGAGAAAAACTGGGCTCTGGTTCCACATCATTTTGATTTGGTTTTACCTCAAGATTTTCCCTTCCCCGTCACCTCCACTTTTCCATCTGCAGTAATTAATTACAGAATCCCAACAAGGGTAAATATAACTCTTGATATATGGAACAAATCAGCCGTGGGAAGGCACTGGAGATGAAAGAGGGGAAACAGCGTGGTGTATACTAAAATTTGAGATCACATTTTCCACTTCATATTGAACAGGCCCCTGTAGCTCTCCATTTAAGAGCAGTTTGATCTGTAGCCATTAGAGAAGGTGATAATGTTTAACTCCAGGCCAGATGCAATGCATATCAAAACTCTGCAAAAGAAATGGGCGAGGGGGGGGTCAAACAAGCAAATTAGGCCATTCTTTGTCCTGGGCAGTTGGCAAGTTGACAATATCG
Organism: Podarcis filfolensis; assembly: GCF_964270895.1. Classification (NCBI taxonomy): domain Eukaryota; kingdom Metazoa; phylum Chordata; class Lepidosauria; order Squamata; family Lacertidae; genus Podarcis; species Podarcis filfolensis. Next base: position 34,848,459 of record NC_139607.1, on the reverse strand, counting down.
GTTCCCAGAATATGTATGCACGTTTTCTTTTTCCTGCTGACATCATAGATACAGATTACTGAAGCGCCACAACACCCTCTAAAACTGGTGACTAGAAATGATACCAGGCACCACGGGCAACAGTTACTCTCTAAGAACAGCACCCTCGAGTGTCTGCAAAGAATTATTACTCCGCTCCATTCTGAGGTCACAGAACAAAAGAGCACCGACACCATCCCACCAACCAGTCGTGAATAAGAAATGAAAGATTGTGTGGGAATGAACCCAAGATTGCTAGCAACACATGAGGGCTCTTTCTGCCAGGGAACTGAAGCTTTCTCTGTACAGCAGCTAGAGAAAGTGTCTAGCTATGACGTTGTGCTTAGTGGAATAATTTTGCCGTTGCTATCCATGCTGCAGAAACCATTTGTCTGGTTAGAATCTTAGGCTGGGAAGGGATATCCAGCTCAACCTGTTACTCAGGGTGGGGTCTCCAATGGAGGACACAACCACAGCATTGCTGGCAGATGGCTGCCCAGTCTCTGCTTAAATACTTCCAGCGTAGGAGATCACACAGCTTCGCAAGGTAGACTGTTCATTGGTAGAACAGCTCTTTGTCTCAGAAAGTGTCTGCTCATGGTTAGGCAAAATCTTTCCTTATATGAACAACAGATCAACATAGATTCCAACGAAATCTAAGTATCGTATTTTTTGCTCTATAAGACTCACTTTCCCCCTCCTAGAAAGTAAGGGGAAATGTGTGTGCATCTTATGGAGCGAATGCAGGCTGCGCAGCTATCCCAGAAGCCAGAACAGCGAGAGGGATTGCTGCTTTCACTGCGTAGCGATCCCTCTTGCTGTTCTGGCTTCTGAGATTCAGAATATTTTTTTTCTTGTTTTCCTCCTCCAAAAACTAGGTGCGTCTTGTGGTCTGGTGCATCTTATAGAGCGAAAAATACAGTACTTTCTGCACCTCCACTTGAAACCTAGATGGTGTCTTGAGCAAAGTTCAAGATAATGGATTGTGCAAAAAGCCCGCAATAAAATGAGGTGTTCGCTCTATGCAACTTCTCATGTTCTTACATTACAGTATCTCTCCACCCTCTAGTGGCTAAAGCATATTGTTGCGAGCCATTCCATTCTCCGAGTGGTTTGAGATTCCAAGAGTTCCAGGAGTTTACCCAAGATTCGTGCTTCCTTTTGGAAATGAGGCACAGCAGAGGCTGTGGTGTCTTTATGATATGTGGTTTATTTACACATATCTACAACCTGAGCCTATGATGGAGGCTGGACCCAGGGGTTAGAAGGATCTCACATCCAGCCTACTTCCTCCTGCCACCCCAAACTCATAATAATATTATAAGGAAATGTATGGTTTTGGATGCTGAATTAATTATGTTGTATTTAATTTATCAGTATTTCTTCTCTTCTTTAAAAGAACTTCTGCATGCCAAACTTTGACAATTCCGGTCAGAATGGACATTTCTCTTTTTTAAAAATAAAAAGTTGAAGGATATTTGCTTTATACGTTGCTATGCCCCAATTAATTTCCAGTTAGCAAAGTTTAGGGGACCAGCCTCCAAAATATAGTGTTGGTGGGTTTTTTATTAACACCAGCTCTACAGTGGGGAAGGGAAATAGTACCAGTTAAGCAAGTTGGAAGCAGAGGTGTGTCTCCTAAGGTAGCAAGAGGTTGCCACCTGGCAATTCTGGTATATACATGTATAGACTTATTCAGGTGTTTTAGGGAAAACTTGTCGTCCTCCTATGAAAAGATCCTGTTTGGCTGCATGTATATGCACTTGAAGACTGTATGTAGGATGGATATGACTGCATGTATTTGACTTCCTCTTTTTCCCCATGAACAATTCATACCACAGTTAGGAAGGGATATTTGCAGTGGGGAACTGTAGTAATTCTAGCAGAGGAAAGGGTTCATGTCTCCTCCCCCAGGGGCTTGGAGTTTACCCTTAGCAGCAAGTGCTACCTTTGTTGAAATGAGTAATGGGTTTCCAAGCACTTTGTGTTCTTTTTAAGGAAGCAGCTCTCTTCTCCCTAATCCACACCACCAAAAGCCAAAGGCAAGAGAGGGAAACTGTCTACAGGGATGAACTCTTAAAGCAGTAACTTAAAGAAACTGACAGGTAATTGGCTATGAGAGGTAAGTTGAGACACATTGAAAAAGACCATTTTTTAAATACTGGAAATACTATACTGGATTTTTATGAGAATATAGGCTTCAGAGCATCCCACAGTTCAGCATATGATACATAGGTGAGGGGGAAATGTAGAAATAGTCATTGATATATCTTTTCTTCGAATGCAGTAAAGTGTTGTCTCCATTCATTGCCAAAAACACAAAATATTTGACTGGCGTCCTTGGCTGTGAAACAGCATTTTCTATCCCACAAAGTCCCCTTCACAAAATCAGAACAAGCTGTGGAAGAGATGCACAGTCACACTCAAGTAACAGTCGCAGAAACACTCGGCAATGAAGTCCCAGACAAATGAACACCATCCTGATACCTTCCCTCAACATTCAACAACAGAGCCAATTTTCTGTCAAGAGTTTTTCTCACACTGGAGCACAGAGGAGCAGTGCTTTATTGAGTATTGTTCTCCACCATAAACTCTTGACAGGAACTTTTTGCATTCTTTCCGAGCTTCCCTCGTAGATCAAGGCCTTTGGCGCAGATGTCAAGCCATATGCACCTGACACAAGAAGAAAACTTGGAATGGGGAATCCAGCCAGGAAATTCACTGCTGATGCAACTATGGCAATAAAAGCAACAGAGTAGATGCAGTTGGAGCACCTGGAATTCCTGTATTAATTCCAGTGGTGGCTGGTGTCCATTTGGCCTGATAGGGTGGAACGCAGGGAGGCCAACAGTAGGTGGCGCCAGAGCTAATGGCAAGCAAAGCCAACTCATTCCAGTTTTGTCCCCATCCTCTTCCCTACTGAGTAGTACAAAGGGAAACACTGAGTCTGAGGAGGAGAAAGCTGACAAGCTGTGCTGCCCTCTGCACTGGTTCTAAGTAAGAAGGCAGGGCAGGTGAAGGCTGGCAGAGGGCAGACTGAGATTAGTGGGCAGTGCTGCATTTGCCCTAATGGACCAGCCACCACTGGTTAATTCTCTGCAAATTGCTCCTATTCAATAGGTTATGGGTTGGAGACAGTATGGGAAGA